>NC_073625.1:125538739-126163739 GCF_029407905.1 Bubalus kerabau | reverse complement strand
ACAAAGAGCTGGACACAACTGAGTGACCAAGTACAGCTCAGCCCAGCATTCTGTCCTCAACAGTTACCATGAGCCATGCTTGATTTCTGAGCACTTAGAACGTGGCTAGTGCAGCCAAGGCAAAGAGGTTTCAATTTTATTTCATTTTAATCAATGCTGATTGTAGCTAGTGGCTACCACATTGGACAGCACGGAAGTACAGACAAGAAAGTGGACAGCTCTTCATGGCCATGTCAGTTTTTGGGTGGGGGGGCAGCTGAAGATGGCCATGGGGAAGAGCTCTCCCTTTGCCCCACTGCTCCTCCAGGACATCTGTCATCATCTGGTTGTCCTGGAGTGAACGTCAGGAAGCTGAGACACATAGGGCTGGGCCCTTTGAAGTGTCCCTGAACCAACGTGATAAGTCAGACCCTCCCCACACCTACATGTGGCTGCCACCAGCAATCCTCCCTTCTCTTCTGAGTGATGAAATTAATAGATTCTGGCAAGGTGCAGATTTAAAGAGGAGCAAATCCTCTGTGAAAGAGAAGCAATGAGTTGTCAAAAAAGCCCCAGGCCTCACTAGCAAGTTTGTGTGGTGGCCTGAAGGGAGCGTGGAGTGGACATAAAGAAACCTGTGATCCAGCCCCCACCTGCTGTGAGCCCACTCCGTGACCCTGAGTAGCTATTCCTTCTTGCTGGGCCTTGATGTCCTTTTCTGTAACCTGGGGGATGAATTTTCTGATTTGTCAGCCAGCTCAAAGCTTCAGAGAAAATCTTATTCCCGGAGACAGCGATTTAACAGTGAAGGAGAGTCTGGGGATGCATTTTCCAATGTGAAGCACAAGGCAAAACTAATTTAGCAGAAAATAAAAAATGGGAATAGTTGAAAGTACATGGTGTTATCGGTGGTAAGCGAGTGCTACTCGTGAACTTAGCAGCAGTAAGAAGAAAAAAGGCCAAGAAGATTGCAGAGGAGGCGGGGAAGACCGATGAGGAACTCACAAGAATAGAGGCAGGAGCCACGGGGACAGGTAAATAACAAGAGAATCACCAGCCGCGCAGTGAGAGAAGGGGGAAGAAGGCAGCAAGCAGACCTCCCTGAACTGGAAAAAGCAATTCGATTAGGGGTGATGAGCAGCACAATTTTTGCCCTTGATGCGGAACATCCTGACATCAGTCAGTGTCTGAACGCACAGGGGATAAAAACGCCTGCGGCAACAACTTCAGTCAGTCAGTCAGTAAATATTTATTGAGCACTCTGCAACACTGGCTCTCAGTCCTGAATGAGTGTCAGAAGCACCTGGGGAGCCTAAGGAATACTAAATAAAAGCCTGATGCCCAGACACACAGCCAGGGACCCTTCGCTAATTGGTCTGGGTGGTGCTCAGTGCTGGTGGGAGATGAAAGCTCCCTAGGTGCTCTGGCCTCAACTGAGAACCTCTGGTTTCTGGTGCCAGGTTTCATGCTAATCCAGGACCTACAATGGGAATCAGACAGACATGCATGGCCCCTGCCCTCGCCAATGTGGGGCATGATCTCTAAATCATACATGAAAAAAATAACACTCAGAAAAGGGGTCTATTTCCATATATGTTGAAAGTCATTAGTCTTGGACTCACCTCCATAAGGTCAAATCTCAAAACCCAGCACTCCTTCCCTTATACCACATGACCTCAAACAACAGGATGTAAAGAAAGGTGACTTTCTAGTGGTCCCTTCTCTTTTATTGTCAGCGCTTGAAATGCTCACTAGGCTCTGACCATATCCAGACTTGTCAGACTCATAGGTGCCCAAGAGCTGCAGGGAGTGGCCACAGGCTGGGAACCCTGGGATAATCCTAACATGGATTACAGCAGGGGGACACCTCACTTGAAGTATCTGAAAAGGGAGGGAAACACTAACAAACGGAACCTAATACTTGCCAGGCACTGTCCTAGATGTTAAAGACACAGAGATGGAGCCTAGAAATTCACGAGTAGCTACTTCAGACTAAACAGAAAAAGGCTACCTTTTTTTTTTTCTCTTTTTGCTTCACATGAATTACATTTTAAAAATACATATTAATAATAGAATGGTAAATTAAAAGATGCTTACTCCTTGGAAGGAAAGTTATGACCAACCTAGATAGCATATTCAAAAGCAGAGACATTACTTTGCCAACAATGTCCATCTAGTCAAGGCTATGGTTTTTCCAGTGGTCATGTATGGATGTGAAAGTTGAACTGTGAAGAAAGCTGAGCGCCGAAGAATTGATGCTTTTCAACTGTGGTGTTGGAGAAGACTCTTGAGAGTCCCTTGGACTGCGAGGAGATCCAACCAGTCCACTCTGAAGGAGATCAGCCCTGGGATTTCTTTGGAAGGAATGATGCTAAAGCTGAAACTCCAGTACTTTGGCCACCTCATGTGAAAAGTTGACTCATTGGGAAAGACTCTGATGCTGGGAGGGATTAGGGGCAGGAGGAGAAGGGAACAACAAAGGATGAGATGTCTGGATGGCATCACCGACTCAATGGACATGAGTTTGGGTGAACTCTGGGAGTTGGTGATGGACAGGGAGGCCTGGCGTGCTGCAATTCATGGGGTCGCAAAGAGTCGGACACGACTGAGCGACTGAACTGAACTAAACTGAATTTAACACATGGCTGATTGGAGAAAAATATTTATTGTATATAGCTTCTCTTTCCATAAGAAGTATGGATCCTGGTAACTGGAGGATTTTTTTTTTTTTTTTTTTTGCTGATAATAGAAAAGTCTTCATTTTCAGTGTACTGGATTTAGACTTATTTAAAAGATGATATTACAAAGTGGGAAAGAGCATGCAAGTAGGAGAGAAGAGACTAAGATGTCTAAGAAGAGTAATTGAGTAATTGTTTCTAAGAAGAGAAGAGACTAAGAGGTCTCCCAGAGTAATTGTTCCCTGGAGGCAGGAGACAGCAACCAAGAGGCTGCATGAAGACAGGTGCAAAGCCAAGTTACATAAGGAAACAGGTATGAAAGAAGATGCCGGTCTGGGGGGCTGAATGGGAACTCCTGTGCACTGTGAAATGTTGTCCTCCTTTGCCTCTCACCATGAATTTGACAGTGCTCCACATTGCTCATTTTTCCTCATGAGTGAAGTTAATCTGGAGAGAGTGTGAAAAAAAAGAGAAATGTGGGGACAGGACTGGGCAGCAAGCTTAGGTTATGCCTATCAGGCATTTGGGCTGAAAAGGAACTTGGATGCAGATGCTGTTGGGTAGAGGACTAGGAAATCCCTTTTACAGTAATCATTCCAGCTGAATTGAAACTCCACTCTAGACAGGAAGCAGAATCTGGAAACTCCAAGCTTTGAAAATGTACATCTACATAAGAGCCTGGAAGTCTCTTGGAAGGGAATCGATCTATGTTCTTGTACCTATTTGCATCTACTAATTTACTTCATGAAAATGTTTATTGTCATTAAATATACTTCTGCCATATCATTTTCAGTAGCTTTATAATATCTGTTATATACCTGCACATTTATTCAGCCAATATATTTTGCTTGGCATTAAAGCTGTTTATATGATTTTTTAAATAAGCTACACTGAAATGTTATAGATATGTTCTTATACATCTTCCTTAGGAAAAATTCCTAGGATTAGACTCTATGGTCAGAAAAAAATTTGTATTTTCTGGGGTGTTTAACATGTTCAAGCAATGGAAATATATGTCTATATATACACATGTATGTGTGAAGACTTGATAATTGCTTGTAATGTTAAGATCACAATTGATTGAAAAGCTGCTTGAGTCCATATATGTTTACTTCTGGGAAAGCCTGAGAACTAGGGTGCTAGAGCTCTCCTTGTCTCACCTAATTAGGATGAGAATGCAGACTAAGGGGCTTACCAGGTGGCGCTAGAGGCAAAGAACCTGCCTGCAATGCAGGAGACATAAGAAACTTGGGTTTGATCCCTGGGTCCAGAAGAGCCCTTGGAAGAGGGCATGACAACCCACTCCAGTATTCTTGCCTGGAGAATCCCATGGACAGAGGAGCCTGGCAGGCTATAATTCATGGGTTCGCAAGAGTTGGACACGACTTGGCGACTAAACCATCATCACCACCACTAATTTTCTTCAGTTGTGTCCAACTCTTTACGACCCCATGGACTATAGCTCGCCAGGCTTCTCTGTCCATGGGATTCTCTAGCCAAGAATACTGGAGTGGGTTGCCATTTCCTTCTCCAGGGAATCTTCCCGACCCAGGAATCAAACCCAGGTCTCCTGCATTGCAGGCAGATTCTTTACCAACTGAGCTATGAGGGAAGCCCTTAGTATGCAGGAACAAATTCAGACTAAAGTGGCTGTCTCCATGTGGAGTCTCAGAGACAAGAAAATAGTATTGAAACTCTGCAATCTTGGTACAAAACCCACAGAAGACTTTAACGCTCTTTCTGTTCTCCAAATTTCTTTGTATAAAATCTCCACTGACTCCACTTTGCATACAGAAAAAGAACTCCTTGAATGACTCCTTGAATCATATCTAATGTCCTCAGATGAATAAAAACAGAGAAGATGATAGAAATAGAAAATCATCCTTTTGTTAGCTCCAAAATAATAATTGATTCTGGCAAGGATCATCAAAAGGAGCTCTAACAATTAGGTAAAATATATGGGAATAGAGTATTTACCCTAGAACCAAAATATCACCACACAAATGACTAATTCAAATAAAAAAACACATCACTGAAAGAAGAACAGATGGTCAGTACATTTCACCAAGCAATCAAACCTAACATCGCAGATAGTGGGATAGCAAAAATTTCCCTTTTAATTTCTGTTTCGGCTGTACCTTCCAAGTCTTGACACATTTTCATTCAGTCGCTTCTAAATATTTTTTAATTTAGTGTTTTTAATGCCCCTAATTTTAGTATTTAATTTTCTATTTTACTGTTTTATTTGATCTGTGAATAATTCATGTGTTTTTAAATTTTTAAAATACATGTGAATATTTAATTAACTTTGGAAAATAATCAAACATATGCAATGTGGTCTGATTTTTATTTTTGTTGAAACCTGATTTTTATGTTTGCGGAAAAGTATGTGGATAATCTTTGTGCATATTTGGTATGTGCTTGAAAAAAGTGGGTTTTCCCTGATTTGGAAATGTCGGACTCTATCTATGCATGTATCTGTATTAGATCAAGGTTGGTAATTGTGTTACTCAAATGTTTTATATCCTTACTAAGTTTCTGCTTACTTGGTCTATCAGAGGAAGAAATATTAAAATATTCCACTATAATTGTGGTTTTGCCAGTTTCTTCCTGTAATTTGGACTATTTGACATGTGTGCTTGGTCAGTCAGCTGTGTTTGACTCTTTGTGACCCCATGGACTGTAACCCACCAGGCTCCTCTGTCCATGGAATTTCCCAAGCAAGAATGGAGTACAAGCCACTGGAGTGAGTTGGCATTTTCTTCTCCAGGAGATCTTTCCAACCCAGGGATTGAACCCACATCTCCTGCTTGGCAGGTGGATTCTTTATCATTGTGCCACCTGGAAAACCCCTATATACATATATATTCTCAAATATGTATATGCATATCTGAGAAATTATTTTTAGATGCAGGGAGGTACAGGACCAAGGTCATCAAAAATAAGGAAAATGAAAAATTGTCACAATCTAGAGGAGACTAAGGAGACATGAGAAGGAAATGTAAATGGTGTTCTATGGGATCCTGGGACAGAAAGGGGCAGTAGGTTAAAAACTAAGGAAACTGAATTAAGTATAGACTTTAGCTAGGGCTTCCCCAGTGGCTCAGTGCTAAAGAATCCACTTGCCATGAGGGAGAAGCAGGAGACAGGTTGGATCTCTGGGTTGGGAAGATCCCCTGGAGGAGGGCATGGCAACACACTCCAGTATTCTTGCCTGGAGAATCCCATGAGCAGAATAGCCTAGCAGGCTACAGTCCATAGGATCTCAAAGAGGTGGACATGAATAAAGCAACTGAGCACTCAGGCATTCACCGTAGACTTTAGCTAACAATAATGTATCAATACTGGTTGCTCAGAGGGTAAAGCGTCTGCCTACAATGTGGGAGGCCTGGGTTCGATCCCTAGGTCAGGAAGATCCCCTGGAGAAGGGAATGGCAACCCACTCCAGTATTCTTGCCTGGAGAATCCCATGGACAGAGGAGCCTGGCGAGCTACAGTCCACGAGGTCACAAAGAGTCGGACATGACTGAGTGACTTCACTTTTGCTGGCTAATTAGTTATAACAAACACACCATACTAGAAGATGTTAATAATGGGGGAGCAAGGTATATGGAAACCTCTGTACTATTATATATACTTTTCTGTGAATCTAAACTGTTCTTAAATTTCATGTTTTTTAAATGAAAGTTATGCAGGGTTAGTGATACCTGCCAGAGGAAATGTAAACCCTAACCCAGGATTTACAATGTTTCCACAGGTAGAGCCTTGCAGATGTTCTCAAATCGAAAGTTACAGAAACAAAGAAAATTAAACACCGAGACAGAGAAAGAGACACATAGAGACAGACAGTGCATTAAAACAGCAAATTAAAGGCTCCCAAGAATTTGAGATAATAGAGTTATCTGCTATAGAGAAAAACAATTATTTTAAATCACTAAATGTATGAAAGAAGGAATTTAAAACATGGGGAAATAGAAATAGTGGTTGCACTATACATTTTCTTCATTTATAGAAACAGTTATGAGACCAAAAAGACATAGAAATTACCTTCTTTAGCATACAAATAATCAGAAGCATTTTCTTTCTCAGTAGTATAATCAGCCACACATCTTGCTCTAATATTGAATGGCCATTATCAAAGACATGAAGGTTTAAGTACCAGCTTTAGAAATACATGTCACCAGACTGGCAAGGTAGCAAGATTCTGAGCAGCCTTAAGGAAATGTATGAGAGCACCACTACTGAATGATCACATGAAGATTTGGGGACAGAGGCCATAGAAGAGAAGATTTTCCAGCTACATACAGAACTTATATTTTCTTTGAGTTCCCTCCCCATCAAAGGAGAAATTTACTTTCTAAGAATAAAATTTTAACTCTGAGTTACTTAACAAAGAGTACATAAAATCACTTAAGTTTTGTCTATAGTCTCGAGTTCTTGAGTGGTTTTGCAGACTCAAAACTATTACATCTGAAAGTGAAAGTTGCTCAGTCCTGTCCAACTCTTTGTGACCCCATGGACTATAGAGTCCATGGAATTCTCCAGGCCAGAATACTGGAGTGGGGATCCCCAACCCAGGGATCAAACCCAGGTCTCCCGATTGCAGGCAGATTCTTTACCAGCTGAGCCACCAGGGAAGCCCAAGGTAGAACTGTAATTCTATTTTGCTTTAATTTCACAATCTCTGAGGCCTAGAAGTGTCTGCTCACTTGTACAGAATGAGGGATGATTTCGCATACATTTTTGAGCATCTTGTCTATACCATTAGTCAAATCAGAAGGCAGTAGAAGACCCTTTCTTAACAAAAGGATAAGAGAGCAAAGGGAAAGAAGACAGGAAGCCTCCTTTTGATGTAAAAAACTCTCCTTAGAATCTTCTGCACATTCAGTTGTCATCTATGCAGCCATGACTCAATTAAATGCTATCGACTGCCCCAAGTCAAGAATTACTTTATTTTTCCTTTGTCTAAAATTATAGCCTACTCGCATGGGAGCCAGTTAGTCATCATCATTGTGAAAGGGCAAAGAGATATGCTACAATCTGATTAGATTCAAATGCTCAGGATGCATTGCTCAACCAGAAGAGCATCTTGTGTTCTTATTAGAATTTTGTTACAGGCAATATTTTTCACATTTATCACCCTTCATTAGTTTTCTTGGGTAAGAGGTAGAAGCTATTTTCATTTTCTTTACAAAAATTAAAGAGCAAGAAGGAGTTTGTGTAGGCACAAAAACAGCAAAAAAGGAAACAGGAACCAGTTTTCTTGACCCCCTGTTCAGATCCTAAGAAGCTTTCTTCTGGGGATATCTAAGATTAAATAAAAATGAAAGTAAATGAATGTATCAAATGTAAGAGGCAGCTGGAATTCTTCACTTTCTCATTCCCTCCAGAACAAATCATTCAGCAAGTCTACATCACAGAACTTTCAAAACTTTCAGATTTTCACCAATTCCAGCCTTCTTTCATCTCTGTTACTTTCTCTATAGTCCAGACTTAACTATCTTCCAATCTTGGACCATGAGAGAGACCTCCTAAATACCACCTTTGTCTCTCCTGCCAGGCTTCAATTGATTTTGGTCATAAGAGCCAGAGTGTGCTAAAAAAAAAAAAAAAAAAAAAGTGAAGGCAAGATTCACTCTTCTGCCTCAAACCCTCTAATTACTTCCTCTCACACTTGGAATAAAAGTAAATCTTAGTACAGCCTCTGTGATGCTGTATGATCTGGGTTTGTGCCAACAATTCTGACCTCAGCTCCTGTCCGATCCTCCACTCATTCACAACCTGCCATCCATACTTGCTTTGTTTCTGTCTCATAGTCAAGACCATTGCGACCTCAGGGCCTTTGCACTGACCATTCTCTGAGCCTGAAATGTTCATACCTAAGATCTCAAGAAGCTGGCTCCTTCAAATTCCAATTAATCTTTCTTTCACCCCCACAAAACCTGCCCCCCTCCAACTTTGTCATTTTGGTTTCAGTTTAAATGCCACCTTCTCAAAGAGGACCTGTCTAACCTCCCTATCTAAATGGTCCCAGTCATTCTTTTTTTCACCACTTTGCTTTACTTTATGTTTAGTATTTGTCCTTATTTAATACATTTTAAAAATCTATTTATTTTTTATTCCTCACCTCTCCCCCATTAGAACCTTAGTTCCATGTAAGCAGTAAATTTGTCCATTTTGCTGATTAATATATTCCCAACATCTGTTGTAATGCTAAACACATGAAGTGGGTAATAAATACAATTAATACAATATTTTTAGAGCAAGAGGCTAAATAAAACTTGGCTGGAGTGCAGAATGGTAACTTTTTGCTTATAAGAATAGAATGAATTAGATTTAAGGAAATCCTGTTTAAGTAAAATCACACATCAGTTGAGTACATCCTATTTTACTTTCTCATGTCCAAAAATATTAGCAAAGCAGCCATTTGACAAAGATGGCTGGTTATCCATCCAAATTTATGACTCCCCTTCCTTATTATATTAATAGGATTAACAGTGGAACTTGACTGCCCAGCTTAGAACTGTTTCCCAGTCCTCTCTCATCCACCCCTCCTCAAGCATGCAGTTTAGTGCACCATTTTGATGAGTTCTAGCTAGTGAGTAGGGAGATGCTGTGTGCCTGTTCCAAGGGCCCTGAGAACCTCTCCATGCAGTACTCCTCCCAGCTCTCTCCCACATCTGACAAGAATGCAGCGGATGCTCAGGACAATCATGGGAGCCCTGTGTTAAAGATAGCAGATTTTCCATCAGCTTAAGTCTAAGAATGGCTGCATAGAAGAAGCCACTTGATAAAGTTTTTACCCACTGGTACTATTTCCTAAGTCAAAAATACTTTCCTATTGCATTTGAGCCATTATGCATATTAGCATCTACCTGTTACTGCATTTAACCTACAAAGTAATATTATCTAAACTTCAGGTAAATTGAAAATACCACAAGAGCAAGCTTATCCTATTAAAATTGTCCTTTATGGCTCTTGGGAGACTTACGGCAAATATGTCTACACTAAATTTAGGACATTAGAACAGAAGAAAGGATTGCAAAGCATGAGGATACATATTAGGGACAAGAAGGTGAAGGATTCAAGCACAGAATGACAAATAATTTCCAACTGGTCATGTCCCTGCACAAAGACAATAAAGGCGCTTCTATTTCTGGAAAAGAAAATGTGTAGAAAGTTATTCCATGGAGATGGCAATATTTCCATGATAAAGGTGAGTTCATAGTTAAATTATAAAGGAGGAAAATTTTATCTGTAGTTTCCTTCTTGAGTTCCTTTCTTACCCTCCAGCCAATGCAAAAGCCTCCTTTCCTTAACTGTTTTCTCCAAAGAATGGCATCCTGGCAATCAGGAAGGCTAGCTTTTAGCTTGGTTCCTCTATCACTTCTCTTGAGCTAGTTACTTCACATTTCTGGATCTAAACACCTGTTTTTCTAGAAGGAGGTAGGGTAATAATGGCTGGTTCTTAAGTTGTACATTGTTTCCTGTTCTGATACAACATCACATGGACTGATCAATGGACTAATAAATGATTCAATGCCTTAGGCCTTGATATCCTGGAGAAACAAATCTTCAAAGGCATCGTGAGAGGTCTTTGGAACTAGAACTGAGGGTAACAAAAACTTACCCCTTGAGGTTCTCCTGCCATTCTGTGTGAATCATTTTTCTGCTAAACGTTGCTAGCAAAGCTCATCTTTAATTTTCATCTGAATGACCTCTCTTGGGAAATAATAGACCAGCCTTGGTTCTTCTTTAATACAAGACTTTCATAATATGTAATTTCTGTGCAGAGGCAAGCATACCAACTACATTAATCTCATGAGCTAATCTACTCTGTCCACCACCACAGTGGCATTTGGGGGCCCTCACTAAGGCTAATGTGGCCCCAGGAACTATATGGACCTTCAAGAACACCTAGGGTATAGCATTGTATCTTCCTCCAGTGAAGTTCAGAGAGATTATTAAGGTGGACACCACACTTGAAGAGACACTGTGATCAGAATGAGGGAATGGTGAGGAGATTCAGCCAACATGACTCATGGCTGTCCTCATGTGAACTTTTGGGGTGTGCTGGGGAAGAGAGACTGAGCTTGAAGGATCCCAGACATCCCTATCTATAGGTCTTGGCTATGAATCCCTTCCATTTTCTCATAAGAGGAAACATTCTGCCTTGAGATTAGGACCTCAGCCTGAGGATCCTGGGTGTGGGTCTTGGAAAGGTGAGTGGGAATCCTTAGGATCAGTGTTCAGAGTTTCACTTTATCCTTTTTTTGGGCCATACTTCTCACACCAGCCCTGTGCTGTCCCCAACTCAGGATTCAGTGGTTCTGTTTTCTGAAGGGATAAATCTCAGAGCGCAAGTGTTGTGGGGCACAAAGGATTTCCTGGTGGTCTGGAGTAAGGAAGGAATTGGAACTGCAATTATTCTCTTTTCAAATTCTAATTAATCTTGGCTTTGATGGCCTATGGTGAATGATGTTGGATTCGTGATCGCTGAAAAAGGAGATTTAGCTTCGGGACCAGGAACCAGGCTTGATCACTTGTGTAGCAGAGTTTTATTACAGTATAAAAAAGGGACAGAGAAAGCTTCTGACATACACATCAGAAGGGGGATGAACAGTGCCCCACTTTCTAGTCTTAGTGAGGGAGCTATGTGTACATGCACACACTCAATCACTTCAGTCGTGTCCGACTCTTTGTGACCCCATGGACAGTAGCCTGCCAGGGTCCTCTGTCCATGGGATTCTCCAGGCAAGAATACTGGGGTGGGTTGCCATTTCCTCCTCCAGGGGATCTTCCCAACCCAGGGACTGAACCCTCGTCTCTTGCATCTCCTGCATTGGCAGGCCAAAGTATTGGAGTTTCAGCTTCAACATCAGTCTTTCCAATGAACACCCAGGACTGAACTCCTTTAGGATGGACTGGTTGGATCTCCTTGCAGTCCAAGGGACTCCCAAGAGTCTTCTCCAACACCACAGGTCGAAAGCATCAATTCTTCGGCACTCAGCTTTCTTTATAGTCCAACTCTCACATCCATACATGACCACTGGAAAAACCATAGTCTTGACTAGATGGACCTTTGTTGGCAAAGTAATGTCTCTGTTTTTGAATATGCTGTCTACGATGGTCATAACTTTACTTCCAAGGAGTAAGCGTCTTTTAATTTCATGGCTGCAATTACCATCTGCAGTGATTTTGGAGCCCCAAAAAATTAAGTCTGTCACTGTTTCCATTGTTTCCCCATCTATTTGTGATGAAGGGATGGGACTGGATGCCATGATCTTTGTTTTTTGAATGTTCAGCTTTACGCCAACTTTTTACTCTCCTCTTTCATTTTCATCAAGAGGCTCTATAGTTCTTCTTTGCGTTCTGCCATAAGGGTGGTGTCATCTGCATATCTGAGGTTATTGATACTTCTCCCGGCATTCTTGATTCCAGCTTGTGCTTCATCCAGCCCAGCATTTCTCATGATGTACTCTGCATATAAGTTAAATAAGCAGGGTGACAATATACAGCCTTGACATGCTCTTTTTCTTGGAACCATTCTGTTGTTTCATGTCCAGTTCTAACTGTTGCTTCCTGACCTGCATTCAGGTTTCTCAAGAGGCAGGTCAGGTGGTCTGGTAATCCCATCTCTTTCAGAATTTTCCACAGTTTATTGTGATCCACACAGTCAAAGGCTTTGGCATAGTCAATAAAGCAGAAATAGATGTTTTTCTGGAACTCTCTTGCTTTTTCTATGATCCAGTGGATGTTGGCAATTTGATCTCTGATTCCTCTGCCTTTTCTAAAACCAGCTTGAACATCTGGAAGTTCATGGTTCACGTGTTGCTGAAGTCTGGCTTGGAGAATTCTGAGCATTACTTTACTAGCGTGTGAGATGAGTGCAATTGTGTGGTAGTTTGAGCGTTCTTTGGCATTGCCATGCCATGTGGGGCCACCCAAGATGGACGGGTCATGGTGGAGAGGTCTGACAGAATGTGGTCTATTGGAGAAGGGAATGGCAAACCACTTGAGTATTTTTGCCTTGAGAACTCCATGAACAGTATGAAAAGGCAAAAAGATAGGACACTGAAACATGAACTCCCCAAGTCAGTAGGTGCCCAATATGCTACTGGAGATCAGTGGAGAAATAACTTCAGAAAGAATGAAGGGATGGAGCCAAAGCAAAAACAGTACCCAGTTGTGGATGTGACTGGTGATAGAAGCAAGGTCCAATGCTATTAAGAACAATATTGCACAGGAACCTGGAATGTTATGTCCATGAATCAAGGCAAATTGGAAGTGGTCAAACAAGAGATGGCCAAAAGTGAACATCAACATTCTAGGAATCAGCGAACTAAAATGGACTGGAATGGGTGAATTTAACTCACATGACCATTGTATCTACTTCTGTAGGCAGGAATCCCTTAGAAGAAATGCAGTAGCCATCATAGTCAACAAAAGAGTCCGAAATGCAGTACTTGGATGCAATCTCAAAAAATGACTGTTCATTTCCAAGGCAAACCATTCAATATCACGGTAATCCCACTGCCTGGAAAATCCCATGGATGGAAGAGCCTGGTGGGCTGCAGTAGCGACCCCATGGGGTCGCCAAGAGTCGGGCATGACTGAGCAACTTCACTTTCACTTTTCACTTTCATGCATTGGAGAAGGAAATGGCAACCCACTCCAGTGTTCTTGTCTGGAGAATCCCAGGGACAGGGGAGCCTGGTGGGCTGCGGTCTATGGGGTCACACAGAGTCGGACACGACTGAAGTGACTTAGCAGTAAGTCTATGCCCCGACCAGTAACGCTGAAGAAGCTGAGGTTGGGAAGCACAAAAGGAAACTAAAAGTGAAAGTCACTCAATCGTGTCCAACTCTTTGTGATCCCATGGACAATAGAGTCCATGGAATTCTTCAGACCAGAATACTGGAGTGTGTAGCCTTCCCTTTCTCTAGGGGATCTTCCCAAGCCAGGGATCAAACCCAGGTCCCCTGCATTGCAGGCGGATTCTTTATCAGCTGAGCTACCAGGGAAGCCCAAAAAGTCAGCAAACAACAAGGGCTGGAGAGGATGTGGAGAAACTGAGAGGAAAACCCCTTACACTGCTGAAAGTGAAGTGAAGTGAAAGTTGCTCAGTCATGTCCAACTCTTTGTGACCCCCATGGACTATAAAGTCCATGGAATTCTCCAGGTCAGAATACTGGAGTGGGTAGTCTTCCTCTTCTCCAGGGGATCTTCCCAACCCAGGCATCAAACCTAGGTCTGCCACATTGCAGGTAGATTTTTAGCAGCTGTGACATTAGGAAAGCCTGGGAACTATATACTTTTTTAAACTGGTTATTGCAATAAATCAAAAGAATGTCTCAAGGTTGTAAAAATCTTACTGGACCCAGTCTCACAATTTACATTTTAAGATAATAGATTAGAACTAACAATAGAAAGATCTTACCAGACCCACTCCCTACACTTTAAGATGACTGGATTATTTAGAAGGTTCTTAAGGAGAAACATGTCCTCCAGCAGGATACATTGTTGTTATATAGTCAGTGGTAGAGAGTTTAAGGAAAAACATATCCTTGAGCAAGATGGATGGAGGTTCCTGACATTGTACAGGAGACAGGGATCAAGACTATCCCCAAGAAAAAGAAATACAAAAAAGTGAAATGGCTGTCTGAGGAGGCCTTACAAATAGCTGTGAAAAGAAGAAAAGAGAAAAGCAAAGGAAGAAGAAAAGAGAAAAGCAAAGGAGAAAGAAAAGATATACCCATTTGAATGCAGAGTTCCAAAGAATAGCAAGGAGATATAAGAAAGCCTTCCTCACTGATCACTGGAAACAAATAGAGGAAAACAATAGAAGGGGAAAGACTCAAAATCTCTTCAAGAAAATTAGAGATACCAAGGGAACATTTCATGCAATGATGGGCTCAATAAAGGACAGAAATGGTATCGACCTAACAGAAGCAGAAGATATTAACAAGAGATGGCAAGAATACACAGAACTGTACAAAAAAGTGATGGGACCAGATACCATGATCTTGGTTTTCTGAATGTTGAGCTTTAAGCCAACTTTTTCACTTTCCTCTTTCACTTTCATCAAGAGGCTTTTGAGTTCCTCTTCACTTTCTGCCATAAGGGTGGTGTCATCTGCATATCTGAGGTTATTGATATTTCTGCCGGCAATCTTGATTCCAGCTTGTGCTTCTTCCAGCCCAGCATGGCCCAGATAATCATGATGGTGTGATCACTCACCTATAGCCAGACATCCTGGAATGCAAAGTCAAGTGGGCCTTGGGAAGCATCACTATGAACAAAGCTAGTAGAGGTGATGGAATTTCAGTTGAGCTATTTCAAATCCTAAAAGATGATGCTGTGAAAGTGTTGCACTCAACATGCCAGCAAATTTGGAAAATTCAGCAGTGGCCACAGGATTGGAAAAGGTCACTTTTCATTCCAATCCCAAAGACAGGCAATGCCAAAAAAATGCTCAAACTACCACACAATTGCAGTTATCTCACACGCTAGTAAAGTAATGCTCAAAATTCTCTAAGCTAGGCTTCAACAATATGTGAACTATGAATTTCCACATGTTCAAGCTGGTTTTAGAAAAGGCCGGAGAACCAGACATCAAACTGCCAACATCAATTGGATCATGTAAAAAGCAAGAGAGTTCCATAAAAACATCTATTTTTGCTTTATTAACTATGCCAAAGCCTTTGACTGTGTGGATCACAATAAACTGTGGAAAATTCTGAAAGAGATGGGAATACCAGACCACCTGACCTGCCTCTTGAGAAACCTGTATGCAGGTCAGGAAACAACAGTTAGAACTGGACATAGAACAATAGACTGGTTCCAAATAAGAAAAGGAATACATCAAGGCTGTATAGTGTCACCCTGCTTATTTAACTTATATGCAGAGTACATCATCAGAAATGCTGGGCTGGAAGAAGCACAAGCTGGAATCAAGATTGCCGGCAGAAATATCAATAACCTCAGATATGCAGATGACACCACCCTTATGGCAGAAAGTGAAGAGGAACTCAAAAGCCTCTTGATGAAAGTGAAAGAGGAAAGTGAAAAAGTTGGCTTAAAGCTCAACATTCAGAAAACCAAGATCATGGTATCTGGTCCCATCACTTCATGGCAAATAAATGGGGATTCAGTGGAAACAGTGTCAGAGTTTATTTTTTTGAGCTCCAAAATCACTGCAGATGGTGATTACACCCATGAAATTAAAAGACGCTTACTCCTTGGAAGAAAAGTTATGACCAACCTAGATATCATATTCAAAAGCAGAGATATTACTTTACCAACAAAGGTCTGTCTAGTCAAGGCTATGGTTTTTCCAGTGGTCATGTATGGATGTGAGAGTTGGACTGTGAAGAAAGCTGAGCACCGAAGAATTGATGCCTTTGAACTGTGGTGATGGAGAAGACTCCTGAGAGTCCCTTGAACTGCAAGGAGATCCAACCAGTCCATTCTAGAGGAGATCAGTCCTGGGTGTTCATTGGAAGGACTGATGTTAACGCTGAAACTCCAATACTTTGGCCACCTCATGCGAAGAGTTGACTCATTAGAAAAGACCCTGATGCTGGGAGGGATTGAGGGCAGGAGGAGAAGGGGATGACAGAGGATGAGATGGCTGGATGGCATCACCGACTCAATGGACATGAGTTTGAGTGAACTCCGGGAGTTGGTGATGGATAAGGAGGCCTGGCATGCTGGGATTCATGGGGTCGCAGAGTCAGACACGACTGAGCAACTGAACTGAACTGAACTGTTCCTTGGAAGGAAAGTTATGACCAACCTAGACGGCATATTCAAAAGCAGAGACATTACTTTGCCAACAATGTCCATCTAGTCAAGGCTATGGTTTTTCCAGTATTCATGTATGGATGTGAGAGTTGTGTATAAAGAAAGCTGAGCACCAAAGAATTGATACTTTTGAACTGTGGTGTTGGAGAAGACTCTTGAGAGTCCCTTGGACTGCAAGGAGATTCAGTGAGTCCATCCTAAAGGAGATGAGTCCTGGGTGTTCATTGGAAGGACTGATGTTGAAGCTGAAACTCCAATACTTTGGCCACCTGATGCGAAGAGCTAACTCATTGGAAAAGACCCTGATGCTGGGAAAGATTGAAGGTGGGAGGAGAAAGGGACAACAGAGGATGAGATGGTTGGATGGTGTCACTGACTCAATGGACATGAGTTGGAGTAACTCTGGGAGTTGGTGATGTACAGGGAGGCCTGGCGTGCTGCAGTCCATGGGGTCACAAAGAGTTGGACACGACTGGGCAATTGAACTGAAGTGAACTCAGAAAGATGAGTTGTTTTGTTGTGCAGTCATCAGCTCTGGACTTAAAGAAAAATGTTTGTCCTTTTCTCCTCCTTGAGAACTCCAGGCTCCTATCTCCTTCTTGAGAGCCCCAGACCCCTCTCTCCCCCTTGGGGACCCCAGACTTCTTATCAACCTAGCTAGGAATTCACTTTCTCACTTTCACCCCCAGAAAACTTGCCTCCTGCTTTCTCACCCAGGGCTGAGCCTCTTAGGGATTCTGTAAGTCAGGTTCAGATTGGCTCACCCCTTACAGCATCCCATTCCAAGGCCCTTAGCTTATAACTGTCTTTAATGTGCTTTCAGGCCTCCCAATCCATGTCAGTATCACGTAATGTCTTTGAACTCTTTTTCCACGCTCTGTGTCCTCAGGACAAGGTACATCTGTGAGCAATTCATTAGTTTTAAGAGAAGTCCAGATTATTTTTAAGGCTATATTTGAAACTCTAATTGCCCTCTGGAAACTTTTTGTGGAAATTGTTGGAAATGTCTGCATTTCTTAGCTGAGGCTGTGTCCACAGTGTTCCTAAGTTTTTGTGGAATCAAAAACCACTACAAGCCTCAAGAATTCTGTACAGTAAAGTGGTCTCAGTAGAGAAGTAAAGAAAATGAGAAGCTTCTCTTGGAATGCAGACTGCCAATTGTTTGAGAAATCCAAAGTTTGAAAAATCATCTTCAAGTGGTTGTAAACCTCAAACTGGTAGAAAGGCCTCTCAAACTTCTCTCATCCAGGGAATTCTGTGTTGTTTTTCTTATTGTCTGGAGGAGTTGTAGGAGAGCTTTTCTGTTTTCTGGTTCCATCTTTTAAAGTCTAATTAGATTTGAAGTGCAGCCATCTGGCTCCTCCTCCAGGAGGTGCTGAAACAGCTCTGATGCTCAGAAGTCACGGCTAGAAAATCTTCCATGTGAATAAACACTCCCAAGTGCTCCTATGCACACTTTTAATACTTTAAACTTTCAAAGGTTCAATTCAAACAAGCTCTTCCGGTAGAAGGCTGCTTTTTCCTCCTCTCCCCACCCCCGACCCCCCCACCCTCCATTTCTGCGCAGAAACGCCAAGGACATTCCTGGATTGACATCGAGAAGCTTCTCCATCGAACACTGACAGGAACCTCTGATGCTAGGAAGCTTTTCTCCTGTGGGGTTGTGAATCTCTGCTTTTCTCTCATTAATCAAAGAATTTTACTTCCTTGGGCAAAATGGAATGTAGCTGTCAGTTTTCCAATGACAGAGAAATCATAATATTATTTTAGTTTATCTTCAGCACCCCTCCCACTCTTACTGAGTTATTTTGGGTGAAAACCAGGTTATTTTTGGCTCTGTATTGATCTTCATGAAGAAGAGACAGAATAGCAGAATGCTTAGGATCTCAGTGTCAGCCACACTGGATTGAAACCCAGGCTCCCTCATTATTAACTAGGTATGGAATATTGAGCATGTTACTTAGCCTATAATTACTATAAATATCTATGAAATACATAATTATACTATGTTTTCAACAGGACTCTGTGGAAGATTAAACCAAACAAAATGTACAGAAAGATTTGAACATATAGATTAGCATACAGTAAATGCTCAATAAATTTAAATTATTATTGGCATTGAGAAGATGAATATAGTGTGTGTGTGGCTCAGATAGTGTGTGAGGGAGCAGCCAAGATGGCTGAATAGCGAGATGACCCCAACCCCACCTCACCTCCTCTTAAGAGCACACCAAAACCACAACTATCTGCAGAACAGCACTGGATGAAAAAGCCCAGAACCTACCAGAAAAGATCTTCTAAAGACATAGAGAACCCCGGAGCATTTGGTTTTGAAGGCCAGTGGGGCTTCAGAAGTCTCCACAGGACTCGGGGAAGTAGAGACTTTGGTCTTAAAGCACATTAAAACTACAAACACACACACACACACACACACACACACAGGGACACTTGGCAAAAGCAGTGATTTGATAGGAGTCTGGGCCAGACCTACTTGGTAGTCTAGAAGAATCTACAAGGGTGGACGGGTCCTCATCCTCAGGGCATGAAAGCTGGCAGCAGCCTTATTGGGGAGCTTCTACTGTGTGAAGGCCACGAGGGACTTAGTTACCTCAAACACCTGGTACTGCCCACCTGCCTGTGGACCTGCACTGAGGGTCTGTGGCCAAACAGCTAACTGTGGCAGAGACATGACCCCACCCACCAGCAGACATGCTGCCTGAAGACTAAAGACCCCACACTTCATGGCAAATAAAAGCAAAAAAGTGGGAGCAGTGACAGACTTTATTTTCTTGGGCTCCAAAATCACTGCAGACAGTGACTGCAGCCATGAAATTAAAAGACGCTTGCTCCTTGGAAGAAAATTTGTGACAAACCAAGACAGCATATTAAAAAGCAGAGACATCGCTTTGCCCACAAAGGTGCGTCTAGTCAAAGCTATGGTTTTTTCCAGGAATCATGTACAGATGTGAGAGTTGGACCATAAAGAAGCCTGGGCACCGAAGAACTGATGCTTTTAAATTGTGTTGCTGAAGAAGACTCTTGAGAGTCCACTGAACTGCAAGGAGATCAAACCAGTCCATCCTAAAGGAAATCAACCCAGAATATTCATTGGAAGGACTGATGCTGAAGGTGAAGCTCCAATACTTTGGCTACCTGATGTGAAGAGACGACTCATTGGACAAGACTGATGGTGGGGAAGATTGAAGAAATGAGAAGGGGGCGACAGAGCATGAGATGGTTAGGGAGCATCATGTACTCAATGGACATGAATTTGAGCAAACTCCAGGAGATAGTGGAGGACAGAGGAGCCTGGCGTGCTGCAGTCCCTGGGGTCACAAAGAGGCAGACACAACTTAGTGACTAAACAACAACTGCAGGCCAGAAGGAAGAGGCACATTAGTGTGTAATACTGCAGAGGTTTACAAGACCTACATCAAGGAATATTGCAACTCTGCTGGATTGATGTTTCTGATGGCTTCAGTCCCACACCTGTCAGAACTTCTCTATAATTCCTTAAGAGGGGAGATCACTCTATGTCCAAAGGTGGCCTGTATCATCTTCAGAAAGCTCAACTGTTAGTAAATTATTTGTATTGAAAGCAAAACTGACTCCTGATCATTTCCATATGTTGGTGGAGCAGCCCAATGAGGGCACATGCATGCTAAGCATGCTAAGTCGCTTCAGTCATGTCCAGAAGGACACATGATACAAGTCTAATTTGATCTCCATTGGGGTTTTGAGGAAACCCCAGTTTCCTCAATACTCCAGATTGTTTCAAGTTTCTCAACACATGTTGTGATAAACAAAGGTGCACAGGCAGCCACATTAAGAATAGTCAGTTGTTGGCACAATTCAAAGGAGCTCTAGGGATCCCACATTTATTTTATGGTGGAGTTCAGGTTTGGACACAACTGTCAGGAACTTAGACACAACTGTCAAGTACCGCGTGAGTTTTTTCCTAGCTGAGGCCCTGAGCTGAACATGTTCATTTCCTCCTAGGGTTTCTGCATGCCTTGGACCCAGGCCCCTCTCCATCGCAGAAAGTTTTCTCCATTACTATGACTGGTATCTCATCATGAGTGGTACCCAGGGCTGAAGGCGCAATGGCAGAGACGCTCTCACCAAGGCAATCCATGCTTTTCTCAATTTCTTTTAAATCTCCTGAGCTCCATGAATATTTCGAAAAGGCCATATGAAAGGGATCCATAAGCCAGACTGGAAAAAAAAAAAACAACAACCTGAACTCCACCATAAAATAAATGTGGAATCACGAAAACTCCTTTGAATTATGCTAACAACTGACTATTCTTAATGTGGCTGCCTGTGCACCTTTGTTTATCACAACATGTGTTGAGAAACTTGAAACAATCTGGAGTATTGAGAAAACTGGGGTTCCTAGATTCTCTTTTCAATTCACTTTGAGAACCAGTCCTGTGACTAAATTAGATTCAAGTTCAAGTTCAGTCTCTGCCTTTTGTCAAAAGCAAATGTTGTAAGTTGTATAAACTTGTTTATGTTCCTGAATGTCGTTTCCTCAAATCTTCACGGTGAACCCAAAATCCCTACTTCCCATGGCTACGGTGAGATGTTCCTGGATCAATGCTTGTGAACATGTTCCACATAGGATGTCATAAGAAATACTCAGAGGTACTGCCACCTACTGGTTTCCACTAAGTACAGACTCAAGGGTATACATGTTGCAAGGACTCTCGGCTCTTTATTTCACAGCAATCTATTAAAAGTTTAAGACTGTTAAGAGACCTCTTTGAGTCAAATAACTATGGAATGGAGTTAGGAGTCCTGGAATGTATTTCCCACCCAGCTCATGTGACGTTGGGCATGTTCCTGCCTTAGCGAGGGTCTCAGTTTCCTTATTTGTAGATGGGAATTCTAATCATGATGGGAAGATTCTTCTCGTATCTGATATTTTCAGACTATAATTTATTCTCTCCCCTTCCAGCCTAGATCATTGTTTGATACGTCCTGGTAATATACTTCAGAAGGTAAATTTTGTTTTAACTCCAAAAATATGTTGAATAAGAAAGAAGAGAGTTCCCAGAAGCATTCAAGCTAATGTCCCAAACAGTAACTAAGAACTTAGAAGCTACACAGTATGTTAGTATGTGTGCCATTTCTACTTCTCAGACAGTGAGGAGTTATACTAAGAAGGATAAATGAACAGGTCATGTATCACTCAGGCTCCCCGAGCATATCCAGTGCCTTCTTTAAGAGTTGCTGAGAAAGAGGGATGCCCTATAAAACTGTCTGGTAGGTATCAAGGACCAAGTCTCCTAACTAGCAAGCTTGCCTCTCAAGGTTACCTGAGTAATGACCCCATGGTAATATCTGCACCTCCAGGCAGTGACATATGATAAAGCAAAAAATAAGAACCCAGTTTTTCTGTAACATCATACTCTTTCTCCTGTCCATACGCATTGCAATAATATTGACACTAATATCCAATTCTACAATTTGCAAAACAGTTTTATTCCCAGTAGTTTACAACAACAATAATCCTGCAAGATAATGAAGCATGGCAGGAAAGAGCAGATCTGAGACTATTATCATTTTGCCTTGGAGAGAAAAATTGAGCCTAAGTGAAAATACAGAATTTCACAGTGTTAAAGATGGGAAGAGTGGCAAATTTTAGAACTGTAGTTCAAGTCATCTGACCCCAGATCCTTTATTCAGTCTAGTACATCATATTGCTTCTCACTGTCATCAGCTTGACTCCCACTGTGGTGCTAAATGCCAAGAAGGACTAGTGGAAAAGGACATCACCATGAAAAGGACATCATGTTGAAAGCTGGTCATTCTAATGACAAAGCGAAAATCTGGATGTCAGAACAATGAGGCAGTCACTTACTATCAGACTTCCTATCAACACTTCTCAGATGCTAGGAGACAATGAAAACTCTTCAAACTTCAGAGTGAAAAGAATTTCAACATAGAACTCTATACCCCCCCAAAAATCAATCAAATCTAAAAGTAAAGACATGTAAGACACTTCTGGATGCCCCTATACTCTGATTAAAAAATACTACTTGAAATGTGATTCTCCATCAAAATATAACAGAAATTTGACAAAGAGGATGAAATGGGACAGCAGAAAATAACTGAGAAGTAAGAGGGGCTTCCCTGATGGCTCAGATGGTAAAGCGTCTGCCTACAATGTGGGAGACCCGGGTTCAATCCCTGGGTTGGGAAGATCTCCTGGAGAAGGAAACGGCCACCCCCTCCAGTATTCTTGCCTGGAAAATCCCATGGATGGAGGAACCTGATGGGCTACAGTCCATGGGGTTGCAAAGAGTCAGACACGACTGAGCGACTTCACTTTCCTTTCACTTTCACTTAAGAGGGACTAGAAATCAAGTAAGATAGAATCTATTAGATGGGACATTTGGAAGATTCTCCTTTAACCTGAAATATGTAAATGGAATAGAATATTTCCTTTTATATGGCTTAATCCATACTTCCTGGTTCTATATAGAGTATTTGCATAACAATAATATGGTAATTCTGGCCATTCATTTTCTTTTTTATAATTCATCTGTTATATAATAAGATGTACGTACAATTATAGGAGAGAATGTAGATGTAAGAAATTTTATAAAATAAAAATAACTACAGAGGAAAGAAAAATTTGGAGATGGTTGAACTGTAGTGTCAGAGAAGACTCTTGAGAATCCCTTGGACTGCAAGGAGATCCAACCGGTCCATCCTAAAGGAGTTCAGTCCTGAATATTCATTGAAAGGACTGATGCTGCAGCTGAAACTCCAATACTTTGACCACCTGATGGGAAGAACTGACTCACTGGAAAAGACCCTTTGCTGGGAAAGATTGAAGGCAAGAGGAGAAGGAGATGACAGAGGATGAGATGGTTGGATGGCATCACCTACTCGATGGACATGAGTTTGAGTAAGCTCCAGGAGTTAGTGATGGACAGGGAGGCCTGGTGTGCTGCAGTCCATGGGGTCGTGAAGAGTCAGATACGACTGAGTGACTGAACTGAACCGGGTATATCATTGTCATTTTCTTTATAGTGGAGTTTTTAGCTGTCTAAAGTTCAATAAATCATAAAATAGAGTTTACTTGTATTACTTAAATTCGTGAAGACAACTAAGAGAATATCTAAAAATAATAATCAAGCTAACAACAATTAGGAAGTGGAAGAGGAAGTAAAAGTGGATGCTAAGGTCAGTGAGTAAACTCCTTAGACCTTATATCTAGAAAGTAATAGGTCTATCTAGAGTTAACACATCAAAAAGTAGGGATCTAAGTATGTTATATACAGTTATAACAATAATTACTAGTAAAACTAAAAAGAGGAAATACTGACAGTGTTTATCTCTGGGGAGAGGGTTGGTAATAAAATGAAGGGTAACTTTATGTTTTATTTTTGTTCTTCTGCACTATTTGAATACTTTAAAATTCTATACATGCATTAGTTCTATATTTAAACAAAAGAAAATTCAGTCTATGTGAATATCTTATAATAAGTGGATGAAAACCACATCTGGGTGATGGTTTGACATGATGCTGGCATATCAATCATTACAAAGAAAAGAAAGAGAAGACGGAAAAAATCAGTTTCATCTCTTTTATTTTAAATATGAAGTATCATGAACTAAGAGGAGGTGACTCTTTAAAGAGACTTTACAGTGCTGACTGTAAAGCTTAGATTCATATTCTAACCAAGAACTGACTGGAATTTTTTTAAGTAACCAACATTGTCCCAATGTTGAAGCACAGTCATGGTCAAAATCTGGTAACTTCTGGCATAGTTAACTACCCTGTCAATCAACCTTTTCAAAATGAGACCCTTTATCTCTTATGGTTACTTAAGTATAAAATTGGATAATTTCAATGCCTACTTTACTAAGCAATGGATTTCCAAGAGTTGTAAGTCACCAAATACCAGATCAATGTTATTAATGCTATTTTTATGCTTTCTTATTTGAGATAGTGTAAGGACAACCCTTCACAGACTTAGGATGGATTTACACATAAGCAAATATATTCTGTTTTCTCTCACAAAGCCTATCAAAGTGACTTGGGCAGAACTGTCAGGCCTCTATGACCCACTAGGTCTTTAATTCTGTGACAGGCCATGGACCACTGAAAGGGCATTTCCTCTTTGTTCACCGACCATGCAGAGGTGCTGAGTAGGGACATACGCATGCCCTAAACTAGCTTTTCTTCCTTTCTTTTCTTTCCTTCCTTCCTCCTTTTCCTCCCCTTCCTCCTCCTCCAACTCCTGTTCCTTCTCTTCCTTCTTCTCCTTTTCCTTCTTAAAACTAGACTAATCTCAACAGAGACCTTAGCTTTTCAAACCCTTCTTTGTGCTCAGCTCAGTACCTTCCTAGCTCCAGCTTTCTCACTCACTGCGCTGCACCTACACCACTGCAGGTGCCAGGTGAACAGACCCTTCATCAGACTTTACACAACCTTGAGCGTTACCACCTCCATGTATGGTTCCCTCCACCTATACCGTCTTCCCCATCCATCACACCCAAATCCTACCCTGCATTTAAGTCTAAGCTCATGGATCAGCCTCCTTCATTAAACTTTCCTTTATCTGCTCCCTAAACTTAAGCAATTGCTCCACCCACTGCTTGTTACGTCTCTTTGTCTTGTCCTGTCTTTCAGCTCAAGTCTCTATGTACATCACACTGGAGTTGTTTATGCATGTGCTTCAACATCTGGCCATTCTTTCGCATCCATGCCCATATCCTCTCTCTGCTCTCCTGTTCCATAAAGCCTGGAAAATTGCAGGTGCTCAACAAATACCTATTGAGTTCTATTGATTTGCCAAGTCTTACATAGATGGGAAATGTAAAGTTGAGACTAGAACCCAGGCTTTTTACTGTGGATCAGTTTATTCTCCATCACACCCATGACCTCACACATTACACCACACATTTAAGGAGCTGATCTGAGCATTTTGAACTATGACAGGGAGTCAAGCGAACATTTGTGACTTGTCCCAGACTGATATCAATTCAAGCTGACAAGGTGAAGCATAAGGTATGAAAGTGTTCTTAGATAAAGCAAACATGAGAATCTGCCATTTTGATATTTCATAGGTAGTGAAAACATGTCAGACTTCATTAGGCACATTCAACATCCTTTAAAGAAAGGACAGAAAATGTTTGGTGAAGTGTCACGGCTGCTACCTACTTTTTTACTTATTGTCCTCAGGTGAAGGAAGGAAACTGTTTTCTAAAAGTGGTTTACAGTTTAAAAAATCTTCAGGAAGCATTAGACTTGCCATGTGTACTTTCTGATTTAAAAGGTGATTTAAGACATTAAAACCTGAGAGGCTAACATTTAATAAGCATGTCTTCCTGGACAGATTAAATTTAAAAAAAAAAAGCTCAGTTTTGATTTAATATAAATAATCAGTTTTTAATCAAGAAAAGTCCACATCATTTAAAATATTGAAACTATAATCCCAATCTAAATTGTTGTGTTTCATTTTTATATTTCATCCTGAAAAAGCAATAAATAACGATCCAAAAACTAAAATGTAATGGGAACCAGTGAAGACAGTTTAGTTGAGTTTAATTTTTCCTTTTATATTCTGAGTCAAGGAAAACGTCTATAGCAACTGTACTTTAACATGCTATCAATCAAAACTTGAAAACTGAATTGTCTGAATCCCTACTCTTTCACAATGCCCAAACAAGCTCTTGTTCTAGTCACCTGTCTTCCTTATTATACACAACCCACTTACACGAGATCCCTATTGCCCAATATAATTCAAGTACCCCTATTCTATTCAGAAAATTGAAACTTGAAGGAACACACTGTCTGCAATACCCATTGATTTGTACAGTGTAACAAAAGAAATTTATCTAAGACTTCTTAAGTAAACTAAGTCCAGATACTTGATATGAGAGTAATCTTGAGTCTCTCGGCATAATAGATAATACCTAGACACTTGTAATCACACCACTCTTCTAGGGGTTCAGAGTGCTTTATTGCTGAGGAATGAATCCACAAGAATATCCTTTCAACTGCTGCTGCACTTGTAGCCCGTGTGGTGTATTTCTCATCTAGCCTCCTTGTTCATTCAACTAAGACATTTTCCCTTCATTTATATGGAATGCCAGCCTCTTTGAAACATATCACTGCTACAAGTGAGATAAATGTTCACTGGAAAGCATAAATCTTCTCAAAATTAAGATAAGCAAAGTCCCATTTGGATATTATAATGGGCTGAATCATGTCATCGAGAAATATACCTGAATCCTAACCACGTGAATCCTAACCACTGTACCTGTGAATGTGACCTTATTTGGAAATAGGGTCTTTGTAAATAAAACTGAGTCGAGGATCTCAGGATGAGATCATCTTCAACTTAGAATGAACCATAAATCGAATGGTTAATGTCTTTATAAGAGAAAAGAGAGGAAGATTTGAGACACTCAGATGTAGGGGACGAGGCAATGTGAAGATGAATACAGAAACTGGAGTGATGCAGCTGCAAACCAGGGAATGTCAAGGCCAGCAACCACCAGAAGCTACAAGAGATTCAAGAAACTGCCTCCTCCTCAGGGCCTCCAGTAGGAGCCAACCCTACCAATGTCTTGATTTCAGACATCTGGCTTCCAAAATTGTGAGGCAATAAGTCTGTGGTACTCTGTTATGGCAGGCTCAGGAAACTAATACAGACTCAGTAGTGGGTACCTCAACAGAAATTGTTGGCTCAGTGGGAAAAGGAAAGTATATGTGTGTATATGCACATTATGTGTGTCCACATGTCTATATGAATCAATACTGTCAACTTCTATTCCATCATGAGAGTGACAGTTGAGAGGAGTGTTTAGTAAATATTTGTTCCAGGAATGAATAAAGTACTTTATCAGAAAACTAGCAGTGTGCACGCTGTGTGGATATGGACCAGCTAAAATCTTCCCGAGATTGGGAGACTTAAAGAGATTGCTGAGTTCTGTTTTTTTCCCCAGTCAGTCTGGGGAACATCAAGAAGAAAAAAAAATTTAACAAGCTCCCCTCCCCAAAGACTCCCTTACTCCCTTCCCTTGACCAGTTGAAAGGGATTCCCTTTATCTATGACTCCATAGTTTCATTTTATTGCCTTGCATCACAGTCAGTATGTATATAACATATATATTATATATAAAATTATATATCCCAGATGGCTCAGCAGGTAAAGAACCCACCTGCTATGCAGGAAACACAGGAAATATGGATTCGACCCCTGGATCGAGAAGATACCCTGAAGAAGGAAATGGCAACCCATTCCAGTATTCTTGCCTGGAAAATCCCATGGACAGAGGAGCCTGGCAGGCTACAGTCCACAGAGTTGCAAAAGACTCTGACATGAAAGACTGAGTACAAGGCAATGCCCTTGTATGGTCTCTCTCATATTAAAGCGAGCAAATCACAGGCAGTCCTGTGCAGTGGAAAGTGGGTGAATTCAAATCAGGGCACAAAAGTTATCTTCTCACTATGACCCAGAACAAGCTTCACCCTCTCTGTGTTCAGGCTCCTCTACATAATAGGAACAAAACTTCCTGTCAAACAGCTCTTACAGGCTTTCTGGAAGTTGCAAATAAAATAATTAGAGTGAAAGTATAGTCAGAAAGAACATGCCAGAAAATATAGCCAGGGAGAGTATATGCTAGGAAAATCTGTCCATATTAAAACAAAGAACTGTTTGCCTTTGCATCTCTGGTAGCACGGCTTACCCCAGAGCCCTGCACATAGAGGGTCTCAGGAAAGATCTGAGGAATGAACAAGGGGTGTCCAAGACCATCATCCTCACTCAGACTGAAACCCCTGAAGCTTCAGGGCAGGGTTCACTAAAGGTCCTTGAAAATGAACAAATGAATGAACCAGATAACCACACTCTCCCTGACTTCACAAAAGGCCTTGGGGATTAATAGCACCCAGTGCTTTATCTGCAAAGGGGTTCCAGCGGCTCCTGGTAGCCTTATCCCTGTGCAAATGGAGTCCCCATGATCATGGTCAGCCTGACCAAAAGACCAAGAGACACTCCTTCTTCTCTGGGCTTCAGGCTTTAAAAACTGTGAGCATCTCACATTTGGCATTTTCTCATTTTGTAGAATTATAATGAGCATTTAATTCCTTAATTTCGAATAGCCACTAACTGGATTCTGAATTAATGTAAAATTTGAGACTTTTAATTTCTCCCATCAAATTTCCTAGTCTTACTCTATTTCAGTCTCCTGCCAAAGAGTCTTTTTGTTGCAAAGTTTAATTCAGTTGGTTTAAAGAACATCTAGATATGCTTCTCTAGTTGTTACGGAAGCTTACAAAATTTTACTGAGTCACTGATCAAGCAGGAAGGAACCTGATAGAGAGATATTCTCTGGAGATTCTTAATTTAGAATCTGTGGATCCCATAAGGCCCATGTATGGATTTCAGGAATGTTATTAACCCTGCAAATTGTCTGCACATTCACATGTGTGTGTGTATTTGTGATGGTGGTCATTTCCAGATCTAGAACAGGGTAAGAATCACCAATCCATTCCTACTGTTTCATTCAAAATATTTTTGCTAATGTGCTGCCACTATTACCACGATACTGAATACCTACCATGTATTCATTGAACAACCTTCCAATCTAGGTGTTTTTATTATTAATATAATG
Source organism: Bubalus kerabau (assembly GCF_029407905.1). Lineage (NCBI taxonomy): Eukaryota > Metazoa > Chordata > Mammalia > Artiodactyla > Bovidae > Bubalus > Bubalus kerabau. The sequence continues at coordinate 126,134,634 of NC_073625.1, read as the reverse complement.
AAGCAATTTGGACTAAGTAACTTGGCTCAACTTGACTGGGAAGTTCAGCTGGTAAGATAGAGCAGGATTCCAATTTGTTGCAGTCTAAAGAGTACACCTTCCACCACACAATAACAAGCCTCAACATGTTTTTCCTCTAATCTTTGTATGTTGTTGCTCCTCACAGTGATCCCTCGCTAGGGTCACTGGCACACATGGAGTTGAAGGTCACTGCTCAGTCTCAGCTTGCCACCACAAACTGGATTGGTATTTTGCCTCCTTGTCCTGCCTATGGCCATAGGTCTCAGACACTAGACTAATGGTCTGAAAGGGAGCAGAGGGAGCAGGAGCAAGCAGTCTGACTCTGGCTTTGTGAAGAAATGCCCAAGCAGACTACTGGCCCAGTCCATCTCCTACTTGAGGATGAAACCCAAGGAAGTGGAAGGGACTTGCTTAAAACACTAGTTAGACTGGAGCATAAAGGAATAGAAGTTACAAAGACTAGGAGGCGGAATGCCTAGGTTCTAGTCTAAGTTCTGCCATGTCAGGTAACTTCAGGAAATTCTCCCTGGTTCTCTCTTCCTCAGTTTCCTCATCTGAAAAACAAGAGACTGAATCATACAATTTCAAATTCCCCTTCTACCTCACCACACCAGGAGTGACTAACTTGAGCTTCAGTTTTTAATGTTTTGAACATGTGTTGAAGAAGTACAAAGTGTTAGAACAGCAAATCAGATTTTGCATAATTTTCAAGGTCACAAACAGAGTCTGGAAGGATATTTTTACTTATAAATCATCTCTTGCTTTAAAAGGCATACAGAAAGTTACTAGAAGTCATTATTGGTGAAATCATCAGGAAAAAGTAGCAGAGCATGCTCAAAGGGAGGCAATTTACGATGATGGATTATCTACTAGCTTGTCTCCTGTCAATTCAAAAAGCTTTCTGACTGCTTGCTTTCCATTTCCAAAGCTTCAAACTCAAATAGCTCTTGACAAAAATGATTGAGCCAGAAAAATTAATATAACTGCTGCAGGAAGCCCACCACCATCCCCTTTCTGTCTTTTGACATTATCTAATATTTCTATGAAAAAAGAGAATTACCATTTATTGAGGTACTCATAATGTGCCAAAATCTATTTAAGGTACTTATTGTACATGATATCATTTAATACTCTCAACAACTAGATTGATTATGTGACATAGGGGCTTGGAGTGCATTAGTACTTAATCCCTGTATGCATGGCACATGTTGTGCCCCTTGCCCTTCTCCATGTCTCCTAATTAGAGGAAGATTGTGATGGCTGGTACTCTTGCAGCTATCTTGAGATCAAGAAAACACACACACACACACACACACACACACACACACACACAGCTCTGAGCAGCTCTTTTTCCTCAGCTCCAGACCTGACATTTTCAGCTGGGTCTAATCTACTCGCTGTGAGCAGCATAGGAGAACCTACAGTCATCACTTACATTCATGGGTGATATGCCAGCAATGGACTGCCCGCATTTGGATTTTTTAATGCTTGATAGAAAAATAGATCTTTGTATATTATTTAATGCCACTTTAATTTGTTTTTCTCTTACTTGCAGTTGAACTCATTTCCTAACTGAAACACATGAAACAGCCCAGTAGAAAAATATTTCTTGAAGATGTCTTCAGTTCAGTTCAGTTCAGTTCAGTCGCTCAGCCATGTCCGACTCTTTGCGACCCCATGAATCGCAGCACGCCAGGCCTCCATGCCAGGCCTCCCTGTCCATCACCATCTCCCGGAGTTCACTCAAACTCACGTCCATCGAGTCGGTGATGCCATTCAGCCATCTCATCCTCTGTCATTCCCTTTTCCTCCTGTCCCCAATCCCTCCCAGCATCAGAGTCTTTTCCAATGAGTCAACTCTTTGCATGAGGTGGCCAAAGTACTGGAGTTTCAGCTTTAGGATCATTCCTTCCAAAGGATACCCAGGGCTGATCTCCTTTAGAATGGACTGGTTGGATCTCCTTGCAGTCTAAGGGACTCTCAAGAGTCTTCTCCAACACCACAGTTCAAAAGCATCAATTCTTTGGCACTCAGCTTTCTTCACAGTGCAACTCTCACATCCATACATGACCACTGGAAAAACCATAGCCTTGACTAGATGGACATTGTTGGCAAAGTAATGTTTCTGCTTTTCAATATGCTATCTAGGTTGGTCATAACTTTTCTTCCAAGGAGTAAGCATCTTTTAATTTCATGGCTGCAGTCACCATCTGCAGTGATTTTGGAGCCCAAAAAATAAAGTCTGACACTGTTTCCACTGTTTCCCCATCTATTTCCCATGAAGTGATGGGACCAGATGCCATGATCTTAGTTTCCTGAATGTTGAGCTTTAAGCCAACTTTTTCACTCTCCTCTTTCACTTTCATCAAGAGGCTTTTAAGTTCTTCTTCACTTTCTGCCATAAGGGTGGTGTCATCTGCATATCTGAGGTTATTGATATTTCTCCCGGCAATCTTGATTCCAGCTTGTGCTTCTTCCAGCCCAGCGTTTCTCATGATGTACTCTTCATATAAGTTAAATAAGCATGGTGACAATACACAGCCTTGATGTACTCCTTTTCCTATTTGGAACCAGTCTGTTGTTCCATGTCCAGTTCTAACTGTTTACTGTCTTCAAAATTCATGACCATCAAGGTCTCTTCTTGAGAATGTGGTGTTAAGGAGAGGAGAGGACAGAGATGTACTCATAGTGCAGGGGTAAACAGCGAGTAGATTAGACCCAGCTGAAAATGTCAGGTCTGGAGCTGAGGAAAAAGAGCTGTGCTGGGAAAAAAGCTATCAGGACTCTACCCTGACTTGGCCACTAAATGAAGGTGATCTTTTTTTTAAAAATTATTTTATTGAAGTGTAGTTGATTAACAATGTTAAGTTAATTTCTGCTATACATCAAAGTGATTCAGTTATATATATATATAAATATATACTATTTTCATATTCTTTTCTATTATGATTTATTACAAGATACTGAATATCGTTCCCTGTGCTATGCAGTAGGACCTTGTTGTTTATCCATTGTATGTATACCAATTTGTATCTGCTAATCCCAAACTATTAATTGATCCCTCCCCGAATCTCCTCCTGGGCAACCACAGTCTGTTCTGTATGTCTGTGAGTCTGTTTCTATTTTGTGAATATCCACGTACTTGATTATGAACTTCATAATTGCTAAGGCAAAAATTCAGTCAGTTTCAGAGCCACTAACTTCCTAAAAGTCACACAGCAAATTTGTAACCAAGATAACCAGGAAATTTAGGGGCACAACTGGGACCCTTGGACTCCTTTCCTGTGCTAAGTGACTCCTAATGAGCCCAGTGACAGCTCCTCATAGGGAGGGCAACCAGCTGAGGGACAACACTCCCCTAAAGTCTGTAAACATGGAGCAGGTCAAGACACCAGAGACTGAGGTTATTTTCAGAACTTGACGTCCAGCCAATGTGGACAACCACTGCAATAAGAAGGCTACATTAGGAAGAGTACAGAGGGATGGTGAGTCAGAAATGTATCAGTAAAGAACATCACAGAAAGGAGAAATGTGGTGCCCATCCAGGCAATATGCTGGAGATGGAAAGTCATTAGAATCTAGACCTGGGATAGGCAGCCTGCCACTCTTACCATCTGATGCATGTGATTCCTCTGATTTGACTCCATTCTGAACAAGCAAATTTTGAGTAAGGTTCGGCTTCCTAGGGAAGCATTTCTCTGGGACACACCAGGTCTGCCATATGATTTATGAATTCTCGTCCTTGTGGCCACGGCCCTTCATTAGGAATCTATAATTTTTTACATCAACCTCATGAGCTTGGTGGAGAAGGCAATGGCAACCCACTCCAGTACTCTTGCCTGGCAAATCCCATGGATGGAGGAGTCTGGTAGGCTGCAGTCCATGGTGTCACTAGGAGTAGGACACGACTGAACGACTTCACTTTTATTTTTCACTTTTATGCCTTGGAGAAGGAAATGGCAACCCACTCCAGTGTTCTTGTCTGGAGAATCCCAGGGACGGGGGAGCCTGGTGAGCTGCCATCTATGGGGTCGCACAGAGTCAGACACGACTGAAGCTACTTAGCAGCAGCAGCAGCAGCATGAGCTTGGTTGGGCTTCCCAGATGGCTCAATGATAAAGACTCTGCCTGCCGATGCAGGAGTCACAGGAGATGCGAGTTCAATTTCTGGGTCAGGAAGATCCCCTGGAGTAGGAAATGCCAACCCACTCCAGTATTGCCTGAAATCCCATGGACAGAAAGCCTGGCAGGCTAGAGTCATGGGGTCATGAAGAGTTGGACATGACTGAGTGACTGAGCACTAGATCTTCCCTGAGAGAAGAATGAACACTTTGGTGTTCATAAAATCAGGTGTGAGCCTGCCAGACTGAGGGCCAAAAGATGGCCAATTCCCTAAGGAAAGGAATATATCCTTTCAGAACTCTTGAGAAGTAAGGAGCCAGTGGTTCCCCTGGGGGTCCTTCTCCCCAGTCTTGTGTTAAAACTGACACAGGGTAAGCCCTGAGGAGAGCTTGAGTTCCACGTAAGAAAGCTCTTTCTTGCCCATCTCTTCCCTTGCTTGTTTGGGAAACCTCTGTGCACAACCTTGAATTTAGCCACCAGTGATACTTATTACTCCTGGGAACTTGTGCTTACCTCAGACCCTGCACATTGATGTAAAAATCATTACATCTTAAACAGCCAAATTGCTAAAACTTTACATTTATTAGACCCACTTCCCTATGGGAAAATTGGAAAATTATATCTTTTCTTGGGTGTTTTATAACTGATTTCAAATAGCCCAGCCCAGAATGAAACCACAGGGAACTGAAATGGGGATAGAGGCAGAAGGGGGAGAAGGATCAACTTTATCCTCTGATTAGCTGAGATGAAAAATAACTTGAGAGACACCAATGGAATGACAATAACCTGGTTCATTGGAGTGATGGCCTGTTATTCATAAACAGATAATGGAACCTCTGAAAGCTTGTGAAGCTTAAGTCTGTTTGTGATGACCAAATAGGACCAGCAGAATTGCTTTCATTTTGGATTTCAAACACATCCCTAGATTAATGTAAAATACAGAAAAAAAATTTTTTTAATAATATGAAGAAGTCATAGAACATCCAATGGGAAATCAGAATTGAGAAGGAGAAAAAACAACTCAGAGTTACTGACTTTATATAGTTCAGTTTTGAAACAATTTTTCCAAAGGGACTTTGGTGAAACCTCCTTCCCAGTTCACAATCAGGATGCAAGCTCTAAATTCCTATATCTTAAAAAAAATTTTTTTTATTGAGGTATGACTAACATACAAAAGCCTGTACATATTTAATGCATACGACTTGATGAGCTTGGGTAGGTATACACCCATGAAAACATCCTCATACTGTATGCCATAAACACATCCATCACCTCTGAAAGTTTCTTGTTACTCTATATATTTGTTTTATGTTTATTTTGCAATAAGAACACAAGATCTACAGTCTTAGCAAAATTTTAAGTATACGTACAGTATTGTTAACTGCAGTTCTCTAGGACATACTCATCTGTATAACAGAAACTTTGTACCCTTTGGCTAATGCCTCCCTTTTCCCCAGTCCCCTAGACCCTATAAACCACCCTTTACTCTATGAGTTTGACAATTTTAGGTTCCTTATATAGGCTGTATTATGTAGCATTTGCTCTTCTGTATCTGGCTAATTTCACTTAGCATGATAACCTCTAGTTCATTCATGCTGTCACGAAGGCAAGATTTCCTTCTTTTTGAAGTTGAGTAATATTCCATTATATGTTTATACTTCATTTGCTTTATCCATTCATTTATCGTTGGACATTTACATTACTTCCCTGTCTTAGCTACTGTAAATAATGCTGCAATAAACATGAAAGTGTGTCTTCAAGATTCTGATCTTAATTCCTTTGCATATACACCCAGAGGTAAAATTTGCTGGATCATGTGGTAGTTCTATTTTTAATATTTTGAAAAACCTCTATACTGCTTTCCATGGGGGTTGTCTGAAGGAACTAGAAAGAGAAGAAAACACTAAGCCCAAAGTTGGCAGAAGAAAGGAAGTGATGTGAAGACTAAAGCAAAATAAATGAAATAAAAAATTTTAATCAATAAAACTTAGAGTTGGTTTTTTGAAAGAAATAACAAAATTGACAAATCTTAGCTAGACTAGAAAAAGAGAGAGAAGATTCAAGTAATTATAATCAGAAATGGAGTGGGATATTATAACTAGTGCCATAGAAATAAAATAAGGGACTATAATGAACAATTGTATATCAACACACTGGATAACTTAGAAGAAATGGATAAATTCCTAGAAACATACCATGTACCAAGACTGAATCAAGAAGAAGTAGAAAGCCTGAACATGTCAGTAACAAATAAGGAAACTGAATCAGTAGTTAAAATAGTCCCAAGAAGTGGAAACCCAGGGCCAGATTGCTCACAGGTAAATTCTACCAAACATTTAAAGATTTAATACCAATCCTTCTTAAATTCTTCCAAAAACTAGAAGCACAGGGAACACTTCCAAACTTATTTTCTGAGGTCTGCATCAACCTGATAACAAAGCTGAACAAGACACCACAAGAGAAGAAAATCATGATCTCCATTGAAAATTTATGTAAAAATCCTCAATAAAATGCTAACAAACCAAATTCAGTAGCATATTTCAAGTATCATGCACCATGACTAAGTGGGATTTATCCCTGGGATGCAAGGATAAACCACATTAACAGAATGAAGGAAAAAATGGCAAACTCTTCTCAATAGATGCAGAAAAAAAAGCATTTGACAAAACCCAACACTCTTTCATGATAAAATTTATCAAAAGAATTATGGATAGAAAGAATTTATCATAGCACAATAAAGGCTATATATGAAAAACTCACAATCAATATTATATTCAATGGTAAAAAACTGAAAGCTTTTCCTCTAAGGTCTGGAACAAAGCAAGGATGCCCACTTTTGTCAAATATTTAACATAATTCTGTAAGTTCTAGCTAGAGCAATTATGCAAGAAAAGACAATGCATCCAAATTTGAAAGAAGTAAATTAATCTCTGTTTGCAGATGACATGATTTTATGTATCTTATTTGATTCAGCATTCTGACAGTTACTCCATTTTCCTTACTTTGCAGTCCTTCACCTGAATGTCTTACCTCCCCTAATGGATGGTCAGTCTTTGAGGGAAGGGCTAGGTCTCTTCCATCTATTTTTCTTGCAGTGATGGTTTCATGCCACTCAACTTGTAGGTGCTGAGTATAGATGGAGAAGGAAAATGTGGGTAAACTGTAGTATAAAGGGAGTCACTCATGGGTGTACAGCTCTTAACAGTTTCCAAAATGGCTTCACAGATTTGATCCCATTGGAACCTCCAAAAACTCCAGGAAGTTCACTGGGACTATTATGTTCTTCTTTAGATAAAAATGCTTTATCTTCTATAGGCATCATTTTCATGGGTCAGCACTAAAACAGGGATTATAATAGCCCCTATCTCATAAATCAGGTACAGATACTAAAAGGAATAAAAGAATTAATGTATGCAAAGGCACACACAAGGGAGCCTGTCACTTAGGAAATGCTATACACACTTGCTGTTATAACTTTTTCTCATTAGTTTCTTATTTAATCTGAAATCAGAAGACTAGGACCTAGATTTTCCGTTTCTGAATCCAGGGTCCCTTTCAGCGCCTCCAGGCCTCTGACACAGCATGAACCAGGTCTGTGCAAACCACTTCCTGCTGGGTCCTTCCATGCCCTCATTTATGTCACAGGTATTTGAAGTAGACCTTCTCCAAGGACACTGCCTGCCATGGCCATCTATGGCTGCTTTCATGAAGATAAATATTCTTCCCTTCCTGAGAAGCTTCTCTTTTTCTTCCAGGGTTCATTTCTTCTTTTCCACAAAAGAGAGAAGGCCTTTTGCCCCTTGGAACTTCAGCCCTCCTCAATTCTTCTAAATAGTCATCTGCCCTCCACCTGGATATGGGACTGGTAATGCCCCAAATGGGCAGAAATGCTACTGCAAGCCCTCGATCACAGAGGTAGTTACACAAAGTGGTTGACGGGCAGATAAGTACACAGCAGTAGAGAGGAGACCCCGACCACAGTTTTAATGCTGATGCCAGGACAGCTGGCCTGTTCCAGGAGGAAAAGAGCTTCGTTGAAGGAGGGTCAGCGTGGCTCACACATTCTCAGCCCACAGCCACAACAGTCCAGTGCTCTGGCTATGCTATAAATCCCTCCTCAGATTATTAGAAGGTCAAAAACAAACAAAAAGGTTAAGCTATTAAACAAAAAGCAACCACCATGTCCTAGGGATTTGAACAGACTCTAGTTGCTGGATTTATTCAAACACAATAAAATCCTTTCTCCATTCTTATACCTACTGGTCAAGGCAAGGCTGGATGTCCTTCAGAAGTCCTTTCTGACCACCTCCCAGAAAACAAACCTCTCTCTTCTGTATGAATGAACTCCCACGATTTCTCTGTCCTGTTTTGAGACACTTAGTTCTTCTGCCTTGTTAAAAGTTGTCAGTCTATTCCTGACCTCAAGCATCACTCCAGTGCAGAATTAACTTTGCTCTTACGGGTGCCAAGGCAGCCCCTTCTACATGCCTCTTCTGTGGTCTTTACCTCATTTCCTCATGGTTATTTGCTTAGGTCCATCTCCCACACCCCCTGCCATCACCATTGCTGAGCTCCACTAGAACAGAGAAGGTGTTTTTTCTTGCTTGTACCCCCATTGCCTCATATAGTGTTATGAATTGTGAACTGAATTCAGTGAGGTCAGATTGAGATTTAGTCATCTCAAAATGTGCCCGGTACATAGGAACTTGCTTATTACTTGTTAATTGAATGGTTTGAATAATTGAATGCTTAATACTTGTTAAATGAATTAGTGGCTATTTCCAAGGAAATAAATCTCCACTGTTTTTCAAGTTTACATTATAAACTTAGATAGTAATGGGTATTGAGAAGTACAATATATGAGTGGGAAGAATGGTGCAGGGAAAAGCTTTGATTCATGATCGTCATGTTTTGTTAAAGTCCATTAGCTTTGCAAAAGACTAGTCTCTGAACTTCATAAGTCATAGGCTGGGAAGTGGTCTTAGAGCAATGTGTCTAGTTCAACTCACATCTGATAGTTGAACATCCAGCCTATCTCTGAGCACCTGTAGGGATAAGAAAACACTAGTCCTTTAAGCACAGATTCAACTTATAGGCAGCTGTATTAAAATGCTCCTCCTATATTAATCAGTCATTATAAACAATGACCAGGAGTATTCTGTGGCCCAAAGGAACATGTTCTATAAGGACAAATAAAGAGAAAGCAAGGTGCAAAAGCCAACACAGGCATCATGAACATACCCATGAAAAATATGTATGGCACGGGAAAACATAGAAGAAAATACATAAAACTTATAATTCATTCACTTCTTTACCAGACAGTATTAAGGCTCTACTCTACACTAGCACTGTTCTAGGTCCTATGAATATTATATGAATAAGATAGATGAGCTTTCATGGCTCATGGTCATGGTGATGAAATTGGACTGAACTTTGTTTATTTTCTCTATATTCCACATTATCTGGACTAGACTTATCTTGATCATTAAAACCCTATAAGGCTTAAGAAGTCTTTCCATAGACTGAAGGCTTAAGAAGTCTTTCCATACACTAAAGCACACAAACCTTTTATTTCTAGAATCTTGGAGTTCTTAGAAAAGATATTATGTTAATAGTTTCTCCTGAAGAAGATGTTGAGGGAGATATAATCAACTGTACCAAGGTGAGTGTGACATGTCTGCAAGGAACTCACCAGCTAAGCAATACTTCCCATGAATTTAAAAGAACAGAACAACCACATGATTCTCAAGTTGGAGAGGACCTTCTGATTTATTGATTCAGATTACCTCAGTTAAGAGCAGAGTCAGACCACGAAATCACAGGATAATGTTATAATAATAAGACCTCAGTGGTGAAAGGACACTTAGAGTTGGACCTGCAGCCAGTGTCCCTAGATGTCATTCAATGTCAGATTGAAGTCCTCTAAAAACAAATCATTTCAGATACTTGGTGAAATTTTTGCAAAAGAGGATTTCAGTTCATTAAAAACCTAATGAATAGCTCATGGAGGGGACTTGTACACCTCCAGCAGCTCTTCCTCCAGTGTTTGGTTGTCTTCTAGGGGAACTGGGCTGGAAGGTTCATGAGCACCTGCTCCAATTAATTATGTGAAACGGTCTCCATGCATTACTACAGATTTACGTCCTCCTGGCAATATGGCTGTGAGTGATGAGCAGCATCTCCTTATGACATTCCCAGAAGACAAGATTGCCCATCAAACCAGGGTCACTCTACCTGGGATCACAGCACAGAGCTTGGGAAGGAAGTCTGATGATACAGACCAAAGCTGTCTCAGTTCAAACTCCTTGAAAGTCAGTAAAAATATTACCCCAATTCTAGAATCACTAATAATTGAGTTCAACCAAATAGCCTTACTGACCCATACCAACAACTTTAAAATTGAATTCTTCTTGGGCTTGCTGGAGGGACTAACACCTCCCAAGGCAGCTAGCTGCTTTAGTAAGCTTTACAACCTGTGTTCTCACAGAAGTGAAGTGAAGTTGCTTAGTCGTGTCCGACTCTGCGACCCCATGGACTGTAGCCTACCACGCTCCTCTGTCCATAGGATTTTCCAGGCAAGAGTACTGGAGTGGGTTGCCATTTCCTTCTCCAGAGTATCTTCCCAACCCAGGGATTGAACCTAGGTCTCCCGCATTGTAGGCTGATGCTTTACCATCTGAGCCACCAGGGAAGTCCAAACTGGATGTAAAACCAGCAAGGTTCTTCAGCAGAGAGAACTTTGCTAGAAGCAAAGTAAATCACCCAGGGAGAGGCATGTTTTGCCATGGTCTGATGAGATTAGTAACATTATCTTCATTTCCACAGGCGGCCAAGAGGAGCAACCCCACGTCCAAGGACTGGCATGGCTGCACAGGGGCAGAAGGGCCGAGAGGAGCTACTCCACATTCAAGGTCAGGAGGTGCGGCAGCAAGGAAATATCCCTCGTCCAAGGTAAGGAGCAGTGGCTGTGCTTTGCTGGAGCAGCCGTGAAGAGATACCCCATGTCCAAGGTAAGAGAAACCCAAGTAGGGTGGTAGGTGTTGTGAGAGGGCATCAGAGGGCAGACACACTGAAACCATAATCACAGAAAACTAGTCAATCTAATCACACGGACCACAGCCTTGTCTAACTCAATGAAACTAAGCCATGCCCATGGGGCCACCCAAGATGGGCGGGTCATGGTGGAGAGGTCTGACAGAATGTGGTCCACTAGAGAAGGGAATGGCAAACCACTTCAGTATTCTTGCCTTGAGAACCCCATGAACAGTATGAAAAGGCAAAATGATAGGATACTGAAAGAGGAACTCTCCAGGTCGGTAGGTGCCCAATATGTTACTGGAGATCAGCAGAGAAATAACTCCAGAAAGAATGAAGGGATGAACCAAAGCAAAAACAATACCCAGTTGTGGATGTCACTGGTGATAGAAGCAAGGTCTGATGCTATAAAGAGCAATATTGCATAGGAACCTGGAATGTCAGGTCCATGAATCAAGGCAAATTGGAAGTGGTCAAACAGGAGATGGCAAGAGTGAACATCGACATTCTAGGAATCAGCGAACTAAAATGGACTCAGATGACCATTATGTCTACTACTGTGGGCAGGAATCCCTTAGAAGAAATGGAGTAGCCATCATGGTCAACAAAAGAGTCTGAAATGCAGTACTTGGATGCAATCTCAAAAATGACAGAATGATCTCTGTTTGTTTCCAAGGCAAACCATTCAATACCACAGTAATCCAAGCCTATGCCCCAACCAGTAACGCTGAAGAAGCTGAAGTTGAATGGTTCTATGAAGACCTACAAGACCTTTTAGAACTAACACCCAAAAAAGATGTCCTTTTCATTATAGGGGACTGGAATGCAAAAGTAGGAAGTCAAGAAACACCTGGGGTAACAGGCAAATTTGGCCTTGGAATACGGAATGAAGCAGGGCAAAGACTAATAGACTTTTGCCAAGAGAATGCACTGGTCATAACAAACACCCTCTTCCAACAACACAAGAGGAGACTCTACACATGGACATCACCAGATGGTCAACACCAAAATCAGATTGATTATGTTCTTTGCAGCCAAAGATGGAGAGCTCTATACAGTCAGCAAAAACAAGACTGGGAGCTGACTGTGACTCAGATCATGAACTACTTATTGCCAAATTCAGACTTAAATTGAAGTAGGGAAAACCACAAGACCATTCAGGTTTGACCTAAATCCAATCCCTTATGATTATACAGTGGAAGTGAGAAATAGATTTAAGGGCCTAGATCTGATAAATAGAGTGCCTGATGAACTATGGACGGAGGTTCGTGACATTGTACAGGAGACAGGGATCAAGACCATCCCCATGGAAAAGAAATGCAAAAAAGCAAAATGGCTGTCTTAGGAGGCCTTACAAATAGCTGTGAAAAGAAGAGAAGTGAAAAACAAAGGAGAAAAGGAAAAATATAAGTGTCTGAATGCAGAGTTCCAAAGAATAGCAAGAAGAGATAAGAAAGCCTTCCTCAGCCATCAATGCAAAGAAATAGAGGAAAACAACAGAATGGGAAAGACTAGAGATCTCTTCAAGAAAATTAGAGATACCAAGGGAACATTTCATGCAAAGATGGGCTCGATACAGGACAGAAATGGTATGGACCTAACAGAAGCAGAAGATATTAAGAAGAGGTAGCAAGAATACACAGAAGAACTGTACAAAAAAGATCTTCACGACCAAGATAATCACGATGGTGTGATCACTCACCTAGAGCCAGACATCCTGGAATGTGAAGTCAAGTGGGCCTTAGAAAGCATCACTATGAACAAAGCTAGTGGAGGTGATGGAATTCCAGTTGAACTATTTCAACTGCTGAAAGATGACGCTGTGAAAGTGCTGCACTTAATATGCCAGCAAATTTGGAAAACTCAGCAGTGGCCACAGGACTGGAAAAGGTCAGTTTTCATTCCAATCCCAAAGAAAGGCAATGCCAAAGAATGCTCAAACTACCTCACAATTGCACTCATCTCACACGCTAGTAAAGTAATGCTCAAAATTCTCCAAGCCAGGCTTCAGCAATATGTGAACCATGAACTTCCAGATGTTCAAGCTCGTTTTAGAAAAGGCAGAGGAACCAGAGATCAAATTGCCAACATCCACTGGATCATGGAAAAAGCAAAAGAGTTCCAGAAAAACATCTATTTCTGCTTCATTGGCTATGCCAAAGCCTTTGACTGTGTGGATCACAATAAACTGTGGAAAATTCTGAAAGAGATGGGAATACCAGACCACCTGACCTGCCTCTTGAGAAACCTATATGCAGGTCAGGAAGCAACAGTTAGAACTGGACATGGAACAACAGACTGGTTCCAAATAGGAAAAGGAGTACGTCAAGGCTGTATATTGTCACCATGCTTATTTAACTTTTATGCAGAGTACATCATGAGAAATGTTGGGCTGGAAGAAGCACAAGCTGGAATCAAGATTGCCGGGAGAAATATCAATAACCTCAGATATGCAGATGACACCACTCTTGTGGCAGAAAGGGAAGAGGAATTAAAAAGCCTCTTGATGAAAGTGAAAGAGGAGAGTGAAAAAGTTGGCTTAAAGCTCAACATTCAGAAAATAAATATCATGGAATCTGGTCCCATCACTTCATGGGAAATAGATGGGGAAACAGTGTCAGACTTTGTCTTTTGGGGGCTCCAAAATCACTGCAGATGGTGACTGCAGCCATGAAATTAAAAGATGCTTACTCCTTGGAAGGAAAGTTATGACCAACCTAGATAGCATATTCAGAAGCAGAGACATTACTTTGCCAACAAAGGTCCGCTAGTCAAGGCTATGCTTTTTCCAGTGGTCATGTATAGATGTGAGAGTTGGACTGTGAAGAAAGCTGAGCGCCGAAGAATTGATGCTTTTGAACTGTGGTGTTGGAGAAGACTCTTGAGAGTCTCCTTGGACTGCAAGGAGATCCAACCAGTCCATTCTAAAGGAGATCAGCCCTGGGTATTCTTTGGAAGGAATGATGAAGGTGAAACTCCAGTGCTTTGGCCACCTCATGTGAAGAGTTGACTCATTGGAAAAGACTCTGATGCTGGGAGGGATTGGGGGCAGGAGGAGAAGGGGACGACAGAGGATGAGATGGCTGGATGGCATCACTGACTCGATGGACGTGAGTTTGAGTGAACTCTGGGAGTTGGTGATGGACAGGGAGGCCTGGCGTGCTGGGATTCATGGGGTGGCAAAGAGTTGGACATGACTGAGCAACTGAACTGAACTGAACCAGAATCTGCCTCAGAATCCTGCTCTGAATGTTACAAAATTTCTGCCACTTCAATTTCATGCCTCTTTTATTACAGGACAAGATAGGAGGATGGGTACATGAGGTCTTAAGGTTTCTTAGTAAATATCCTTGTCATACAGGGGGCTCCAAAACTACAAATGCTCATTTGTTAAGACCTGCTTGAAGTGTACTTTTTTTCAATAGGTAGTATTTGGGGTTTGGATTTAAAAAAATTTTTTTATCCTTTCCTTTGGCAGTTCCCTGCCTCAATTGCTTTATTAAGAAATGATCAATATAATAATTTACTCATACTTGCATAAGAAAGCTCTTGGCCTGTTTGGAAATTAAATAATTATTTTCTATTGATGGCATTTCCTTTGAAATCAAAGTTCCTGGAATGGATGTTCCTGAGAGGGTTCTAACTCATAAAAGTTGAGGAGAGTATTAATTGCTCTTTTGCTATTTATAATAACAATGTCACTAAGACTGAACAAGTCATCTGTTAAAGTAATGAGGGACAGCCACAAATGGTGCCCACTCTGTGAGAAAGGTCTGGAGAGAACCAAGTTGCAAAAAATCAAATCTATTTCACAGAGATCAGGATGGATGGTCTTTTTGCTGAGATTCTCTTAGAAATTGATCTGTACCTTGAAAACAGCAGACCATCTGACACTTGAAATAAATCTCTTATTAAGCCAAATTGTTTTGTTGGCTATACTTGTACCAAGTTTTTCACCTCTTGCTTGTTTTCCTACATTCGAAGGGAAAAGAATCTTTCTTCCGACGCAGGAACCAGTGAACACTATGTGAGAGAGAAAAATGTGCTGGTTCGATTCTCAGGCACGATGTAAGCTGGTTAGGACATGTACCCTAACCAGTTTCTGTGCCTCAATTTCCCCAGCTGTGAAATAGGATTCTTATTACCAGCATCCTCACCTCACTGTGTTAATCTGAGGATCAAACAAAATAAAAAGGTAAGAAAAACTAAAATAGACTAGAAGTGCTCTGCTCCCTTGTTACTGAAATTATGTTTTGATAGCATCTCTTGGTTTTGTAGGAGAGGATAAATCTTCGCTCTACCCTCCTAGACTCTAAAGCTAAGGTTCTCGAATCAAACTGATAAATATTAGAAAGAGAAATAAAACAGTTTTGATTACATATGCACCAGAGATCTCTCTCTCTCTCTCTCACACACACACACACATACACACACAAACACACACACACACAAATGTGACTCCAGGAGATGGCTGATGAGAAGATTGACACTTATGTGCCATCTTAGTTTAAACAAAAGAAGAAGGAGTTGGGGACTTTTGAAGGGTGGGAACTTCCTTCCAAAAGTTACAGGAAAGTGAGGGGAGAAATGTGTGGTAAATAAAATTGCTACATATTATAAATTGATAAATTTATTAAAATATAATGCTAATACATTTTGAAGGGAATAGTGTCCTTTTTTTTTAGTTAGCAAGAACAATATACTTTGTTGTATTTCTCTTTTTCCTGGACCCCAAGAAGTTCAAAGGCAAATGTATTGCTTATTTACAAGAATGTTCTCCAAACCTATAATCCTGGTAAAAATTCTTTCTTTAAAAAAAAAATTAATAATTAAGGTTGTCTTGTTATACAGATAAGTCTCTCAGCTGATAAGAGTTGTCTCCCAGCGTAACTAGGGAGACGTCTTTACAAATGGAAATTTCCTTTATAAATGTAAATTTTATTTGCAAAGTGAGAAATTTATACTCTTATTTTTAGGCTGTGGGGGGAGGGGGAGGGGAAGATTTTTTTCCTGCATCTGCTGGCTCTCAATTGCCTTCAGCTCAAAATAATTCATATATTAAAGAGGCATATTTTGAGGTGACATATTCTGCTACCCTTCAGGATCATAATTTATCTGTTACATGCCTGTCTTCCTAATGGACTGTGAGGCCAAGGCTTATCAGTCTCCACACCAAATTAACAGGGCATTTCTGTTAGTCTCTTTAGAAGGCATAGGTCTTCATGGCACCGAATGATGTACAAAGAAACAAATCAGTTACTCAGTTTCACATCATGGAGAACAAACCTACAAATATTTCATTGCATTATTTCACTTTTTTGACAGTACACAAATATTTGTCAGATAGACGAATAGTCACTAACTGACCTGAGAGGGATTTGTCAGCCTTCATCATGGATTTACCCGAAAGCAACAAGGAAACAGTGCACACACATGCACAGACACACAGCCAGCTGCAGGGTAGACTGTAGAAAAGCAGCTCAGACCGAGGAGTGTGTGGGCATGTGTGTGTGCGCCCACTGAGGGTTAAACAAACCAAGGAGAAAATGAGGCAGAGAGATAGAAACAGTAAGAACCAGAAGAGGGCTTTTTGCTGTTGTTAGTGTTGTTGTAAAATCGATCAGGAAAGCAAAAAGAAGGGAAAATGTTAGTACCACAAGAAGGAGAAATTCACAGTAGGATTAACCCAGAGAGCATTCCCTTGGGTGCCATGTAATCTGCAGTGGGTACCAGGGTACCAGGCTAAGAGCTTTCCTATGCTAGTATGGTGTGCTGCAGTCAGTCCACGGGGTCGCAAAGAGTCGGACATGACTGAGCAACTGAACTGAAATGATGCTAGTATGAGATAGCTTTCTGATGTGCCAAAGGGCCAGGAAGAAAGCTGGAGGAACAGAATTCACATCTAGGAGACAAATGCACACCAGCTTTCAGAAGCTGCTGCTGCTACTAAGTCGCTTTAGTCGTGTCCGACTCTGTGTGACCCCATAGACGACAGCCCACCAGGCTCCCCTGTCCCTGGGATTCTCCAGGCAAGAACACTGGAGTGGGTCGCCATTTCCTTCTCCAATGCATGAAAGTGAAAAGTGAAAGGGAAGTCGCTCAGTTGTGTCAGACCCTCAGCGACCCCATGCACTACAGCCTACCAGGCTCCTCCATCCATGGGGTTTTCCAGGCAGGAGTACTGGAGTGGGGTGCCAATGCCTTCTCTGGGTTTCAGAAGCAGCACTGAGTATTCCAGTACTGAAATATTTTCTCCTGAGGACTCTCATAAAGGGCATACTGCTGGGGACAATGTCCACAAATTTCCTATATATAAAATGCCTTGACTATACCACACCAACGTCAGGAGAAGTGATTCCGCTAGTGGAAGAAAGCGTATTTTAAACCAGAATCTGTAACCCTGAGATCTAACTCTCCAAAATTCTTGCCAACTGTGAGTCCTTGAACATATTACATAATCTTTTTTTTTTTTTTTTTAGTTTGAATTTTCACATCTGAGAAAGAAGAATATTATTTACCCTGATAGGGTTTCTGGGGGAAAACTTCAAAGTACTTAGCAAATAGTAGATTCAATAGTAGCAAATAGTAGTAAATATAGGCTCCCTTCTCCCTATGTGAAGCCTAGCAAATCCCATGTAGGTCTGATCCTAAATGAGAAGCTGCCGTAGACAATAACTTTCTCTGATCCAAATCCTGAGTGTAGAGTGGACAGATCTTAAATGAATCAAGCCCTTAATCCAAAATTAGATTTCCTGCACACATCCTTCAGAGCCAACATCTCTTTAATGAGCCCATTACATTAAGAGTTAATTTATAACAAGTAGCTTAGTACCCCAGCTCTCTGCTCTACCCTCTTTTCATCTGCTCAGCAAGACCACAGGCATTAACTACAAGAATATATTTTGTATTTTGAAAGGGGGGAAAAAAAAAAACCCAAACCTGCCACCCCTGGATACTTATCCCTTCAAGGAAGCCCAAGACCTCAACAACAACAAAGCTTGGTGTGTAGGGACCCCGCAGGGTTCATGAATTTCAGAAGCTTGTAAGAAATTATCTGTTTTGCCGGACTCTTGCTGGGATCAATCAGCCCCTCAGTAGTTGGTGCCAATTAAGAGCTAGTGTGATGCAAAAAGGATATTTTAAACACTGTTTGACACCAAATATTCCTCCGTTCTCTTCCCACCTCCCTCCCTCCCTCTCTTCTAACTCTTATACCAACCACCTTTCAGTCATCTCCTTCCACCACGACCCTGCTCTGAAAGTCATGACAGGTAATGAAAGTAATGGCACTTGTCTTCTTTCTGAAGAGAGATGCTGTTTATCAAGTGATCTCCCTTGGTCAAACATGATCTCCCACAGCCCTGTGCAGGACGGCAAGCAGCATTTATCACCGCCTCTGCCTCCCATCTCCCTTTGTCTTTCCCTGAGTCCTAATCCGTTCCCGACAAAGCTGCCAAAGTTACCTTCTGAAGATCAAGTCGGATCTGTCATTCTGCTTATAATAAATCCCTGGCTCCTTCCCATCGCCCAGAGGATAAAGCCCTCCAAGGGCTGATCCCCATCCTCCTCATCAGTCTTACCTCTCACCACTCCCCCTCCTGTCCCATTCTCTCTGGCAATTCCCTGAGTTCATCCATCTACTTCTTCTTCCTGTTCTTCCCTGTCCCTAAATTACCCACAGCACCCTGCCCATGGAGCTAACTCATATACATCCTTTAAGATCCAGCTCAAGCATCTCCCCCTCCAAGGAACATCCCCCAGCTGCCTCAAGATGACTTATATGCCCCCGTGCCATATTCCCTGGCTCTAGTGCTTGCTTCTGGGATAGTATTTCTCAGACTATAGACTTCTCAGCCAGTTAACTTATCTGTCTGAACTCCCATCTGCAACTAAATTTGGAGTTCCCTGAGAATAAGGGTAGACTTTAAGTATCTCTGCTTTCTAGTGTCTTGTATGGTATTTCATACATAGGAAGCTATGAGTTCTCAGTATGGCCACTTGTCACAGTCACCTGGTCACAATGCAGACAACCTTACTTTGGACCTATTAAATCTATGTGTCTGCCAGGGGTAGTCTCAATTTCTGTGTTTTGTTACAGTGCCATTGATAGTGTACTGCTGCTGCTACTGCTGCTAAGTCGCTTCAGTCATGTCCGACTCTGTGCGACCCCAGAGATGGCAGCCCACCAGGCTCCCCCATCCCTGGGATTCTCCAGGCAAGAACACTGGAGTGGGTTGCCATTTCTTTCTCCAATGCATGAAAGTGAAAAGTGAAAGTGAAGGTGCTCTGTCATGCCCAACTCTTAGCAACCCCATGGACTGCAGCCTTCCAGGCTCCTCCGTCCATGGGATTTTCCAGACAAGAGTACTGGAGTGGGGTGCCATTGCCTTCTCCTGATAGTGTACAGACCTTGTTAAAGTACTGTGGTAGGAGTAGGTGTTAACATATTTAATGATGAGTGCATGAATGAATATATGAATGTGCCCATTTTAGAAATGAGTTTGAAGAGTTGAAAATTTGGCTCCAGTTGTACACAGAAGGCTTTTGAGGAGATGAAATACAAAGGGGAATGGGATGGAACTTTTCTTGGACTAGTATTATTATTATTATTTTAATGTTGATCATCTCAATTACTCTCTAAGCTTTGGGGGACAAGGACCAGCTTTGTTTACTATTGGAATTTAATAAAGTCTGACCCAGTATCTAATAGGTAATTTGACCTCAATATTTGTTGAGGTACAACAGTACAATGTGAATCGAAAACCACTGTATTTGAAGTTAGAAGCCTTGAATTCCAGGCCTGGCTATGACAATAACTACTACTTAGTCTAGGGCAGGAATTCCCTTGAGCCTTAGATTCCCCCACCTACACAATCAAAGAGGGTAGACCAGATGATCTAAGCTTACATCTAGCTCTGACATTTTTAACCAAAGAGTTTGTCTAAGCTGGAGTCTGAATCTTGGCCTATTGCTGAATGAAAGGTCTTCATAGTGATAGGCGAGATGGTGGCTGAGGTCCAGAGGGAAAAGTGACTTGACTATACTGTATTTTTAAATTCATCATGAGTATGGCCAGAATGGAGTACTGCCTTTTGTTCTGCGAAAGTCAAGTGTTCAGCCTTAAGCACCCCCAAGGCTTGCCTGAGATGCATATCTTGGTAGTCAGACACTAGCAAAAATCTCCCTCTCTTGATCACATGGTGCATCAGTGTAAAGACTGTGTCCCTGGAGGAGTAGGGCAGGTTAGGAAACGCAGTGGGAAGGCATGTGCTCAGGAACCTTGCATGTGGCCCAGAGTGATGGTACAAATCACAGATCAATTATTTCAATTGATTTTTCACAACTTTACAAAAAACCACAGGAAAAAGTGAACAAAAAAGCATAAATATCAACTAATTCTACCTTGCTAGTTGGGAAATTAAGGCTTAGAGAGATTGGAGGATTTCTGTGTAAATGTACAGTGATTAAAAGGCAGCAATCTGGCGTTTTCTGGTCCCAATGTAATGTTCCTTTGGCTACATCATGTCACTTCTCTTTTTTACCTTCTTTGCTGGACCCTAACAAAATTTCTGACAAGGAAAAAGGTCAAGTATTTCCATTTCTATTTCATAGAGCAGGAAATTGAAGCTCAAAGTGACTTTTCAGTCTCATAGTCAATACTACTAGGAATGATTTCCAGTGTACTTTTGAAAATTTGGCTTTTAGTACTGCTTTTTTTATTGTTTACTTGTATTTTTTTATGTTACCTTACTGATACCCCATTAGGGAGGCAGAGCAGTCTGGTAACCATCTCCAGTTTTCTCATAAGCAAAAACTGAGGTCCAAAGAACTATCAATAATATTGGAGGAATTTTTTAAGAGGAGTTTATGAGTTTGGATTGGTGTAAGAATGAACTTTCCAACACCCTGCCCCATCATAGGACCAGAGGACCTCTCAGAGGTATGATACAGGAGTCTGTGAAAGGAAGAATTGGCTTGGATATCCATTAATCTCCTTCCTGGCCCCATGTGTCCATGATTCTACATCTTATCCCAAGCCCCACAGCCAGGATTTGATCAGTCAGGATGTGAACCCATGTCTTCCAACTTCACCCATCCCACCAACTTTGATTGACGTGCTTCTCCAAAGATTTCAGAATCCAGTTTTCCTAGGTGTAGGTATAGCTGTCATTTGACTATTAGCCAGAGGGCAAATACGTCTCTATAAGTTTCCTGGGTGAAACATTGATGAATTGGCCATTCAGCAAATCACAAGTACTGAACGTGGGGTAGGCTTCTTAAGCACTATAAATGATAGAAAAATCCCCTAACATGAGCCATAGTCCTGACTTTTCCACCAAGTTCCTGAGAGTCCTGGGCAAAGTCATTTCTGTTCTCCTGCCAATGAGCATTCTCCCTTGTATAATGTAACTTTTGGGCCAGAGGTTTTTTCTAGCTCACTAGCACAAGGCTGGAGGACAGGCTTATCTTTGCTACTAACCACAGAAAGTCTGAAAGAAAACGAGCTGGGAATAATCAGCTCACCTTGGGGCTCAGCTGAGAATGCCAGACTTAACCATGTTGGCTGACACTCTTTACCAGCCCTAAATTCATTTAAGGTTGTAAAGTAAGAACTAACATAAAAATGATAAAATCAGAAAGTCCTTGCGGTCTCTTAAGTCCTAAATGATGATGTATCTCTCAGCTCTGTCCCCCAGTCTTGAGCAGGCACTATCCGATGTCAGTAGCTGGAGTTTTTTCCCAACTGCAGCCCATCTTTATTTCTCATGTCTAACCCATCCTCCCTCCTCTCCCTGCTGACATTCCTGCCATTTCCTGACTGGCAGCCAATTTTCCTACCTGTCATTATCAATTCTGCTCATTAACTCTCCAACCTGCCTCAGCTGAGGCCTCTTGACACCAAAAAGCATCTCTAAAAAATGATTTTTCCAAGCAGAATAATTGAAAGTTCTTGCACATCTAGGGAACCTTTTCTCCGAAGCTCTCAGAGCCATTTCTAAATGTCAGTAGAAAAGTACATTTTCTACCAAGGAGGCACACTTTGCCATTCCACCACAACCAGATAAAAAGTGAAAAGTAAAGAGTCAGTAACTAGGTTTTTTTTTTCTTCTTTTTTCTTTGAGAAATGCAAAAGTAATCTGACTTTTGAAAAATTTATTGACTTGTTAATGGCCTATAGCTCTTTTAGACATGGGCTCAGAAATGGTTAATGATAGAAACAATGATATACAGATCCAAACCACAGGGAGACCCCTTGTCTCTTTCTCCAAAGAGTTCTATGAACTGCTGAGGTGCTGAGACTTGTGATGAGCCTTCAGAGAGGTTTGTACAGCATTAAGGCAGGAACACACTTGGGGAAGAGTTCTGACTCTGCTATCAGACTAACTGGATTTAAGAGTTATAACAGCGCATGTGGAGACAATCCTTTACTATTTATAAAGTATTTGCAAACACTGTCTCACTTGGCACTTGTGGTTTCCTCTACTGGGAACACTCTTTCCTCAGCTGTTTGCTTGACTTGCTCCTTACCTGTGTCATGCCTTTTTAACCTCATCTTTCCTGGTGACATAGGTGCCTCCACTCCACCTGGCACTTCCATCATATGCTTTTCCTCCATGGCACTCTTCACCAACTGACTCCTCAAGGCTGTGTGCTGTGCTGTGCTTATCGCAAATACACCCATTTATTCCTTGAGTCCTTCAACACGTGTTAACTGAGCAACTACTTTGTGTCAGAGAGCATGCTGGGACTTGGGACGATAGCAGTGAAAAGGGTGAAGATGCTGGTCCCCAGGGAGCTCACAGAGCTCCTTCAACACATGTTGAAGGACTCAAGGAATAAATGGGTGTATTTGCAATAAGCACAGCACAGCACACAGCCTTGAGGAGTAGACATCGTCATCATCGCTATTCTGTGGATGAGGTGAAGGAGGCTCAGAGAGGTCAATGAGTCAGCCCAAGTGGCTTGGGTGGCAGACCTGGCTCTCTTCATGCCACCTTGTGGTGTGTTCTCCAGAGAAACATAGCAGGAGCAGACCCAGTCATGCATGAGCCTCTCCAGGAAGAAGCACTAAGATCCTTATCACTCAGCCCCATGCCCTTACCCCTGCATTAGGCCCCTCTTGCATGTCACCTCACCAGTGCTCCAGGGAGGCTGAGTTCCTAGGTACGTAGGGCATTTGATGAATGCCTGCAGCCCTAATCACCCCATTAAGGTGAGAGCAAACAAAGAGAGGGATAAAATAATTGCCAAGTCAACAACCTGAACAGCTGGCTAGAATAAGGTCAACACGGTGATTGCTCTGCTCCAACAAAGAAAAGCGTGGTGACTAAGGCTTCCCACTATCTCTTTTTGATGGATGTTTCCCTGCCTGTGAACTGCAGAGCAGCTCATGGAGGCCGGCCGTTCTCCCACCCCTACTGCCTGCCTCGTTGCCTCTTGATAGAAGTAGGCCATTACTCTTCACTAAAATTCATTGTCCATGCATTTGACACTTGACAACGCTCGGGAAATTGATCCACTCAAATATTTTTGGAGCTAAATTAATGTAATTTGTCCTTCCAGGGCTCCACACCAGCATCCCAAGAGACAGAATCAGTGGTAAGAGGATGATTATGCCTTCCTGGGAAGGGAGGGAAGTCTCATGGGAGGGAGATAATCCAAAATCTTGGTAGTGTGGGTTATAAAATGATTTAAAAACATCAAATATCATTTGCACTGCTCTACTGCTTACACAGAACACTCATGTACATTATCTGTGAGATATGAGCCTCACACTGCCTGTGAGGAAGCTGGGAAACATTTGACTCTCCGTTTTATAGAAGACAGAACTCAGAGGTACATGACTGGCCCAAGGTCACACTTCAGTTGGTTAAAGATCAAGTACTTGAATCCAGGCTTAACTGTCCTAAGTGATATGCTGTGTGTCACTGATATGGTGTGTGTGTGTATGTGTGTGTGTGTGTGTGTGTGTGTGTGTGTGTGTGTGCATAGGCAGGAAGTATGTGTGCAGAGAAAGAGAGATGGACACTTTTCCCTTCACTGACTCCACACCTTCCAAACAGTCTTTCCCTCACACTCTTCACCTAACTCTAGTCTCCATCTAGTATTCCCATACTCAGAGGGTAGGCACTCTGCCTGACGTCCTCAGACTGGTTGTCTCCAGCGAGGTGGTCAGAGGTAAGACTCTCTAATTCCACAAGTATTTGACTTGCCTCAAGAGCATGGGCTTTGGGGTCAGATTCCGATAGGGGCACAGTAAAAGGACAAAGTAGATGATTAAATAGGTTATCCCACTAGGGGATTATAAGTAGAAAAAGTATGGGAAACCCCTGGAAGTTAATGATTACTCAAGAAAGCAGGTTTGCTTAACCACATGACCAGGCAGGCTTCTTTAGCCCAAACCATGCAGTGGAAGCAGAAGACATACCCCCAAACAGTAAAACAGTGGTGGCGTGCGACCTACATACTGCTCAGTGAGCTCAATAAATTAGTTTTATGTTTGCTCTGTACACACATAAAAACCAATAATTTGTGAACCTAGCTTGACCAGATAGAGACAAAAAAAACAAAAAAACAAAAAAACCCTCCCCTGCACAACCTGGAGGAGGAACTGATGATGGGACCATGATGTCTACTCAAGAAAGACAAAGAAGTTAGTCTCCCTTTCCCCACTTTTCCTTTGATTCTAAAACTGTAGTCCACTAAAGCTCTTAGGCACAGCATTTCTCACCCACCAGCTTGCAAACCTCACACACATCCCACTGTAATAAGTCACTTCTTACCTATCGCTTACTCTCACTGAATTCTCCTCTGTGCTGAGACATAAAGGACTATGGTACCCGAGCCCTTCTGCTGCTGCTGCTGCTGCTGCTAAGTCACTTCAGTCATGTCCGGCTCTGTGCGACCCCATAGATGGCAGCCCACTAGGCTACCCCATCCCTGGGATTCTCCAGGCAAGAACACTGGAGTGGGTTGCCATTTCCTTCTCCAATGCATGAAAGTGAAAAGTGAAAGTGAAGTCGCTCAGTCATATCCGACCCTTAGCAACCCCATGGACTGCATCCTACCAGGCTCCTCCATCCATGGGATTTTCCAGGCAAGAGTACTGGAGTGGACCAGAACCCTTCGGAGCCCCCTAAATGACATCTAATGGTTTTAGCTCCACCAGGGACCGATTGCTCTGAACCTCAGTGTCCTCACCTGCCGCACAAGCTGTTGACAGAATGATATGAAAAGGCAAGTCTGGTATCCATCACAGCACATGGCACACAGTGAATGCTCAGTTCACAAAAGCAGCTATTACTGATTACTGTGCTCTCTCCTGTGTCATATCTGGGAAGTGGTGTCCAGGCTATTATCTGGTCTAATGCTGTTGTCCTGAAACCTTCACCAGAGTCACTCTCTGGGTGTGAAGATGGAGGCGATCAGTGCTGTTCTCTCTTCTGAAAGTTTCCAGCTGCTGAACGATAGCAGTGACAATAAGTAGTCATTTCCATTTCCTGAACATTTGTTTCCGCCCAGAATCAAAGTGTCTCAACTTATGGATGCCATTGATGCTGTCAACAGCCCTGTCACAAAGGGCTATCATTATCCTCATTTTAGATGTAGTAATGCCATTGATTGTGTCACCTGGGCAGCCCCAATAAGAACAGGGATCTTGTCTAATCCATTATCTTTACACTATTTTCCTTGGGCTTAGAACTGGGCCTTGCATACAACAGATCCACAAGAAATAACTGTCTAAAGTAAATAAAATCACTGAGTAACTCATATTCTAAGTCAAGAGTCTAATTGACAGAAAGTGGTCCAACCCCATCAATCCATCAATACCCAGTTGTCATTCACTGTATGCTGAGCTCATTGTGTGAGCTTGAGGTTGGGATGTGGCTACAGAGATTAATATGGCTAGTCCCTAAGCTCAGGAAGTTTATACCCTGGTTAGCGAGTTAAGACATATGCATCTGAAAACATAACTGAAACAATGCCACCAATGCTCAGGGACAAATAAGGGTTCCAAAGGCAGAGGTGTTGAAGGCTAGACATACAGAGGGGGAAGGAAGCTATGAAGGACATTTCACAGAAGGCAACATATCTCTCAAATAGCCATAGCACAAGAGTGGCAGAGAGAGGGGACCACAGCTCACAATGTCCCCAGCCAGGACCCTTCAGCTACACTGCAGGCTTTCCTAGAGGCTCTGTGACTCCAAGAGACTTGGAGTTGGAGAGATTGACTCAGAACCTGGCACTTGGAGAAGAGTCTGCATGAATCAAGTACTCTTTCTGTAATGGTGTACGCGGGTCACCTCAGTTATCCTCACCACAACCCTGCCACAGACGTACAATAATTCTCATTTTAGATCTATGAACACTGAGACCCTGGGATGGGAACTCTTTCATCCAAAGTGGTGCAGCCAACAGAACCTGATATCCTGACCTCTTCAGCCTCCTACAGTCATCCCAGTTCACACATCTGCCCCCTTTTGCAGGCTGGCAACTTGTTCAAGTTCACACAGCAACTAAGAATCCATCTCCTGATCTATACAAAGTAGACTCTCTTTAAGAAAAAAACAGAAAACAAAACAAAACCCTGGCGGAGGTGAAGGGGGGCAAAGCCCACTATTGTTCCCTTTGCTCCAGTGCAGAAACTGAGTTCTTCAGAAGGCTCACACGCTTATGTAAAAGCAAGAGTAACGGTTGTTAAAATGCAAAGCTGTACTTCCCTGTAATTCAGTTGGTGCTCCCACCCCTATTCCTGAGGAAATGATACCCTGGTGACAAGCTCTTTAAAGAATTTCCTCTCTACTTTTTTCTGCAGTTTGGAATAATTGTACGTCATCACAAACCTAGGAATAGTCAAGATTGCAAAATTCTTGCTGTGCTCTTGGCAAAATTATTACTCACCAGCCAAAGTTTAGAAATCAAAATGCTTCCCCTAAGTGCCATTAAACACAAATATTTATCAGCACTGTGCTAGAATGTTAGGCTGACGAAGGTTGGGTGTTGGTGGGTGTGCATGTGTGTACATAATTAGACTCAGATTTTCAATGAGTACAAGATGACTTACTTCTGTTGTTTTACTTCTCAGAAAAATGTTCAAAATCTTAGCAGTATTGACCAGAGATAGCCAGGAAATTTTTGTTTCTTAGCTCTTTGCAGGCATTGTGGAAGGTGCTGCCTATGGTAAAACAAATGAAAGACTGATGGAAGAGACAAAAATTGGCAGATCAGGATAGCCAATGCTGATGGGTAAGTCATTGTTATAAACTCCTACTAAAATTTAAAGAAAATGCAGTTTTTAATTTCTTTATTTGATTTGCCTAAACTCTGCTGTGAGAGTTAACACCTCCTAAGACACGTTAGCAGGCTTCCCTGGTGGCTCAGATGATAAAGAATCTGCTTGCAATGCGGGCTACCTGAGTTTGATCCCTAGGTCAGGAAGATCCCTGGAGAAGTGAATGGCAACCCACTCCAGTATTCTTGCCTGGAGAATCCCCATGGACAGAGGAACCTGAAGGACTACAGAACATGGGATTGCAAAGAGTCAGACACAACAGGCCACTTTCACTTTTTCAAGGCAGGTTAGCATATATCTTACTGAGGTCAACTTCCCTAGAAGCTGAGCCTGAGGCTGGGGTTCTTGTTCCAGTGATTTATTGGAGGAAGAGCTCTCTGGGTAAAGAGAGTAAGGGAAGCAGGGCAGGGCAGGGGAAAAACTCAGAATATCCAATCCCACAGTAGCACAAATCACCCACAGAGTTAATCCCCAATCCCAAAACAAGGGAGCTAACTAGCCTTCTGTACTCTGTGTCAACTAGTCATGTGCTGAGGTCTATCCCTGGAAAGACTCCCCTTCTTCTGTGATGTGACACAGCTGTGAATATTATAACACAGAAGCTGGGAGTCATGCGTGCGTTGCAAAGGCATCTGAGTGGGGCACCAAGTCAGCCACAATAGTACTTGTCATGGTCCTTATGAAACTTTTCATTCTTCAGGATAATGTGCAAACTTTTCAACATGGATTTGATTCCTTTTTTTCATTCTTTGTGGCCACATGGCATGTGGGATCTTAGTTCTCCAATCAGGAATTGAACCCATGGCCCTTGCATTGGAAGGATGAAGTCTTAACAATGGACTGCCAGGGAAGTCCCTCAACATGGATTTGAAACCTTCTGCATTCTGGCCTAAATCTCTTGATTCCAAAATAGATTTTCTAAAAATCTCAGGTTACTGCTGCTGCTGCTGCTGCTAAGTCGCTTCAGTCGTGTACGACTCTGTGCGACCCCATAGACCGCAGCCCACCAGGCTCCCCCATCCCTGGGATTCTCCAGGCAAGAACACTGGAGTGGGTTGCCATTTCCTTCTCCAATGCATGAAAGTGAAAAGTGAAAGTGAAGTCACTCAGTCGTGTCCGATTCTTAGCGACCCCATGGACTGCAGCCTACCAGGCTCCTCCATCCATGGGATTTTCCAGACAAGAGTACTGGAGTGGGGTGCCACTGCCTTCTCCGCAGGCTACTGATAGATCTGTCCAAATGTCTATATATGTGTTGAACATACCATTCCAGGGTGGTCATAGGACATTCCCTCTCACACTGCCAGTAGCCTCCCCTGTTTTCAGAAGGAAGTGGACTTCCTAGCCCAGCCGTCTATGGGTCCCAGCCTAGCCCTCCAGCCTTATCTCCTCTCACCTCTTTTCACACAGCCGGACCTTGATAGTGCAGTAGACTCTGAGTCATTTCCCAAAGATGCCATGTTCTTTCACCTCCCACTGCTTTTGTGACACTTGCGATCGATAAAGGTAAGACAGTGCAGAGAACAGAAACACACTTCACCCCATCCCTCGATGCTGCTGGCATTCTTGTCTGAAAGCAGTCTTAATCTCCTATGGCCCTTCTTACAAACCTCCCATGGTCTCTGTCTTAAAGATCCAAGTCCTAAATCCAAGGCATGGGATGTCCTTCGCCTGCTTCTCTCTTTGTTCTCAGTTCTGACATCCCGCTCCAGTGCACATACCACCTCTGCTGTGGACACTTCCCTGACCCCCCAAGCTTTCCTATCCCCTCACAGCACCACCCTGACTCCTTTTCTCAGCACTGCCTTTATTCTGCTGTGAGCCATGGTCTGCAGTGTAGGTGCCTACCTCCACCTTCAGATTGTGAGCTTCCTAAAATCAGTGCACTCCATAGCACCTGACAACTTGCTGGGTGCCAAGCACATGTCAGTGCAAGTGTGTTGAAAGGAAGCAAGGAATATTCCTCTAGGGAATAAGCCCCTGGGAGAGGCGTCACACACAAGAGGAGACTTCCACAAGGGACTCATTATTTGAAAGGATGTAGAGAGTGACGTAATAACAGCAGCAGCAAAAACCAACACGAAGACTCGTTGAACACATATCAGACTCTGTATTTAATATTCTACGTGAATTCACTGATCAAATCCTATCAGGCAGGTGCCATTTTTACTGCCATTTTACAGATGAGAAGACCTTGTCTTGGAGATTATGTGACCTATTTAAGATCACACAGCTAGTGTGATCTTAGTGCTAGAGCCAGGGTGTTGGAGCCAGAGTCTGGGCCTCAGATCTTTGCTCTTAAGACTAAATTATCAGTGCAGGGAAGATGGGTAAGTCTCATAAAGTGAAAATGAAAGCATTAGTCACTCAGTTGTGTCCAGCTCTTTGCGACCCCATGGACTGTAACCCTCCAGCCTCCTTTGTCCGTGAGATTTCCCAGGCAAGAATACTGGAGTGGCTTGCCATGCCCTCCTCCACGGGATCTTCCTGACCCAGGAATCAAACCAGCATCTCTTACATCTCCTGCATTGGCCAGCAGGTTCTTTACCATCTGAGCCACCAAGGAAGCCCAACAGTCTCATACTTTTGGTTATCCACCCAGAGGGCAGGGCTTCCCAAGTGGTGCAGTGGTAAAGAGTAATAGAATATGCAGTATAATAAAAAACACAGTCAAGGCACTTTCTGTGAGTAACAATGAAAAGCCCCCTGGCTGGTTCCTCTTCTTTCCTCAAAGGGAAATGGCCAGAATGAGAAGACCAAAAAGCAGATTCTTGATGTCTATTTTATGTTTACATAGTCACATGTTGTATTTATTTATGTCAGAAAGGTTCTGACATGGAGTGAGAACAGTGCTTCTCTGGGTCTCGTTTCCTCATGAGTAAGAAGGGCTTTTGCCCATCCTAAGTTATCTTAGGTGTGCTGCAGTCCATGGGGTTGCAAAGAGTTGGACACGACTGAGCGACTGAACTGAAGTTATCTTAGAACTCTGCACTGTTCTCCTGTCAGTTATAAGCTCCACAGAAGCCTCTAACACAGCACTAGGCACGTAATAGGCCTCAATACATATTCTTTGACTGCGTGAATGGTAGGCCAGGCTGCTGGAAGTAATGCAGCATTTCTTTGTTTTTCTTTTTTATTGTAATGAGTATTTCTTCTTTATTCTGTTCTGAATAAGTTAGCATGCATTTATTATACATATATATTTGACTAGGAAGCTAGACCCTTGTTGCAAATTTCTACCCTTTCTTGTTGACTATCAGTGTGTTTTGGCCATTAAAAGCCCAAACATGGAATAAGTTGTCCCTTCTCTGCCGTAGTCGTGCCCACGAGAGGAATTCAATAGTGCTTCGTGCTGCCACTGCTCTCAGGAGTCTCACAGTCCAACACAACGTTTCTTAAAGTGTAGTTCTGGGACTCCCTGCTCCAGGACTGGATTGTGTGGGGAACTTGTATAAATGCAAATTCCTGGGCTCAAAGGGGCTTTTCTACTCATTCATGTTTGAGAACCACTGAGGTTATCTCTCTGCAAGGGTCTGCAAATTCTGTTCAAAGTTAACAACTTAAGCTAACTTCAGGTGAAGTTCCAAAATGAAGAAGGGAGAGGAAGTTGTCTTGTTTCTCCCACACTTTACCTAATTTAATCATCTCACTCTATCTTGTCTCCCCTTTTTCTCCTCCTCCTATCAGTCCCCTCGTTATCTCCCCACTGTCATTTATAGGCATTGGCTCAGGGCAAGATCCGGGACAGCAGACAGAAATGAAATTCTATATATAGGATTTCATTTATATAAATGCATAAGTGTAGACTCGAGAAAAATGGTACAGATGAACCTACTTGCAAAGCAGAATAGAGACACGGACATAGAGAACAAACGTTTGGACACGCAGGGGAGAAAGGGGGGGTGGAATGAATTGGAAGATTGAGATTGACATATATACACTACTATGTATAAAACAGATAGCTA
The DNA here is from genome assembly GCF_029407905.1 of Bubalus kerabau. Classification (NCBI taxonomy): domain Eukaryota; kingdom Metazoa; phylum Chordata; class Mammalia; order Artiodactyla; family Bovidae; genus Bubalus; species Bubalus kerabau. The sequence goes on along the minus strand of NC_073625.1, from coordinate 126,103,197 downwards.
ATGAGATCCTACTGTATAGCAGAGGGAACTCTACTTGGTATTCTTTGATGACCTAAATGGGAAAGAAATCTTAAAAAGAGAGAATATAAGTATACATATAGCTAATTCATTTTGCTATACATCTGAAATGGTATGGACCTAACAGAAGCAGAAGATATTAAGAAGAGGTGGCAAGAATACACAGAAGAACTATACAAAAAAGATCTTCACGACCCAGATAATCACGATGGTGTGATCACTGACCTAGAGCCAGACATCCTGGAATGTGAAGTCAAGTGGGCCTTAGAAAGCATCACTATGAACAAAGCTAGTGGAGGTGATGGAATTCCAGTTGAGCTATTTCAAATCCTGAAAGATGATGCTGTGAAAGTGCTGCACTCAATATGCCAGCAAATTTGGAAAACTCAGCAGTGGCCACAGAACTGGAAAAGTCCGTTTTCATTCCAATCCCAAAGAAAGGCAATGCCAAAGAATGCTCAAACTACCTCACAATTGCACTCATCTCACACGCTAGTAAAGTAATGCTCAAAATTCTCCAAGCCAGGCTTCAGCAATATGTGATCGTGAACTTCCAGATGCTCAAGCTGGATTTAGAAAAGGCAGAGAAACCAGAGATCAAACTGCCAACATCCACTGGATCATGGAAAAAGCAAGAGAGTTCCAGAAAAACATCTATTTCTGCTTCATTGGCTATGCCAAAGCCTTTGACTGTGTGGATCACAATAAACTGTGGAAAATTCTGAAAGAGATGGGAATACCAGGCCACCTGACCTGCCTCTTGAGAAACCTATATGCAGGTCAGGAAGCAACAGTTAGAACTGGACATGGAACAACAGACTGGTTCCAAATAGGAAAAGGAGTATGTCAAGGCTGTATATTGTCACTCTGCTTATTTAACTTATATGCAGAGTACATCATGAGAAATGCTGGGCTGGAAGAAGCACAAGCTGGAATCAAGATTGCTGGGAGAAATATCAATAACCTCAGATATGCAGATGACACCACCCTTGTGGCAGAAAGTGAAGAGGAACTAAAAAGCCTGTTGATGAAAGTGAAAGAGGAGAGTGAAAAAGTTGGCTTAAAGCTCAACATTCAGAAAACGAAGATCATGGCATCTGGCCCCATCACTTCATGGGAAATAGATGGGGAAACAGTGGAAACAGTGTCAGACTTCATTTTTTGGGCTCCAAAATCACTGCAGATGGTGACTGCAGCCATGAAATTAAAAGATGCTTACTCCTTGGAAGAAAAGGTATGACCAACCTAGACAGCATATTGAAAAGCAGAGACATTACTTTGCCAACGAAGGTCGGTCTAGTCAAGGCTATGGTTTTTCCAGTGGTCATGTATGGATGTGAGAGTTGGACTGTGAAGAAAGCTGAGTGCCGAAGAATTGATGCTTTTGAACTGTGGTGTTGGAGAAGACTCTTGAGTCTCCTTGGACTGCAAGGAGATCCAACCAGTCCATTCTGAAGGATATAAGCCCTGGGATTTCTTTGGAAGGAATGATGCTAAAGCTGAAACTCCAGTACTTTGGCCACCTGATGTGAAGGGTTGACTCATTGGAAAAGGCTCTGATGATGGGAGGGATTGTGGGCAGGAGGAGAAGGGGATGACAGAGGATGAGATGGCTGGATGGCATTACTGACTCGATGGACGTGAGTTTGAGTGAACTCCGGGAGTTGGTGATGGACAGGGAGGCCTGGCGTGCTGTGATTCATGGGGTTGCAAAGAGTCGGACACGACTGAGCAACTGAACTAAACTGATATATCAGAAACTAATACAACATTATAAAACAACTGCACTCCAATAAAATTTTTTTTAAAAAAGAAATAAAATCTTGTCCTTTGCTCCCAAGGATCTCACAGTCCCACAAGAGAGAGGAAACAGTAAATTACATTTGGAGGTAATAGACTCTAGAGCAGAAATACTAGGATGTCACTTCCCCCACTTATGGGGTGAAGGAAGTGGTGGCCACCTTGTGTTGGGCCTCTTCCCCTTAAGTACTATCCTCTAAATGTTGATGATCAAAGGAACTAAGGTGAAGAGTTTTGTTGTACTTTTTCAGCTTTATTGAGGTATAATTGACAAAATTGCAAGACATTTAAAGTGTATATCCTGGTGATTTTATATGCTTACACATTGTGGAAGAATTCCCACCATCTAGTTATTAGCGCATCCATTTTGGTGAGAGCATTTAAGCTCTATATTCTTAGCAATATTCAATTATACAGTACAATGCTATCAACTGTTTGACATTAGATCTTCAAATCTTATTCATTGTATAACTGAAAGTTTTGTATCTGCAACCAACCTGCAGCCCCAGCAACCACTTTCTTTCTACTTTATGATTCTCTGAGTTTGATTTTTTTTTTTAATTCCACATAAAAGTGATACCAAGCTGTATTTGTCTTTCTCTGTTTGGCTTAAGTTTTGTCATATTTTTCATCTTAAATGTTTGTTTACTCTTTTCTTTAATAATTTCCTACCAATCCATACTCACCTTGTTTTTTCATCTTAGAAATCCAATTCCCTTCTATCCCCAGAACCTGCTTTTCTAGGTCAATATTTCTTCCTTTCAGACTATTTTAACTTTATGTATTTTTTTTTATTTGTGCCCAGCTTAGTCACAGGATAGGCTAGTAAATACTGGTTGGTTAACACTTTTTCAGTTCAGTTCAGCTCAGTCGCTCAGTCATGTCCGACTCTTTGCGACCCCATGAATCACAGCACACCAGGCCTCCCTGTCCATCACCAACTCCTGGAGTGCATTCAGACTCACGTCCATCAAGTCAGTGATGCCATCTAGCCATCTCATCCTCTGTTGTCCCCTTCTCCTCCTGTCCCCAATCCCTCCCATCATCAGAGTCTTTTCCAATGAGTCAACTCTTCGCATCAGGTGGCCAAAGTACTGGAGTTTCAGCTTTAGATCATTCCTTCCAAAGAAATCCCAGGGCTGATGTCCTTCAGAATGGACTGGTTGGATCTCCTTGCAGTCCAAGGGACTCTCAAGAGTCTTCTCCAACACCACAGTTCAAAAGCATCAATTCTTCGGCGCTCAGCTTTCTTCACAGTCCAGCTCTCACATCCATACATGACCACTGGAAAAACCATAGCCTTGACTAGACGGACCTTTGTTGGCAAAGTAGTCTCTGCTTTTCAATATGCTGTCTAGGTTGGTCATACCTTTTCTTCCAAGAAGTAAGCACCTTTTAATTTCATGGCTGCAGTCACCATCTGCAGTGATTTTGGAGCCCAAAAAATGAAGTCTGACACTGTTTCCACTGTTTCCCCATCTATTTCCCATGAAGTGATGGGGCCAGATGCCATGATCTTCGTTTTCTGAATGTTGAGCTTTAAGCCAACTTTTTCACTCTCCTCTTTCACTTTCATCAACAGGCTTTTTAGTTCCTCTTCACTTTCTGCCATAAGGATGGTGTCATCTGCATGTCTGAGGTTATTGATATTTCTCCCAGCAATCTTGATTCCAGCTTGTGCTTCTTCCAGCCCAGCATTTCTCATGATGTACTCTGCATATAAGTTAAATAAGCAGAGTGACAATATACAGCCTTGACATACTCCTTTTCCTATTTGGAACCAGTCTGTTGTTCCATGTCCAGTTCTAACTGTTGCTTCCTGACCTGCATATAGGTTTCTCAAGAGGCAGGTCAGGTGGCCTGGTATTCCCATCTCTTTCAGAATTTTCCACAGTTTATTGTGATCCACACAGTCAAAGGCTTTGGCATAGCCAATGAAGCAGAAATAGATGTTTTTCTGGAACTCTTTTGCTTTTTCCATCATCCAGCGGATGTTGGCAATTTGATGTCTGGTTCCTCTGCCTTTTCTAAAACCAGCTTGAACATCTAGAAGTTCATGGTTCACATATTGCCGAAGCCTGGCATTACTTTACTAGCGTGTGAGATGAGTGAAAAGAAGAAAAGTGAAAAGCAAAGGAGAAAAGGAAAGATATAAGCATCTGAATGCAGAGTTCCAAAGAATAGCAAGAAGAGATAAGAAAGCCTTCCTCAGCAATCAATGCAAAGAGATAACATCTTTTAGACAGTAGTAAATAATAATGATCAAGACTATCCCCTGAAAAATTCATCTTCTCCATGATGCTTTTCTTGCCTGTATTCTCACTGTGAGTGGATTTTTATCATCTTAATTTCAGATTCACAGACAACGTCTGATATTTTTCTGTAGACTAAATTCTTATTACTCAAACGTTTGCCATTTAGCAGTTAGGCATGAAGGTTGGTTACCTGAGCTCATGCCGTGAGCTAAGCACATTGTACTTACTGTTCAATTCAATCCCACAACATGCTTCCCAGGAGATAGTATTACCCCCGTTTATAGAAGAAGAACCTGAAGTTCAATTCCAAAGCTAGTTAGTGTGAATAATATCCAGATTTTTTTGAACAGTGACCAAGCACTTTTTCTTTATACTACTCTAATACACCATCTGCTGAAAGAAGTATGACCCTTTGTGCAATTAGCTACTGTATCATCACACTCTTCTCTCTTGACATTTTGCCTGCCTCTCTTTAATATTTATTACCACAGGGGATCTTCCCGACCCAGGGATTGAGCCCAGGTCTCCCACGTTGTAGGCAGACACTTTACCGTCCAAGCTACCAGGGAAGCCACAAGGGCCAACACAGAGCTCTAAATATAGTAGCTTTGGGGAAAATAGAATGACTGATTAAATAAATGAATTTTTTTAAAAGCCAATAGCCTGAGTGCAAAGTACTGGCTCTGAGAGCATGGAGCATCATTTTAATTGGAGAGTGATCTGAGAAACTTCAAGGAGGATGCAGTTTTGGTGAGGGAGATTTTCATAGGTAGCCAACGTTGCCAAAGGGCTTACCAGGCAGAGGAGGTGAGAGAAAGGCAAAGAGGTAGACAAGGCTGATGGGCTGTGAAAATGAGACTGAGCATATATATATGAAGCTTAAGGCATGCTGGGGACAAGAATATGAGAGGCAGCAGGAGAAAGATCGAGGCCACAAAGTGAAGGGGCTTGAGGCCTTGGAAACAATGAAGAATCACCAGTTGCACTTGAGAGGATGAGAAGTGACCCCAAGGGTGCAGGAAGGACAGGCAGCAGCAACAAATAAATCTCGGAATTTACTTCAGACACTGACAGACAGCCCCAAATTTTAGCAGTCAGCTCTAAGTTTCAGATGAAAAAAAAAAAAAAAAAGACAAGAATTATACAATTCAAGGCACAATAAAATATTTTCTGAAAAGTCATCACATTCCTCTCCCCGCAGCTGAGCGAAGCCCTGTGAAGTTGTGCTCATAGTATGGAGAGATCCAGAGGGGCCTGTCAGGAGGTGCTGTGTAAACCTCTTCAATCTGGGGATCTATCTAGAGCACTTGTTTACAAGACAGAAACATCACCTGGTGGAATTTCGTTGTCCCAACAGGCTTCAAGGAACCAAAAGGCAGTCTAGCTCTCTGTTCTCACTGCCTGGATCCCCGGCCAGGGGCTTGACGGTGTTTGAGCCTGTGAGTGTCAGGACCTTCAGAGCACTCAGAGAGTCTGGGCTGGAAGTCAGGGCAGCAGAAGGAATCTGCCTCCAGGGATGTTCTGTGTCGCACTTGTGGAGGCCTCAGCCCTTCCCTTGGGCATCCAGCACAGGCTGTGACAGGCTTTTTAAACCCACTAGGGTGCGGTCTGCCAACGTCCTTCCTGAGGAGGACAGGAGGAACACTGAATCCAAGATCCTGAACAGAAAAATCTCACTGTCCTGATGACAACATGAAGGTGAGAATCCTGCAGAGCACAGGGGACCCCAAGCAAACTGCACACAGTTGACTTTCTCTCCACGCCTGCTTGCCCACCGGCCACTTCAAACCGTGTTGGGTGGCAGAGTCTTCAGGCTCTTTCCTCCATGTACTCTGATGTATGGCTAAAATGACCCTTCCTCCACACCCTGCATGTATTTGCATTTTGACGAAGATTAAATGCTTGGGAGTAGCTCCTTTTAGGCGCTAACAAAGGCCAAAAAATCCCTCTTTGATATGGGATCTTTCGCTGCTCCCCCAGCTTATCACATATCCCATTTGAACACAGAGCTCTGGACCAGAAATACTTGGATTACAATCCCATTTCTGTCATTAATAGACTATTCAAATTTAGGCAAATTATTTGGAGTCTCTAAGCTTCATTTGCTTATATGTGAAATGAAAATGATGCCTTTCTTCTCCGTCTCACAGTGGGAAAGTGCCATGTAACTGGAGGTGCTGCTCACCCACCAGTGAGCCCTTATGCCTGCCCATCTAGGCAGCTTTGGGGGACACCTTCCCTGCCTCTGAGCAGAGCTCATGTCAATGGCCTGCTCATGAAAGACCTGTGGCTCCCTATCACTTGCAGAGTAAAATCCATATTTCTCATTTGAATAGACCAACTCCTACACAGATTGGTCCCAATCTATCTTTATTTTTGTCTCCTGGTGATAAACACACACTTAATATGGGCCAGGCACTGTTCTCAATGTTTCACAGGCCTGCATGTATCGATCCTTATAAGTGTAAATTGGGTAGGACTCTGATTCCTACTTTCTTATGTGGAAAATGAGTTTGAGAAAGGCAAGTGGCTTGTCTATGAATCTCATGATCATTAAGGTAAAGCTGAGATTCAAACCAAAGCCAAATCTTTTGCACTAGATGACATTTTTTTCTAGATAGTTCCTGGTTTTGAACCACACTGTGCAACACACCATTTCTCAAATGTGCACGTCCTGTTTGTCACCCACTCTGTGCCTTTATTAATGCTATCATCTTCCCCTGGCACACTTACTCTCTACTTGTCAGGATCTCTCAGGTAGAGATCCTTGGAGGCCCCAGTATGACTTAGTGCAGGAAACCCTCCTGCTGACCTCAAATGACTCTGCCTGTCCTGCTTGCTTACCTCCTGGTGCCTATCTAGGAGGTATTCTATGTGCCTGGATCCTCCACTAGGTCACAAGTTCTTTGAGGACAGGGACAAGTCTTATTTGGCTGTCACCTCCTAGAACACACATGAGCACTTACTCCCTGCCACCAGGATACCATGCACCAGCAACTTTCAACTCTCTCTGTCATGCTGACATGGTTTGTAATCTTCCAAGCTGGAGCAATAGCCGGCCCACCTCCTTGTACAGATGAGGGCTCTAAAGTCCCCAGAGAGAACACATATGCTCACAGATGCCAGCCAGGAAATGGGCTTCCCTGGTGGTTCAGTGGTAAAGAACCTGCCTTTCAAGGCATAAAATGTGGGTTCAATCCCTGGGTCGGGAAGACCCCTTGGAGAAGCAAATGGCAACCCACTCCAGTATTCTTGCCTAGGAAATCCCAAAGACAAAGGAGACTGGTGGGCTACAGTCCATGGAATCCCATGGACAGAGTACCCTAGCAGACTACAGTCCATGGGGTCGCAAAGAGTCAGGCACATCTTAGCGACTAAGCAGACACACATGCACACCAGCCAGCAAGGTAAGTGCAGACACAAGACAGACGATAAAATCCCTGTTCCGGGCTCGCTGATCTTTCTTCTCCACCACTATTTAGCCTCAACTTCTTCCACATACACAGTGAGTGTTAACATTTTTCAGAGACCACATACTGCAGTACAAAGAGGTAAGTCATAACAATAGCTAACATTTCCAGAACCCTTACTGCGTGCCTGGCATAGTTCTGAATGTGCCTGGCACAGGCATATCATTTGGTCCAAGCAATAAGCCTGTGGGTGAGGTTCATGTTTGTCATCACCTTCATTTTATACATGATAAACGAGTCACAGAGAGGTTCAGTAACTTGCCCAAGGTCACACAGCCAGGATTTGAATCCAGAGAGTCCAACTCAGACCCACACATATAGACACTCTGCTTTGCTGGCTCAAAAGGCAATAGGTCCTACTGCTGATTCCTATGTGTCCTCAGGGGCTTCCCTGGTGACTCAGTGGTAAAGAATCCACCTGCAGTGTGGGAGACACAGAAGATGTGGCTTTGATCTTTGGATTGGGAAGATCCCTGGAGGAAAGTATGGCAACCCACTCCAGTGTTGCCTAGAGAATCCCATGGACAGAGGAGCCCGGCTGGCTGCAGTCCATGGGGTCGCAGAGTTGGACACAAGTGAAGCGACTGAGCACACGCACACACACATGCGTCCTCAGACACAGCTAGGACGCATCTGTGATGCATGGGATGACGGGGAGAATGGACAGGGTAAAAGATGCAGGACACGTCCTGCGAGGCCCTGTACATAGTAGGCCCTCAGTAAATCACAGCTCTGAATGTTGCTGAGAAGCATCTCTCAGTGACAGAGCCCAGACTGGCAAAAGCTTTTCATGGTAATGAAAGAATTAGGCAAATACAAACGTTTAATTAGCTGTTTATTTTCAGATTACCTGCACCGAGTTGAGATAAAACCTTAAGTGCATCACTCCAGTTGTGAGAAAGAGGTAGGCGAGAATCAAAGTTTGACGTTGGACTTAAAAGCTCTTAAATAATTACGGCGTTCAGAATAAACAAGGCCTTCATGCTTCATTAGGCGATGTATATTACGTCTCCATTAACATACTGTGGCGCTTTTCCATTTCCCGTTTTGTGAACCATGCTGAGAGGAGAGCTGAAGTCATCAATGTTAATTGATAGCTAACAGAAACAAACTTCCTAAAAGGGGAATGATTTTTTAGGTCCTAATTTGATTAATTATTAAAGCTCCCAGAACCTGTCTTGATGGGGTGACAGGAAAACAAGATAATGTTAATATTTATTCATCTGAAAACACAGCTTGGTTATAGCCTACATGTACCTGCACCTTTTAGTATTTGTTCTTGATTCTGCCAAGGTAAATAGAAAATCCAGGAGCAGCTAAAGGTAATTAAAAACCAAATACTATTCTCACTTTCACTCCCGAGATGTATATCCGAGACATATTAATATCTTAGTTAAGATGATTTGAAGAGAAAGACCCTGCTCTTGACCCTGTACTAGTCTTTCTCAGCCTGCTCTGATGCCTCAACAACCACAATACTCACTGCTTTGGTTCACAATAAAAATGCAAGCTTTAAATGACTAAATGGGTGGTCATCTGAGTGAATGCCATTTCTTAACACCTTTACAGTTACATATTTTTTAACGTTTCTATTGGAGTATAATTGATTTACAATGCTGTGTTAGTTTCAGGTGCATAGCAAAGTGAATCAGTTTTACACATACATATATCCACTTTGTTTTAGATTCTTCTCCTGTGTAGGTCATTACAGAGTATTGAATAGAGTTCCCTGTGCTATAGACATACGTACATACATATATATACAAACATATGTATATATACATGTACATATATATACATACATATGTATATATACATGTACATATATATACATACACACACATATATACAGCCGGTTCTTACTCGTTATCTCTTTTATATATAGTAGTATACATATACATATCAGTCCCAATCTCCAACACTTTTATAGTTATAGATGTATATGCAGGTATAGCTATAAGTAGATAGATAGACAGACACAGATGTAAGCATAGACGTAGATATAGGTGAATAGATATTTCAACAAAAACATGTAGGCTATTTTGTGTAGCAGTTAAGGATTGGCCTCTGGCACTAGATTCCCTGGTTCTGATTCTGGGATTAACTAGTAAGTAGATTACTTACTACTGGGAAACCTTAAACAATATACCTAAACCTCCTATACCTCAGTTTCCTCACACATAGAGATTAAAAAAAATGACCTCAGTGTAGTTGTTGTGAGAATAAATGATTGAATAAACGTAAAATGGCTTAAATAGCTTCTGGCATAAGTGCTTTGTTGGTATTTGCTTATTACTATGATCATTGTTTTCTCTGTGTGCCAAATCTCATTATGGGGAATATAAAGGTGACTCAGATTCAGGCCTTGTCCTCAGGGAATTCATGAACCATGTGCATTAAGACTTTTGCACAAATAGCAAACACAATTTCGTAAACAGTAAGAACCTTACAGAGAAACAAAATAAAAGCTATAAAGATTCAGAGGGAATGAGAACACTTTCCAACACGGAAAACAAGGGATGTTTTCCAGAGTGAGAGGACATGCTATGTGGAGGGAAGCACGTGCACAGAAGGAAAGAGTGAAGGGTTCCCACCAAGAGAAGTAACGCAAAGTGCTAGTCAATGGACTTTTAACATCAAGTAGGGAGAGAGAAGTCAATTTGAGGGGTGAAAGTGGGGAGTGGGCTTCTCAGATAGCTCAATGGTAGAGAATCCACCTGCCAATGCAAGAGACTCGGGTTTGATCCCTGAGTCGGGAAGATGCCCTAGAGTAGGAAATGGAAACCCATTCCAGTACTCTTGCTTAAAAAACCCATGAACAGAGGAGCCTGGTAGGTTACAGCCCATGGGGTCACAAAGTGCCAGACACGACTCAGCACACATGGACCTTCTATTCTGTTGGCTAAAAGTAACACAAATTTATTATCTTACGTTCTCAAAGTTAAAAGCCTGAAGTCAGTCGCATGGTATCAACAGGGCTGTGTTCCTTGTAGAAGCTCTCAGGGAAAATCCATTTCCTTGACTTTTTTCAGCATTTCGAGATGTCACATTTCTTGGTACATCACTGAGCGACTGAGCACACACATGCAGTGGGTGTAAGAATAGCTCTTCTTAAGTTTACAATGATGAATGGTGCCAGGAAGTACTCCCCAAGACCAAGAGGGGTGGGGAAGCCATGGGCTACCACCAGAAGATGGAGTATGTCATCAGTAGAAAGAACAAGCCAAACAGGGTGAAAGGGAATGAAGTCCCCCCCCCGCCCCCCAGTTCGTCTTTCACTAGTCCTGGTGATACTGTGGGTGATTCCCTGTCCTTCTCTGGGCCCATTTGCCTCAGCTACAACATAAGAGATTGGGGGTAGGTAATCTCCAAAAACCCTTCCAGTTTTGGCATTCTTGGAGTCTAAGACTTTGCCAAAAACCCGGGGTACTCCCCTCTCTGAACCAACCCTCCCTCCACCAACTGCCTGCTCACACACATTTCCAACCCCTGGTACTCCTTCATTTAGACACAAGCAGAAATTATTCAAACAACAAAATGACAAGAACTCACCCCAAAGTGAAAATATTAGTAAAGGGTTAAAAGTACAAAAAGCAAAGAAAGTGATTGAGGTCAGAGGCCAGGCATTTCTGCAGACAGGATGAGAACAATTTAATGGCAAGGCCACCTTTTTCAGGGCCTTCATGACTTGATGGTGAAGTTATTAAGTAGCTCAAACCACTCCTTTCTAATGAAGTGGTTTATCAGGACAAACACTTCAAGCTAAGAGGCAATGTTGCTGCAGCTAGAATTGAAGTGTTTTGCAAAGCAGTAACACAATCTCTCACTGTCCTTCATCCTCCCCACTCCATGTAGTTGAGTTATCTGAATTAGCATTCAGCCAATACCATTTGGAGCCCTTCTGTGGCCCAAGTTTCTTAAGATTCTTCTATGTCACTTCAACTGACATGATTAACTTTTCATTAACTTTAATGGAAGCTGTGGGCCTGAAGTCCATTTTGTCCTCTGGGACTTTTGCTTCTTGTTTGGTGAATTTGGGAGCTTTATTTGACTCAATATAAATATACATTAGGTAATGACTACTAAGGAACAGTGGTTCCTGAACAAAATGGAACTTCCTCATCCAATTAATTTAATAAACCAATAGATGTTCAAGATTAGAAGAATCACAAAGGTCATTGAGTCCTGCCATCATTTAAACCTCCTTTTAATATGTCCTTATCAAGTAATAGTTCAGCCTTGGCTTGAATGGATCCAAAGGCTGGAAGTCAACATCTTTCAAGTGCTCATCGTGTGACAAATATCCAAAACATGTCACCATTCTGCTTACCCTTCTTTGGATGCAGTCTTATTTATATTCATGGTTCCTATTTGGCCATAAACAATGAATTTCCAGTGACCCATCTTAAGATCATCCTCCATCTGCTTGGTCAATTTCCATCTCAGAGAGACAGACCATGGAATCTATACCTACAACTTGATTAAGAACATTATACAACTGAGGACTGGCCCTTAGTCTTTTGTGTAAAATGTGAAATAGTATTTGTGGTTGGCAGAATAACAGCTCTCCTCAAATAAATTTATGTTCTAATTACTGAACCTATGAATGTGTTATGTGATGTGGCAAAGGGGGCTTTCCTGATGCGATTGTGTTAAGGATCTTGTATGGAGGAGATTATCCAGATGGACCCAAAGACAAGGGTCCTTGTAAGAGAAAGGCATGAAGGACAAGGAGATGTGACAATGGAAGAGGAAGTTGAAGTGACATGGGGTCATGAACCAAGGAATGTGGCAAGTCTTTAAAAGCTGAAAAAAGTCAAGGAAATGGATTCTCCCCAAAAGCTTCTAGAGGGAACACAGCCCTATTGACACCATGAGACTGACTTCAGGCTTTTGACTTTCAAAACTATAAGATAATAAATTTGTGTTACTTTTAGCCAATAGAATAAAAAGCCCATGTGTGTTCAGTCTTGTCCAACTCTTTTGTGAACCAGTGGACTGTAGCTTGCCAGGCTCCTCTATCCAGGCAAGAATACTGGAGTGGGCTGCCACTTCCTACTCCAGGGGATCTTCCCAACCCAGGGATTAAACCTGCATCTCTTGCATCTCCTGCATTGGCAGGTGGATTCTTTATCACTAGCACTACCTTTTAGCCAATGCATTGTGCTAATTTGTTACCATAACAGTAGGAAGGTAAAACACTAGTAATAATAGAATAAATTTAAGCCTGAATTGAATTGGATGAGTTCACCTAGGGGTAGGGACTGACTCAAGCTACCCAAATTCACAGAAGTCTAAGAACCCAAATGGACACTAATTTTAATAATTATCAACATTGTTTTATCCAGGGTACCCCATTTCTAGGATCAGGATACCTAAGAATGAAAATGATATTTGCTTAGTAGTACAAAAATCAGAGTGGAGGAAATTATACTCTCTTTTCAGATATTTTTATCAAATATAAATTATCCCTGGCCTGTTACTAGATGCTCCTGCTGCTCAATCTGAAGCACAGATTCTCTCTCACAGGAAGGCCTATAATCATTAGGTAGTTTTCTCTCTCTGGTTTTCCCTTATTATTTGCTCTAACAAGTCCTAAAAACACCTTTCATCTTGTATGAATCAGGGCACACCTAAACATATTTTCCTGATAGGCTAAGCTAAGGCTAAGGCTAAGTTGCTTTAGTTGTGTCCGACTCTGTGTGACCCCATAGATAGCAGCCCACCAGGCTCCACCATCCCTGGGATCCTCCAGGCAAGAATACTGGAGTGGGTTGCCATTTTCTTCTCCAGTGCATGAAAGTGAAAAATGAAAGTGAAGTTGCTCAGTCATGTCCAACTCCTAGTGACCCCATGGACTGCAGCCTACCATTTTCCTGATAGACAAGATCGATTGGAAGCCTCAGAATTAACACACCTCTTGTATTAATTAATTACATCTGAAATTGGTATCTTTTAATATCTTGGGGGAAAAAAGCTATAGTTTCACTAACAACATTCAGAAGTCATCTCCAAGTGAGTTATTTCCTGGAAGCATTCCATACTTGATGGATGTCATACATTTCTGTTAAATTCCACTCCTGAGAACAGTATTTTCTGACATTCTCCTCAAATCCTTGAGCTATGCCCTACTTGGTTCTTGAAGACTCCTTGTCTTAGTACGGTTTTGGGATGTAAAATAAATCTGTGTGTATTCACTTTTTTCAATGAGAAATTGCAGAGTCACTCTTGACTCATTACTGTCTTTAAGGTCTTATGTCTAATTGGTCATCAAATTCTGTCATTTTTTTTTCTTCCAAAATGTCTCTGGGTTTATTCCCTCACTGGGTCAGCCCTCCAGCTCCCACACCATCTGATAATCATATTGGATCTCCCTGCGACCAAGTAATATTGAATTCAACCAGTGAATGCCAGGATGGACTTCAAAAGTGGTCTCTCTGTCTACTGACCTTTGCCTGGCCCCAAATCTAGGCACTTACACCTCTATCCATGACCCTTGAAGAGCTGACACAGATTTCTATGCCAAGTCCACTGTATCCAACTGGCTTGCAATCTGTTCTCCACCTAACATTTTACTTTTCACTATTTATTTAATTATTATGCCAATTGGGTTGATATCCTACAGATCCTATCCAACAAGACCTTCCAAAAAGTTGCCTGTATTGGATCTCACTCCTAGACCCGCCCAGGTCTAACAGGAGGAGATGCCCAGGGGTTATGACACTTATCTAATGTGAGAACCACAGCAAGGTTGCAGGCTGGCTCTGTCACCTCCTTCCTAAGCCTCCCTCCAGAGTAGGGACAACAGTAACACTTATTTCCCTGGATTGGAAGGGTTAAATGTGAGTGCTACCGTCATTGTGTGAAGTCCAGGGCTCTTTTAACTCAGTCATGTGGGTTCTCAAATAGAAAAATAAGCAGCAATGAAACCTCTCAGGACTCTCAAATTTACCCAAGCAACTGAGGCAAAGGGCCTCTCAGACTCAGGAGACGTTAATTCCTTACTGATTACCCTAGCATGCATGCATGCTAAGTTGTTTCAGTCGTGTCCAACTCTGTGCGACCCTATGGACAGCAGCCCACCCTAGAGCCAATCAGATATCTTGTTCTGCCCCCATGCGGTGCTAGAGTAAACAGAACCAAAGCATGGGTGGTTATTCTGTGAGCTGAATGAGAGCAAACCAGACCAGCCAGTGATTTCCATACCAGCAAATTCTTGGAGCACAAAAGGGTCATTTTGATGACAAAATACAAGTCTCTTCAGTGGTAATATCTGCAGTGGGTCACCACATAGTACAAAAGAAAGATTATTTTATTCTAAAGTCTGAGCAGTTGATTCTGTAACTAACTGAGCTTTGACCTCACTTTCAAGATCTGTGCGTAAGCGATAGGACCTAAGACCCTCCACCCAACATGTTCTTCTATTTTATCTTCTCCAGGTTTCCAATGCTGCAAGAACTATGAGAAAGAAAAAGAAAAGGAACAAGGGAGGCAAGGAGAGAAGGAAAGGGAGAAAGAGAGTTTAGCTTAGAGTTGAAAACTTCAAAAAATTGAAGGATACATCTTATTAGTAAGGATAATAAAGATAATAACTAACTTATCTTAGAGCTGCTCTAAGTCTACCTGGTTATCTTAGAGGTGCTCTAAGTCAACACTACCAACCATGATGTCTATCTTCCATGAGCACCAGCCTCATAGAATTCAGAAACTCTGCACTCAGTGTTGCCTCATAAAAAGGATTAGCTCTGGAAAGTTCCAAGATCTAGGATGTCTTTCAAATGCCAAGGCATCAAGTTTCAGGCAGGCATCCTGGCTCTCTCCAACTTTGGGCCAGTCTGCCTACTTGAAATGAGTGGCTATAAGCCAAAGCCTCCCAGAATGCCTAGAGGCTAGAATTCCTACCAAATTACAGGAAGTGCTCAGGTTGAAGGTTTGTTTCCTGTCCAGACAGTGATCTTCCCTTTAGTGTCCACTTCCTTCCCTTGTTGACAAGATGTGCTTAATGACATAAGAATCCCTGGAACTCATTTTTTAAAGTTTAAAGTAGAATCTAGCCTTCCTGACCTCCAGAACTCTGGTCCTCCCAGGAGAAGATACAGACAACCAAAGGAACTGACAGCCCATGTGAGCTCAGAGAATGGGAGCCATGGGTAGGAAGAAGAGAAGGGTTCATGACAGGCCTTCCTCTTTAATGCTATCATTGAGGCTAATGAAAAGCACCAGGACATTATTACAATAAAATTCATCCCGAGTCAAGCTGGTATGGAAGTCAGGGAATATGTTAACCTGTATTTAAGCAAAGAGGAACTGTGTGTCTGCCATAAGTTATGATAGAACAAAAACTGAGACAATCAAAGCTGCATGCCTAACTCCCAGGACTAAAAAGAATGTTTTTCTGTCTATCCTGTTCCTAGATCTGCTGTTCCAAATTATCACAAACTCAGAATTTTAAAACAACATGCATTTATTCTCTTACAGTTCTGGAGGTGAGAAGTCCAAGATCAATTTCACTGGGTCAGAGCCCAGACCTCAGAAAGTGAGTACTCCTTTCAGAAGGTCTAGGGGAGAATCTGGGTCCTGGCCTTTTCCAGTGTCTAGAGCTGCATTCCTTGGCTAAACCTCCTTCCTCCAGCATCTTCGTGTCTTACTTAGCTCCTTACCTTATTCTGTCTCAAATCGTTCTCTGCCTCTCTCTTATATAAGGATGCTTGTGAATACAGTTAGGGTCCACGCAGACTATTCAGGATAACCTTTCAATCTCAAGGTCCTTAATCACATCTGCAAAGTCCCTTTTGCCATACGAGGTAACGTTCACAGATTCCAAGAGTTAGGATGTGGGTCTCTTTAGGAGGCCTCATTCAACCTATCACAAGTGCCCTTGACTTTGTCAGATGTGGAATTGGGTGGAGGATCCAAGGAAGCAAGAAAAAGTGGTGAATCTGACACCTCCCAAGGTAAAATTAACCTGAGGGCTCAGCAGTATGACTCAAGGTCAGGAAGTTTGCAGACACAATCTCTTGTAACATCTCCAAAGGTTATTCCAGTAGGAGCAAGACTCAGATGGAGATCCAGAATGGCATGTTGGCAGACAAATGCATTCCTTGAGCCATGACCTCGAGCAGGTGGTGGTAAAAGGTTGCTGCTGCGAGCCGTGTGTTACTCTGGAATTGGTGACCTCCGGAAGAGAGGATTTTGATCTGAGGTCAGAGACGAGGCTTGGCTACTTGGAGCCTTTTGTGTAGCAAAGTTCTGTTAAAGTATAACAGATAGAGGGAAAGCTTCTGACATAGACGTCATAAGGGAACAGAAAAAGTGTCCCTTGCTGGTTTTTAGCAAAGCATTTTATGTCTGTTGGTGAGCTTCTAATCAGATAAGAGAAACACCTCAAGGCTGAGGGAGTTTCACCAGGCCCCTCTCCCACAATGTGCATTTTTGAGATAGGATGGCACAAGATGTGTCATCCCTGGCCATAAAACAATTGACATGAATATTGGTTTGTTGAGCCATTATCAGCCCAAGGTTTGAGAAAAGAAAAAAAGGTTGCAGAACTGGTTTCATCAACAGAGAAGGGAGGAAAAAAATAAAGTCTGCCACTTGCAGATTACTTCCTCCTGACACTAGGGGACCTCTGCCTTCCTACCTGTTATCCTCTCTGTGGTACCCTGAAGGTCTGTGCACTAGGGCCACTCACCTTCATTTTATAAGGGTTTATGATCTTCCTGGAAGACTCTGGCTAGATTTTCAAGCCCATCCTAAGTCCATTGACAATTTCAGCCCCTGCCCTGGAAAGAGTGGGAAAAGGGAAAGAACAAGCATGGTGTAACACATGCCGGGGACCCTCCACTCCTGCACCCAGTTTTGAGCCAATGTCTCAGGATCAACCAAGGTCGGATACCAGAGTGACAGGTGGTTCCAGAGGCTTCATGAGATTCTGAAATAAGTGTGCACTATCTCAGTGCTATGGCCATGTAGATGACGTTCTGGAAAATGTGTCTGGGAATCCTGTGCTTCCCAGGGTAACTTCAGACCCTATCTGGGCTGGAAAAGCCTCAATCTGGGATCTTGGGGCCTGCAGAGCCATTTGTCTGAATTAGTGCACCTTCCAGTAGAAAGCCTTAGTCACAAGACCCCAGGGCTCATTCCCAGAGACAGACAGAAAAGAAACAAAGGAAGGCAAACCTCTAAGTCTTAGGTCCCGGACTAAGATGTCTTCCTCGTATGTAACAGATTCCATCCCAATGAATCTGCACATTAGAGATCTATACCCTCTGTATTCACCCTGCCCAATACCCAGTTCCCTTCCAAGCTTCAGGGAGTCTTAGAAATACCAGAGTTCATGGGTTGACTTGTCCATTCTTACTCTATACAAAGAAAGATGACCTGGACATCAATGAGCCATGGCCCCCTTTCTACTTCTAAAGGTGCTCTTTTAACTCCCTTTATCCTTCCCAGTTGAATCCTCTCACTCCTGAATGTCCAATATTCTGGGTCTTGGACTTGTATTTAAATCAAGTCTTCTGACTATCTTATTGGGTCCAGCATTTTAATTGCCTTCTTTTCCTATTATTTGATGTCTTCTTTTTATTTAATGACTTGCAAGAGCTCCCGTGGCACCCAGATTATATAAGTGCCAGGGCTGGGATAAATGATGCCAGCAGCTTTACAGCCTGGAAGGAAAACATTTAAAGAGAATTTAATTTCATTTTACTTTCCTTTCAGCATGCAAAGACTCAAGGAAAATGATGTGAGAGTTTTCTGGTTTTTTTTTTTTTTCCTTTCTGAAACGGGAGAATTTGCAAGAGGAAAAAAGCTTTTTTCTAATACCAGTTTATTACTATTTTTTTAAAGGCACTCCAAATACGAAGTGAATTGGCATAGCCATTTCTTTATCGTTCTTAATATGAACAATCCAGTATGATTGTCTTTAAATGCATCTCTGGGGCTTCAGCTATTTTTAATTAGTGTGGTTTTAAGTTTTTGTTTTTTCTTTTCTTTTTTTTTAGTTATCATTCTAGTTGACTTATTTTCAATCTTCACACTCCATCAGTCTCTGCCTCTTCATCACCTAACTCTTCTGTACTCCCCATCATATTCACCCAGGGTCTTATAGAAACTGGTAAAATTCTGAATTATCTCTGTGTATAGAGATAGATGTCTGTGGTTCTTTCTCACCACCTCCCATAGCCCTCTCACCCTCATACATAGAAACAGAATTAAAAGTTTATGAGGATATGTTCCCTCATAATGAGGAAAAACCCAATAAGCTGTATCATAAAAAATGACTCATAGAATTAGAGGTGGGAGACTATATTTTAATGTTTCTCCAATTCTATAGGGAAGGAAACTGAAGTCCAGCCTGGTTGAAATCACTGCCTCAGTTAAAGACCACGCTGGCCTCCAGGCTGGTGCTTGCACCAGGCCACCCACCTGCTCTGAACTGGTCTCTGAAGGATGCAACAAGGCAGCAACTACAGGACCTGCTCTTCCCTTCCATCACTTCCCCAACTCCCATCCCTTCTCCCCAGGATGGCTGGGTGGTGCTCCCCCATTTCTTTTCCCAGGCACTGTGGTCATGTTCTGGAGTTGAAAGATCCTAGGGCTGAAAGTCAAAACACCCCAGTTCTAGTCACCTTTGACACTAATCAATCCTATATTATTGAATGAGTCATTTAAGTCTCCAAATTTCCATTTTCTCCCCATGAATGGAAATAATATCTACCTGACCTACAGCACAGGATGATGATTAACAACTTTCCCATTTTTTAAATTTCTTCATCCTTTGCTTCCAGCACACCTTTCTCTTCTGGTCCAGTCCATTCAACCTCCTCTCTGATGTTATTCTCTTCTACTGCCTCCCACTAGGGGCTCCCCTCAGAGTTCCATCTTCCCTCCATTTCTCCATTGACTCTGCATACTACTCCTGGAAAATTTCACCCCTCAGCTTCAATTACCATCCATGAATTATGATTCCCAAATCTCATCTTCAGCCCAGACCTCACTCCTGTAACGTCTCTCTTCACCATTCCCCTTGGTGGTCCTCGGTACCTAAAGTCAACATACTAGCCATACACCTAAGCCTTCTCTTCCTCTATTGTCTTGGAGAATGGCCCTCCATGCTACTCTGTCGCTTACATTTAGGAAGTGGAACTAAATGACAGGGACGTACTGTATAGCACCGAAAACTATATTCAACATCTTGTAATAACCTATAATGGAAAAGAATCTGGAAACAGAATATACATATATATATATATATATGATGAATAGTTTTTATGTACACCTGAAACATTGTAAATCAACTATACTTCAATTAAAAAAACATTAGAAACCAAGAGTTTCCACCTAAATGCCCAGCCACATTGTATATGCTATAATATTCGATTATGTCTTTCTCCTGAAGCCTTTTTTTCCATTTCATCCCATTTTACCCACCCTCATTGTCTAGTTAAGGCTCTATTTGTCTCTTATCTAGACTATGTCAACTACCCCTAACCTATCTTCTCATTTTCTGGTTTATTCCTTTCCAATTTATTTTCCACATCACCATCTTAGTTAACTACCCAAAACACAGTTCTGATCATTTTACTCTCAGTGTATTTAAAAGTCCCGAATTATCTGAAAAACAAAAGTAAAACTCTTTCACAATGTCCTTCATGCTAACCCTCCAATTTCATCTATTACCTTACCTCCATTAACATGCGTGTGGAAACACACACACACACACACACACACCATCACTACCACCACTACCACTGCACCCTTTGGCACTACTACCATTCTCAATTCTTATGAAAAACATCTACTTATAGCAGATAACTACTGCTATCTACTTATAGCAGATAACTTTTGGATTATCCTTTCAGCTTTCAGGCTCCCTTCTTTTAAGCTTTCACCCATAGTGGAGAGCTTTGAACACCATGCTTGTACTACCTGATCTTCCCAATCTCATTTTATTGGTAGGGCTGGAGTAGATTCTGGACCCAAACTGAGCCAAGTACCAAAAATGTACACTGAGAGCTATAAACTAGACACCTATGGTTCTGGGAATTCCTTTTCTGTTCTTGTTCAGCCCCATTATGTGGCCTGACATTACCTTGCCCTTGGGGTCTATGGCATGCCCATGGTTCCCAATCATGCATTCCTATTCATATTCAAGCAAGTATGAAATGGGTTTCTTATACTTGCCTACAAATGAGTCTGAGTCACAAGTCAATGTGCTTAGTATCTGCTTTTCCTCTGACTGAATTATCTTCAACCCTTTTCATCTTCTAGTCATCCTCAGGACCTATCTCAAGCATGGCCTCCCCTGCAGACACATTCACTTACTCCTACCTATGAACTGCAATTGCATTTGCTATCATACTTAATCATGACTTTGTTTACAAGACAGATTTTCCCAGGAGACTATAAGCTCCTTCAGGGCAGAGATGAGGCCATAATTACTGTTCCAGCACTAGAGGAGAGCTTCACACACAGGAGACACTCAGTACATTTATCTTGAGTGAATGAGTTGATACTTCTAGAAGTGCTCAGAAAACTATTAAGGGCAACACATCATTAGATGCAATTTTTTAAAGAAAGCAATAATCTTCATGTATAAAACAAAGGTTTTATTCTCTAATCACTAGATGATTCCCTCTGTCCTAAAATTCTGATTAATCCTTTGTCCTGAATATAAATGTATTATTGATATTATCAAGTTACAAACTTTTCATAAAAAGACAAACACAAGAGGAAAACCAGATATTGAAGTTGCTACCAATTTAGAGAAACAGAAAGCTATATGAAAATGGATCAACCTTCAAAATGCCTCTCCATCTTTTATTTAAAGTCACTTTAAGGTTGAATTGTCAAAAAATATTTTGACCACCTATTTTAACATTTTGTTTTTGTTCTGGGGCTGCAGAGTATAGCAAAACCTCTTTGTTTTGACTCCTGCAAATACATTTTAGTTTCTGAAATACAATGAAAAATATTCACACCCCATCTCAAAAGAGATTCATTCTTCCCCCATCCATCTCAGGGAAAGACTTGACTCTGCATCAACTATGAACAAGCAACAGCTCAAACTGTTGTTTGAGGGCCAAGGAAAATCTAGGTCAGAGTAATACACCTCAAAGCTGATCCATCATTCTTGGGACTTATCTGGTGATCCAGTAGTTAAGAATCTGCCTTACAATGTAAGGGATGCATGTTCAATTCCTGGTTGGGGAATTAAGGTCCCACATGCCTCAGAGCAGAGCAACTAAGCCCTCACACTGCAACCAGAGAGTGCAGTCTCTGTGCCACAGTGAAAGATCCCATGTGCCACAACTAAGACCCCACTCAGCCAAATAAACAAATAATTTTCTAATGTCTAAAAAAAACCTAATTCTTTGTTCTTGAAATGCTCCCTGCATTTTCCCACTCTGTATGTTTGCCTTTGTCCCCTCAGTATGGAGTAACAGTCACATGCATCAGCTGTCCACCAACTATAAAAGCTCAGCTCTTCCAGTTTCCCTGCATGGGAACATTTTTTCCTCTTGGCTGCTCTCAGGCAACAACTGCTTCACACTTTACCTGTAGAACTTCCTATACTCACCCTTGAGCTTGTCAACCTTCCACCCTGTACTGGGCTCCTCAAGGTCAAGGTCTGAGTCTCTGAATACTCATAGCATCTGGTTGGTGCCTCAGCACTCAACAGTACTTCGTGTAACTAAATAGAAAGAAAATGTTATTCACCAGTCCTTCTTGAAGACTGCATGACACTGCACTTGTTTCAAAATTAAGCCCAGCTAGAATTGGGAAATCCAGTTACCCAGTTCTACTCATTGTGTCTTAGGTTAGTAGAAATTGACCACACAACCTTCCTAAGCACCACTTCCTAACTCTACCTCCCCAAGCACCATATTGTCTTAAATTCTACCATTAACTTATGTGATGGTTAGATAGCACCACCAACTCAATGGACATGAATTTGAACAAACTCCAGGAGACAGTGGAGGACAGGAGCCTGGCGTGCTCCATGGAGTCACAACAACAGCAACTTATGTCCAGTTGATACCTACAAGTGTCTTGGGGAAGATGATATAAAGAGCATTGGTAAAAAAAATAATGAAAGCTAAGTTTTACCCTGAATGTAACATTGAGTACAATACTTTTCCTACCTAATCCTCACCTTTGTCATCTATATCAAAAAAGGAGTTCTCCGTATTTGAGAAAATATTTTCCCGTGGTTTGGTGACAGTAACAAAATTAAAAAGCCAGCACAAATTAGCTTTCAACTAATATGTAATCAATATAGCCAAGGTACCATGAGGCAGAGTCCACCAAAAAAGAAAAGTTGGTAGATATAACCCTTTTCTTAGAAATCTTTCTTTCTTGAACCTTTAGAATATATCTCTTTTTTTTTTTTTTAATTCTCAGGAGACAAAAACAAAAGATAGAACACATACTCAACGGCATGCAGAAATGGGTGAAAGAATTGAAATATGTGTCATTTGCAAAATAATAGAATTGGGGATGGCTAGGAGGAAGAAGAGAACATGTAGGGGCAGTCAGGGGCCAAAGCATGGGTGCTCTCTGCATATATTTGGAGGACTTCCCCTGAAGGAGTGATTAAACTTTGTCTAGCTGCAAAGTACCTCAGGAGGGAATGAGTCCTCCACCACTAGAGAAATTTAAGTCTGGGTGACAGATACCTGGATAAGGATACGGTACAGCAAGTATAGGAATCGAATAGGGGATTAGAACACAGTATCAGGGACAGGTTCAAGTTCTGAGCCATGGGTTAGCGGATAGCCAGGAAATACTATGATTCTTTCTCTTAGGTCCAACCATATGTTGCTCAGGCCTGGATCAGAAGGGTATTGGCAAACCTCTGAGTGGGGGAGCTGGACAGAACTGTTACAGTAATGAAATCCGCCAAATACAAATTTACCAGATTCCTAAAGAGTCTTATAGCAGGTTAAACAGCTTTAGGCTGTAATGGCCCCTGGCCTGGCCCCAGTGAACAATTGATTTTCTTTGTGATTTGATCCACCCAGGCAGATAAAGCCCTTGCCAGTTAACCCCCAGGTTAGTCTTTTTTTTTTTTTTTCCCTGATTGTCTTTCTTTTATTTTTTTGAATTTTTAAAAAATTAATTTTATTAGAGTATAGTTGCTATACAATGTTGTGTTAGTTTCTACTGTACAGCAAAATGAATCATCCATACCCCCTTTTTGAAATTCCTTCTCATTCAGGTCACCACAGTGCCTTAGGTAGAGTTCCCTGTGCTATGCTGCTGCTGCTGCTAAGTTGCTTCAGTTGTGTCCAACTCTGTGCGACCCCATAGACGGCAGCCCAACAGGATCTCCTGTCCCTCGGATTCTCCAGGCAAGAACACTGGAGTGGGTTGCCATTTCCTTCTCCAATGCATGAAAGTGAAAAGTGAAAGTGAAGTCACTTGGTCGTGTCCGACTCTTCGCAACCCATGGACTACAGCCTACCAGGCTCCTCCGTCCTGGGGATTTTCGAGGCAAGAGTACTGGAGTGGGGTGCCATTTCCTTCTCCACTGTGCTATGCAATATGGGATAAAGAAAAGGTGGTACATATATACAATGAAATATTACTTAGCCCCCAGGTTAGTCTTGATTCAGCTCCTTCCGGATAGAGATTGAAATAGCAGGTTTCAGTTTTTCAATCTAGTGTCTGATTGGTTCAGCTCCCAGTCTCCCTTAGAACCACATGATGGGAATTTATGCTAACTGGGATAAAGGGAATTTAGAAATACCTGCTGAGATTCAGAGTATTCTCTTTATAGACCATTTCCAAAGAAGCAATTTTAGTGAGGCCAAATCTTGATGAGATGAATAAGGACAGAGAGGCAATAAGTAGATGAACTTAATTATATGGATTTTCAAGTGTAGCAAGCTACAGTGCAAAAGTTACCTTGAAACATGAAAGAAACTCTTTTGGCTGACAGAAAGGGACTATGAGACCAGCAGAATTATTTTGATTTTAGATTTCTTCTTTGGTAAAGACAGATCATTCAGTCTCATAGTACTGAGGAAGTTCTAAAGACATCAACAGCTTCTCTCCCAAACAAATTTGAAAAAAATCAAATGTTTGTCAATAGAGAAACACATAAATAATTTGGATATATTTGTATAATGAAATATTATGCAGAAATTAAAATGACTGAAACATATGAAAGATTATAACTAAGATTGTAACTAAAGATTATAACAAAGCTACAATGTATAAAGACTGTTAAAGTACAAAGCAATACTATATATTATTTATGATCATGGAAATTGCAGCCCACTCTAGTAGTCTTGCCTGGATAACCCCATGAACAGAGGAGGCTGGCGGGCTATAGTCCATGGGGCCCCAAAGAGTTGGACATGACTGAGCAACTGAGTATACACATGCATATATAGTAAAAGTATAAAATCATGGACAGGAAGAAAACACAATAAATTCATAAGAGTGCTTGGCTCTAACAGAAGAGAGAGGAATAAGAACATACCTGATGATGAGATCAAAGAAGACTTCTACTTTATTTGTGAGTTTATTTGAGAAATATTTTGGTATGAAATATAAAAATTTGAAAATTAAACATCTTATTCACCATGGTCACTTTCCTGTTACCACCCAAGCTTTTTCCTTTATTGTCACATAATAATGATTCTCAAAACATAGTATGCATAAGAATGTCTTATCCCAGATGATCCCTCAAACAGTCTTAAGTTTCACTGTGATTGGTCATGTGCCCAAGTCATCAACCCATCGCTACGATCAGGGGATGATATATTGTGAATGGCTTAATCCATTCTAGTCTCCATCCTGGACTAGAAGTGGAGTCATTCCCATTTCCACATGGCTGAGCATGCACAGAAGGTGGATTACAAAAGTAACTCGGGGTGCTGCTCTCCAAGAGAAGAATGAGTGTTAGAGAAGAACTGAGAAGAGGAGGAATAAGAAGGCAGAAGCAACACCAGAAATCTGTCCATTGAAACCATCTACAATAGGAGAGCCATGAATAAGTGTTTTCGTAAATCATATAAGAAAAAGAGCATGAGAGCCAGGAGATTCCAGAAGATTTCTTGAAGGCTACAGAACTTGAGTTCTCTTACTTATGAGTCCATCATGCTAACACATGTATAATAACAAATAAAAATGAGAATGATGAAGATGTTGGTGATTAGTTTGGTAAAATCATCACCTTTCATCCTTGTGTTTGGGGAGATTGTAGACTGAAAAATGAAGAAGAAAGATCTAGGAAGAAAGTCCTAGTTAAATTCATAAATCTTGAGTCTCATAATATGCCTTTTGTAGTCAAATAAATCCTTACCAGGGGATAGCAATTCTAGGGTAGCTTAATGTTTTTTTCATAGAGTGTGCCATTTGACCTCAATGTAGCATTGGAAATGAAAATGTACTTTTACACATTTTTTTATACAGGAAAGATAGAATTAAACACCCATTAACTGGGAACACATTATCTTTCTTAACTATTTGAACCTTATTTTAAAAGCTTGAATTTCTTGAAATATTATTAATTTTAATGAACTATTTAATCTCTAGATAACAATTTCACCATCTTAATGGGCCATATTCCAGAGACGTGTGAAGCTAATAGAAATGAGGTGGCCACCCACATGACCTAGAATATTTATCTGAGACCTTGAGGGATGTATCAGCTTCAGTGGTATAAAAGGCTACTTAGTAACAGCTTGTCTCATTTATAAGTCTCAATGAAAATTTTCAGGTCTCTACATCCCAGCTTTCAGGCCAGCTTTTCGCAGGATATACCTGCAAGGCCAGAGGAAAGAATATACAGTCACTACCCAGGGTTAAGTGAGGCAGATGTCATGACCTGTAAACTAAAGAAGGACTGATGGATTTGTAATTACTTCAAGCAAAAAATGCCCACAGCCTGGGTAGTACTAAAACTTGTGTGTGTGAGACTGAGTGGGAAAAAGATGTGCTTAAAGCCTAGAGCTATTAATTTTATTTGTTTGTTTATTCATTCCTTTAGCAAGACTACGACTATGATATGGAACGTGTGGAAAAACAGATTACAGGGAGTTCCTTGGAAATAGTGCTCCTAATGAAGTAACAGAATGAAACCCCAATCCCAGAGACTAAATCCATTTTTCCTCTGACAATAATAGAGTAGTAATGCCCATTTGTGTATGTATAGAAGGGCAAATTAAGATGATCTGAAGCTGATCTGCTCTTAATTTGCCCAGCAAGTTACAGGTTCCCTTTAATTCACCTCTTTCCCCTAAAATACTCTGGAAAGTGCCCTGGATTGGAAATCAGACACCTATTTCCAGTTCCATCACTCACCAGTTACTGACATCTTGGACAAGCTATATAATCTCTCTTTTCCTCAGGCTCTTCATATATAAAAGGAATATAAACACTTTTCAAGCTTACCTAGATTATATTGCAAAAGTGTGTATTATATCATTATATACCTATAATTTATTCATTCCACCAAGGGTAGAATCACTTTGACTTTCAAACCATAATTTAAAACTAATGAGGAGAATAATTTATAGAGAAAAAAGTGAGGAAGCTACTGGCGCCTCTTTTTACCCCTAACACTCTAGATGTTTTGTGCATGCTCAGTCGTGTCCAGCTCTTTGCAGCACTATGGACTGCATGCTCCTCGGGACATGCTTCTCGGTCCTTGGGATTCTCCAGGCAAGAATACCGCAGTGGGTTGCCATTTCCTTCTCCAGGGGGATCTTTCTGACCTAGGGATTGAATTTGGGTCTCCTACATTGCAGGCAGATTCTTTACTGTCTGAGCCACCAGGGAACCCCAACAGTCTAGACAAACCTCCATTATAGCATTTGCTCATTTATAAGGAATATGTCTTATCTCTTAGACTCGGTTCCCTGAAAGCATACCATACAAACTTTTTTCCCAGTGTCCAGCAAGTCCTTGACCCTGAGGCACATTCTAGGTAACAAGAAACTGAACACCTGGAATTAAGGCACTCATTCTTACTTACTGCAGAAGCAGAGGAGGTCACTGAGGTGTCTCCTCCTGGTCCCATGGATGTGTATCATAATGTCTTTGAAGACCACCTTCCCAGGCACAGCCTTGTCTCCTGGCTATGATTCCATCTACCACTTGCTGGGGAAGGACTTTGTCTAAGTCCTTTGCTTCTTGGGTCTGTCTGTCTTTGTTTCTTGGGTCTAATTTAGTCAAAGATTGTCTCCCATGAATTTCCTTTTTCTTCATCCATATCTTTTCCATTTCTTCCTAACATTTTTTCTATAACTACGGGAAGCTATTTTGTATCAACTGTCTCACTTTTTCTCAGATGCAGACCAGTTATTTGGGGGAAGGTGAAGAAGTTCCAGGGACAAAATCAACATTCACTAATGGAACACAACGATTAATGGAACATAACAATTATCTAGAAGGTCAGATTCCTTGAGCGACAGTGTAGGAAAATCATCAAAATAACCCTGAGGTATAAGAGGGGGAACTTTGACTTTGTTCAGACTCTACATCAACTTACTGCATATCCTGGGCAGTATCTCCATATGTCAGCCTCCAGTAAAATGAATGCTGGGAAAGAGATGATCTCGGGGCTCTTCTTATGTCTACTATTCAGAATTAAAGGTATATTTTTATATCATCATAAAACAGAATTATCTCTATATTGGAGAACAGTTTGAGCCAAGGCCGAAAAACTGGTCCTGTATTAGGACCAAGTGTGAATTTGCATAATCCTAAAATAAGCGAATGTTATAAAAGTGCTAATGAATCTGATTCTCTATAACTGTAAGTCCATAGCTGGTGGACAGTTAAGCAGACCCTATTTGAGGAACTCTGTAAAATGGTTAAAGAAAACTGGACTAATTTCAGCATGCAAAATGAGTGAGTCTGCAAGTCACATACTTCAGTGGTTATCACAATTATAACCATGTGCTGTGTCTTTCTGGAGTCACACCAGCATCATAAAGAGTAACCACAAATGCCATTTTCCTGTGCCATTCTTGAGAAAAACTTTCATTGCCTAGTAATAGAGATTTGTTTTACAGGAGACAAGCTCCTGGATCACTCATTTATTCTTCAGTGAATGCTAAGAACCTGCTGTGTGCAATGCCTGAGGTACTGCTTTCACCTTACATACGTATCTGACATATATTTAGTCATTGGATGGTCATACACAAATGCTTTCTAACATATACTCATGTAACTATTAATATAACCAATGCGTTAAAGTGATAAGTAAGCACCTTGGAAGATATGCAGATTAATAGAGAAGGGAAATATCCCAATTGAGGGCTCAAAGCAAGACTTTTATGGAACAAGAAGCATATAAAACAAGTCTTAAAGGCTGGCTTAGATTCAGGCCTGCAGAAATGACAGGAAATAGCAAAAGCAAAGGAAGAGAGGCTAGAAAATACAGCACATGTGATAATAAAAATAACACCCAATGTGACATCTAACTTACCAAGCATTTACTACATGCTAAGACCTATAAACACACGGTCTTGCTGAATCCTCATGACTCTAAGGGATTGGTTTTATTAGTATTCCTGTTTTCAAATGGGGAAACTTGAGGCCCAGAAAACAAGAGCACCTTGCCCAAGCTCTCCCATTAAAAGAAATAGTAGATACCTTAGGACTGCTGAAGCCTGTGGCTGTGTTAAGAAGAAGAAAAATATAATCTGAATGATTCATTGTGGTTAGATGATAAACAGGCTAGAATATTAGACCTTTCCAGTGAATAAAACTTAAGAGGAACACAAATGAACTAAGTGGGAAGTAAAATGTAAAGCCTTCTATATATCAAACAAACAAACAAACTATGCTCCATATTAAAATGACCAAAAATCAGTACTCCCTTAACTCTTTTGTCAATATCAAAGCACAAAAAGTCAGGCACATCTGGAAAGGATATGAGTACCTTTGCCAGTATGACCTCCTACTTAAAAAAAAAAAAAGAAGAATTTGTTTATTTGTTTGGCTGTGGCATGTGGGGTCTTCACTGTGTCATGTGAGATCTTTCATTGCAATGCATGGACTCGCTGGCTGCAGCACACTGGCCCAGTTGTTTCAGGGAATATGGGATCCTAGTTCCCAACCCAGGGATCAAATCCATGCCTCCCACACTGCAAGATGGATTCTCAACCACTAGAACACCAGGGAAGTACCTACTACTTTCTGCTTTTGCAGGTGACAAAACTGAGACTGAAAGACACCTAACTCTGATTAAATGTTCATTCAATTTAATCTTTAAATAAAGAATAAATAGAGATATGTGGGCACATAGCTATATAATTACTGCCAATTATTTTCATACTATTGTTGGGAATGGACAACTAAAGATGATACTAAAAACTTAAAATCTCCTGGCACTCATAGAATCTATGCACTGCTCAAAAAACACTTAAATTGTATTCTCTTCTGGGCTTTAATCATAGTAATGTGATTATATCACTCTACTGAGTTGTGAACCGTGAACTTCCAGATGTTCAAGCTGGATTTAGAAAAGGCAGAGTAACCGGAGATCAAATTGCCAACATCTATTGGATCATTGGAAAAGGAAGAGAGTTTGAGAAAAGCATCTACTTCTGCTTTATTGACTATGCCAAAGCCTTTGTGTGGATCACAACAAACTGTGGAAAATTCTGAAAGAGATGGAAATACCAGACCACCTGACCTGCCTCCTGAGAAATCTGTATGTAGGTCAAGAAGCAACAGTTAGAACTGGACATGGAACAACAGACTGGTTCCAAGTCGGGAAAGGAGTACGTCAAGGCTGTATGTTGTCACCCTGCTTATTTGACTTATATGCAGAGTACATATGAAATGCCAGGCTGGGTGAAGCACAAGCTGGAATCAAGATTGCTGGGAGAAATATCAATAACTTCAGATATGCAGATGACACCACACTTATGGCAGAAAGTGAAGAAGAACTAAAGAGCCTCTTGATGAAGGTGAAAGAGGAGAGTGAAAAAGCTGGCTTAAAACTCAACCTTCAGAAAATTAATATCATGGCATCTGGTCTCATCACTTCGTAGCAAATAGATGGGGTAACAGTGGAAAGAGTGAGAGACTTTATCTTCTTGGACTTTAAAATCACTGGAGATGGTGACTGCAGCCATGAAATTAAAAGACACTTGCTCCTTGGAAGAAAAGTTATGACCAACCTAGACAGCATATTCAAAAGCAGAGACATTACTTTGCCAACAAAGGTTCATTTAGTCAAAGCTATGGTTTTTTCAGTAGTCATGTATGAATATGAGAGTTGGACTATAAAGAAAGCTGAGTGCCAAAGAATTAATGCTTTTAAACTGTGGTGTTGGAGAAGATTCTTGAGAATCTCTTGGACTGCAAGGAGACCCAATCAATCCTAAAGGAAATCAGTCCTGAATATTCATTGGAAAGACTGATGCTGAAGCTGAAATTCCAATACTTTGGCCACCTGATGTGAAGAACTGACTCATTGAAAAAGACCCTGATGCTGGGAAAGGTTGAAGGCAGGAGGAGAAGGGGACAACAGAGGATGAGATGATTGGATGGCATCACTGACATGATGGACATGAGTTTGAGTAAGCTCTGGGAGTTGGTGATAGACAGGGAAGCCTGGCATACTGCGGTCCATAGAGTCACAAAGAGTCAAACATGACTGAGCAACTGAACTGAGTTGGTTGGTAACCAAATGTACATAATGTATTTAACACAGACAGATTCCCCCCTCCCCCCAAGTGGACACCTTAATTCCCTCCTCAAGGTCTTGTAAATAAAAGGTACACCAGTACCTGAAAGGATGTTCTGTTTTCACAGAGACTAGTTAGATTAGATTTCTCTTGTTTGGTCAGCTGTTTAGGAATTAACTTCCACTAAGTCATGTTCATTAATACATTAAAAATGTGTATTATCTAACATAAATATTTTCTATAAAATAAGAAATTCCTCTTAGATATTTATATGCTCCCACTAGTAAGTTTGTACTCCAGAGACTTATATTGATTTTATGTGTTTATTGAGCTTCGGTAAATAATCTGCCTGCAATGCAAGAGACCCAAGTTCAGTCCCTAGGTAGGGAAGATCCCCTGGAGATGGGAATGGCTATCCACTCCAGTATTCTTGCCAAGATAATTCCATGAATAGAGCCAGGCAAACTACAGTCCATGGGTTACAAAGAGTAGGACATGACTGAGCAACTATCACACTTTATGTGTTTATATTTAGTTTCTTATTTTAGCAGTTATTTTGAAATACAGTTGGTAGTTAAAACACACATCCTCAAAGGGACACCTTTTTAAGGTCTCTGTGAGTTAAATTAGCAATGTTTTTATCTGTCTTGAGCAATACCACTTAGTATGTTGTGTGCTCAGTTGCTCAGTCGTGTCCGAATACTTGTGACCCCATGAACTGTAGGCCACCAGGCTCCGCTGTCCATAGGATTTCCCAAGCAAGAATACTGGAGTGGGTTGTCATTTCCTCCC
Organism: Bubalus kerabau; assembly: GCF_029407905.1. Classification (NCBI taxonomy): domain Eukaryota; kingdom Metazoa; phylum Chordata; class Mammalia; order Artiodactyla; family Bovidae; genus Bubalus; species Bubalus kerabau. The sequence goes on along the minus strand of NC_073625.1, from coordinate 126,071,202 downwards.
CCAGGGGATCTTCCCAGCCCAGAGATCAAACCTGCACCTCCTGCACTGGCAGGCAGATTCCTTGCTATTATGCCACCTGGGAAGCCCCGCTTAGTTTGTTATTATACTGCTGATAATAATAGCTAGTGTATATGGAATATTTTTTATTATTTGCATTTTTATTTGACTTTCACTTTCATAAAATCAAAAGAAGATCTGAGATCTCTCCTCTTATTCTGTGATTATGATATTATACTTCAATACCTTTAAGAGTGTAACAGTCACTGAGGTGACCCAGCACATGTGTTTCTTGTAACCCATAGCTTTCATGTTGGAATCTTATAATTAAACTAATATTTCCCTTGAGGAAAAAATTAGGAGCTTACTTTTAAAACAGAAGCAGCCATTTAACCTTGTTCAGTTACAAAGAGGATTGTCAAAGAAGATTTTAAAGCAATGTTTTTCTCTGGAGAAATGTTCATAAATTATAAATACATTTTAAAAGCTCAGAACTTTATTTTAGCCATCTAAACCAGCTTCTTTCCTCCAACTTCTAAGTGATTTTTCCCTTTCAATTTTAATATATTATTTATTTTACATATCAGCATGGTGGTTAGTTGGATATTTCAGCCTGCCTACCCATTAATACTAATACTCATTTCTACATATAATTTTAAGTGTATTTAAAATGTAATACATGTTTGTGGCAGCTGCTCCAAATAATTATCATTGGATTAAAATTAGAATTCATAAAATTATTTGAAATCATTTATGTTTTAAATAACCCAAATTATCAGAGTTACCAACTAAAACATAATCTTTATTACCACAGGGAATTTTAAACACTATATCTGTGAGATTTGGAGCATGTATATTAAATAACTTGACTGAAATCACAAATTAAGTCATATATCATTGAACAGAAATATTTAAGTCAATAAGAAACCAAAATCTTATTTTTCATAATTTCACCATAATTTTATTTTGTATTTACAGTCTTCAATTTCTAACACGAGGGTCTTATTGAGGATTGGAGGGATTAGGGAGGTGAGAAGGGGTTTGGAGAAGAGGAATCAGAGGTCTTATATGGGCAACAATCATTAATAAAGTTAACAGGATGTGAAAGTCTTCCAGAAGAAATTCTTGCAGCCAGCTTTGCGTTCTCGGGGTGCCATGGCCGGGTTTGAGTTAGCAGATCTCTGCAGCTCCAGCCTCATTTCATCCTGCTCAGCAGCCTGGGACAAATCTTCAGGCTCCAGGGCATCGTTCTCTGTCTGGTTGGGTTCAGACAGCAGCTCTGCCAAGAAGTACTTGGCCAGTTCCTGCATGGGGTGGAAGGAAGACAGAAGGAAAGAGGACGAAAATGAGGATGGTGAAGAAGAAAAACCAGAAGAGCTTGGCTTGAAATACAGGTTTAACCACAACCAAAACCCAATTTTCCCAGCTGTGGACTTTTTGTAACACTTAAAATCAGTTAGGGATGTAAAAAAACAAGGGCTGTTGCTACAGCCACCAAGTTACACAAAGAAGCTTTAAAAACTCAAATGTTTCTGCAAGTTTTCTGCTTCTGTAGGTTTAAAACACACACAAAGAAGGAAATAGATCGTTAGTTTTGCAAAGGTGAAACATAAGCCAACAGTTTAACTCAATGTCCACATCATGAGCTACAAACTAGAATTGTTCTTACCGTTTTTACTAAGCCACCTTTTAGGGAATGAGACCTTTCACAACCGTAAACATGTTGTGTTCTGGCTGTACAGTGCCCTTTAGCCCCTAGTCCCGCTGCATGGGAGGGAGGTACTGCCTAGCCGCTTCAGAGGTCCGCGCTTTCAGCACCTGGGTCAGCACCTCCCGCGGTCAGTACCCGGGAGAGATGCCATTATCCCTTCGAACTCAGTTAACAAAGGTCTTGGAATTGTCTTGAATGCCACAGAACTCACCTGAACTGTGACCTACTGCGCTGATCGGGAAAGAAAAAAAAAAAAAGGTAAAAAGGTATTCTGGACTTTGAAAGTTTTTCCGAGAGCTTTGGTGGCTAAGGGACCCAAAAAGGCACCGGCACTCTGGGAGCACCTCAAATTCACCCAAGGGAGCAAGGGCAAGGCGAGGGAAGGTTAGGGGATTCGGGTGAGGGGAAAGAAGACGTCAAGGGAGTCTCCTTACCTGCTTGCCAGCGGCAGCAGCCAGGGATTTCTGCAGAAACTGACGGAGCCGGGGATCCGAGGGCGCGCCGGTGACACCGCCAAGAGCCAGGACGATGGAGAGCGCGGCCAGCGCGCACTGGAGGCGGCAGGACAGCATCTCGGCGGCGGCGGCGAAGCCGAGCTAGAGTGCGGTTGGTCAAACTCGAGGAGCTGATCGCAGGCAGCAGCGACGGCTCGAACCTTGCCTCTCCTAAAGCTGCTTGTGTGCTCTCCTCCGTCTCCCCCTTTTTAAACTCTCTCTCTGACGTCAGACGAGGAGGCGCCCCCAGATCTCACCAGCGCTTTTACGCACCATTACCCTCGTGAAATCAATCACAGAAGTGAGAGGAGGCTGCACAATCAAAAGTAGCTTATTAAAAACAAATAAATCCTGTACATGCACAGGCCCACGCGATTCCACACATGTCACTCCATCTACACAATTTTTTATATTCATTCAGTGCTATGCACATACACATTCCATAGTCTCACTCATACATGTGCACATTCAATGACACACACTCAAACACTCAGCCTCTGCAGAAGCAAATGCACCAGCACACCTAGCTGCATGCCCATAAATATACCAGACCACTCTATCCAGCATCACACTCAAACATTTTAGAAGAAGCCAATGCAAAAGTATGAGAGTGTAACAAGTGGAGACTGTCACGAGCATTCCTCGTGACAATGCATGTCAGAGCGTTCCTCTAAGAACAGATTTGAAAATGGAATGTGGATTTTAGAAAGACTGAATCATCTTTCTCCATTATCTCTGTGAAAAGTCTTGTAGATAAGAAGTCATGGGGCTCTGAAAGAACTTCACTTCTTATAATGGAGAAGAAAGTACCTTAAGTTCACCCACCATCCCTCTTTTTCAGCAGTTGAAACACTTTTAGTCTACCTGCCTTTCCACCGTTACCCTCCCCTGCAAAAAAATGCTAAAGGAAAAAAAGAAAAATTGATTTAATTTTTGTCCTTGAAACTTGGAACTAGAAAGAAATCTCAGAAACCATCTACTAAACCCCAGAGTTTGAGTCATTGAGCCTAGAAATGGGCAATGAAATACTCTGACTCACATAGTGCACAGCTGGGGCCAGGACCAGTCCTCCACACTTCAAGGCCAGGGTTCTTTTCACTCAACTTTGAGTTTCCTAATAGGTTCCTGACTAGAAGTAGCAGTTCTGGATCAGGGACTCCCAGTCTGGACATACAGAAGTCCAGGAACCCCCTGAACATGTGTGACCATTATTGTATGTTTCTGTGCAAAATAGCATTGACAGTACTCTCCCGCTCCTCTCACAAATAAAAAGGAAGTTTGAGAAATGCTGGTCTAATTCTAGCTGTGGTCTGGTTAGATGTCTGCTATCCTGATCAGAGTTCTGGCAGCTTTTTTCCTTTTTTTTCCCTCCATGAAATAATTCCTTATCAGGGAAGGGCCAGATGAACCCTGCAGGCTCTTCTGGGACTTACAGTTTATAAGCTCCAAGCTCATAAAAGCTGAAAAAAATTACTGTATCTCTAGAAACCAAGTGAAGCAGAGAACATGACTAACCCTTTCTCCAGCCAGGCATCACATATGTATTCTCTATACTAGACCAAGACAGCGTTAAGAGGCAGAAGGGACTGGGAGGTGTACTGAATAGCTTGATTAGTTGTCAGCTTTTCCTTTTGTGTCTGCAAGCTAAGAGAAGGAGTGCCAAAGCTTCCAGGGCTTGGTGAGTCCAGACAAGTCCGCGCATAAGTGAGGCATTAAAAAGTCACTCACAAAAGGAGATAAGCTTTTGAATGCAGTGTTTGGCCTTCTTACAACCCTGAATATTTATTGGAAGGACTGATACTGAAGCTGAAGCTCCAATATTTTGGCTACCTGATTCAAAGAGCTGACTCATTGGAAAAGACCCTGATGCTGGGAAAGATTGAAGGTAAAAGTAAAAGAGGGCCACAGAGGATGAAATCATTGGTTAGCATCACTGACTCAATGGACATGAGTTTGAGCAAACTCCAGGAGAGAGTGAAAGACAGGGAAGCCTGGCATGCTGCAGTCCATGGAGTCTCAAAGAGTCAGACATTACTCTAATCTCTTCCTCTTTTAAGGTCCTCTTACCATTTTCCCTCTTTCCTTAGCACTTTCTCATAAAAAATGTTCATGATCTTTCAGATCAGTAAGTCTGGGTTACTTTTCTCATATCCTTGCTGAAGTGTTGAGTCTGTAGATAAGATGACTTCTGGGCTTTTTGTTTTGATTAGTTTTATAATCCTTAAATTATCAAGAGTCTAGAAGCCACTTAAGAAAGAAGAACCAAGACAAAAGGAGATGCAAATTCTTCCTTAAGCCCCCCACTCATGACCAAATTTTGCATAAAGCTTAATTTAGCACAAAGACACTTGAAACTTCCCCAACCTGAGCTCTTTGCAGCCAAATTCCCAAAGGCCTCACTCTCGGGTTCCAAACGCTGGGAGAGGGAGTCTGTTTGTGTTTGTACTGAGGACCCCACTTCCTTGATCACCAGAAATGATTCCTCTCATCCTTATTCAGCCTTCTGTTGTTCACAAAGTACTTTCTCACTCATTATGTCAGGGCATGCTAGCCCCATCTCACAGAGGAGGAAACTGAGTCCCTGGGAGCACAAGTGCCTCGCAAACAGGCACAGAGGCAAGAAGTGGCAAAGTCGAGGGAGGCTGTTGAGTGGCTCTAACAGATTCCCTTCTCCCCTGACTCAGAAATGCCAGAGTCACTTGGCTGAGCAGTTTGCAGCCAGGATGCAACTACCTTGAGGGAAGCATCCAGGCCTCTTTCATGTGCTACTCTCCAGCCAGGATCTGATTTCTCACTTCCCTGTGAAATGAAATCAGGGGGAGACTACCTGTCAATATGAGAAGCAAAACTCATTTTAATAAGAGACAATACAATCTGTGAGCATTCAGATGTTCATTATTAAGCAGTGCAGAGAGGCAGAGTTACTGTACTTGGAGTCCAGAGACCTGGGTTCCGGTTCTGCTGCTGTCCAGCTGTGGGCTTCTTCTCTGGGCCTTAGTTTCCTCATTTGCAAAACAGAAGGGTTGCTAGGTAATTTTTGTGAGTCTTTCCAGCCCTGACTATCAACAAGCTTGAGTCTGAGAAAAGTAAGAGGCAAACGAGAGCATACTGTAACATGCTGTTTCTTTCTCAAGTTGAGAACTTCATATTGGAAAAGCAGCTGTCTTTTATGTAATATGAGGGGGGAAGCCAGATGCAGTGGGCATTTCACTGCCTATAAGAAGGAAAATTAGCTCTTGCATCTTGCTTCTGCTACTGACCTGCCCCTTCCCACCTGCACCTCAGTTTCTCCATCTGGAAAATTGATTCACTCCAATTATTTCTACAAATAAGTGCCAAGAATCTGCTCTGCTTGAGAGGTTGTATAGTACTATAGTAGTGAACTATATAGACAAAGTCCTAGTGAGAAAAACAAACAGCAAACTTATCAATTAATTAATATATGTTCAAATTGATTAGAATTAAAACAAGACAGACAGGGGTCAGATCACGTAGAGCCTTGAAGATCATGGTAAGAAAACCATTGGAGGATTTTGAGTAAGGGATTGACCTAATTTGAATTTTTTTAAAGTAATTCCTTCTGCTGAAGTAAAGAATTAACTATAGAACAGCAGAGTCGGGGAGATGACTTAGGAGTCTAAGAACCATTTAAGAGAAAAGAGGAGCCAAGATGGAAGGGACACATTCTCTCTTAAATACCCAAGCCAGTTATCCTGGCATAAAGTCATTTCATACCTCCAACATGAACCTTCTGTAGCCGACTCCCAGGGCTTCTTTCCACAGAAGGGAAGATGGTTTGTGCTTGTTTGGGGGACCTTACTCCCCAGACTAGTTCAGGCAAGAGTTAGGGGTGAGAGTGACAGCTATGAAGGAGCTGAGCACTGGTTAGGTTTGAAGTTTATTTTGAAGTAGAGTTGACAAGACATGCTGATGGTTTGTTTGCATCTCCAGTTAAGGAAATGAGAACAATTGGTAACAAGTGATCCAGACATTCCCTAAAATGTTTTCAAGTTCCACAAATTCCTGAGAGTACAGGAAATGGATTTCTGACAAAATCTCCTCTTGGGCATTTTATAAGTGAAAAACCATTTTATTTCTGTCAGAAGAGAGTGAGAATTACAGGTGGTGGGGAGAAGCAAGATGGACTAGTGGAAAAGTCCTGGCCTGGATGTCTGAGGTCTGAGACTTAAGTCTTCAATTTTCTCTTGCTTAAAATGGGCTGATAATCCTTGCTTTTGCTAAAACATGATTTGAGACCCAGGTCAGACAGTGTAAGTGACAGTGCTTAGTTATCCATAAAACACGATGAAAAAATAAAGTCCTGGTTTTTTTGTTGCTGCCCAGAGGGAGGCCGTCAGCCAGCGCCAAGGGGTGATATTCAATAAGTCAACCTCTGAAAGCTGGAGTGTTCTCACTGATGCTCTGACCTGGCTAGACAGTCAGGCCTTCCTCTGAGGACACCCATCTGACGGTCCAGAAAGATCTCTCAAGAAATGCAACAGACTGGTGCTGAAATCCATCTATTAGAATTAGTCTATGAGTATCAGACTCTGAGAAAATAGTCTCTTCTCTCATGTACTTTTCCTTGAAGATATAGCACCTTAAAACTTCACAGTTATTAACACTTTAATGTGAATTTATATGTTGAATTATTTTCTTGCTTAGAGCTGCCTAAAGGACAGTTTTGACTTAAAGCTGGGAGATCAACTTGGAGTGGATGATCCATCTTGTAGAGGGCAGACTTATTGGGAAGTGTTGTTGGGGATGCAGGCAGGCTATAGGGACCACAGAGACTCCTTTTGCCCAAGGGCAAGTGTGTTTGGGTGAGAATACCCTAAGGACCTTTCCTTCTAGACCAATCTCACCACCATGGGGCATGAAAATGAGAACTTGTGATTCTCTTTCTGTGAAGCTGGATTTCAGCTGGAAGAGTCCCAGCTCATGCCCCTGAAATTGCTCGTGGTAGAAGTGCCAGATTTTTCTGCCAAGTTGGCTTTCACGAACTTCCACAAGGAGCATCCCTGGTAGCTCATAAGGTAAAGAAAGTGTAATGCAGGAAACCTGGGTTTGATCCCTGGGTCAGGAAGATTCCCTGGAGGAGGGAATGACTACCTACTCCAGTATCTTGCCTGGAGAGGAATCTGGCAGGTTACAGTCCAGGGGGTTGCAAAGACTCTGACATGACTGAGCAACTAACACTTCCACCGTCTTGCCTAAAGTGATTGCATTAGACAAGAAGAGTGAAGGGGTCACTAATTGAAGCCCAAGGGTAAATTTTTTCACACAGGGGTGAAAATAATTTCACCCAGGGGTGGGTGAGTGGTGACAGCTCAGGTCTGGTCTCCTGTAGTACTCTCCTATCTGGTCTCTATCCCATCACTTTCCAGCTCAGAAGCCCTCAGTGATTCCCCAGTGCCAATTAGTTCAAATGCAAACACATCAGCCTTACGGTCATGTTTCCTCAGACCCTAACTGTTCCGGTCAGTCTCCCTCCTCGTCACTCCTCAACTCCCACCCTTCCCATTGCCCCCAGCTACCTGCTCTTCCCTGTACACCCGCTATTGTCGCCTCCACCCACTACTGTGTGCATGCTCTTCCACCACTTGGAATACCTTGGATCCATCTCTGACTGTTAACATCGTGTGGCTTAAGACAAGAATGTCTCACTTAGAATCAACATGGCCCCCTCCTGCACCCAAGGGTGTATCTTTTGTGCCTCTCCTCTAGTAGAGACCATGCTAGATCACTGTATTTCTGACCCCTGAGATGTATGTCTCATCCATGAGCCTAGAGATTCACCAGGGGCAGAAATCTGGTTTGGTCATATTTGCATTTTCCTCAGAGACCATAAAAATGTGAAGCACAGAGTAGTTGCTGAAAAATGTTGATTAAGTGGGAGACAGATTTCTTCTTCTTATATGTGAGGTCTCTGTGAATTTTGTAGCTGGAACGAACCTCAGGTGAACCTCAGGTAACTGAAGACTATCTCACTTGACCCCCAACCCTAGGTAGCTAATACTTTCAGGAACACATATCCATTGATTTCTTAGTCATCTCTGAGCTTCAGCAAAGAAAAAACCCTAATTGCTGTTCAATGTAACTTTTCCTATCTACTTAGAACTAACTGAAGTTGTCATATGAATGTGCTAATATACTCATTGGAAAGACATAGGACTTCACTGGAAGGCTTAGAGAGGACTCATCCACTAATCACAGAGGAAATAAGTGCCCAGCACACAATAGAAGAGAGTAGCACAGCTGACTCACCTCTGCTTATTGTTAACGTTTGATTGTGTGTTAATATCAACCAAACAAGGGCATGGAGGCCTCAGGTTACATAGTCAATGCATGGCTGGGCTGATGCAGAGCCCTTTCTGCCACCCCAACATTTCCTTTCACTTTGAGAGAGAGAAAGAAGGACACATTGCCCCTAATTATGCTCCCAGATTCCTTTCTTTTTGTGAGTCCCTAGGGTCCCCAGTCAGAGAAGGCAATGGCACCCCACTCCAGTACTCTTGCCTGGAGAATCCCAGGGACCGGGGAGCCTGGTGGGCTGCCATCTATGGGGTCGCACAGAGTCAGACACGACTGAGCGACTCAGCAGCAGTAGCAGCAGCAGTGTCTCCAGAGGCATCCCTCTTGCTCATCTATGACTTCTGCGCAAGGCTCCCCAATGAAATGAAACTGGGCTGTGCTCTGCCCCCAGCCATGCCACCCAGAGGACGTCTCCCAGTTCTTTTTACCTATCTTCCTCCTAAAAACAAGGTGCTAAATTTCAGATCATCCATGAGCATTCCCAGTGTCGTCATCAGGGGAGGATATGTCTTGACAAGCTGGGTCTGAGAAATGAGAGACCAGAAACCAGTTGCCCTGTCCCTGGAACAGTATACAATAGATGGTGAAGTTCCTCTTCAGTGTGATGCTGAGATAACCCCCATCCCCACCTTGAAACGGCATGACAGGGGCATATGAACACAGAAATGCTCCCATGGAGTGAGAGCATTCCTACAGACTGGTCCAATTTCCCCCACTCAAGCTATGAGTATTCATCTAGACTAGTGGCTAGTATTCATCTTAGCCCTGGCTTCATACCACGATTGTCTGGAAAACATTTTAAAAGCACAGATAGATGCCTAGGATTCAACTGCAAAATTCTGACTCCTAGGCCTATATCTTTTAAGAGCTGAATTGTGGTCTGCAACAAGAATGATGGAGAAAATGATGGAGTCACCAACTGCTGCCCACCACTGCTCCCCGCTCATCTCATTCTGTCCTGTTCCTTCTTTCTCCTCTTCCCCACCTTTGACCTGGGGACACACAAGCACAATGGGCTTGGCTTGACCACATCAGGAACAACACACCTATTTCATTGACTTTCCTGACACAGCCCCAAGAATTGAGGGCAACGGCAGGACTGGAGCCAGAAGTGGACCCGTTCACAGAGCAGGACTTCAGAAGCATCTGGTGCCTCCCCAGTGTTCACACATTGGAAAACTGAAGCCCAGAGAAAGGAAAGGTCTCTCGCAAAACCACATAACTACTATTAGAGTCAGATCCTCTGATTCTCTTAGTTCTGTGTTTTTTTCTGTGAAGTTTTTTGAATCCCTTCCACCCAAGCAGTCAAAATCGTGCTGCACCAGCAGTTCCTGTCTTGTTATCTATGTAGCTTCCTGACAGCCTGAAGCAAAGCGTTATTTCCAGTCAGGAGTATTATCCTAGAGAGGAAGCTTTGTGGATTAATGCGTTGGGCCTTCATGCTTTGTGTCTCCATCCTTTTCTGATTGTGCATTTCCTAATCTCATGATATGATCCAACCTGCTCCTCAAGGCCATGGAAGAGTGTGGCTTCAGCTCTGGCACAGGAAGCTGTTGTTAAACTGAGCTCGCCTGCCCTCTGCTGGCTCAACTGGTAGAAGGCAACTTTATCTAAAATTTTATATTCATTCCTTCATTTATTTCCTTCACTAACTTTTTAAAGCACCCACGATTCAGAGAACACTCTGCTTGGTGCTAGGATTGTAAAGAAGCACTCAGAGAAGAATCTCTTTGTTTAAACATTTGATTATTGAACACTCTGCGATAGGCACTGTGCTACTGATTCAGATGACCAAAACTCATTGTTTGGCTTTGAAAAGAGGTTGCAATCTTGTAAATTATTCAGATTATTGTCTAAGACCTAGAATCAAACAATTAGCACTAGAGGGAACTCCAGACCCTTTACAAACCATGTTAATCCTGTAGGCTTCCCAAATTCAGTCCAGTTCAGTTCAGTTGCTCAGTTATGTCCGACTCTTTGTGACCCCACGGACTGCAGCAGCCAGGCCTCCCTGTCCATCACCAACTCCTGGAGGTTACTCAAACTCATGTCCATCGAGTCAGTAATGCCATCCAGCCGTCTCATCCTCTGTCATCCCCTTCTCCTGCCCCCAATCCATCCCAGCATGAGGGTCTTTTCCAATGAGTCTTCACATGAGGTGGCCAAAGTACTGGAGTTTCAGCTTCAGCATCAGTCCTTCCAATGAACACCCAGGACTGATCTCCTTTAGGATGGACTGGTTGGATCTCCTTGCAGTCCAAGGGACTCTCAAGCATCTTCTCCAACACCACGGTTCAAAAGCATCGATTCTTCGGCACTCAGCTGTCTTTATAGTCCAACTCTCACATCCATACGTGACCACTGGAAAAACTATAGCCTTGACTAGACGGACCTTTGTTGGCAAAGTAATGTCTCTGCTTTTGAATATGCTGTCTAGGTTGGTCATAACTTTCCTTCCAAGGAGTAAGCGTCAGGGGCAACCGAGAGTGCCAGGCTGTGAAGGCGCAGGAATGGCCGAGAGGAGCTATCTCATATCCTAGGTCAGGGGCCGCGGCCGACAGGAGCTACCCCACGTCTAAGGAGTGGCAGCTGCGCGGGCGCAGGAGGGCCGAGAGAAGCTACTCCACGTTCGAGGTCAGAAGGGGCGACTCATACAAGTTAAGGAGCAGCCGTGAAGAGATACCCCACGTCCAAGGTAAGAGAAACCCATGTAAGACGGTAGGTGTTGCCAGAGGGCATCAGAGGGCAGACACACTGAAACCATAATCACAGAAAATGCCAATCTGATCACAGGGACCACAGCCTTGTCTAACTCACTGAAACTAAGCCATGCCATGTGGGGCCACTCACGACAGGCTGGTCATGGTGGAGAGGTCTGACAGAATGTGGTCCACTGGAGAAGGGAATGGCAAGCCACTTCCCAAATTAGATACACCTAATTAGGCTACCCATACACAGGCACAGGGACTCCGGAAGTAGTGGGAGAGGGCATGGGGCAGGAATTTTATTTCATTGAACAGCATTCTGCAACAAAGTTTCATAGAAACAGAAAGTTTAAGGCAGAAGCAAAGTTTGATGTGAAGAAAGCTGAGCGCCGAAGAATTGATGCTTTTGAATGTGGTGTTGGAGAAGACTCTTGAGAGTCCCTTGGACTGCAAGGAGATCCAACCAGTCCATTCTAAAGGAGATCAGCCCTGGGTGTTCTTTGGAAGGAATGATGCTAAAGCTGAAACTCCGATACTTTGGCCACCTCATGCGAAGAGTTGACTCATTGGAAAAGACTCTGATGCTGGGAGGGATTGCAGGCAGGAGGAAAAGGGGACGACATAGGATGAGATGGCTGGATGGAATCACTGACTCAATGGACATGAGTTTGAGTAAACTCTGGGAGTTGGTGATGGACAGGGAGGGCTGGCGTGCTGCAATTCATGGGGTCACAAAGAGTCGGACACGACTGAGTGACTGAACTGAACTGAACTGAGCTGAAAGTTTGAAAACTGTAGTTTCTAATACAAACTGTCCTCTTAACATATAACCTGAATGTCCTCCAATCTCATGAACCTGTACTCATAATTGATGTCAGTTTACAGATGGTCGGAGAAGGCAATGGCACCCCACTCCAGTACTCTTGCCTGGAAAATCCCATGGACGGAGGAGCCTGGTAGGCTGCAGTCCATGGGGTCGCTAAGAGTCGAACACAACTGAGAGACTTCACTTTCACTTTTCACTTTCCTGCATTGGAGAAGGAAATGGCAGCCCACTCCAGTGTTCTTGCCTGGAGAATCCCAGGGACGGGGAAGCCTGGTGGGCTGCCGTCTATGGGGTCTCACAGAGTCGGACATGACTGAAGCGACTTAGCAGCAGCAGCAGCAGGCCTTATCACTTTTTGAATCTTCATAGCAGTGAAATCTCACTCCCTTTGCAAGGGGCCTTCAAGGAGGTCTCACCAGCATTGAAAATTCCCTCCTGTTCACGCTGTTGCTGCTGTGTTTGGACAGAGTTCCCTTGTCCCCAGGTCGTTGGCAACGTTGTGCCCAGAACCAAGGACACATGATTCTTGTGTCCACTGCTCTCCCCATGATGCTGTTAAGTGCCAACCGGGCATCTCTTACACCATGTCTTTCCAACTTGTGACTGCATCTTACGTAAGAAATGCATTTCACATTCCAGTGCAGTAGTGCATGTGCATGCCTGAACACAGGTTTCTCAAAACAGTACTTTTCACTCTGCTATTTTCTATTCTTTCCTAATTCTTTTTTTCTTTAATGCCAGTTATCACCCATTAAATTAACTATGTGACCCACTACTGAGACATAAACCAGTTTGACAGGCTCTGCCTTGGGCCATGGCCCACCTGCCTGCCCTCTGCCTGGACTTGGAATTCCCAGGCTGCATCTGTCCCTCTACTGTGAGACCCTAGTGGGGCACAAGCCACAGGCCCTGCCACTGGGGTGTTGGTGTTCACTTCTCTCTTCTGTTTTCTATAGTTTTAGAAGGTCTCATTGCTATTTTAAAGCCAGGGGCCTATACTTGTTAAGCAACTTATATCCCTGCTTTTAAAGAAGCAGCAGTATTTACTAACTGATGGGTTGAATGGTGGCTCCCCAAAAGTATGTCCACGTCTTAACCCCATATCCTGTGACTGTGACTTTATTTGGGGGAGGAGGGGAGGTCTTTGCTGTTATAAATAAATTTGCTGATGTCAAGATGAGATCATTCTGGATTATATGTGTGGGGCCCAAATCCAAAGAGTATACTTATTATTAAAACATAATGATTTAAAGATCATTTAATATTCGTCCAAATCTATATCAGTTATTTATTTCTAACTAACTTGTTATAAGAGGCTTCGCTAATGGCTAAGTGTAAAGAATCCGCCTTCTAATGCAGACACAGGTTCAATCCCTGGATCGGGTAGACCTCCTAGAGAAGGAAATGTCAACCCAGTCCAGTATCCCACAGACAGAGGAGCCTGGCAGGCTACAGCCCATGAGGTCACAAAAGACTCCGACACAACTTCTGTACTAAACAACAATCTTGTTCTGATGAATATTCAAAGTAGTTTACAAGAGTAGACTTTTAAAATGCAACATAGAAAGTAGTAACTTGAGGTTCAAGATGGTGAACTCAGCCCATGCCCCTATTTTGCAAACCTTCCAAACATTCCAAATTCCTCATTGACATAAATAAATGTGAAATAGGGAGAGAATGGGGTTTGGCTTCAGGCTGATACATGGGGAGGTACACGAAAATAGTCCAAAGAATCAGAGTAAATGCCTCTCTCTCTCCTATGGACAAAGTTAGTACAGGAAACAATAAAATAAACACAGCAAAATCTCTTTAACTTACAGTCTTTACAAGATTTGTAAGGCTATTGAATCAATTTTTTATATTACATTATAATATAATGTAAAAAGAAGGAAAATTAGGTTGATAATGGGTTTTTTTTCCTATCTCAGTAAATTCGAGAAGACACTGAAAAAATACATACCAAGTTTCGAGAGAAAAAAAGATAAAAGATTGTGATAATAAAAACTAAAACTTGACCTATATATTTAGGGGGGATAAGAGCAATACAAGGTCAATCACATACTCTTTCTCTCCCTGAAAATATTACTCACAAACATAAGAAAGGGAGAGAATAAATCAGAATAAAGAATTCAAAAGTACAGTGGGCTAGAATAAAGATGGTGAGAAGGAGTAAATCTATAATATTTAAGAGCTCAGTTCAGTGGCTCCGTCGTGTCCAGCTCTTTGCCACCCCATGGACTACAGCTCGCCAGGCCTCCCTGTCCATCACCAACTCCTGGAGTTTACTCCAACTCATGTCCATTGAGTCAGTGATGCCATCCAACCACCTCATCCTCTGTTGTCCCCTTCTCCTCCTGCCCTTAATCTTTCCCAGCATCAAGGTCTTGTCATGTGAGTCAGCTCTTTACATCAGGTGGCCAAAGTATTGGAGTTTCAGCTTCAATATCAGTCTTTCCAATGAACAACCAGGACTGATTTCCTTTAAGATGGACTGGTTAGAGCTCCCTGCAGTCCAAGGGACTCTCAAGAGTCTTCTCCAACACCACGGTTCAAAAGCATCGATTCTTCAGCACTCAGCTGTCTTTATAGTCCGACTCTCACATCCATACATGACTACTGGAAAAACCATAGCCTTAACTAGATGGACCTTTGTTGGCAAAGTAATGTCTCTGCTTTTGAATATGCTGTCTAGGTTGGTCATAATTTTCCTTCCAAGGAGTAAGCATCTTTTTATTTCATGGCTGCAGTCACCATCTGCAGTGACTTTGGAGCCCAAAAAACTAAAGTCTGCCACTATTTCCACTGTTTCCCCATCTATTTGCCATGAAGAGATGGGACCAGATGCCATGACCTTTGTTTTCTGAATGTTGAGTTTTAAGCCAACTTTTGTACTCTCCTCTTTCACTTTCATCAAGAGGCTCTTTAGTTCTTCATCACTTTCTGCCATAAGGGTGGTGTCATCTGCATATCTGAGGTTATTGATATTTTTCCCAGCAATCTTGATTCCAGTTTGTGCTTCATCTAGCCCAGCATTTCTCATGATGTACTCTGCATTTATTCAATTAATATTATGAAACATAATGCATTTGTCTATCATAATTCTTGAAAGAAAATGTATGAGCTATAAACTATTTTATTAATTTAGCTATAGAATACTAGACTATTCTAACAAAACTGAAAATCCAAGTTAACAGGAAAGAAGGTATGTGAAATTCTTCCCCACCAACCAAAAGAAATAAGAGCTTATGAACCTTTCTTGAAATAGATATAAGAATGTGGATGAAAATGTAGTAATATTTCCTAAAAATATAAATATACTCAGAAGAATAGACATTTGTTGTATAACTTTCTAGGGGAAAATGATTTTTTAAAGTTGAACAGTACTGTGAAATAAGTTTTTAAAGAATTAAGAAGTGGGAGGGAGGCTCAAAAGGAGGGGATATATGTGACTTACAGCTGATTCATGTTGTACAGCAGAAACTAACACAACATTGTAAAGCAATTGCTGCTGTTCTTGTTTAGTCACTAAGTCATGTCTGACTCTTCTGCAATCCCATGGACTGTATCCCACCAAGTTCCTCTGTCCATGGGACTTCCTAGGCAACAATACTGGAGTGGGTTGCTATTTCCTCCTCCAGAGGATTTTCCTGACCCAAGAACTGAACCTTCATCTACTGCATTAGCAGGTGGATTCTGTATTGCTGAGCCACAAAGGAAGCCCCTGCAAAACAACTATCCCTTAAATAAGAAAATCTTTTAAATGCCAAAAAAAGAATTAAGAAGTGATAAAACAAATATTTTATATGTGATGCGTTTCTCCCTAAACTACAAATGCTTTTTGTAGTTTTGCTCTTCTAACTAAACTACAAGTATATTCTATTTCATTTTTATTCTAAGACTTAGAAACACCCATTTTCAATTTCCAAATTTTATGTGGTTCACTGGAGAAGGAAATGGCAAACCACTTCAGTATTCTTGCCTTGAGAACCCCATGAACAGTATGAAAAGGCAAAAAGATAGGACACTGAAAGATGAATTCCCTGGGTCGGTAGGTGCCCAATATGCTACTGGAGATCAGCAGAGAAATAACTCCAGAAAGAATGAGGAGACAAAGCCAAAGCAAAAACAATACCCAGTTGTGGATGTGACTGCTGATGGAAGTCAAGTCCAATGCTGTAAGAGCAATATTGCATAGGAACCTGGAATGCTAGGTCCATGAATCAAGGCAAATTGGAAGTGGTCAAACAGGAGATGGCAAGAGTGAACAATGACATTTTAGGAATCAGCGAACTAAAATGGACTGGAATGGGTGAATTTAACTCAGATGACCATTATGTCTACTACTGTGGGCAGGAATCCCTTAGAAGAAATGGAGTAGCCATCATAGTCAACAAAAGAGTCCAGAATGCAGTACTTGGATGCAATCTCAAAAATGACAGAATTAGCTCTGTTCATTTCCAAGGCAAACCATTCAATATCACAGTAATCCAAGTCTATGCCCCAACCAGTAATGCTGAAGCTGAAGTTGAATGGTTCTGTGAAGACCTACAAGACCTTTTAGAACTAACACCCCAAAAAGATGTCCTTTTCATTATAGGGGACTGGAATGCAAAAGTAGGAAGTCAACAAATACCTGGAGTAACAGGCAAATTTGGCCTTGGAGTATAGAATGAAGCAGGGCAAAAGCTAATAGAGTTTTGCCAAGAGAACGCACTGGTCATAGCAAACACCCTCTTCCAACAACACAAGAGAAGACTCTACACATGGACATCACCAGATGGCCAACACCAAAATCAGATTGACTATATTCTTTGCAGCCAAAGATGGAGAAGTTCTATACAGTCAGCAAAAACAAGACCAGGAGCTGACTGTGGCTCAAATCATGAACTCCTTATTGCAAAATTCAGACTTAAATTGAAGAAAGTAGGGAAAGCCACTAGGTCACTAAGGTAAGACCTAAATCAAATCCCTTATGATTATACAGTGGAAGTAACAAATAGATTCAAGGGATTAAATCTGATAGAGTGCCTGAAGAACTATGGACAGAGGTTCGTGACATTATACAGGAGGCAGAAATCAAGACCATCCCCAAGAAAAAGATGTGCAAAATGGTTGCTGAGGAGTCCTTACAAACAGCTGTGAAAAGAAGAGAGACAAAAGGCAAAGGAGAAAAGGAAAGATTATACCCATTTGAATGCAGAGTTCCAAAGAATAGCAAGGAGAGATAAGAAAGCCTTCCTCAGTGATCACTGCAAAGAAATAGAGGAAAACAATAGAATAAGAAAGACTAGAGATCTCTTCAAGAAAATTAGAGATACCTAGGGAACATTTCTTGCAAAGATGGGCTCAATAAAGGACAGAAATGGTATGGACCTAAAAGAAGCAGAAGATATTAACATGAGGTAGCAAAAATACACAGAAAAACTATACAAAAAAGATCTTCAAGACCCAGATTATCGCAATGGTCACTACCTAGAGCCAGACATCCTGGAATGTGAAGTCAAGTGGGCCTTAGAAAACATCACTACAAACAAAGCTAGTGGAGGTGATGGAATTCCAGTTGAGCTATTTCAAATCCTGAAAGATGATGCTGTGAAAGTGTTGTGCTCAATATGCCAGCAAATTTGGAAAACTCAGCAGTGGCCACAGGACTGGAAAAGGTCAGTTTTCATCCCAATCCCAAAGAAAGGCAATGCCAAAGAATGCTCAAATTACCGCACAGTTGCACTCATCTCACATGCTAGTAAAGTAATGCTCAAAATTCTCCAAGCCAGGCTTCAGCAATATGTGAACCGTGAACTTCCAAATGTTCAAGATGGATTTAGAAAATGCAGAGGAACCAGAGATCAAGTTTGCAATATCTGTTGGATCATCGAAAAAGCAGAGAGTTCCAGAAATACATCTCCTTCTGTTTTATTGTCTGTGCCAAAGTCTTTGACTGTGTGGATCACAACAAACTGTGGAAAATTCTTCAAGAGATGGGAATATCAGACCACCTGACCTGCCTCCTGAAAAATCTGTATACAGGTCAAGAGGCAACAGTTAAAACTGGACATGGAACAACAGACTGGTTTCAAATCAGGAAAGGAGTACGTCAAGGCTGTATGTTGTCACCCTGCTTGTTTAACTTATATGCAGGGTACATCATGAGAAATGTTGGACTCGATGAAGCACAAGCTGGAATTAAGATTGCTGGGAGAAATATCAATAACCTCAGATATGTAGATGACACCACCCTTATGGCACAAAGTGAAGAAAAACTAAAGAGCCTCTTGATGAAAATGAAAGAGGAGAGTGAAAAAATTGGGTTAAAATTCAACATTCAGAAAACTAAGATCATGACATCTGCTTCCATCACCTCATGGCAAGTAGATGGGGAAACAGTGGAAACAGTGGCAGACTTTAGTTTCTGGGGCTCCAAAATCACTGCAGATGGTGACTGCAGCCATGAAATTGAAAGATGCTTACTCCCTGGAAGAAAAGCTATGACCAACCTAGACAGCATATTCAAAAGCAGAGATATTACTTTGCTAACAAAGTCCATCTAGTCAAGGCTATGGTTTTTCCAGTAGTCATGTATGGATGTAAGAGTTGGACTATAAAGAAAGTTGAGTGTCAAAGAATTGATGCTTTTGAACTGTGGTGTTGGAGTGCTAGGAGATCCAACCAGCTCATTCTAAAGGAGATCAGTCATGAATGTTCATTGGAAGGATTGATGCTGAAGCTGAAACTCCAATACTTTGGCCACCTGATGCGAAGAGCTAACTCATCTGAAAAGACCCTGATGCTGGCAAAGATTGAAGGCGGGAGGAGAATGGGATGACAGGGGATGAGGCAGTTCAATGGCATCACTGACTCAATGGACATGAGTTTGAGCAAGCTCTGGGAGTTGGTGATGGACAGGGAGGCCTGGCGTGCTGCAGTCCATGGGGTCGCAAAAAGTGGGACACCACTGAGCAACTGGACTGACAGAACTGAGCTGTTTAATTTTCTCAGTTAAGTTTCTCACAGGAAAAAATCTTTTTCTGCACAGTTTTGTCTTATTTTTTAAGTTCATTGAGATATCTGTTTACCCCATGGATAAAGAAGAGATATATCATCTCTTTGCTGATGTTCCTCAGCCAAAAGACCATCAGAAACACATGTGTCACTGAACAAAGTTGAATTGCAAAGAGTGAGAATGCCCTTGGCAACCATGAAGCATCTCAGCAAGACAGTTTACAAAGGACACACTCTAGCACTGGGGCTAGTGTCAGGTTGAGGGGGATCACGTAAAAGACTTTTCTCTGGTTTAGATGTTGGCAGAAAGTGGAGGAAATTTTATGATTAGAAATCTCAGTGGTTCCTATCTAGACAGTGAGAAGACAGACAGGAACAAGGCTGAAGTTGTGACTGGTAAGATAGCAGCCAATATCACATTCGCCAGAATAGGAGGTTGTTAGTCATTTTTGTGTTTTAGACCATGTTTGTGCTCTTATTCATATTCAAATGAGACTACAGAGGGGTCTTCTTTTTTTGTTGTTTTAATTTATTTGACCATGCTGAGTCTTAGTTGTAGCATCTTTATTGTAGAATCTTTGTTGCCATGTTCAGGCTCTTAGTTGTGACATGCAAGATCTAGTTTTCTGACCAGGGATCGAACCCAGGCCCCCTGCACTGAAAGCGTGAAGTCTTGGCCACTGGACCATCAGGGAAGTCCCCTTATGCTTGCCTTGATCTAGCATCATACCAGAGTAGTCTAGTCTGAAACTGCTGCTCTGTGGAGTTATGCTCAACAGGAGAGCACTAGGGCCATCTGTGAATGCCAGGCTGGCTCCCAGGGGTGTTTTTCTCTTACTCATCTTTTATGCAAACACTTTGATATATGAACACACACATATGCATACATAATCCAAAGTTTTAGATATTTTATTTTATCAGGGACATTTATTTTTATTTAATGAATCTACTAAATGCATATAAAGAATGTGGATATATGCATATTTAAATCATAAGAAGGTAATTCAACTTCAGTGTAGAAACAAACAGAAAGGAATAAAAAAGCAAAATGGAAAATCAGCTGTACTCCATTGTTCTCAACTGAATTAAAAAAACATGAACAATTAGGACCAGAAACAAACTGCTACTTTCACTGATAATTAAATTAGTTAATTGACTTTGTTTTCAACATTGAATAAACAAAGGTTTCTGTGTTGTTTGAGCAAAGTTGTTACTTTTGTGACTTGCAGCCCAGATTCTCATTACCTACAGTGCACCTGAAGAGATCATTTATTGCTGTATCTAAAGATAAGAAATGAGGCTATTCTAGCTCCTTGAGTGAGAAGAAAACATGGATGGAGAAAGATCAGAATGAGGAGGAAAACTGAATGCTACTTTAATACATAGAGGCACCTAAGATAAAATATGTAGGCATTCAAATGTTTCTAGAAGACACAAGGGTAGGATTACGGTTTAGCACTATTTTTTTTATATTTGCTTTTAAAGACAAGTTCTAAAAATGGTAATAAAATGTCTCTCATGCTCCTTGCTCTCAATCCTTACTTGAGCCAAAAGAGCTGTCTTTACCCAACTCCAACCCTCGCTTTTCTGCCTCTTTCTAGCCAGGGTGTCTAGCTTCCTCTTGGGCTCCATCCTGCCCTCTTCTGGTAGCTGGTTGCTTATTCTTCCTGAGGGTAAAATAAGCTCTGTCTTTGCTGCTGCTGCTGCTGCTAAGTCACTTCATTCGTGTCCAACTCTGTGCGACCTCAGAGACGTCAGCCCACCAGGCTCCCCCGTCCCTGGGATTCTCCAGGCAAGAACACTGGAGTGGGTTGCCATTTGCTTCTCCAATGCATGAAAGTGAAAAGTGAAAGGGAAGTCGCTCAGTCGTGTCTGACTCTTAGCGACCCCATGGACTGCAGCCTACCAGGCCCCTCTGTCCAGGGGATTTTCCAGGCAAGACTACTGGAGTGGGGTGCCATTGCCTTCTCCAAGCTCTGTCTCTAGGTCTCCCTTTTGCTTTTTATAATTTATTTACTTATTTTTGGCTGTGCTGGGTCTTTGTTGCTTCGCTCGGGCTTTTCTTTAGCTGCGGCAAGTGGCGGCTACTCTTCAGCTGCAGTGTGCAGGCTTCTCACTGAGGTGGCTTCTCTTGTTAGGGAGCATGAGCTCTACGGCATTTAGGCTTCAGTAGCTGTGGCTCACAGGCTCTAGAGTTCAGGCTTTGTAGTTGTGATGCATGGGCTTAGTTGCCCAAAGGCATGTGGAATCTTCCTGGAGCAGGGATTGAACTTGTGTCCCCTGCACTGGCAGGTGGATTGTCAACCACTGAATAACCAGGGAAGTCCATGGGTGTTCTTTTTTGTTCACTCAGCATGGGATACCCTTAGCTCCCTGAGATCCACCCTTGATTCCCTGACCACTTCTACAAAATATACCCCTGCATGACTGGTCTAAGAAACCATCCCTAACTCCTTATCCCCAGGTATGACTAAAATTGTCCCTTTCCTAGCACTGACTAGCACACGTTGTGAGCCCTCCAAGTTAGCAACTATGTCTAATTATCTTTGTGACCCAAGAACTTAGGACTACCAGGAGTGAAACAGACCAGAGCAGACAGATGTTGACTTATGGATGAAAAAGGAAGGATAACAGTTGTATAATCATAGGATATACTCCATGCAGTCTTTCCTGGGTTGGTAATGGGTCTGCATTGACTCACTCCACTGTGCTGTTAGACTAGTGCCTAGAGATCCTGAGTCTTTGCACAAATTTTTTTCCATGCCTCACTGTCCTCTTCATCAGATACTCTGCAAACAACTGCCAACCAGCAATTAATGAAAGCCAGATATACTGACTTCGTGGTGAGAAAATAGCAGAAAGAGACACACAGGGGTTATAGTGCATGGACTTCCTGCAACACCTATAACACAGATGCCGTTACAGGCATAAAAGAATTAATAAAGAAACAAGAAGAAGACAGCCTCTTTTGACAGGCCACATGGGCTTCATGAGAGATGAGGAACAAATATCCACTCCCCGTCACAGGGACAAACGTCCGTGCCCACAGGGTTAATTTCACACCAAGTATCTGAGAAAGTTCTCTCCTAAACCTCTTGTCAGCCAAACTAGCAGTCAATTTTTGCACATTTTTCAGACATTTCTGCTTCCAGGTTTTAGAACTCGGACTCTGACTCCCCACCCACCCTACCCCCGCTCCGCCACCTTCAGGTCCGGCTGTCATCCGAATGTTCGTGGGTGCCTCTGCCCTCTGGCAAAGTGCTGTGGTCTTTGTCCAGGATCTGAGCTGAGTCTCAATGTATATAATAAATATAATATATTGAGGCCAAATGGGCTTATTTAGATCTTTATTTCTTGGAATCCTGGGTTCTGTAACAAACAAACCAGCTCACAAACTAGACATCTCACTAAGCCTGTTTTCCCCCTGGAAGTGTGGATAATCATAGTGCCTAGTTCACGGGCTGTTACTAAGGGGAGATTAGAAATACTAGCTGACATGAAGTCTGCATTCCCTTCACTTCCAGCTGGGGTATCACAATACATGAAACGCACAGGATTGCTCTCGGTGGGAACAAAGGTGTGGTAGAGAATATTGCAGCAACAAGACAAGAATTTAGTCAGTCAACCATCCTGATTAAGCAGTGACTTTGTGTCAGGTCCTGGGGATGAAAAGCAAGAGACAGTGGGGGACAGGCACACATGCAAATGGTGACAATATGCAAAATGCAGTAGCAGAGGTGGCTTCAAGGGGTGAGGTCCTGGCCTCTCCCGGGGCTTAGCACAGCGCCTCACACACAGCAAATGATTATAACAGCAAGTGTTTCTTGAGTCCTCCTCAGTAAATGATATGTGTTATGAGTATCTGGAAATGAGGTGTGGCTGGCTAATGAGAGTTTCATCCATTAGCAGCAAAGAGGGTAAGCAAGGGAATGACTCAACCATGTAGATTATTAGAAAGTTACCCCAGATAGTGGTAGTGTGGAGGGTGGGCTATGGGCTGTGGGGGAGGCTCCAGTCATGATGATAATGAAGGAGACTACAGAGGCAAGGCATACAAATGATGAGTTCAGGTAGCAGTAAACAGGAAGAAAAGCAAGAAGATCAACCCTGGAGGTACTTGGGAAGAGCAATCAACAGGGCATGGTGACCAATTTGTCCAGGGTGGGGAAGGGTGGTACAAGAGGTCAGGAGATAAATACCAGATTTCTAAAATAGGAGGAGCAAATTTGGATGGCAGAATGATGAGATCAGCTTTGGTCATGCTGAGGCAACTCCTGGTGGAAAGGTCAATTCATCTGGAGATCTGGAGTTCAGTAGAAATTGTTAGAGAATCGATAAGAGCCAGAAGTTCATATGTAGTGAAAACCTAAATCATGGGGGGTGTATATAATAGAAAATCAGCAGAGCGAGAGAATCCCGGGGAATGTAAGGGACGCTGAGAGAAAGAATGCCATGGAAACAGAGATAGGAGACTAAGGAGCAAATGCTGACCTGGAACCTTCAAGGAGGGAGAGCAAAAGGCAGCAGTGAGACAGAGATGGTTTGGCAATGGGGTGCAGGGTGACAGTTTTAAGGACATGGAAATGAGACTCCCAAGAATTAAGGAGGACAAATATAATCTACTCTTTGAGAAACATGTCTTTGAGGGAATTTTTTAAAATACCTGGTAGTAGTTAGAGGGGATGTGAAGTTGGGGAAGTTTCATTTGAGTTAAATATGAAGAAGATACAGGTGTACTTACAATACTGAAAAGAAGGGATTGCTAAAGGAGAAGACGTTCACCTCCTCGAATTTTCCCCAGATCTCGTCTCATTCCACCTGCTCTATTCCCCTCATCCCCACTCCATTTTTAGTGGCTCTTCAGTCCCCAGGCCCACCTCAGAGGCTCTACCTTTGTTGATCCACCTGAGGCCTGACATTCCCCCTGACGCAATCTCAGCAGTCTAGCCCTAACCTCACACACCACAGTTTCAGTAATAGATGCTGCTGGTGCTGCTTTATCGAGCTGGGAACAGTTGGAGACCTCAGGAAACCTCATGATTCCTGGACTGCCATGTTCATCTTCCCAGAAGCCACCTCGTGTCTGCGATTGAGCAACACCCCTGAGGCACATGCTCTGCAGAGGCCCAGGCCCAGCTGAGCCTCCTCTGTGACTGGAAGAGGTGAATACAACCCCACATGCCCGCTAGTTTACAAATGCACCAGCCTGAACTTTTCCTGTGCCTCTACTGCACCCAGTCGAAGACATGTCGATTTCCCCAGACAGCCTGGCTCTCTGCTCCTGCAGGTCCATGCAGGAATCTGGACAAGTCACCGGAAGCCCTCTGCCAGAGCCAGAGAAGGGTAAAGCCAGCCTGCACATAAGTGTACAGGTGACAACTGTGTCCACAGCAGCCCATCTCTGGAATCACGTCCAGACAAACACCCTACCTTGAACTCCCATCTTCAGTTTGCAGGCCCCACTTGGGGCAGAAGCTCTAAAGGTGAGCTATAGAAAGGTGTGACTGTCACGAAACTACTCAGAGTGTTTCTTTTCCTATTCCAGATAATAATAAGCAGAGGGTTATCTGATACCAGATCATGAATCAAATCATCCAAGTCACAGCTATGCCTGAGAGGACAGATAAAGCAAATGCGTTCACCCTCAGGGGGCAATCTTGTGGACTGGGCAAGGAGGAGAGGCCGGCAGACAGGTGCTGTCTCCACTGTTCGTGTGTCCCCTGGTCATTGCCTGCCCTAAATGGAGGTACACAGCCCCACTGTCACCTGGAGGAGTCACATCCCCAGATCTGCCTCACCTGCCCTTTCCCTCAGCGTCCCCAGCATTTAGAACAGCTATAGACTCTTCTACAAGGTAGAAGACAGGATGACAATATCACACATCATACTGCATCACATGTAAACAGCGGTGCCACAGCTCACATACTACAGAGCACAGGAATACATTCGCCCAAGTCCAAACCAACACACACACACACACACACACACACACAGAGCCATCACTTGCGGTGAACGTTTACAAGGCCTCCTTCCCAGGAAATAAATTTAGGGAACACTGGGATTCAAGAATTCCAGTCAACTGACAAAGCGCAGAAGATACATATTTATTTGTGTATCTGTACCCCACCACCTGTCCCTGTCCCCAGAAGGCTTCAGACTGCAGATACTTTAAACCTGTACCCACCTCTTATTTTATGAGACCACATACACTGACATGCGAATTCCAAATTCTAGACAAATACTATTCAGTAGAAGTTTCTGTGAACATGTTCTATATCTGCACAGTACCACTAGCCACTAAGTCCTTGATATATGGCTGGTACAACTGAGGAACTGAATTTTTCATTTTATTTTAATTAATTTAACCTTAGCTACGTATGGCTAATGACTAACAGTATTGAACAGTGCAGTTCTAAATAATTCCAGCCAAGCAGGCTCTAGCATCAGAGTTTAAAAAAAAAAAAAAAATGGTGTCTTTCAGAATGGTGGGAACTGGCTCTCCAGGAGAGGGACAGGGTGAAGACACATTGAATATTGATTGAAGATGCGTCGGGTGGAGCCACAGCCCGCCCCAAAGGGAACCATGGTAGGATGCTCAGAAGCAACTGAAGATGACCTTGAGAATCAGGCAGGGACAAGACTGGACCTAAGGGGATATGGAATATGGAAATGAAGCAGAATTAGGGGTAGAGATGGAGGTGGAGGGAGGGGCTGCCCCCTGTGAGATAAGTACTAACACCAGACCTGGAGAGAGTTCTAAATCCACCTTAGACCCTTCTCCCCATGCCCCCATCACTGTGAGTTTTAATGGAAGGATTATTAAATACCTCCTGGAGCAACTTTCATTCTGCAGGGTAATAAACTGAGGTCCAGAGAGGTAACTGGGCTGTCCAGCGTCATAAACTGAATCTGTAGCAGAAGCAGGAACAGAACTGCACCCCCTGCATCCCCACTCTCACCCCCACGAGCCCTCCCCCACCCTCAACCAGCTGCACTAAAGAAAGGTCGATCTTCGGAAGGAGAACTGCAGATAGACAATGAGCAGACAGAGGGAGGCCCAGAAGAGGCACCAGCGAAGGGAGAAGAAGTTGTAGCCGGATCCCCCCTGGGCCCTTGACTTGGAGGCACCGGAGAAGGTCGCCTCCTCCTCCAACAGCTTCTCGCTGGGCTTCCAGTGCACAATGCCCTCCTGGCAGGCCTCACAGAACTCGCTGCGGTGCGGCCCGCTATCCGGGCGGCTGGCCACGTGGATGCGGTACTGGCCGCCGTCCTCGTCGTAGCACTGCTCGCGCAGGCTGGTGATGAGGTTGTCCACCAGGTTCTCGATGTTCTCCTCCAGCATGCTCGACTCGTCCAGCCGCGCCGTGCCGCACTCGTAGCACAGCTGCTTGAAGACGCGCATGCGCACTGAGCCCGCCCGCTGGGCGCGGTCCAGGTACATGTGGTAGAGGATAACCACGTTGGCTGACTGCCAGGTGTGCCAGCACCAGGTGCAGTGGAACCTGCGGGGAAGAGAGACAGGGATGGACAAGGTGGGCCTCCCTTCCAGACAGCCCTCCTGGAGGAGACCGGAAAGGAAGGGCACTGGGTGCCTGGGCCTGGAAGTCAAGGTGGAGTGTTTACAGTCCCCTGGGTACATTAGTGCCTGAGCCTGCGTCTCCGCCTCCTCTTGGAGAACTCCCCTGGGCCTAGGACAGCATCCTCATAAGCCAGACACTGGAGCCATTTGGCCTCCAGCATTGTTCTCCAGCCTACCTCCTGTGTACCCTCCCTTGGCCTGACATGGGTCTGGATACTGCCCAGGGTCACTCTTGCCAGCCTGGACCTTATGTTTTCATCTGTGAAATGCAGGATAATTGTGTCCAATAAGAATCCTTCTGCTCATCCCTCTCATGACTCTGATAAAGGGGATGACCACACATCTCACTCATGCATCCTGTCTGCTGTGGGGCAAAGACTTGCCTCTAGCTGTCTCAAACACAGAACACAGAGAATTCACAGGACAGGCAGGCGGATGGGTGAGATGAGCCAGCAGGTGGAAGACTATAGATTTGGTCCATGCACCTTCACAAAGCGCACTCTCCTGTCCCTTGACAGATCATCCTTAGATCCCAATCCAGGGCTGCAGCAGAGGTTGGAAGGTGTATCCTGGTTTGCATACCCCTCCACACACATATACACACATGCATATTTATGTACACACAGGCCCTCCACACACATATACACATCACATTTATATACACACTGGCTGCTTTGTCTAACCAGGCCCCTTTGGGTTTTGGCCTCAGGAAATACAAGGGAAGTGGCCTGGGACTCATATGGCTTAGGCTTCATCTCAGCTCTCCCCAGTGCTTGCACACCTTCAATGACAGAGAACTCATTACCACCAGTGGCAATTCCTTCCATCCCTGAGATAGAGCTCTTCCAGGGCCCTGTCCCTGAGGTGGTATGGCAGTCTTGGGTCCACTGAGTTGTGTCTGCCCTCACTGCTGACCCTCTCCAAGACCCCTGTAAATAGCCCTGAAGGACCTCTGATGAAGAACTCAGTTCAGTCCAACAGGTCCTGCACAACACCTACTGTGATGCCAAGCACCACGCAGCCCAGACTGTGGAATGGAAATGAAGCCAAGCATGGCCCCAAACCCTAGGGCCCACAGACAGCACAAGCGCAGCACAGGATCCAGTGCAGCCTGAGGCACGGTTGGCAGGCCAGAGTGTCCTCATTGGCCCTGAGCCAGCAGGGAGTGTCCGCCTCCATCCTGCCTCCCCGTGCTAGGCCAGAGCTGCTTGGCAGCAGGGTTACTGAGTCCCAACACTTATAGGTAGGGCAAGTCTCTGTGCAGAATATGCACAAGGGTGATGCTTCTCCAACACCGCCTGAGGCCAACTGGAAGCCAGGAGTAGGACCAGCTGAGCCCTGAGGTGAGAGGAGCCACAAGCCTGTGGGGCTCAGCCTCCAACCTGCTGGGCCCCTGCACCTGAGTTTCCAGCCCTTCCACCCCTCCCCTTGCCAACTCAGAGCTTCACATTGTCAGTCTCCTCCTTCTGCACCTTTTAAAATCAAGCCAATCCGGAGATCTTTCCCCTCCCTCAAGCCAGACCTCAGGTCTTATATCTCAAAGTACTGGAGCCAGGAGGAGGGAAACTTTGGATCATCTAGTCAGCCTTTCATTTCACAGAAAGAGAGCCCTCTGCACACACACAGCTAGTCAGAGATGGAGCTGGGGCGCAGTCGATAACAGGTGCCCATCAGATGTGTCTTGCGGGGGTTTAAGTTGAAATGAGCCAATCAACCCCTGCCTCTCTGTCTTTGGTCCTAGTCAGGATCATGCTAATATTTGCAGGTTTGGGGGAAGGAGTTCAAGTGTAAGCTCTCGACCCACAGCCTGCCTCCTTCTGTCCCACCCCCAGTGCCACAAGGAACTCCACAGGCAAGCAAGCGTGTGTGAACAGCCCAGGCTGTGTGTCCAGGTTCTGTTTACACCCCCAGAACACAGCCACCACCCAGGGAAGAGTCCCACATCAACCCTGGAGATGAGCTTGAGGCAGTTTGGGCAGGGCATTCTGTTGGCCCCAACCCCAACCGTGATCTAGAAGAGGGAGAGGCAAGTGGACTTCAGATGCATGTGTCCTCTTGACCCAAGGACCCCTTGCTGTATGAAAGACATGAAGCTCCTATACCGTATGCGATGCTGTGCCCTGAGGACCTACTGAAGTGAAGTGAAGTGAAGTGAATTCACTCAGTCATGTCCAACTCTTTGTGACCCCATGGACTGTAGCCTACCAGGCTCCTCTGTCCATGGGATTTTCCAGGCAATAGTACTGGAGTGGATTGCCATTTCCTTCTCCAGCAGATCTTCCCAACCCCGGGATGGAACCTGGGTCTCCCGCATTGTAGACAGACGCTTTACCATCTGAGCCACCAGGGAAGTCACTGAGGACCTACTGAACTCCTGCCCAAAGATCTTTTTGTCATAGACTCGTAGGTAAAAGAGCTGGAAGAGATTTGATTGATCACTTCAGGCCCACTCTCTGGTTTTGCAAATATGAAAACGGAAACTACACAGGGAAAAGGATTTGCCCAAATTCACAGTTGTTAGCTTCAAAGCCAGTTTCTAGAGCTTAGCAGGTGAACAATAAATGCTTTTGTATTCATATCTGATTTCATTGAGTTGACTGCACAGACCTAGGACCAGAAAGAGCTAAGGCTTTCCCCAATGGACCACATGGCTGCCTCCGCTTTGTTCCTACCAATCTTTAAGAAATCAGGAACATGTGAAAACATTTAAAATGTCAGAGACTGCAGGAGCATTGAAGAATCACAGCTCTTTACTATGGAAAATGCAGACCTAGAGACAGAATACAACTTGCTAGGAGCATTCAGGGAGTTAGTGATATACCTGGGATTAGAATCAAAGCTGGTTCGACCCACCTGGCAGTTCCTTCTCTGTCCTCTAACCTCTAACCTGAGTTGACCCTAGAATGGGGCTCCATGCATGTCTGCCTCCTCTTGGAAGGTGCCCCCAGGGCTGTGCCACAGGGCTCCCCACAGCCCTTCACACCCCACCTCTTACCTGCCTGAGGCATGCTGCTCCAGATACTGCTTCCAGCCAGGAGCCAGCTCGTTGGGCTTGAGGTTGGGGTCTATGATGAGCTCCCAGCTGTCAGCTGGCTTGGCCACCTCCATCTTCTCATAGAAGACTTTCTTCCATTCACAAGTGGTCAGGCTGGTACACATGGTCCTGTTGGCAGGGCTGGGAGTTTGAGCTCAACCTGAGTGAGAACGCAGAAAACAGCCAGGTGGGTGCAGAGCAGTGCAATCTCTGAGGCCTGAAAAGCTTCCTTGTCGGGACCAGAAGGAAGCAGGACCCAGCAACCTCCTTTGTCACCCTGGTACCTGTTGCCATGGCAGCTGAGGCCGGGGCTGGGGAAGAGGGAAGTCCCAAAGGGGAGTCCCAGGGCCCTGAGCTAGGCTGGGGATGCAGGGCTGGGCAGTGATGCAAGGGCAGTGAGCAGGGTAGGGGCTGAGCCCCAGACCACACTCACCCAGGCTTCCCAGGTCTCCAGGAGGCAAGGATGATTTGGTGGTTCTGTTTCACCCCTACCAGTCTTCCAGGCATTCTCCACTTCATGTACTATGGTGACTGGGACACCCTAGGGGACCACAGAGAAACGAGGGACTGGGAAATGCAGCGCCTACGGCACCCACATCCCCTGATGTGCTGGAACCATCATTTACCATGTGCCAAGCACTAGCTGCTTGACCTGTGCTCTGGCCAAGGCAGGGATTACCCCCGCCGCTTCACCCAGATCAGGAGGCTGAGGTTTATACACCTCCAAGTGGCTCATCCATGAGCCAGATTCAGCTCCACCAAACCCAAACCTATATGTTCATTTTGTTGCTGTTTGGTCACTAAGTCATGTCCGACTCTGTGACCTCATGAACTGCAGCATGGCAGGCTTCCCTGTCCTTAACTGTCTCCCAGAGTTTGCTCAAACTCATGTCCATTGAATCAGTGATGCGATCCAACCCATCTGATCCTCTGTTGCCCCCTTCTCCTCCTGCTCTCAATCTTTCTCAGCATCGGGGTCTTTATTGCAGTACTATTGCACTCCTGACACATAAGGGAAGTGACACATTGAAAAAGAGGTGACCTGTGGTTCCTTTGGTTGGGGAGCTCACAGACCAGTTGGTGAGACAGAATATAACTTCACATGCTGTGAGAAGCATGGTGATAACATTGCAGATTCAGAAATTCATAGAATTGTTGAGCTTGTATTCGGTTTCTAATCCCAGGCAGCTGCTGGGGGAGCAAGCTGGTTCTGTGCTGATGGCTACTGCTGCCTCCGCTGCTGCTGAAAGAGGCAAGCAATAGGGTACCCACAGCTCCCTGATGCCCAATTTAAATACTTTTGAGACTAGCAGGGAACTTGGCCCCATATTTGCATAATCCAAATGAAGGCACAGTCACTGGAGAGAGGCAGCCTCAGCAGGGAAAAGATAGGGCGACTTGGCAGCTGACTCCAGCTCTGCCCCAAGGTCTGCATGGTCTTAGAATTCTGTCATTTCCCACAGTGGAGCTCAGTCTTCTCACCTCACAGGGCAGGCTGTGATAGAAGGGTTTTTCCAGCTATAGTCTGGGCTTCCCAAGTGGAACTAGTGGTAAAGAACCCACCTGTCAATGCAGGAGACATAAGAGATGCAGGTTCGATCCCTGGGTCAGGAAGATCCCTTGGAGGAGGGCATGGCAACCCACTCCAGTATTCTTGTCTGGAGAATCCCATGGACAGCGGAGCCTGGTGGGCTACAGTTCATAGGGTCACAAATAGTCAGACACAACTGAAGCGACTTAGCACACATGAACACTGGCTGTAGTCATCCTTCAGTTCTTCAACCAGGAAATTGGATCACAGAGTGAAGAGCATGCAGAACTAAAAGGAGCCAGAAAGAAAGCTTTCAGTGTTGAACTCCAGACTTGGGTCTTTGCCCTGAGTGCTGTTCACCTCAGGTAGGGTCATGGGAAACATCATTGGAACGCCTCTCAGAGGGGGACGTGTCCTCTACCAGCTGTGTGCTGAAGACCTCAGAAAGACAAAACTGTGACTTAAAGACCTTGACTGAGAGCACTAGAGGGACCCTTTATTTTTTTGCAGGGGTGGGGGGGGGGAGGGGCAGCTACTCTTTATTTTTAAATATCTGATTTCCTCATTGAGCTCCTCATCTCTTACCTGAAATCTAGTGACGCTGAATTAAAACAGCTTCTGCCCAGAAATGGAAAAGATTTGGCCAAGGAAATTCCTGGGCTCAGGACTGGGTGGCTCGCTCCTCGAAGGAGGTGCTCTTAACAGTCAGTTACCAGGCAGGCAGGCTGGGAGTTCCCGGGGAATCCTGGGCACTGAATGAATTGAGGAGCCCATGGCCCAGCCCAGAGCCATGTGCCAGGAGTTACTTTCTTGAAAATACTGTGTCATTGTTCTCAGAACAAATGACAATGAAGAAAAAACAAAAAAGAGGGCAGGATTGTCAGGGTTTACCTGCTTGCTTTTACTCAAATGATGCAATCCCCTTAGGCTTAGCATAAGACTTAATTTGAGTGGGAGCACTCTAAGCAGAGACCAATATAAGTCATCCTTCTGTACCACAGTCCTGTTTTCTCTCAAGAAGAAATAGCTTGTGATACAACCAAATTACACCTCACAATTGCAACCTCACTTGTCTGCAAAGAGCACGGGGTTGCTCCTGGAGCCACAGTGTAAGAGCTCACTAATGCAGCTGTGGCCACATCACACACTGGCAGTTTCACTCTGCATGGCGGCCATATTTTTTAAAAAATGTTTATTGGAGTAGAGTTGATCTACAATATTATGTTAGTTTCAGGTGTACAGCAAAGTGAATCTGTTACACATTTACATATATCCACTCTCTTTGATTCCTTTCCCATCTAGGCCATTACAGAGTATTGAGTAGAGTTCCCTGTGCTACGCCATAGATTCTTACTAGTTGTCATTTTATACATAGTAGTATGTACATGTCAATCTCATTCTTCCAACTTATCCCTCCTGCCTTACCCACTGTTAATTGTAAGTTTATTTTCTTTTTTTCACTTTGACTTCAGTTTTATTCCAACTGTAACTTCTAGAGGGGGGAAAATGACAATTTTTAAATTTTCTATCTCTTACATGTAGACTGAACAGCATGAAAGACATCAGGATCTTTTGGGGGGGGTAAAACTTATACTTCCTTATTAACATAACATAACTAATAAAGTTGACAATTGATTTAGAAAGAAATATCTCTTTTAGTAGCATTTCCAAAGACTGCCATTACTGATCTGAACCAACTATTGAGACTTACAGGGTTCATAAGGTTATTTTTTACATCTGTAACTCTATTTCTGTTTTTAGATTCTGCATATAAGCAATATCATGATATTTCTCTTTCTCTGTATGACTTACTTCATTCAGTATGACAGTCTTTAGGTCCATCCATGTTGCTGTAAATGGCAAAATTTCATTCTTTTTTATGGCTGAATAGTATTTCATTGTATATACATCTTTATTCATTCCTCTGCCACGATGGACATCTAGACTATTTCCATGTCTTGGCTATTGTAAATTGTGTTGCAGAGAACATTGGTGTGCATGTATCTTTTCAAATTATGGCTTTCTTCAGTTATACGCCTAGGAGTGGGATTGCTGGATCATATGTAGCTCTATTTTTAGTTTTTTAAGGAACCTGTATATTGTTCTCCACAGTAGCTGTATTAGTTTACATTCCCACCAACAGTGTAGGAGGGTTCCCTTCTCTGCACACCCTCTGCACCATTTATTGTTTGTAGAGTTTTTGAGGATGGCCATTCTGATCAGTGTGCAGTGATACCTTATTATAGCTGATTTGCATTTTCCTAATAATTAATGATATTGTACTTTTAAACCATCATATGTCATTTTTGGAGAAATGACATATGATGTCTATTTAGATATTCTGAACATTTTTTGATTTTTTTTTTATATTGAGCTGCATGAGCTGTTTGTGTATTTTGGAGATTAATCCCTTGTTAGTTACTTCATTTGCAAATATTTTCTCCTATTCTGGAGGGTTGTGTTTTCATTTTGTTTATGGTTTCCTTTGCTGTGCAAAAGGTTTTAAGTTTAATTAGGGCCCATTTGTTTTCTTTTTTTTTTTTTTTCATTACTCCAGGAGGTGGATTTAAAAGTCTTACTGAAATTTATGTCAGAGTGTTCTGCCTCTGTTTTCTTCTAAGAGTTTTACAGTGTTTGGCCTTACATTTGGGTCTTTAATCCATTTTGAGCTTATTTTTGTGTGGTGTTAGGGTGTGTGGTCTTACTTTATGAAGCTCAGGTTCTTGATGTCTCATCACAGAAAAAATTACGTAAGAGACAAAGTGATAGGTAAGGAGTAGATTTATTTAGAAGGAAACACACTCCACAGACAAGTGTGGGCCATGTCAGAAGGAGAGAAATGTCCACTACTTGGTTTTTAAAAGATAATATAGAAGGACAGGAAAGCTTCCCAGGTGGCTCAATGGTAAAAATGCACATGCCAAAGCAGGAGTCTCAGGAGATGTGGATTCGATTCCTGGATCAGGAAGTTCCCCTGGAGAAGGAAATGGCAACTCACTCAAGTATTCTTGCTGGGGAAATCCCATGGACAGAAGAGCCTGGCGGGTTACAGTTTTGGGGGTTGCAAAGAATCAGACATGATTGAGCACGCATCACGCATAGAAGGACAGGAAAATCTTAATGTGAACTGACGCCGGTAAGGATGGGAAAAAAAGAGTTTGAAAAATAATTTATACTGGAGAGTAAGTTCTGTGATGATAAAGTAGCCAAAGGTGCAAAATGCATTATAATTATTTAACCTGTGTTGCTCTCTGCACAATTAAGTCAAATCCAAGAAGTTGAGGGAACTCTAAGCTTCAATCCAGAATGGCTTCAATGTCCAAGGGGACCTATTGATGTAAACTGGTCAGAGTACAACACCAAACTCATGGGTAGCTTCAGTTTCCATATGGGAGTCCAAGTCATTCTTCCAAGAGACTTTATATGATATAAGAAACAGCAGAAGTCACAAACCAGTTCTTGAGACATCAGGAAACAGCTAAGGAAACAATGAAACAAGAAAACAAGCAGATTATTTCTTCACCTTAAAATCTAGTTGGAAGGAAAATCCTGATTAGCCTTAGTTATAGTAAAAGTTAATAGTGACAGAGTGCTTACTTTGCATCATGAGTTTTTCTCAGTACTTTACATATGTTAATTAATTTAAACACACAAGAATTCTATGAGGTTGATAATCTAATTATTATCCCCATATTACATATGAGGAAATTGGAGTATCAGAAGTCTAGGTTATATACTGGAAGTCACTTAGTTAATGGGCTTCCCCAGCGGCTCGGCTGTAAAGAATCAGCCTGGAATGCAGGAGACGCAGGAGACTCAGGTTCGATCCCTAGGTTAGGAAGATCCCCTGGAGGAGGACATGGCAACCCACTCCAGTATTCTTGCTTGGAGAATCCCATGGGCAGAGGAGCCTGGTGGGCTTTACTCCATAGGCTCACAAAGAGTTGGACACGACAGTAGCGACTGAACTTGTACTCAGGCACTTGGTTAATCAGTGACAGTTCCAAGATTTGGACCCAAACAATCTGGCTTACCAATATGTACATTTTATCCTTTAAGCTTGTCCCTAGGTCCAGATTTATTAAAAGTAATAAACTCACTATAAAATGTCAAGCAGTACAACAATGTATTAAAGAATAGGCCAAAGTTCTACATTCTCTTATCCCTACCTCTCCCTGCCCTTCACTATTTTGTCCAGTTATTATTGGTAAAAATTTTACTTTATTTGACTATAAAGTGTGTTTAAATTAAAAAGGGAGTGTAACGGTTTTAAGTGTTGTATAGCACTGACATATTTCTAGTTTGGTATATAATGACTGATGAAACACAGAGCCTTATTCCCGAGCCTGTGTTCAGGCACCCCATCTGGCTCCAGCCATCAACCCCTCAGCTGCAGCGTCTCCTTGAGCCTCGCACATGCTGCTGCCCACACGGTACCTTGTGACATCATTACGATACTGCCTCTGTGTAAAAATAGACTATCAAAAGCTGAAAAAAGTGGTTAATTTGTGACATGAGGTCACGCTTTGGCAATCTGTGATTCCAGTAAAAGGCAGTAAGCTTTTGTATACATTTCTTGAGTTTTCGACTTTGGGATTCTTGAAAGTTCAGGCAAATAGTCTCCGGCAATGTGAAGGGTCTACTCTTGGCATAAATCTTTCCATGGGTAGACAGAGACCTGGATACTTATCTCAAATTGGTGATAACCTCAGATGGATCACTTTCATTATTATCTTCTATTTCCAAATGTCAGAAGTGCTCACCTCCCCAGCTCTGTTCACTGATGAGATTTTGGTGTCTAGAGGCACCATGAAAGGCGAAGTGCTCTCACCAACCCTAATACAGATGTCCGGTCCTTAATTTCACTGTTTCTACCGACCTCTGTCTGTGTTTCAGTGTGCTTTTGCTTCTGGTAGCGTAGCTTCCTCCAGCTTTGTCTTATGAATTCAAGGGACTATAGGTATTGTCCACCGTGAGATCTATTTTTTAATTCATAAATAGACAGTTATTGATTGACTCCCTGTCAATGCAGAGTGAAGCTCTGAGGCTATTGGGGTGAACAAAACACAGTCCCTGCCCTTCTAGACTCAGCCTGAGGCAGCATAGAGTTGCCTTTGTGGTCCGGAAACAATCGTACCTTCACTGCAATGACATTCTATCCATGAACCTGTGGCCGTCTTGCTAGAATAAGCTCCTTCTCTTCTTCTCTGCCCCATGAATTGTTTTAGGGTTTTGTTGATTTTTTTTTTTTACAGATAAATGGGATTTTTCCAGTTCTCATTTTGTTATTGATTGTTAACTTAATTGCATTGTTCTGAGAGAATGCAGTCTGTAACGGTACCAAACCTTTGACATTTTCTGAGGCTGCTGTTGCCCTTTCTTTATTGTACTTTTCTGTACTTAGGCTTTTAAATTTTGTATTGAATATATTTTGAGAGATGGTATAATATTACAGTTAAAACCTCAAATTCTAGAGCCATATCTGTATTTAATTTCAGTTCTGCCTGTTACTGGCAGCATACAATTGGGTGATTATCTGTCTCCATGTCCATAAAGTAGGGATAGTAATGGACACTTTGCAATGGTATTGAGAGGATCAATGAGTTCATACTTATACAAAGCTAAAAGCACATGGTGAATGCTCCACAACTGGCATTTATTATTACTATTTCACTCTATTTTATTACTATTAGTATGTTCCATTTATGAAACATTCTGAAAATGATGAATTTATACAGATGGAGAACAGATTAGTAGTTGTCAGGGATTAGGGATGAGGAGAGAAAGAGGATAACTGAAGGGGTAGCACGAGGGAGCTTTGTGGTGATGGCACAGTTGTGTGTCTTGATTGTGGTGGCCACAAATCTATACAGGAGATAACATTGCACAGGGCTATCCACACACACACACGTGCATGCACCAATTCATGTAAAACTGGCAAGATATGAATAAGATCTATGATTACACCAGCTGAATTACCGTCCTGACTTTGATATTAGGCCTGGTGGCTCAGACAGTAAAGAATCTGCCTGCAATTCAGGAGACCCAGATTCAGCCCCTGGGTCAGAAAGATCCCCTGGAGAAGGGAATGGCTACCCACTCCAGTATTCTTGCCCAGAGAATTCCATGGACAGAGGAGGCTGGTGGGCTACAGTCCATGTGGTCATAACACAACTGAGAGACTAACACCTTTATAGAAACATAATACTTTACCACTGGGGGAAACTGGAAGAAGGGTACAAAGGACCTCTATGTACGACTTTTGTGACCTCCTATGAATCTATAATTATTTAAAAATTAAAAAAAAATTTTTTTTTAAGATCCTAGAAGTGAAAGTGAAAGTCACTCAGTCATGTCCGACTCTGAGACCCCATGGACTGTAGCCCACCAGGCTCCTCTGTCCCATGGAGTTCTCCAGGCAAGAATACTGGAGTGGGTAGCCATTCCCTTCTCCAGGGGATCTTCCCAATCCAGGGATCAAACCCAGGTTTTCCAAATTGCAGGCAGATTCTTTACCATTAATCTATAATTATTTAAAAGTAAAAAAAAATTTTTTAATGATCCTAGAACATTGTGAATATTCATTAAATGTTATTTAGTATCATTATTATTGTCATCACTGTTTTCCAAATTTTGCTGCACTTCACTTGTATTAATTTCAAAATTAAACACATAGGAATAAGTTATTTTTAAAAGAAAGATTATGCCTTAGCAGTTATGAATTGTAATTATGTATGAACTTGAAGCCCCATGGGAACTGTTAAGTAGAGTTTTTGTAAGCCCCTCTTGAACTGTGACAGTAAAAGGCTTGAGCAGGGAAGCCCCAAAGCCTGGGTGTGTAAGTGTTGGTCTCCTGGATGCAGCAGATGAGAAGGGGCCAGCCTCCAGCAATTAGAACTCTGGGGTCTGGATGCCTGAATTCTAGTCCCAGGACGCCCCCAGCGAGAGAAATTACCCACCGCTGTCTCCCATCTCCCAGTTACATAGGCTGGAAAAGCCAGAGTCATGGTTTCTTGAAGGGGCTTGGGAGACCATCCTGGACTGTCTTTTCAATTAGAGCCAGAACCTGAAGACCAGAAGAAGCTTCCTGACCAAGAACAAAGACCTTGAGTAAAGGCCAGGGATAGCGCTTGTTTGCCTGGGATAGCACTGTGTGAAGTCCACATCAGCAGGGATTGGCTGATGTCACACCCACACCAACACACACACACCCCTACCCAGGGTCACTGAATATGACTAGGAGAGCACAGTTTATGGTGCCTCACCAGGACCTCCACATGGAAAGGGAGCAGTAAGGCAGCCAGTCCACCCCTGACGCCAGGCCCCCGAAGTTCAGGGCCACACTGTGACATGAGGCTGCTGTTGCAGTGTCATGCTGTGTTCCATGCCATGCCTCTCCGTTTCCTCTCCGTCTTCCTTAAAAATTTTTATTTTAAATGGAAAAGAATTCTAGTTCTGAGATCCTGAACTCTCTTCCAAGCCTGTGTTGTACCGAGAAGCCATGCACTAGGGCTCATGAAGATAGCACGATGATGCAGAATTTATCTTTACCTCACCACCCAGCACAAAGGTACTGTCTATGTGAGCAACCACCGACTGCAAGCTGGAAGGCAAAGTTTCCACTCCCAGCCCACCGCTTACTCTTCATGTGTTCTCCTTTCTGAGCCTCAGATTCTTCATCTGCCAAATGGATTCTTTCTTGACTGGCAAGATGGCATTGAAGATTAAGTGAGCTCTTGGAAATGAGAGCTCCTGGTGATCTCTAAAGTTAGTTATTCTTATTAGTGTCATCTCCTATGACCCGCCCCCCTCCTTTCCAGGGAGAACTGCAAAAGCTAAACTCAAAGGAACGACTTCCTGAGTGGAAATTTACACTCCCAAGTAGGTCTCCGAAGGAGCGATTTGAGGGCCAAAGGACCTCGAGTCACATCCCACGGGCCACCAGCCAATTCTGTTGCATAACTTTGCTGAGGAAGGAGGGTCATAGAAAGGGAAGAAGCACAAAGCATAAGAGGCCAATTAGAAAAAAACTGCACAGGCTCATTTACATCTTGGGGCTTCCCAGGTACCACAGTGGTAAAGAATCCACCAGTCAAAGCAGGAGATCCAAGAGACATGGTTGTCTCTGGGAAGATCTCTTGATCTCTGGGAAGATCCCCTGGAGTAGGAAATGGCAACCCACTCCAGTATTCCTGCCTGAAAAATTCCATGGACACAGGCACCCGGCAGGCTACAGTCCATGAGGTCGCAGAGAGGTGAACAAGACTTGCCACTGAGATACTCATTTACACTGTCTTTCTCTGGAACCAGTGGCACCTGTGGCCTTCACGGCTTGGTCTACCCTGCCACCTTGTGGCTATTTGCTAGACTGCACTAATAGAACTGCCTCGTAATCTGGGTGCCAGAAGAGCTAAAAAACCAACTGGAACACTTAATCACATACTCACTCTTTCAGTCTGCCATTCCAGAAAGCTATACAGATGCTCACGGTTTTCCAGGCTAAGAAAATTCATGAATGTATGGTCTTTAAAGAGTTCCCAGGGTGAGGGAAAGTAGAAGAAAAAAAGAAGACATGCTAAGCAGAGGCTGTGATATATACAAGGACACTGAAGACTGATATGTTGGGAAAACGATGCATTTCTCCATGACACTAAAAGATAGGGAGCTCCAGGTAGGAATAGCAGATGAGGTGTAGTCCCACTCTCAAGAAATGCTGTGTGTGAACCCCCAAGAAAAAAGGAGGGACACAGGCCACCCCTAGAGTGCAGCTCAGTTCAGGGGTACAGAAGCTGTTCATCCTACACAAAATAGCCCCAGACTCATATGGTCGTGCTCTTTTCTCTTTTGAGATTCATAAACAGACCCATGCTCTTGACTCTTTCCGTGATCAGAACCAGTTTCTCAATGGGATGGGATCTTAGAAAAATCTCAAGCTTGAACGGGATCTTAGAGTGATTTAGTTCAACTCTCCACACAAGTCACAGTTACTGCCACCTCACTGTGCATTTTCTGCTTCATCACCTCAGAAGTGAGCCCAGAAGCCACCTCAAAGCCCATCCCATCCTTAAACATCTATGTGAAAATCCTTCATTCAATCCAATTGAGTTCCTCCTCTTTATAAATCTTGGCTCAAGTTTCACTCCCTTCAGGCCACAATGAAGAAGTGATGCCATATAGGAAGACATAGGAAGAAGACAATCCTTTAGTGGCTGCACTCAGGTTTAGAAATAGAAAATCATGGCAGTGATTTTACTGAAAAGAATACTGGTTTAGGCACTGGGAAGGGTGTGTCGGAGTCCTCCTAGAATCTTTGCTTAGTGTCACTTGGCGTCCTTCTATGTACGGTGAAGGGGCTGGATGAGAGTCGAGATTCTCACCTCTCACCAGGGAGCGGGCAGCAGTACCTTTACATGCTCACTGTGGCAGAGGTCTGGATTAGGTCACCACCAGGGTCAGCACAAACTCTCCAGGACTTTTCAAAATACCACTAACTATAATAGTCTCCTGTTCCTGTTACGGGACTCTTATCATACCTGTA
Organism: Bubalus kerabau; assembly: GCF_029407905.1. Classification (NCBI taxonomy): domain Eukaryota; kingdom Metazoa; phylum Chordata; class Mammalia; order Artiodactyla; family Bovidae; genus Bubalus; species Bubalus kerabau. Next base: position 126,030,473 of record NC_073625.1, on the reverse strand, counting down.
ACGATCTGAATACATATTCTCAGAGATCCCTATTCGGCAGAGATTCCCGTGACTCTTAGAGCTTTCTCCCCTCTGCATACTGGAAGTGTCCTTACCCACTGAGCTTAGTGACTTTGTTTCCTTATGCTCTTCTGAGATGAGGCACACTTCCCTCCCTCCCCTACGGCCACCATTGATAAGAGAGACAGGTGGTGAGAAGGGAAAGAGAAGAGGTACTGCCTGACTCCTACCAAGTGACCTCTTGTCTGGGAGAGGTCAAGTAAGCGCCCCTCCCCACCCTCTGCAGGGCTTTGCTGTGACGTGACTGAGGCCACCGTGCAAAGCCCTGTGCCCAGAGTCAAGAAGTCCCTCCAAACCCTAGTTCCCTTCACCTCGGACAGTAAAGAGAAAGTATAAAGAAGACATGTGGGGGCTGCCGCTTCTGAGAGTGTCTCACCATCCCCTCCCACAGATAATTCCTGTCATGTGCTGAATTGCTGCCACTGTGCTGTGTGCGCTCAGTCGTGCCTGACACTTGAGACCCCATGCACTGTAGCCCACCAGGCTCTACTGTCCGTGGGATTTCCCAGGCAAGAATAGTGCAGTGGGTTGCCATTTCCTTCTCCAGGGGATCTTCCCAACCCAGGGATTAAACCCATGTCTCTTGCATCTCCTGCATTGGCAGATGGGTTCTTTACCAACACCACTTGGGAGGCCCATGGGCTGAAGTATGCACCCCCATTCTTACGTTGAAATCCTAACCCCCAGTACCTCAAAATGTGACCTGATTTGGAAATAGGATCTTGGCAGATATAATTAGTGAAGATGAAGTCTGTATGGTGGGTGCTACTCCCATTTGATTGGTGTCTGTATTAAAAAGGGAAATATGGACACAGATACACACACATACACACGGGGAGAATGCCAAGTGAAGATGAAGACAGAGATCAAGGTGACGCTTTTGCAAGCCAAGGAGTCACAAGGGTTTCCAGTAAACTAATGGAAGCAAAAGGAGAGGACTGGAATAAGATCCTGCTTCACTGAGCTGCAGGAGACCCTGGTTCCATTTGTGGGTCAGGAACATCCACTGGAGAAGGGATAGGCTGCCCACTGCAGTATTCTTGGGCTTCCCTGGTGGCTCGGCTGGTAAAGAATCTGCCTGCAATGTGGGAGATCGGGGTTCAATCCCTGAGTTGGGAAGATCCCCTGGAGAAGGGAACAGCTACGCACTCCAGTGTTCTGGCCTGGAGAATTCTATGGACCGTATAGTGCACAGTGTTGCAAAGAGTAGGACACAACTAAGTGACTTTCACTTTCCTTTCACTGAGCTCAAAAGGAAGCAAGGCTGCCAACTCCTCGCTCTCAGAGTTGTGGAACAACCCACTTCTGAGTCCAAGCCACTTAGTTTTTGGTGCTTTATTAAGGCAGCCCTAGGAAACCAACCACCTCCAGAGATGGCTGCTATGGGTGACATCAAGGAGGAGAGATCTTCACAGACGGAAGGAGGCACTGCAGTCCCACAGGAAAGAGGAGGACTGCACCAGCCCCGGGAGTGCTTCCACCCAGCCCTAGCTCCACAGGCCTGCTACCCTGTGCTGCCCTAAAGAGCAGCTGGCCATTCCTAGCCTTTTGGAATCCTCAAAGCCACACACCCCCCCCCCCCCAATAGTCAGGAACATCATTTTTTTAGCCACAATGGCATGTCTCGTGTTTCTTTGTGATTTTACTTCCATGTTTGTCCATGTTTTGTTTTTCCAAGTGACCGCACACTCCCTGGAGGCTGGGACCACGTTATAAACCACCTGGGTGTCAGGAGACAGACCTCTTTGTTAAAAATTCTGGGTGTGACCTTAAGCTTGTTGCCTTTCCCCTGGTTTCGGCACCCATAGACTAAAATCTGGGCTTCCCAGGTGGTGATAGTGGTAAAGAACCTACGTGTCAATGCAGGAGACACAGGTTCGATCCCTGGCCTGAGAAGGTCCCCTGGAGGAGGACATGGCAACCCACTCCAGTATTCTTGCCTGGAAAATCCCATGGACAGAGGAGCCTGAAAGGCTTCAGTCAATAGGGTCTCAAAGAGTTGGCCATGACTGAAGTGGCTTAGCACGCACACAGCCCAGAATCCCAAGCTTCCCTGGTGGCTCAGACAGTAGAGAATCTGCCTGTAATGCAGAAGTCCTGGGTTCATTTCCCAGGTTGGAAAGATCCCCTGGAGAAGGGAATGGCAACCCACTCGTGTCCTTGCCTGGAAAATTCCACAGAGAAGCCTGGTGGGTTACAGTCCTTGGGGTCACAAAGAGTCAGACACAACTGAGTGACTAACATTTTTACTTCTTTCTTCAGACTAAGATCCTAATTGCTAAGGCCCGTACAGGCATGCTATTCTGTGATTCTGATTCTAAGCATGCTTGTTATTTAATCAACCTGCCTGTTGCAAGTACTAAAGGAGGAAGGACCCAGGAAACTCATCTCTTAGAGGTACAGAGAAGTTAGTCTCTTGTGATTACATGAGTCAGAATCATTTAATAAAGGGGCAAGACTCCAGGGGCTTCAGTTCAGTTCAGTCTCTCAGTCATGTCCAACTCTTTGCAACCCCATTGCTTGCGACTGCAGCAAGCCATGCCTCCCTGTCCATTGCCAACTCCCAGAATTTACTCAAATTCATGTGTCCATTGAGTCGATGATGACATCCAGCCATCTCATCCTCTGTTGTCCCCTTCTCCTCCTGCCTTCAATCTTTCCCAGCAGCAGGGTCTTTTCCAAGGAGTCAGTTCTTTGTATCAGGTGGCCAAAGTATTGGAGTTTCAGCTTCAGCATCAGTCCTTCCAGTGACTATTCAGGACTGATTTCCTTTAGGATGGACTGGTTGGATCTCCTTGCAGTCCAAGGGACCCTCAAGAGTCTTCTCCAACACCACACTTCAAAAGCATCAATTCTTTGGTGCTCAGTTTTCTTTATAGTCCAACTCTCACATCCATACATGACTATTGGAAAAACCATAGCCTTGACTAGATGGACCTTTGTTGGCAAAGTAATGTCTCTGCTTTTTAATATGCTATCTAGGTTGGTCATAACCCTGCCAAGGAGCAAGTGACTTTTAATTTCATGGCTGCAGTCACCTTCCACAGTGATTTGGAGTTCATAAAGCCTATCACTGTTTCCATTGTCCAGGGGCTTAGGGTTAAGATAGTTCTCTGTGGGTTCCAAACCGCATTGAGTGCTCTTCCTAGACTCCAAGACCCTCCTGCTTCAGCGCCTGCCTTTCTAGAAGGCCATTTCCTTAGTGATGCTGAAGCCTTTCCTCCTTCAGTGAAGGTGCCTGACCCTGGAGACTGTGTTGCCGGTACCCACCAGGGCTTGGCAGCTGCATGCCTATGAGAAGCCTCCTGCCACTGCTTTGAAGGATTGGAGGAACATGGTCTTTCCATGTGGTTACAGTACATTGGGTAGACCATGCTTTGTGTCTTACATGGGAGGGATTACAGCATTCCTTAGCCTCTTATTGAGAACCCTGAACCCAATCTGAGAGTACTGAATGGTCTCCCTGATGGCACACACCTCAAACCTGGGTACTTGTGTAAACTGTGCTCTTTTGGTTCCAGGAAACAGGGACTCACTCAAACCAGGCCAAGTGTGATGGGTGATATAGGAGTAGAGGCAGAGACCTTATTATGAAGTGGTTATAAAAGAGATGGAATCTTCTAGAAATCAACCTGGTGGTGGCAGGGCATTTCAGTTAAAATCCTTGTCCAGGGATCTCATTGTGGCGCCATTAATGACACCCAGCTTCTCCCCAGGGGATCAGCTTCTCTCTGCATCGCTTTCCTTTTCTTTCCATATCCCAAGTCTCTTCGAGTTTTCCAAACATACCTCTGATAGAACATATAGTTTCTAGGACTTCCCTGGTGGCTCAGATGGTAAATTGTCTGTCTACAATGCTGGAGACCCTGGTTCAAGCCCTGGGTTGGGAAGATCCCCTGGAGAAGGAAATGGCAACCCACTCCAGTACGATTGCCTGGAAAATCCCATGGACAGAGGAGCCTGGTAGGCTACAGTCTATGGGGTCGAAAAGAGTCGGACACGACTGATTGACTTCACTTTCACTTTCTAAGGCACAGAGTGGACATTTTTATTATGAATGATGACTCTTTATTTTCATTTATGTTGGAAGAACTATATCTTGAAAGTGAGTTGATTTAAAGAAAGATCAGTCGCTCAGTCGTGTCCGACTCTTTGCAACCCCATGAATCCCAGCATGCCAGGCCTCCCTGTCCATAACCAACTCCCGGAGTTCACTCAGACTCATGTCCATCGAGTCAGTGATGCCATCCAGCCACCTCATCCTCTGTCGTCCCCTTCTCCTCCTTCCCCCAATCCCTCCCAGCATCAGAGCCTTTTCCAATGAGTCAACTCTTCGCATGAGGTGGCCAAAGTACTGGAGTTTCAGCTTTAGCATCATTCCTTCCAAAGAAATCCCAGGGCTGATCTCCTTCAGAATGGACTGGTTGGATCTCCTTGCAGTCCAAGGGACTCTCAAGAGTCTTCTCCAACACCACAGTTCAAAAGCATCAATTCTTCGGCACTCAGCTTTCTTCACAGTCCAACTCTCACATCCATACTTGACCACAGGAAAAACCATAGCCTTGACTAGACGAACCTTTGTTGGCAAAGTAATGTCTCTGCTTTTGAATATGCTACTAGTACATAAATGTCGGAGAAGGCAATGGCACCCCACTCCAGTACTCTTGCCTGGAAAATCCCATGGATGGAGGAGTCTTGTAGGCTGCAGTCCACAGGGTCGCAAAGAGTCGGACACGACTGAGCAACTTCACTCTCACTTTTCACTTTCATGCACTGGAGAAGGAAATGGCAACCCACTCCAGTGTTCTTGCCTGGAGAATCCTGGGGACGTTGGAGCCTGGTGGGCTGCCATCTACACAGAGTTGGACATGACTGACGCGACTTAGCAGCAGCAGCAGCACTACATAAATGTTCAAGGCATGTTGAGACAGCAAAATCATGAAAGTGGATTACAAATCACCAAAACTGGAGAAACACTGGACTGGCTGGTTGTCTCCAAATATCACTGTAAATCCCCAGGACTCAAGATTCTAGTGGCCCAACTCATCGTTGCCTCTCTCAGGCAGCACTTTGCCCTGGGGTCCCATGTCCATCCTTAGACAAATCAGGCAGGTGGGTCACGTGGTATGAGATGTGGCTGCCCTAGGTCTGACTCCTCCATCAGGGCTGGGACAAAGCAGTTTTTTTTTTTTTTTTTTTAATTCTGTGTGCAGGTGCAGTTTGTGTGTTATTATGGCCCCCGGTTTTCCACTGTAACTTCTTGAACTGCTACTATTCTGGAGTTTCTGAGGTGGGTGTGTGTATCCCCCCACATCCCACCCCCGACACCTCTGCTCTGAGGAGTAGTTATGAGATAGAATGTGATTGCTGATACCAACGTGCTTTGAAAATCCTAAGCGCCTCACAAATGCCAGATGTTATTACCATGTTTAATAGATATACTACTCTGAGTGACACAGAGAGGCAAATGAACTCATATTCCAAAGGAAATAGCTCATTTTTCCCCAAAAAAGAGGTGACTGAACTTCCACCAACAAGCAGTTGTATGAACTCAGATTAGTTGGCCACATCTTAGCTGTGTGACCCTGGACAAGTCCCTGCATCAGCTTTCTCATTTCTGCAATGGGAACGTTTGTGACTGATCTTCTTTCCCTCCGGGTGGGGTCAGAGGCAGGAGCCTGCCCTCCACTCTCTGCCCCAGTGCACTTGGTGAAGGTAGCCTAGTTTCTTCACCTCAGTCCCTTCCTGGGTCAAGGACAGATTTCAACGAGGTGATCCTTACCATCCTCCATCCTTCCAGCTCCTAAGTTGATTCTAACCAAGCCCTCTCTCCAGGTCCACCCTCCAACCGCTACTCTGGTCCTTAGCAACTTTTCCTCTCAAAACCCTACAACCGAGAGAAAAGCATCAGACACCCTGTTTTAAAAGTTATGCATTTGTGAAAAGTTGTGCTCCAGTCACGCTTTGGTAATAAAAATTCTGTATTCCCTCTGCCCCAGCTTAACTGTTTGCCTTTTACCTGTTATTGATTGTCAATTGCCTGCAGTTACTCTTTGATCTTTTGTTTGAACTTGAATGCCACCCACACTGTCTGCCCCAGCCTCCTCTCTCTCTATTAAACAGTAATGATATGTAAACAAACTTGGAGGCCCCTGGGGAGCCAAGCAGCCCTGGGGCCAGCCTCCCTCGGGCCTGTGAATTGTCATTCCTGAAGCTGTCTGTTTTGTAAGTTCTTCTGCCAAGTGTCTATGGGAGCAGAGGGATCATTTTCCCCCCTTTCAAAGAGCAGGGTGAGCCGAGGCCTTGAGCTGGTGAGTCCTTTAAAGTCATCTTCAAAGGAAACCTGAGCTGCAGGGCCGGCCATGTGGCTGGCAGAGGGGCAATGTGACTTTCTGAGGTTCTCTCAGGGGCTTTGGGGGGTGAGCTCCCGCAGGCTTCCCAGCACGTGCGTGGAGCCTGCTGCAGAGGCACTGCCAAGGGACACCACCGTCCAGACAGTGGCCTGAGGGCCCAGGGAAGGCTCTGCCTCACGTCCCCGCCCCGCTACCGCCACCGCCACCCAGGAACGGGACGGGGCGGTGAGGACTTTCTCCTCTGGGCAGGCGGCCGTGACCACACTTGTCCTCACCATTCTTAGTTCCTGTCAGTCAAACTTGGTTTCTGAGGGGGTCTGAGGTAAAATAAAACTGGGTGCCAAAGCAAGCCAGGGTGAATCATGGAATCGTAAACAATCTAGTTAATCCGATTCCCTCAGGGGTGGGTGGGAAAGGGACTCAGAGGGGTAGTGGTTGTCACTCAGGAAGAGGCGGCTGACTTCCACCACAGAGTTCTTGGTGCAAAGAACGCTTCTGCAGGGATGGGGTTTGGCTTGGCTCATAGGGATTCATAAAGCTTCTGAGTCTATATATGTCTATCCATCACCTAGCAGACAGCAAAAATCCTCCAAAGGCACCAAGGATAAGGAAGGCAAGAGTCGAAGCTGAGGCTTCCCATACTGTCCTTGGACCCCAGGAAAGAGAAACTGTTTATGAAGCCAGGAGGCAAGATGAGCCTTCTCACTTCACAGAATGAGCAAACTCTCTAAGACCCAGAGGAGGAAAGGACCCACACATTGGTGTCAGAAGGGCTAGAACTGAGGTCATTCATTTGAAGTTCAGCCTAGAGCTCTGAGTGAAAAATAAAGTGAGTGAAGACAGTTTAAAAAAAAAAAAAAAAAAAAAACAGAAAGAGGAGGGAACCAGTCAGAGATAAGAAGCAAGAGGTCCATTCAAAATCCCCGACCTGGGCGCCACATGAGCAGAATCTGGCATCTGCGGTCCATCCTTCTTCCAAGAGCTGAAGGTGGGCCCTGCCCAGCAACCAGATGCAAACCCCAGCCTCAGTCTTTCCCTGCCCTCCATGAGCACTGCCCACCCAGGTGAAGAGCTGGGGAACCAGACCCATTCAAGTCCTGACTCCAGCACAAGGAAAAAAAAATCCAGAACAAACCGATTTGACTTTTCAACATTTTATTCTTGTATTTGTACAGCTATATTTTACAACGCGGTAATGCAGTTTAGACACAGCCAAACCCTGTCTCCGGAGTAGTTATAACACAAGCATGACGCAGAATGTGATGAGACAAACATTCCCAAAGAGAGTTTAGTTAGTGACAACTCCAAGTCCCTGTGTCTGCCTACACGTCCAAAAGGGATGGCGCAGTCGTCCCCTGTTGAAAACTTCCATGAAAAAAGGCACCGTAGGACACGTTGTACGGGTATATACAAACCGAAAACTAGAACAAAACTACACGTTTTCTCCTTCCGCAGCTTTTTTTGTTCTTTTTGTTTGTTTGTTTTAATACACACTTTGTAAATTGTAAACCTTCACTTGCAAAAAAATACAAATACACTGAGGCATTTTAGACAAAATATTTTCTTACTTATACAGATGCAATACTTAAAATAGTCTCTTAAGTGCTCTTTCTCAATAAAGATTCTCAGATCCGTGTCTGCCTGCAGATACAAAATCGAGCCTTTAACGCAGTTTTATATTTTTAATATATCTTTTTTAGGTTTATATATATTTATTTTATATATATATATTTATATATTTACAACTCTGCCATATATTCCTTCACCTTTGGTTAAAAAAATTAAAGCCCTCTCTTTGATAACATACCGAAGTCTCTTCTTTTAAAAGAATGCACATTTACATACAAAAGAAACATCTGATCCCACAAAACATATACATTCCTCATTTTGCAGACTAAGTCAAGTCAGAACTTTTGCGTACTTCCCCCGCTTTGATATATAAAATGATTTTGCTTTTTGCTGACATGGTTCGCCGTACACATAGGAGAAGAAGCAATATTATTTTCTTAAAGTTTTACGGCAGTGGGGGAAGGGGAGCTGCCCTGGCGCCCCGTCCCCCGCCCCTCCCCCCACCCCGCCCCCGCCAGCTAGGATTTGCGCTAGTGGATGAAAGAGGCACTACATCATGGGATGAACATTGTAAAGTGTTACAGTATCCTTTGGGTAGATTCCGAAAAGGGGCTCGAATGGAAAGCATCAACACTCCATGCTTCAGCAGGCTTTGGGGAGCTCCGGGGGCAGGTCAGTGGCGGACACGCGATATTGCACCTTGGTGTTGGTGATGGCACCGTGCTTCTGGCGCAAGTGAAGACGGAGCTGACTTTTGTGACGGAAATGCAGGTTACACTTCTCACACTGGGGGAGAACCAGAGGCAAACTGTTAAGTCATCTGCTCAGGAAACGTGTCATTACTCAAGGACCTTGAGAAGGAGATTCTCCCTTCCAGGGATGGGGCAGTTCTTCCCTTCCCTCCTGTGGGCAGGTGAAAGCCCACAGGAATGCTGGCTTCTGCTAAGGGACAAGTGGGCAAGGGACACTTTGTGCAAATGTCTCTTCCCTGCTTTCCAAAGTCTTGGTCATGTTCTTCCCCTGCTTGAGATTCATTTCCCTGCTCTAACTCAACAAATTCAAGTCTAAACCAAAAATGCAGTTCAGATGCAAACTCTTCTAATTTTTAAAGTTTTCCTGAATCTTTCTAAGGTGAAAATAATTCCTTTCCTTTGACCTCTGTAAGATTTCCAGCCTTGCCACTTAATGCCAAAAAGCCTTAGCATCCCCAGAATTACCATCCTTCTCAGATGCAGAACGCTTTGACAGTGGTGACTACTTCTCACTAAACTTTGTAATCTTCCCAGTACCTGTGAATATACCTCTTAGGCAATCATGCAATACATCTGAATATATTTGGACAAATGGATTAGAACAGTCTGAATTTTGCAAGTGAAAATTCTGGAAATCTCTGATATGCTTTTAAAAGGCAGTTATATTCCTTTAACTTAGTGTACGCATCTTAGAGGCCTTCCCAGGTGGCACTAGTGGTAAAGAATCCACCTGCCAATGGAAGAGACTTGGGTTCAACCCTGGGTCAGGAAGATCCCCTGGAGGTGGGCATGGCAACCTACTCCAGTTTTCTTGTCTGGAAAATCCCAAGGACAGAGAAGCCTAGCAGGCTACAGTCCATAGAGTCACAAGGAGTCGGACACAACTGAAGTGACTGAGCACATATGCATACATAGATCTCAGATCAGCTAACAAGGCATTAGCAAGTAAAGCTGTTTCTTGTTTTGATTCCAAAAATGGGTGATAATAATTTTAGTGGAAAAGTTCTTTAAAAATAAAGTGGATGACTAAATGTAATGTGGGACCCTGATGTAATCCTGAGACAGAAAAATGTTTTAGGCAAAAACCGATGCTGCTGCTAAGTTGTTTCTGTCGTGTCTGACTCTTTGTGACCCCTGTGGACTATAGCCCACCAGGCTCCTCTGTCCATGGGATTCTCCAGCCAAGAATACTGGAGTGGGTTGCCATGCCCTCCTCCAGGGGATCTTCCCGACCCAGGGATTGAACTTGCCTTTCCTGCATTGGCAGGAGGATTCTTTACCACTAGCACCACCTGGGGAGCCCAAGTAAAAACTAAGAAAGTAAAGTATGGATTCTAGTTAATAATAACATACCCAGTATGGATTCATTAGTTGTGGTTAATGTACCCTAGTTATAAGACTTAATAACAGGGGAAATTGTGTACATATGGTATCTCAGTGCTATCTTTGCAACTTTTCTACAAAGCTAAAACTATTCTCTAATAAAACTGTAATAAAATATATTCATATAGAGAATATGTCTTAAAGTAAAAATGGAAATAAACTTAGAAAAAAATAAAGCAGGTGTGCAGTGAGTATAAGGAGCCCCAGTCTTGGGAGACAAGGGCCCCTCATACCTGTGCTACCCACTCCCATGTGCCCTGAGCATGGCATTTCTCTCTGAGCCTCGGCTTTCCTTTCTGCAAGGGACTGAGTCTACACTCTGAAGGTCGCTCAACTCTGATATCCTGTGTATCTACATGTCCAGCAAATAATTATAACAGCAAATACATACTGGACTCTTACTATGCGGCAAGCACTGTTCTGAACACTTCTGGGAATCCATTAATTTAACGTAACTGTGTGAAGTAAGCACTATTATCAGGCTCGGATGAGGAAATTAAGGTACTGAGAAGATAATTAATTTGCCCAAGAACAAAATCAGGTGAGAAGATATTCACTCAAGGAGCGATAAACAAGTAAATGAAAATAACCACCTTCTCAGGTTAACATTTTGATATGGGTTAACCATTCCTTTATTCATCCTTGTGTCCATCACTACCTACAGAGATGTCATAAATTCAGCAAAGCCAGCCTCATCTATAACAGTAGTTTCTACACTTGTAGGACATGGGACCCTTTTCTTCAAATTAAATGGAAACTGGAAAGGGAAAGAGGCTGCTATATCATTCCAGTCCTGCCCTGCAGGGTTTCAGAACCTCAGAGATTGAAAAAGCACAGTTGGAAACCTGCTCATCTACCTCATTCTCATCATTTCATAGACAAAGAAGACTATGGCCCAGTGAGAGGGTTAGGGTTTGCCCACAGCCTTAAAAAGGGTCATTGCCAAAGTCCAAATAAGAATGCAGATATCTCAGCTCCCTGGCCAGTATCTTTCCACTTTACAGCAGAGATCAGCAAGCTGTTTCTGTAAAGAGCCAGACAGTAAATATTTCACACTTGGTGGGCCTGGCATTCTCTGACATAACTACTCAGCTCTGCATTGTAGCGTGAACGCAGCCAGAGACCTACGTCAACAAGTGAGCCTGGCTGTGTGCCAACAAAACCTTATTTATGGACGTTGAAATTTAAATTTTATATAACTTGCATGTCATAAAACATTATTGTTATTTTTAGCTATGTAAAAGTATAAAAACCATTATTAGCTCGTGGGATTTCAAAAATTAACCCATAAGCCATAGCTAGTCAAGACACTCTAGAACACTGTGATTCCAGTGGCCCGATCATGGCCTCTTACTTCTGGTCATTTGCAACTGTCTTTTCTCTAGTTTTTTTCTCCCTTGTATCACCACATTTCTCTGGCTCCCCTCCTAGTCTGTGACTGCTCCTTTTCAAACACTTTAGCTCGTCTGAAGTAGACATCTAGCCCAGTTTAGGGACAGCTGGAAGCACTCAGTAAGTGTTTGTAGAAGGAATGAATGACTCTGATGTCTATGTAACCACAGTCCAGACCTCTTTCTTAAGGCCTGGATTACCTAGCCCAATACCCTCACTTTAAAGATGAGCAAACTAAGACTGATGCTGAAGCTGAAGCTCCGATACTTTGGCCGATTGGTATGAAGAGCTTACTCACTGCAAAAGACCCTGATGCTGGGAAAGACTGAAAACAAAAGGAGAAGGGGGCGTCAGAGGATGATATGGTTAGATAGCGTCACTGACTCAATGAACATGAGTTGAGCTAACTCTGGGATATAGTGAAGAATAAGGAAGCCTGGCATGCCTCAGTCTATGGGGTCACAAAGAGCTGGACATGACTCAGCAATAGCACAACAACAACAAACTCAGACTCAGGCCAACCTCAAGCTGGCTGTCTTTGAAAATCAGACTGAAATCTGGTCTTAGGACCATGAGAGTTCAGTGGTCCTCCCACTACATGCCTGAGATTGACACGAACAGCCCTGTGGCCCCAGCCCCCACCTCCCCGCCCCTCCCAGGCCAGCCAGTGGCCACAAGGGGCTTACGCACATGGTAAGGTTTCTCTCCTGTGTGGATTCGCAGGTGGCTCTTCAGAGTCTGAAGGTGCCGGAATCGGGTGCCACAGATTTCACAGGGATAGGGCTTCTCGCCAGTGTGGATGAGCACATGGGCACGGAGGTGGGCCACCTGCACGGAAGACCGAAGAGCAAACAAACTGAGAGGCTCGGTCGAGGTGGGCTCAGACCCCCTGAAGCCTCTTATCAGCACACTGGCTGGGGGTCCGTGGCCCACGCCCCCTGCTCACCTGGACAAATCTGGCTCCGCACGTTTCGCATTTGTAGGGCTTCTCTCCAGAGTGAATTCGGGTGTGGGTTTTCAGGTTGGCCGGTCGGTTGAACTGGGCCCCGCAAATGTTACAACGATAGGGTTTCTCACCTGTTGCAGAGAGAAGAACAGGAAAGCCATAATTAGAGAAAGTTTCCACAGTCCCTGAGCCCTGGATTGCAAAGCAATTAGCCCTTCCTTGTGCCACTTCGGCTTTCCTTCCCTTGGAAGGGGTCAGAGAGAGGTGTCAGGGGCCTGCCACCCCTCTCTCACACACACATCAGCACACCTCACCCATGACCAGGGTCAAGAAGCAGGTGGCGATGTGGAGGAGGAGAGACAATGTCAGGCATGGGTCAGGGAGGGACTGAGGTCCCAGGAACCAGCTTTGTCATCAGGATGATCTAACTTCAGGATGTGGACATGTTACTCGCCTTTTCTGGGCCTCAGTTTCCCTCTCTGGCACCCGAGGGGTGAGTTGAGATGACTCAGGAAGGCTCTGCTAGGGTAAGGCTGATTCAGTCAACCCATTCCTCAGAGAGGTAACACTCAGGCTGCTCTAGTTTCTGTCTTTGAGAAAAAACATGCTTTTCCTTTCTGCTTGCGGCAACTACAGCTGCATTCTATTTGCAAGAGAGGTGGGGCCTGAGTTGGAGTAGATGCTCAGACAGAGGAAACCAATAGAAGGGCCACGTCTTCCTTCATGGAAAGTTTCTGGGATAATGGGCCCATTTAAAATTCCAGGAGAGAGGCAACTTTGGACAACAATCAGGTTATGAGATGCTACCTGGTGTGAGCTGATAAGGAACCAGCCCTGGGAGAGACCGAAGAGGCTTTAGCGTTTTTCTGGTTTATAAAAACCAACCTGTCTCTGCCTCTCTCAGCCAAGGTTCATCCCCTGTACAGTGAGACGAACACTTTTGACCCCAGTGAAGGTGGAGAAGCAACCCAGAGCATCTCAAAGGAAAGACAAAGGGAACATAGAGTGGCTGGGTCACTAAGCCAAGACGTGACAGGCCAGGCCTACACTCAGGCCAGGAAAATCCCTGCTCCCTGCCTCACCTCACTAGGCCCCAAAGCCCCACGCTGCTTTCCCTAGAATCCTTGCCCCGTTCTGCCCCGGGGAACCCTGGTGAGCTTGGGGATGGGTTACAGAGCCATACCCGTGTGGACGGTCTTGTGGCTGGCGAGGTTGCCCTTGTAGCGGAAGGAGGCCTGGCAGCGGTCACACTTGTAGGGTTTGTCACTGTGGGTCTGCAGCGTGTGCCTCTTGAGGGAAGCCTCCTCAGAAAAGCGGCAGTCACACTCATTGCAGAAGAAGGCCCCATTCTCTGTTGGAGGGTGAGGGGAACACCAGGGTCAGCACGTCAAGAAAGGGAGGTGGGGCTCCATGGCCTGTCCTCTGGAGCCAGCCTCAGGGCCAAACTGAGCCCCCAGGGCCCCATCTGCCCATTGTTCATGGGAGCCCAGAGCAAAGGGAGCCCAGAAAAAGAGAATTCCCTCTTTCTTAGTGTTTAGGGTCTCAGTCATGGAACTGAGAAAGGAGACAGATTCAAATATTAAGGTAGAAAAGGGAAACTCACACCCAAGGTACCCACATGGCCTGTACCAGCTTACATTCATGCACAGAAGCCCTCGGGTAAGGCTGCCTCTGTCTGTGTCTCTATCTTCAAAATCAGGATAATAAACCCCTGTCCTGCCTACCTCACAGGAGCATGTTGTATAACATCAAGCATCACAGGAATGTAAGATACGAATCAGAGTCAAAAATACTTTGAGTTCATCGAAGGAGGAATTAACAATGACTGTGGTCTCCCTTGCACCCATCTAGACTTCATGTCTCCCAAGCACTTCTGAGACAGGGAGACAAAAGATGACGGTGGAAGTAGAAACAGAGGCCCAGAGAAAAAGAACTGGAGTATAGAGTGAACAGCCAGGGAGCCAGGATGGGACAGTCCCTCCCTGCTCTCCCAACTATTGGCTCATGGCCCTGTGCCAAGCCTCTCAGTGTAAGGAACTCATCTTTTTCTTTTGTCTTAATAATTTGGAAATGACATATCATGATGACTTACCCCTAAAAGAAGTGTTACTGGGCTACCCTACTGGAGCCAGAGCTGGGGGAAGAGGGGAAAACTGGGGGTGCCAATCACAAACTATCCAAAAATGTCAATTAACAATCTGTTCAGTGAATCAAATTCAGCTAATATTAACTGAGTGCCTACTCCATGCTAGACTCATTAGGCCCTGTGGAAAACACAAGCATGAATAAGGCAGATGCTTCTCCTTCTAGAATGTACAGTCTAGCAAGGTGAACTAACATGCATACAATCAGTTTGGGTCCAGAGGGCCTGAGAAGGCTCTGGAAGCTAGTGGTAGCCAGCCCCATCGCTAGTTTTGCTGGAAGGAAGCTGAGAGAGCTGTGTGATCCTTCTCTATTCCCCAAGAATAACTCAGATTCTTCACCCCTTGCTTTGGTCAGTCTCATTCCCTACATAAGGTCTCCAAGAGTGGGAATCTGGGCTGGTGATTTAAATGCCAATGGACTTCCAATGAGGGGCTCCTTCCAATCACTGAATAGACACACAAACCTCTGGAGCAGCCAGGGCAGGGAAGGGACTCACCGCAGCTGGAATCTGAGTACTCAGACTGGGTCTCCCCCAGCTCCTCGGGGAACGTGGGGCCAGCAGCATGCAGGCACATCTCTGCATGCTGCGGGGACTGCGAGCCACAGGACGTGCACTTGGGGGGGTGCAGGTAGAGCGGCGAGTGGCTCTCGCTGCTGCTTCGGGGGGAGCCAGTCAGGGACCTGTGGGTAGGAGGAAAGGGCCTCAGCAGATAGAGCAGGGCAGAGCCTCCTCTTGGCCTCCATGCATCCCTCTTCCCTGTGCTCAGGGCAGCCCAGGGGCCACTTGAGATCAGGAACCACAAAGTTACTTATCCCCAAGCCTCCCTTCAAACAGCGGACATACTGAGATCACTGATGGGGTCACACGGAGCCCAAACCTCACTCCCAGGCTCAGCTCCCTCCCTTCGGTGCTACAGTCCACGGCCATCCTCTGTCCAAGACAGCAGGAGGATGCCCCATGCCACACCGAGACCAAGACCTCAGGAGCTTGGGATTCTTGGAATGCTCATCTACCACGGAGGGGAAATTCTCTCCCTATGAAAATACACTGAAGCTTAAGGACCTTCCTTACTTAGGCTAATTCAGTCAATAGGCTTTAGCCCACACCTCCAGTACACTCAGCATTTCAGGCAAGAGAACACAGTCTCTGCATCCATCAGAAGTGAGTCCAGAACCCTGCTCAGATAAGCCCTGGCCCCAAGTCCCGACTGCCTCTGATCACCTGTTGACAATGTTGTTGAGCCGACTGGCCAGTGGGATGGTGGAGTCCTCCCCACTGGTGCTGAGCTTAGTTGGGGACTGGAGGTCAAGGCTATCAGGCTCCATGGGTGGCTGGCAGGCTGGCGGGGCAGCATAGGCTCGAGGGGAAAGGCGGCCCAGCTCTGCCTGCTCAGGCCCCTCCGGTTTGGTGTTCTGGTTGAGACTGTTGAGCACGATAAACTTGTACTTCTTCCAGTTGCAGGCTTTGGGGTCAGTGGGGCTCTTGGCCGGTGGGGACCCAGAGGTCTGGAGGATGCAGGCATTCTTGCTGCTACAGGACTCCGTGGGAGAGTTGGGCTGGCAGTCAGACTTCTGGGGACTTTGTGGGCTAACCAGACCCTTCCTGTTCAGGGGTGCATTGGGGGGCTCGAAATGCAGGGCAATCTCATCTTCCGAGGAGGGCCGCTCTTCCTCCTTGCCGGCCTTGTCACAGGGGAAGTATGGGGCGCTCCGGGCTGAGGGCGCAGCAGGCTTGGGGCCCTCGGCCACACTGTAGTGCATGTCACTCCGCGCGTCCTCAGGAGCCGCCTCCTTGGGCGAGTAGATGGTGCTGTGGCACACACCGGGGGAGATCTCCATGGCCGGCCGGCTGTACTCACTGGGCACTGGCCTGGCACTGTCGCAGGGGAGGGCCCGATCCTTGGGGAAGGGGTTGGCTATAGGCATCCGGGCATCCCGGAGCTCCTCATCAGAGAAAAGGAAGCTGCTGACCGGAAGGTGGCCGTACACAGGGTATGAGGCTGGCGGTGTGGACAGGCCATTGTACAAGCTGGGGGCAAAAGCTCTGCTCTCACATCCAGGGGCGTTCCTCAGTGGTAGGCTGTTCTCCACCACCTCCCGGCCCCGATAGGCCATGATGTCCTGGGGCATCAGCATGCGGCTGTTGAGGAAGTCTTCACGGGGAGGCTTGATGGCAGGAACCATCTCTGCTTCACTGCAGGAGGGAAACAGAGAGAAGACCCCAGCCTCCTAATCAGAACCTTCCAAGTGACACTGGCCTATGAAACCCACACAGGCGTGGGGGTCAGCTAGACATAGGCAACGTGGCCCTGGACTAGGGAAACACTTGCAGTTACAAGGCAGTTCTGCTAAAAGTCTAGCAATCTAGCCCAGAGAAGCTAAGTGAGTTAGCCGCACAATCAGTGCCTGTTCAGGTGTGATTTTGTGTAAGTCCCATATGTTCGTATACCTGTGAATCTCTAATTATTCTGCTATTATAAAACGGAAAACTTTTGGAGCCCTTATCTCATTTCATCCCTACAGAATCCTGCAAGGAAGGTTGAGAAGGCATTATTGTTTCCATTTTACACATGTGAAACCTGAGCTTCAGGGAGGGAAGTATTTATTTGATGCTGGTGTCACATGTTTGGAGGGTCATTGTCAAACTGGTGCTTGTGAAGAAGGAACTCAACCTGTAAGATGCCTGGAGTCATAGGGAAGTTTCCTTTTGGAGAAGAGACAGCAGGTGCCAGGGTGGGAAGCCCTGGCTCTGCAGCAACAGGACCTGGTTTCTAGTCCCTGTGGTGCCACTCAGCAGCTCTGTGACCTGGAGCTAGTTACTGAACGCTCCCAGCACAAGGCTGGACCCAGGGAAAGCCCTTATAAATGATCTTGCCACCATTATCACCCACAGGAGACAAAGAGCTCAAGTTGCCTGTACTTGAAGGGACATTACGTGGGCGAAAAGTGGGCCAGCTCCGTGTGATCGCAGTTAACAGAGCTAGAACCAAGGAATGAAGGTGAAAGGAACCAGATTTCAACTTTCAAACTGTCCAAGGTAGAACTGCGTGGTTCTGGGAACAATGAGTTCCTTGCTCCTGGAGATGTTCAAACAGAGGCGGGAAACCTTTCTGTTGGAGAAGGGCTACGATCACCCTAGAGAAGCTGAATCAAATGATTCTACAAAAGTCAAGGCCTAAGTGTCTGTTCTACTTAGCAAAGCTCTTCACTTTTTTGGCTCTCAGGTTTCTCATCTTTCAATGACCGTCCTATCTCACCAGATCCCAGGTAGGGGGTTAGACCCAGTGAACCCAATGTAATTCAGTAAACGTTCTCTCGTTTAGGAGCAGAGTGACATATGAGATGAGTACAGCAGCCCACAATCTGGTGGGGGAACTAAGTATGTAAATAGTTACAATGGAAGCCTAAAGGAGAACTAAAACACGCATGCAAATAGTGAAAGAGAAGCAAAGTCTAACAGGAATACAAAGGGCTTTGGGAAACAACTGAACAGCTGCGGAAAGAGCAAAGTGATAACTGCACAATGAAGAAGTTGGCATTGGGCGTGGTCAACAGGATGGGTGGGAGGAAAGGGTCAATCAAGTGAATGGAAGGACGCAAGAAGTGGGGATGCACATGGCGTATCTGAATAGCAGGAGTGTGCAAAAGCAATGGAAAGTAGGCTGTGGCGTATCACAGAGGATTATTTTTTCTACGTGCATGCCTTATCAAGGGTCACTGATCTTTTGTGGTCCCTTCCATCTCCAAGGCCTCCATCTGGGTGGCAGCTCACCTGGCCTTGATGAACTTCCGGCAAGTGTCCACAACATGCTCCATCTGAAGGTACATAGCTGTGGCCATCACGGCCATGATGTTGCCCTCCCGCAGATTGAGCCGAGATGTGTACATGAAGTCCAGGAGGATGCAGAACCCCTCCGGGTTGATCTCAGGATCCAGATTGATCACACTGAGGTTGCATTTCAACTGGTCTGTGAAGATGCTGTAGAACAGGCCACTGTAAAACAAAGGAATGTCTCACTATAGCAGACGTCAATTACAGAAACTGTCATCAATTATGGTTAGCAGGGGCCCTAAGCCCCTTTTCCCTGGACCTAGCTCTGGACCTTCCATGCCAATTAACAATAGCTGCCATTTATGGAGAGTTTACTCAATGTCAGAGAGTCATTAAGCACTTTACATCTACTCTCCTGTGTTCCTCACAACCTTATAAGATAGATTATATCCTTCTCTCCCTTTTCAAATGGGGGAACTAAGATCAAAGAGGTCAAGTAATTTTCTCAAAGTCACAGAACCTGTATTCTTTTTGGTCTTCACTGCACAGATTACCAGAGTTAAATTTAGCACTCATTTGCAGTAACTATTTTTAGTTTACATCTTTGGGATAAGCATTTCCTTTCTTGCTCCACCACATTATCCTCATTCTAAAAATCTTTTTGTATTTTTTAGAAGCAAATTGGGTATTGATGACAAACAAATAAAATGATACCTATATCTATAGTTTACTAATTTTCTAAAAGTCCATAGATTGTTTTCTAAAAGTCCATCACAAGGTCAATACTCCCAGGAGAGCCAAGTCAGTGTCAAGCTATACCTCCTGGTACCATGATGTCAGGTTCAGGAAAGAGCATGCAGGGAGAGGCCAGAATTCTGGACTGTCATCTGGATTCTACTCTTCCTGAGCATGCTGCCAGAAATGAGCTAGAGTTACTAGACTTTAGTAAGTAGCTATGAAACCTTGGGTAAGGGACTTCACTTCTCTGCGCCTTGGTTTCCTTATCTGCAAAGCAGGAATGACAATGTCTCCCTTGTGGCAAGAATGAAAATGTAAAGGGGACAAATTGATACCTGAACACAGTAAGCATTTGGTTAGTGTCATCTATTATCTTAACTCTCTATAAACCTTTCCACTATTTTTTTTAAAGGTGCTTGTTGTAGATGTTCTATATGTCCTCTACTTGCAATCAAGATTCCTGACTCTACGTCAGCTCACCTATAAACGTCTTCATCTTATCATCTATAAAATAGAGCTAATCATGCCATCCATAATACAGGCCACTTTGAAAATCCAGGGAGGTGATGGAATGTAAAACTGCTCTGAACATTTGAAATACTTGACAAATATGAAGAATTAGCCAGCTCACTTTCACCAACTTAGATATTCTCTGAAACACCCACGGAAATATAATCATAGTATAAATAAATACAATCAGAAAAAAAGAGCAAAAGATCTCAACTTAACTTGCTAGAAATATTTAAAAACTCACTTTCACTTTTCATTTTTTCCCCACTGGTTCACTGAAGTCATTCCGTTTGCCCTAAACACATCTCTTCTGGAGACAGGATCTGATTTCTTCTCCCTCTATTCCCACAGAATGGAAACGCTTTCTTTTCTAAAAGTGTATTCATTCATTTGCTGCCTGGGAACCCACTCTGCCAGGCCATGTGCTGGGGACCTAGAGACAATGAGATGTGGCCCCAAACACTGCAAGAGGCCTCCACCCTCCACCCTGGCAGCCAGCACCTTCGCTCCCTTTATATCCATCTTCTGCCTTCTACTTCCAGACCCCTTACCTGCAGGCCATGAGGACTGTCTTATGGGCTCTAAACTGCTCCCGGCTCACCACTATGACAACATCAGTCAAGATGTCACGGCTCCGGAGGCGATTAAGGTTGAGAAGAACGTCACTGGCATGGCGGGTGAACTGGATACAGCTGTCAGCCGGCGAGGCCATTTTTCTTCACCTGAAAGAAAAGGTCAAAATCCTGTTAGTCCTCCAGAACCTGTTTCCTTCTCACCAGGAGTGTGAGAGCAGGTGGCTCAGCCTGCTCCCTTGTGTTTGCTTTTGAACAAATTCATCGCCCACCTCTGGGCATTTCTTTTCATGTCTGTACTAGGAGATAATCATCTTTACCTGACTTGTTAATAGAAAACCCTATAGGGGAAAGAGGAAGGGAATGAGTATTTGTTGAACGTTTTTTCCACATACCAAACACGCCGCCAGCATTGAGAGGCAGTGAGTGAGTGACAGGGGAGAGAAAGCATGCTTTGAAGGTTAGCACGTGGACCATACCTTTCGCAGGCTGTATAACTTGGAACAGGTTGTTTTACCATGTCTGGGCTTCAGTTTCCCCAAATGGGGAGTACTAATTCCTCTGCGGTGGTAAAACTTAGAGATATGTGCCTGGTCCACACTAGATTCTCAAAAATCATAGCTATTCTCATCAGTATCTCATCTCATCATCCTAGCCACCATCTGTCTCTCCCCTGCTAAGCTTCAGAATTGTCAGAATGCAACTGTCAGAACTGCTGGTGCATAGTAGGCAGCAAAATTACTGTGAACCAAGCAACAAGTAAGGGAAGCCCTGGTCACATGACAGTGTTAAGACAGTCAAATGCAGGGGCAAAGGAGTAGGGGTGGGGTGGGGGGGTGTGAAGGAGAGGCAATCAGCTGTCCTTTCTCTCATCTAAAGAAAGGTGGCACCATTCACAGAGACACATGCACTGGCAAATTCAAAAGAAACAGTTTGTCCACAAAACTGTAAAGTGTATAATTCAATTTACTTACCCAGTGCCTTGATTCACAGTCCAAAATTTTGCTTAAAACCTGCAGGGAAGAGAAAACCAAGCAGAAATTGATTTAATGAATGTAAGATTGTCCACTATAGTCTTATTTTAGGACACACATATTTAGTTTTACTCTGATAGCTGCAGCCTGCCAGCTGGTGCGGTTTTACCACAAGTGAGCAAACACTTTATCCAGCTCGGCCGGCTCTTACAGAAACAACAGGCACCCGAAGCTACACGATAATAATGTTTTTACCTTGAGTACTCAGAATACAATTTCATACGTTAATTACATACACACACACACACATTTAATTCCTTTTTCAAAGTAAAAAATGTATGCCATCCAAGTGTAATTGAGTTTATGGGAAAGAAAAAAATAAGAAAAGTGATTCTTTCAATATTAATGAAATGATCCTTCAGGGTCCTAAAAACTCTGGATGCTTTTCAAAACCTGCTAAAATACTATCTTCCAAACTTAGAATGATTCCACAAGACCAACAAGGTCAATCTTTATCCTTAGTTTACAGAGGACAAAATTGAGTTACCAGGCAGTATTTCCTGACTGTCTGAAGCACTTAAGACTAAATAAGGAATGTGCAGAATCCAACCTGAGATGGTTTATCTACTCTTTTGTTCATTTTCAAAGTTTCCAATCCCATCTCTCCTGGGTCTAAGATCAGATATAGTGCCACAAACTTCCAAGTTTGTGCTTCCCCCTGCTGGTGAGAGATTTAACTGTGTGGTTTAGCTGAGAACTGGCCAGGGAGCACTCAAGAAACACGGACCCTCTCCAAATTGATTTCTCTACAACAAATCATTTAAAGTCTAGGTGAAAGACTCATTTATGATCACATGTGGGCTGCAGAAACAAAACAATATCTGAACCCTACCCCAACTCGTCTTTTTTTAACATGTAGCTTTTCAGAGCTATTTTCCGGGTAAAGGGGCCCGAGGCCAAGGAGGTCATACTGGGCCACATAAATGGTGAGTGACCCAGCCCTAGGTCTTCTGGCTCAAATTCTTGTCCCCTTTCCAAATCAGCCTACGTGCTGTAGAACAGGCAAGACAGCACCCTGATGTGGGTGAATCTCATTTTTAAGTTCCTTCCCCCACACAGACACTTTGCCCCCATTCCAGGCAGCTGAGTCTTACCAAATGAGCACTCTAAAATGAGAGGTTTCCTTGGGTCTGTAACCAAACACTCTGACATTTCTCTGTGGTCCCAAGTGCCAGTCACTCAATCTCATAGGCTTCAAGGTTAATGTGTGCATGTGAGTGAGTGGAGGCGAGAAGGAAATGGGGAAAGGGAGAGGACAGAAAAAGACAAAAGAACCTATTTCCTCCTCTCCCCATCCGAACTTGGATTGGCAAAGAAAGATACACGGAATGGGTCCTAACCAAAGTTCAATGATTGTGTCCTTGGAAAAGGAATACTGCAGACACATGTGAGGTTTATTTATAAACCTTCTCCTCCTCCCCTACGGAAGAGATCCCTCAACAACTCTGGAATACTTAAGGCTGTCCTTTAACCAGCTTCAACCACCCTCTCGCTTGTGGATTTCCAGTCACACAGACTCTAGGAACCACAGGAAGTGCAGATTTGCCATTTCACCTTGACAAGTGGCAATGACTCACTCCTGATGCGGAATGAAACAAACAAACAATCCCCCTGGGTCCACTGTCTGTCAGGCTGTTGGCTGGGCACTTTCCACTGTAAACCTCTTGGCCTGGCTTGACCAAATAACTCACATACACTAAGGCCCCTGCCCTTATTAAGTCCACTCCTTTCCAAGCTAGCTTTATCTTAGGAACCCCCCAAACTAGTGAGTATGTTAGTCATGGTGGGTGTGGGCAATGATGCCACCCTCTATATGCTGCAGGTGTGGGAGCACCACTAGAATTTGGTTTGCTTTTCACAGACCACTCAGCTGTTTATCATCCATTTTTGTGTCTGATCCTTATAATAGCCACCATTTACTGGGAGGAGAGTGAGGCTCCATGAGATAAGTCTTATCCAGGATCTCAGAACTAATTCCAAGCAAAGCCCGGAAGAAACCCTGCCTACTAGCTTCAGCCATCCCACCAATGTCAGCACAAGACTCCTTCCACAGAAGCAACCAAGACAGCAGAGGTGTCAAGAAGAAACTAACATCTGCAAGAGCCCAGACCTTTCCCGACGCCATCACAACACCAGCCGCAGTAACCACCAAGTGAAAGTTAGACTGGTCTTTTCCACCCCCATACACTTTCTCTCCTTTGGCGCTTTCCCTGTGTAAACGAGGCACCTTGAGAAGGCAGATCCTTTAAAGGGCTTGATGAAAAACGAGGGAATTTCCCTTTTAAAAAAAAAAAAAAGAGGGGGGGCAAAGGTAGAATAGACAACAGAAAGGCAGAGAGACAACGGATGGGAAGGGCTAAGCCAGCCTATATGAAAAGATCCCATCCTTTTCCTCCCACCTCCAGAGGTGGCCCTCTTCTCTTGCTCACACACAAGGGCACAAACTCGAGCCCTGCAGCCGGGCAAGCCGGCGCAGATCCGCAGATTGGCCCACCCCCATCACACCGTACCTGTCTGCTAGGGACCGCCCACCCCCGGGCGTGTTGCCTGCACCGCGGCGCGTCCACCTCGAAGCCCCCCACGGGCGCGGCGGAGCCCCGGCGATAGCCGTGAATTTGGTTACATTCAAGTAAAACTTTTCGTGCACCTCGGTAGCTAACATTATGTGTGCCTTTTTTTTTTTTTTTTTTTCCTGTTACGCCGTCAAGGCAGGGGGCAGTGAGGGGAATGGCACAGCCCTCTCATTCCCGGAACACAGTCGATCTCAACTCAGCGGATTTCACAGAACACTCTCTGCCTATCGCCGGCTCCAACGAGAAGTAACTTTCCAGGAAGCTGCCGGCCCCGACGGCAGCCAGGATCGCTGCCTGCGCCGCTCGGGCCGCCGGGGATTCACCCGGCGAGGGGGGGCCGCCCGGGGAGGCTCGCGGGGAATACGGCGCACTTTCCCCTAAATCCCTCGTCCGCGCCAGGTCCAGGAGTCTATTCGAGTTCACCTAGTCCAACCTTTCCCCTACAACAATTTTTTAAACAGGGAAAGTCAGGCAAGTTAGTAGCACAGCCGGGTCTGAAAGCCAGGATTTCACGTTCTATCCCAGGCTTGACTTCAAGTTGCTCCATTACGGCGTTTGTTTGCCTGGTGCGTCTTTTTCTTTCTCTTTGCTTGCCCCTCCAATCCCGTCCCCTCGTTTGAAAGGGAGTGGGCGGTCGAGGCCCCCCAAGTCAAAAAGATGGAGTCCCTAGAGCTGAGGGTCTCCATCCAGAGCGCCCCACCCGAGCTGAAGGAAAACTAAACCGAAAGCCCCTTCCGCCTACGTTGGCAAGAAGGAGAACCCAGCTCAGCTCGATTTCCGCCCAGAATAGAAGCTGCCAGGCCGAGCCTGGCTAGATTTCGAAATTTCCGAATCCGATTTCTCTGAAACCATAGATTAAAAAGGTCAGGATTGGCACAAGCCTTGGGCTCAAACTCTAGCGCGTTCATGGGCGCGCCAAGGTTGCCTTGCCCTCCCCGGGCCTTCCTCGGAGTTAGAACCCCCGGGCGCCATCTCCTAATCGGTCTCAGCATCGGACTCCAAGAGGCACCTGCGGGACCCGGTGGTAGGGAGGCGAAATATGCAGCCTCTTAGGCCGCAGCGCAGTCCTAAAACTGGCGGGTAGCGTCACACTGCGCCGCGCAGCACCTCAGCAGCCGGAGCGGGGTCAGTAAAGACTGGGCCTCTTTGGCCTCATAAAATCCCACTTTCTCATCCCTTCGCCGGGTAGAATAAAGGTGAAAGCGAAGGCTGCAATTTAACACGGGATGGGATGAGAATCTAGGAAGGGAAGCTAAAATTAAATGCATTTATTGGAAATTAGGAGTCCCCGTGGTTCCGGGAGCTCAAACCTAATCCTGTTTTACCGCTGCCTGACACTAGAGAGAGCCCTCCATCAAGGCTTAAAACCGACTCCTCGTTGTCGCCCCGCCCCTCCTTCTAATGACCTAGTTTAGATTGAGTCTCCGGATTTGGAGAAAGCCTTTCCCCCTCCCCCTTTCTCTATCCCGGTCGGGTTTTGGATTATTGGTAATCTAATAACTCCAATAACTCGTTGAGAAATCCAGAGGAGAATCTGGAAGTACAAAGCACTCTTTAGAGGCAGGGACGAGGCATTTTAATAAGGCCGGAGCCGCCGCAGTGGAACCCGCATCAGGGCTCTGGCCGCAGCGTTCCCTTTCTCCGCAGCGTCTCAGCTAAGGAGCCGCCCGGGTCTAGTCTCGGGGGTCCGGCGGTTGGGACGGGGGTGGGGGTAGGGTCAAACCGCCGAGTTGTTTTTGTTCTGGGGGAGAAACACCCCCTCACGCTTTTGTCTGGGGGGCGGGAGGGTTTGAACACCGTAGATGAAAGTGAATTTGATAACGTGGTGGCCTCTGCAGTCGCTTTGGGTGACCGAGGAGGTGTTCAGGGACATGATGTCCTGACTTTCATTTCTATCACACTTCCTGCCAACAGCGCTCTTGCAAGCCTGCAAGCTTCTAGGAAATGCAATAAAATAGAGGGATGTGTTTTATCATCAAGATCTGAAGAGGAGCTGCAGAAGGGACACTCCCCGGGCGCCCAGCTCGCGACTGCCTTCCAGAAAGGGCCGGCAGTCAATGCCAACAGACACGAGCAAAGATATTTTGGCCATCCTGGCTGGAGCGGGCTCGGCCTTTGCAAAAAGGCTGGCGGGGGAGGGCAGAAGCATGATCTCCCCAAGCAAACAATGCCTTTAAAAATCCGATCTGGACAGAAGTCAGCCAAGGTCTTTATTCACGTTAATGAAGATGGAAGGCACTAACTGTCCTTGGAAAACGATGAGTCAAACTTGACCGCTCTTCAAACACGTCCCCAGATTCGTTTCCAACCCGAACAGAGGCGCGTTTCTCCAACGCGGCCTGCAACAGCTCCCGAAGTGGGAGAGGCAGAACTTGATTCCTGCTGACCAGGGCGGTGGAATCAACGGCTTCTCCCGCGGGTGTGCGCGCCAGTGGTCGCTAGGGGCCGCCAGCACGCGGACGCGCGTTTGCCATCTTAAGTTTTGAACTCCAAGCGAGAAAACTTTACTGAGAAGCTGTTGTGGATTACACTTTGCCTGTCCATAGGACCCACGCACACAACTGATTTCTCGCCAATCCACTAAGCAAAGTTTGTAAGTGGGGGGTGGGGTGGTCAGAGCTATTTCAGGATCCAAATGTGAGCCTCCGACACAGTGAGGTGCAATCTCTGCAAGTTTAGGGACGGGGCTTTAATCACGCCCTGACACGCACACCCCCCCTCCCCAAGATCTGATGCTCCCACCCCTCAGCGCTTCAGTGGGCTTTTCAAAGTCTGTTACGGAAAATCTTGGGCCATACTTTGTAAACAAGTTGCTCGGAGAAATCTGGGGAAGGAACTCTTTCCCATTATGGTTACCTAAGAGGTTAAAATTATGGCTCCCTCTGCCTTCTGCTCCTTTTTCTCAGCTACCTCGAAGGGGCGAAGACAAACTCGCCTTTGACTTGAAGTCACTGACCTGGAATCCAGAAGCTTAAAATCTGGTTCCGGTTAGGTCACTAACTCCCCATTAACCCTCACATCAAGCCAGTTTCCTCACTGTAAAGAGCTGTATGTCCTAGAGCCCTTGTGGTATCCCTCCACTGTAGACTTTGCCCCGGGAAAGGCCACAGCAACTGGGAGGCAGTGTTTTCAAAAGGGGGTGCTTTTTGGTTCTCTAAGCAGATGCAGATATCTGCCCGTCGCTGATCGACATGAATGGGGTAAGCATCCGCAGCCCTTCCAATTTTCCTCCGCCTTACCAAAACTTTGGAGGTTGGATGTCATCCTCATTGGAGGGTGCCCTCCATCAGTCCTAGCACCTGGTTGAGATACTTGGGGACCCGAAGGTGACGCGGTCTGTCTAATGCCCAAAGCGGGGAACTCCGCCAAGACCTACCACTAGGTGGCGGACTCAGTCCGTCCGAAAACCGCCGCGCGACCACAGCCTTCCACACCTCGACTGCCCCCCACCTTTCTGCTGTTGTGGTGTATTAGGGGGAGGGGATTGCCTCCATAGGGCAAAGCAGGAAAACATTTTAATTTACAGAAGGTAATTCGTTTTTCCCCATGCTCACACCTCTAGCAACCACAACGCAATATCTGAAGCTGCGTGCGTGTATTATACGTAGATTTTTCCAGCCCTAAATGTATTGGGAACAGAAAGAAAGAATGCACTTGTCTTCAAAAAGCAGGATGGCACTCGGCAGTATTGGTAGAGGTTCCTGCCAAATCCTGTCGACCACCAAAAAAGTCGGGTACAAACTGATTCCCACGGAGAAAAGAGACCTTGGAGGCCAAGGGCAGAAGAAGGGTCCCACCCAGTCTTATAGCGCTTAGCTAAATCGCGGATGGGGGAGTGGGGACGAGTTGGTCTTTTGGTGGGGCTGTGGTCTCGGAGTGGGAGGCGGGCAGGGTAGGGAGGAGCCGTTCTGGCTTCCAGTGGGGCGAGGAGAAACCGGTCAGCTTTCCCACAACCCAGCACTCTCGCTCCGATCACTGCGGCAGCTTTCCCACTTGTTGCGCAGTGCAGGAAACTGGCACGCGCCACACTACTTTAACTCCCAGAGGTCTCCATACCGGCTACAGATCAGCCTGCCACTGCCCCTGGCAATCCACAACCCTCCCTCCCCAACCAACCCCCCACAGACACCATCTCCACCGCCAGCAAAAACTACAGGACTTCCAGTCAGTATTTTTTTTTTTTTTTTTTTACACCAAAACATTCCTTCTTATCTCAGTATCAGACAGGCAGCAGAATTCGGGTGCCCAGAGAAGTCAAGTCCAAGGCGGCGGGGTGGGGGGGGGGGGGCGCGCTACTTCCGCCTGTAAAACTCGCCTACTTAAAGCCAACCAGGCAACCCTCCCCCCATCACACACACACACACACACACACACACACACACACTCGAACTACTTTGCCTATTTTGACACCATCCTAGCTCGAAAACCGTTTTTCTCCCTCCTTTTGAGAAATCAACTTTTTAAAAAGCTAGCTTTATCTCTCCTTCCTAAAGAAAAAAAAATCCTCATAAGGTCATTTCACAATATTTTTCAAATATTTGACTTTTGCAAATAGATAGTTTCATCCACCGAGGGGTGGCGCTGCCGCACCACCTCCTCTGAATCTGAATTTTTCACAACAAAGTGGGTTGTGAGTGTGGCTACCCAGCAAAGGAGAGAGGGAAGGAAGAATTTTGACATCTAGTCATGGCTACCATTTACTCAACCAATAACTGGAACTCTTTAAGGCTCAGCTAACGATAGCTGAAGAGTTTACTGTCCCATTCCTGTCCCAAACCCAGAATAAAAATGGGACATTTGTTTTTCATGAAAGCAAGGGGTAGAACCCTTAGAAACTGAGCATAGAGGAAATAACTAGTTGGAGAATTCCCACTTCTATCTGCTTTCTCCTTCAAGTTGCTCTGTTTTTACAAACAGATAGCCTTATGGTCACTATCAACAGACCCTTAAAATCAGTCAATGGTTGGGCCTGCAGTATTGGAAAGTCTTCCAAGTAGGATATTGGAAACTTCTATTTATAAATGGAGAGAGGGGGGACTATTTCCCATCCGCAGGCTTCTATTTTGGCCTCAAAACTCAACTACAGTCATTTAAGGCAGGGAATGCCCATCTCCTGGTACTCCCTTTCCATTTCCTCCTCCCCCAGAGTCACATTATCTTTTCTCCTTTAAAAAAAAAAAAAAAGCATATATTTTAAAGCGAGAATGTGATTTCACCTCGTTCCTTTGAGCTCATGTTTGCTACCTCCAGGAATAGCGTGTGGACTAGGGCCAGATGAACTTCAACTTGGGCTGCAGATTTACGAGGTTCTGTTCAAGTGCCAAAGGCTCTTGGTAGTAAATAGCGAGCAAAATAGATACCTGTCTCCTGACGGATCTTGCCGGCCCCCCTCTTAATTTTTTTCTTAAGTTATTTATCAAAACCACACACACCTTGCAAAGAAAAAGGGAAACTGGCAGTCTCTGTAGAGGAAGCCAGTGGCATCGCTCTGAGCCACAAACTGTATTTCTAAACAGCCCTTTCCCTGGTTCCTTCTCTCCTGCCCCATTTTCTTTTTCCTTTTTGACAGTAAAAAAAAAAAAGCATCTACTGACACTCACTTTACTTTGGTGGGGGGGGGGGCGCATTACAAGATATTCCTCCTGGAAACTATAAACTGATTGAACAAAAAAATCCGAAAGGATTAAATCAGTTTCCTGGAGGGGATGGCGAGCTCACAGAAGAGGTCAGGGACCCAGTAACAGTTCTCGACTTTGAGCGCCCAGTCTGGGGCCATTCCTTCGGCTCAGCTGTCAGGACCCCCACCACCAAGACAAACATTTCGAGAAGGGGCACAACATAAACAGGATCTTTTTCAAGCTTTTTTTTTTTTTTTTAATTTGTAGGATTGTGTACTTGTTTTCCATGGGATAGCTTTAAAAACTCAATTATTGCAACACGAGTTCCATTTTTGGCCAGAGTTCCAATAACACGGCATCATAACGGCAACGCAATCTACAGTTCTCAAGACATTTACCACGGTCACTACATCCGGCAGCGGAGTGGCCCCCTCGCTCCCGCGGCTCCCCAGCGCCGCCGATTTCCGAGGCTCCGACTCCCTACCGGCTCCCGCCCCCGGCCGCCGCCGCCGCCGCCTTCCCCCATTCCTACTCCCTGGATGAGAGCTACAGGTTGCAAATCCAACCAACCTCGCAATCCATTTCTGCAAAATCACTCACAAAGATCTCCCGTTTGCGCCCGCGCCCCCTCCTCCCGCGCCAAGTCTCCCAGCCAGGGCCACAAAGTGCCCTTCTCTCCTCCCGGGTCTTGCACGTAGGAACGCGGGCTGGGGCTGTTTGTTTTTTCCCTCGCCCTGTGCAAGGACCTCGGGAATCTGAAGCCTGACGACGCCGCTACTCCGACCCGCAGTTTTTGTTTTGTTTGTTTTCACAAAGCTTGCACCATGGGAAAAATAAAAATTTAGGAAAGCGGGGAAACAGCCATTGGGAGCTAACACCGAGTCACGCAGCGCCCAAAATACAAACACCGCGACCGCCAGAAATCCCGCCACCTTCCCGCTTGGCTGGGCCGTCCTGCGAAGGTTCCCAGAGTCCCCGCACTCTGAACAGCACCGCAGGTGCAAACGCGCACCCCTTTCCCACCCCCACCCCCAAATCCCCATCCCGCCACAAGCCTCTCTCCCCAGGACCGGGAGAGGGAGCGCGCGGGGGTTCCCGACTCCCTAGACTGCAACCAAGAAAGAATGATTTCCAAACTATTCAACATCCCCGCCCCCAGGCAAGCTAAACCTCCCCCAAAACGCAGGGGAAGGGGACACCAAAACGCTCGGATCTCGTTAGGAAGATCGCGGCTCAGAAAGGAACACTTCATCTGGGTTTATGAAGGGAAAAAAATAAATAAATAACCACGAGGAGTTCGCTTGCATTTCTCCTCCAAAATCTCGGCTCGGAGGTGGGGAATCTAGAGGACCGAGGCCGGTGGAAGGGAGCCAGCGGGGCGAGCGAAAGGGCAGCCTCCCTCCTCGCCTCCCGGAGTGACCAAGAAGGACCGGAGAAGGGAAGGAAGGAGAGGCGAGGGAAAGGAGAGGGAAGGAAGAAAGGCGAGGCTGGAGCGAGGGAGCAAGGAAGGCAGTTTGCAAGCGAGAAAAGAGGGGGAAAAAAAAACACAGCCGCACGAATCCAGCGAGATCACAAGCCGTACGCAAGCAGCAGCAGAAAGAGCGAGAGCGCGAGCGCGCGTCCTCTCCGCCGTCTGGGGCCAGACAGCCCCCAGACTTGCCCGAATCACCCCCCAAGCACTGTCTCGTCCTTTCTGCTCCGGCCGCCCCCTAATTCCCCTCCTTCCTCTCCTCCACCTCCTCTTCAAAAACCAAAACAACACAAGGGAGGGTGGCCAAAGCCTCCCCAAACCGGCCAATTCACTCAAAGACAACAAGAATAAAATAATAAAAATATAAAAATCTACATCCTAGAGTGGGAGAGACGTGGGACTAATCTTCGGCATTTATTTTAACACCTGACAGCTACAATAAATAAATATATACATTTACATCAATAGATACACATAGGAAACTTGGAGCCAAAGCATTTGGCAAGAGCAGAAAAAAAGAATTAAAAGGTAAAATAATGATCATGAGCAGCGGCGGCAGCAGCGGCACCAGCGGCAACAGCGGCGGCGGCAGCAGCAGCGGCGGCAGCAACAGCAATAATCACCTGGTGTCCGGCCTTTCCTAGAAACTTCTTGCATCACCACTTCTAAGAACCCCAGTTCTAAGAATCAACAGAGCTCAATTCTCGGAATTTGAGCTGGGGACTTTACCACTGCTACGTAGCAGGGGAGGACTCGGTGTCAGCTCTCCACGACTTATGCCTCCTCCGGGCCATAAAAAGCCCTCCAGGCCAAAATATTTTCCCGCTGTCCGGCAGATTTCGGGGTCCTCACAGGCTAGACGTCTCGGGTTTGGAGGTTTCGGCGCGAGGGTCGAGGGGCCGGACGGTGGCTCTCCCTCCCCGGCCCCCGGTCGGTGGTACAGCCTGCTCCGCCACCGTCACGTGGGCGCCCCCTCTGTGACGTCGGCGTCTTCGCTGTAGCAAAGCTCGGCCTCTGGAATTCTGAGAACTAATTTGCTATTCGGTGACATAAGAGGGGGAGTGCGCTTTGCTTCCCCGGGGTCTGGGGCTCATTTCTCCTCTCTTCCCCATAAACTCAGCTCCTCCGAGCTCAAAACACAAAAGGAAGCGAGAGGTTGGAACCTTTGGGAAAAGTCTGTTATATATAGTAGGTTTCGGGGCGAGTAAGAGAGAGAAAAAAAAAACAACAATAAACACCACAGCTCTTTCCAGCTAGAATATTAGGCACCACGAGAAAAATATTTGCCAAGCAGTTTTCGGTGGGTTCATTTGCTTTATTTTTATTTGGGACAGTTTGGGATTTTTTTTTTCCTTTGTTGGTGTGGTGGTTTGGGACTTGGGGTGGTTGTATTATGATGGTTTTCGGATTTTTGCTTCTGATTTTTGCCTTTTGCAACTTTGTGATGTTACGTAAATCGTAGGATCCCGCATCGGTTGGATTTTGTTTTGTTTTACCCCTATGAAATCTCTCAAGCGGTATAAGGAAGACGTGTTATTTTAATACTGATAGTGTTGAAAGAAGCTTGAATTTTTTGTCGTATGTAAATTCCAACCCCCACTTTTTTCAGGGGGGCGGGGAAGGGTGTTCAATTTTCCTTTTCCCCTTGGACTTTTACTGAGAGGACGCTCTCCTGCACTTGAGAGACATGTTCAAAGGATTTGTTTTGGTTTGTTTCTTTCCAGGACAGCAAGTGGTGGGTTTACTCTGTTATTGTTGACTCTCAGGAAAATTCTTGCTGCAAGAAACGTGTGTGTATGTGTACGCGTACGCTTGTGTTCTACAAAATTCTGTGAGCCAAATACATGTTTGTGTTCTGCTTTTTCTTTAGGTCTTGGTTCCCCCCGCTCCCTCCCAGCTCGTTTCAAGGTCGTTGTTAAAAATCTCTCCTGTCTGTGTTTAAAGAGACCAGCCGGAGGGAATTCTAAAGGCCTGCGGTGCCAGTATCACAGATACTGCGTGGATTTAGAACAGACTGTGCTACAACTACAACGCGCTTCACGCAGCACAGCCCTCTTAGTTTTAGAGCTGAGTTAGGAGGAGGAGGAAAAGGGGGGAAATCTTTCTTTCTTCCTTCCTTTCTTTTTAAAGGCAAATGCAGTGCAGAATCATTTCACTGTGGGCCTTGGTTTGTTTATTCAGAACTGCCAGTTTCCCTATTTAAATGTTGGTTGGGGTTTTTTCCCCTCCTACTCATCCCTGAATGAGGGAGACTCTTGTTTCTTTTATGTCTCTCTCTTAAAAGAAGGGTGTGAGGGGAAAATAATATTTCAGATTCCTCAAGTATTAACCCAAAATGTTTGGACCAGAAGCAGCTTTCAAAGGTCAGGCTGTTCTGAGCCTTGGCTATGAAAGTCCTTCAGGCGGACTCATTAAATTACAGACGAGTTCTTAAAGGTTCCACAAAATTTCTGCACATGTTAATTTCCAATAAAGATATCTCCCCAAATAATCTACCTCTCCAAATTTGGGTTTATAGTGGAGAAGTGAGCAGAGAGATTACTGGCTGTTTCCTGGGATATGTGGGGATCTCTTTCCCAGAAGTCTGTAAGAAGTTCAGATCTGTTGCTGAAAATATCAGCGCAGCCCCCCTTTTGAAAAGGCCGTGTTGGAGTTTTTAGAACCAGGAGAGATCCAAAGGGGTCGATTATTTTCCACAAGGGCTGGAGCTTAGGAAAAATGCCTAAAGTGTGTCTGTCCCTTTGAAATCTGAATATTTTAATACTTATTGACAGATGGATTACTGCAGCTTCTGCAGAAAAGCCTGTCTTGTGAAGGATTTTTGAAAAATATACATAGGCCTAATCCTGTCACCCTTGTGGAAATGAACATTTTACCCCCGAAGACACATGTTATCGTTAAATGCAGATTCATTTTGCCAGAAGGCAGACTGTTTTTTTAAATTGTCCCCTTCCTCCTGATTTCGAAAGAGTTTTAAAGGAATCCCATCGGATTCTAAATGACACCCGATTTTGCTGAAGCGATCGTCTTTGTGTATTTCTATGGGTGATAATTTTTGTATTTTTTATGAGTATGTTCCTCAGGTGTATCTGTGTGGTTTGGAATGTGAATTGTGTGGTTCTGCCCTGCTACTGATTCTGCAATGTGATAACTTTTGTGATGTGGAGTCCCTTTTCTTGTCAAAGTTGACATCCAGCCTCACTGGGTCCTCCCCACCACCACTTTAAACACACTGCTTGTCCCTCTCGCGTTCTCTTTGCCATTCCAATCTTAGCCCCGTGGGGGCGCTGCAGAGCAAAGGGAAATCGGCTCTCTCTAGCAGTAGAACCAACCAGAGTGGGGGCTGGGAATGAATTCACCCTTCTAGTACCTCAGCCCTCTAATTCTCTGCCAGAAGTCTGTAAAGGAAGACCCCACTAGGCCTGGTTTATAGATAATTAATCCCATCACCAGGGTCCTCAGACCCTTTCTGGGGCCAAATGCCAGAGTCCCACATTTCTAATACTCCCCCAGCCCCCAAATTGAAAGAAATTAACCAGGAAATGTTAAAAGAAAAAAAATTATTGAAAATATTTTAAAGGTAAGGATTTACATTTTTGTAGGTCCCCTTCTCTTTTCCAGATGAATGGTGAGGAAAATTGTGCGCCCACCTCTCAATCTCTTTTCAATTATTAGGAAAGTAACTTTATCAAATTTTTTATACCCATCGAATTTCTTCCATAATGTCCTGCCTTCTCTCATTTCTTGATTTCTCCCCATTAGTAACCAGTTGGCATCACTCTGTGAACCTCCCTCACCCCAGCACTGATAGGATTAAAGAAAGGATTGACTTGAATATATTCAAATTCTTTCAAATCATCCATAAGAAGCCCTGAAGAGAGATTTCATGTCTGGGGTCTTATGTGTGATTCTTGTGAACTTGGAGGGTTATGTATCAAACCAGTCCTATGATTTAATGGCTTCTGGCTATTAATGCTCAGAGTAGAGGATCCAGTCAGTCTGTTTGCCTGGTGGTTTGGGCATGGTAATAGGTTCTTAATCACAGGTTCTGGATGAATATAAGCTTTGTTGCAAAATAAAATAGCTTGGTCTTAATATTACATCTGTTTAAGGAAAGGAACAGATTTTGCATCCAGTTCCCTCACAAACTTCCCCACAATACAGCCACAGCTGAAAAGGAACTATCCTTGGAGTAAACACTGTCTTGTCCTCTTTCTAAGGGGACTCACAAGAGGAAATTGGTTTCACCTGTCAGGAATTTCTGGCACCTTGGTAGATCTTGAAACTGTCACATAAGAGAATTATAGATTTTAGGACTGGAAGGAACTTTGCAGATCAATCAACTCCTCGAGGCTTCCTTCTTTCAAGAGGACAGGAGGGGCATCCCTGGAGGCCTGCGGGACCCCGAGACACAACTGAGAACAGGTCTTTGTGGTTCTCTGGTCCTGTGTTAGAGAATCAGGAAGATCTGACTGCCTGGGCTTTGAGGTGGGTGTCTCGTTTTCTGACAGAATTGAGGAAAGCGAGGCTGCTTTGGGCTCTGTGTGAATTGTAAACTGGTTCTCAGAACAAACTCCAGGTCACAATGAGTATTGAGTTTTGACGGTCATTTGGACTTGGTGGTGCCTGTCACCTATACTGTGGTACTCAACAACTACTTTTGATGGGTATGGGAGATTTTATGTACCCATTCATTTTATTTCAAATCCTTCATTTAGAGCTATTGTAAACAAGCCCCTTATATTATCCTCGGAGAGAAAAAAGCATTTTGTTGGTATGATTTAGAGAAATTGAGCAGAAAGTTTTGAGACTTTTTTTTAAAAGATGATTTCCAATCACTACCTTCAGAAACAAGAAGTGTCAACGTTTAATTTTGATCCATATGCTGCCTGCTTTCAGCCTGTATTATTCTGAGACTTTTTTTTTCTTTAGAAACCTTTTCAGCCTAGCTCAGAGTTTACCCCAAAAACACTGATTTTTTCCATACTTTTCTCACTAATTTAAAATGGAAATAAATATCAGGAGCTTAAAATAGAGAAGTGATTTGGGGTGCAGAATCATTTGTTTATTGCATTCAATCACTGTTTTGAATAACAGGGTTTTCACTTCCTTTGAAACCTTAGCATGAGGGAAAGCAACAGCTGGACCAGGAGGGGGTTGGAGGGAGGAAGGCACTGGAGTGTTTGTAAACTCAGGGTGGCTGGCCCACCCTGCCACTGGCTGCCGGTTGCAGTACTTAGCTGTCTTTACTACCTAAGGCTAGAAGTGGAGAAACTTGATTTGCGTGTTGTGCCTGCATGTTTTTTTTTTTTTTTTCTTCTCCACACCGCCCTCTGCACACCTGACCATGCCAAAGCCTATTTGAAGCCGGCCTGATGGCAGGGAGAGCTGGAGAACAGAAGAATGTGCGGAGGGGGAGGGAGGGAGTACTCGGTACTTTTCCATTCACATCTCCACAGTGGCTTTTCTTGTTTATTTCAGCCTCCACCCGCAGAACCCTTTGAGCTGCCTGAAATCCGAGTCATTAAACTGTTCCCTGAGGTCAGACCACAGATGCCCGGTGCATGTTTCCTCCATGTCAATGTCTATGTAACACATGTACATACAGAGACACATGCAAAAAACTGTGTAACTCTGCTGGGGCACAGTGTGAGGTAGGGGAAGAAACAAAACAAAACTGGATTTGTTGCCAGAAGACCTTGGTGTCTAATTACAGTTCTGCCGGGAACTCCTTATCTGATGTGGAACAAAACCACTTGTCAGGACTCAGTCTCCTTAACTGTGTGAAGGTATAACCCCAGTGTTTGCAGGATGTCTATCAGTTCTAAATTTGATACCTTTATGTCTAAATATATATATATATCTCTCTGTAACTTTAAGATGGAGAGGGGAATGGAAAGAAGCCTAGTATATATGTGTCCCTGGGGTGGGAGAAAGAGTTAAAATGTAAACTTCTAAGTAAAGAAGGCAGTCCCAGAATCCTCACCTCTATCAATTTTTAACCAATTGTAGACCAAAGTCTGAGATTATGCTGAATAGGTCCAAAAACCAATTGAAGATTTCAAATGTTAAGAGCTGGAAGTGCCAGTTCTAAGACCTTGTACCTTTGATCTGCATTCCTAATCAGCTGTGACAGTTCCCAAGTGTCTTTTCTGCACCACAGTTCTGTCCCACCCCACCACTTCTTCTGCTTGTTTTTGGAATCGGTCCTAGTCAATGACAGGAAGGAGTTGACACTTGTAAACCGAGCACGCTCTAAGCCACTGGGTCCCATGTGGATGTAAAAAAAAAGTCATAATATTCATACAGAAGGAGAAGAAAGAAAAAAAACCTAGATAGAAATTCCTGGTAAGAAACTGAGAGGTAGCTCAGCCATCACTGCATTAAAAGTAATTATTTGAAGTCAGAGGAAATAACAGATGAGGAGTTTGACCTTACCAAAAAAAAAAAAAGCCTTCCTCTACCAAAACAAACTTAAAGGCAATGATAGAGATCCTTTCTACCAATATTTCCTATACGTCTATGATCTCCATTCTTTAAAAAGAAAGGTCTAAAGTTTCTCAGGCCTGATTATCTTAAACAAAAGGCCTTTAACGGACCTTGATATCTTCAGGAAATAATTTTAAAAGCAACACCTATTTATTAACAGCGACCTCCCCACCACCACCATCCCTCCATTTAAACCTTCTGGAATATTGATGCCTGTTTACAAGGAGAGATGGAGCCAGTTACATTCTCTCAATGAAAAACTATTGAGAGTTATAATAGCTAGCACTGGGAAGTGAAAGTGAGTCACTCAGTGGTGTCTTGACTTTGCAACCCTGTGGATTATATAGTCTATGGAATTCTGCAGGCCAGAGTACTGGAGTGGGTAGCCTTTCCCTTCTCCAGGGGATCTTCCTAACCCAGGGAATTGAACCCAGGTCTCCCACATTGCAGGCGGATTCTTCACCAGCTGAGCCACCAGGGAAGCCAAAGAATACTGGAATGCATAGCCTATCCCTTCCGCGGTGGATCTTCCCAATGCAGGAGTTGAACCGGGGTCTCCTGCATTGCAGGTGGATTCTTTACCAGCTGAGCTACCAGGGAAGCCCTCTGTCCTCAGCAATTGTCTGATCCCACACAACTGATTTTGTATCTTTGGAAACTGAGGCCCACACAGAATGTATTTGTCGCGCACACTGGACCAGGCTGAGTCAGATCCAGAACTTTGATGTCCTGGTTCTAAATCCACTGTGTTTTTCCATAGCTTATCATTAGAAGAGGATATGGGGTGGGCAGAGCTGCCAAAGAGCCATTTTCTGTGGCCTTACATTTTCTGTGACCTTCAGAGAAGTCCCCACTTTTGGACTCCTGAGATGATCTCCACTGAGGTTCTACATCAGTCTTAACAGTACAATGACAGTATGGAAAGGAGCAGACTGTCATTCACAAGTTCTGCATGTTGGTCCCAGTGTAGGACACCGTATAGGAGTCCTCACAGGTTCCTATGGTACTGTGACTTATCACTGTTAATAAACCTATAATTATCTTATGAGTAGTGTGATTGTATTGTAATTGTATGTACATTGGTGTTAAAAACGTAAAATTTAATGTATTTTTGGCCTAGAAACAATGATGCTACAATAGCCAAGAGCCCACCTGCTGCCAGTTCTTGATTTCTGATCCCTTTCTGAAGTAACAGAAAGCAAGGCTCCTTGGATAAATGGCTGGTTCTAGGCTAGGACTG
This sequence comes from Bubalus kerabau, assembly GCF_029407905.1. Taxonomy (NCBI): domain Eukaryota; kingdom Metazoa; phylum Chordata; class Mammalia; order Artiodactyla; family Bovidae; genus Bubalus; species Bubalus kerabau. The sequence continues at coordinate 125,991,856 of NC_073625.1, read as the reverse complement.
GGGCAAGAAGTATATACAGCATTAGAATGGAACATTATATAGCACTGTAAATAAGGAATTGCTGAAAAACAAACAAAAACTGCATTCACAGGGGTATTTCAAAGAGACTGGAGCCACCTGAAGAACTCCCAATGGCCAAAGCTGGAAAATTTGAAGCAAGAAAAAGAAATCGAATAATATTGGATCACAACCCAAAGTATAAAAGAAATATCCATGAGGAGTGATCAGTTATATACCCACCTATTCCCATCCTTGACAGCAGTCACTCCTCAAGTGTGAGCTATGGGTAATGACTTCCTTCCAAAGAGTACAGTTTAGGAAGGGATGGGGGAGGGAATAATTTTACATGGAGAAATCTAGCAAATACTACTCCAGCCACTTCATCAAGAGCAATACCAGCAATTATAAACCGTGTTGACTGCGTGTACCTTTGATATGAGGAATCTGAACATGGCTCTTTAATTCTGTGGTCTTTCTCCCATACCCCAGACTATTTATGAGAAAGGTATCAGACAGATTTCAACAGAAGGGCATCCTACAAAAGACATCACCAGTATTCCTCAAAACTATTGAGGGAAGTCTGAGAAATTGCTACAGCCAAGAGTAACCTCACACAATATGACAATATAATGTAGTGTCCTTGGTGGGGTCATAGAAAAAGATAAGGTAAAAAGACTCTGATGCTGGGAGGGATTGGGGGCAGGAGGAGAAGGAGACGACAGAGGATGAGATGGCTGGATGGCATCACTGACTCGATGGACATGAGTCTGAGTGAACTCCGGGAGTTGGTGATGGACAGGGAGGCCTGGCGTGCTGCGATTCATGGGGTCACAAAGAGTTGGACAGGACTGAGCGACTGAACTGAACTGAACTGAAACCCAGACAAATCTGAATAATTGACAGAATTTAGTTAATAATATTTTATCAGTGTTGTTTCATTAGTTGTTACAAATGTTCCATTGTAAGATAAAATGTTAATGATAACGAGAAAATGGCTACAGGGTTGTTCTATCTTCTCAATATTTCTGTTTAAAAAATATTTAGGAGGCATATCTTTTTTTTTTCCTTTAATATGAGAAACTTCTGAAAATGAGCTGCTGCTGCTAAGTCGCTTCAGTCGTGTCCAACTCTGTGCGACCCCAGAGACAGCAGCCTACCAGGCTCCCCCGTCCCTGGGATTTTCCAGGCAAGAACACTGGAGTGGGTTGCCATGTCCTTCTCCAGTGCATGAAAGTGAAAAGTGAAAGTGAAGTCGCTCAGTCATGTCCGACTCCTAGAGACCCCATGGACTGCAGCCCACCAGGCTCCTCCATCCATGGGATTTGCCAGGCAAGAGTATTGGAGTGGTAAAAAATATTTAGGCATATCTTTTTTTTTTTTCCTTCAATATGAGAAACTTCCGAAAATGAGCTAGGTCTCTTGAAATCTAGGAGATTTTCTTCTCACTCAGTCATGTCGCCCAGATAGAGTCAGGAAAATGAGGGAACCTGCATGTATTCTTCAGTTTACTAAATTGAAAGCAATTTAGCTAATTTCTGTATGTCACCATCTGGACACAGAACTGTCAGAACACTAGAGAAGCACCAAAGACCAAGTGTTGTCATGGTGGTGGATGACTCAAGCCACCTCATTAATCTACTTATTCTACATTTCTTTCAGAAAACCCTCCATGGAAACAAGATCCTCAAAGATCTAGCCTTCAGTCCATGCAGGACACACAATACTTAGGGATTCACCACTGAGGTTGGGGGAGCTCCAGGACCTTCCAGAATGTCTGGTATCTCATTGTACAACTCCAAAAGATCTGTGAATCTCATCATAGGTTAACTCTGGGTCTAGAGAAGAATGCTGGCTGGACCCCATAACTCTTGAGTTTGTCTTCATTCTGACTATGACCCCCTTACCTAAACTAGAAAAATCCAGAGAGAGAAATGGTTTGCCAAGACCACCCCACAAATTAGTGGTAGAGTTGATTCCCATCAATCAACCTACCCTGAATAAAGTTTTTTTGCTGCAGTATTCTCTTTAGTAAACTGAGGACTACTATTGCATTAGTATATTAATACATTATTTCAGAAATGCCGCATTTATTTCTAATTGTCAGTTACCAGTGGTGTCCAATTCCAATGCTGCACTGTGTTTTAAGCGTCTCTTCCTTCTTTCCCAGTTTTCTCACCTTTTCCCACTTGCATCAACCTCTCTGCCACGTGGTTATAAGATCCTTGGACCAACACCTATACTCACGATGGAGGCTGATATTTAAATACTTCTTGGTGAAATGAGGTGAGACTAAATGCTATCACAGTCCAATTTGGGTAGCATGACCCTCAGCAATCTATTTGGTCACATGTCTCAAGAATCATAAATGTAGTCATGCCCTTTGACCCAGTAATTCTACTTCTAGGAATCTATCTTCAAGGCACAATTCAACATATAGGGGGAAAAGACATCTTTGAGTGAATATATGTATCCAAGCATTATATCTAGCAACAAAAAGGTTGAACAATCTACATGTCCCATTATGATGGGTTGGAGGAAAGGAATTGAACACAGAATGGTTAAATATAAATGCAACTAATTTTAAAAAACCAGGATTGGAAAATACTTGTGGTAACAAATAAAGTGAAAAGAGGTAGAATGTATATGTAGTGTATTTATGCGTGGATGCATGCTAAGTCACTTTGGTCATATCCAACTCTTTGTGACTCTGGACTGTAGCTCTCCAGGCTCCTCTGTCCATGGAATTCTCCAGGCAAGAGTGGATTGCCATGCCTTCCTCCAGGGGATCTTTTTGACCCAGAGGTAGAATCTGAGTCTCTTATGTATCCTACATTGGCAGGCAGTTTCTTTACCACTAGTACCACCCGGGAAGCCCAGTGTATTTATAACTCTGTTTAAAAATACTATACATAAAAAATAAACGAGATATAAATAAAAGTACACAATTACCTCCCCACCCCCCCCCAAAAAAAACCCCAAAAAACAAAAAAACTATTTACATTGTCTCTCTCTTAAGGTGGTAGGATCATGGATACTTTTTTGTCCTTTATTTTTTGTCTTCCAAATTGTATAATATTTATATATCAGTTTGATAGCTATCTATCTCATAAGCACACACTCAAGACCATGAAAAGCCCTGAGTGAAGTCTTTTAAATGCAAGCAGTTAGCCCTGTAATTCACAGTTTTGAACGTTTGACCTAAAGTTGAATCCTCCCACATCTTTGAGGCCTAGAGCAAAAGTGAGAACTGCCCACTCAGTCCTGGAGAAGACCTTTTACTCTGGGAGACACTTGTCTCCACACCAACAAAACCTTTCTGAGCACATTGACCATAAAGAGGTTGAATGGATCCTGTAAATCTTTGATCTATCTCCGCCCCCTGGGTCTTGGTGTGCTTATCTGGTTTGTTGGTGTTTCACAGCATTTGCAAATGTCAAAGGGTTTCCCGGTTGCTTTACTGTCTCTATGAGGCCACCCAGGAGATCTCCTGGTAGAGACCTTCTTTGAGATCCTCCTGGGACTATGGGAGATTTATTTTTAATTCTTATAACCTGTTTGACTAGTGAATTCTAAGGAAAACAATTTAAAAACAAACTATCAATTTTTTTTTTCCCTTCAGAGAATCACAGGGTTGTTAGGAACTTCTGGGGGTGGGTGGTTACCATCCTTTGAATCTCTGGTTCTCAGAAAAGGGCATGGCAGGGGAGATGGCAGGATCTAGGAGGTGAGGTAAGGACCATGGTTCTGTTAAGCCCTCTTTTCTTAGACCACTGATCTAATTCCTCATGCTCAAGCTTATTCATTCACTCATTCACACAACACACAGTTCATTGGGAGCCTTTTGTGGGATAGACACTATTTTCACCGTATACTGGGAAAATAAATATGAATACAACAGGGGACTTTGGCTCTAGGGGACACATAGTCTACTGAGAGAGCAAAGGCCAAGAATGGTGCAAAAGCTGCTCTAGGTCATGCAAAAGATAGTCCCCTTGCCAGGCCGGGCCCCAGTATCCTGATTCTGAGCCAAATAAAACTCTCTGGCTTCTTCTCAGATGCTGTGTCTACCTTCCCCTCCAAACCAGTGCCAGGCACTGACTGCCTCCTTGGGCAGCTTCAGCCTCTGAGTTTTTCATTCAGTATTGATGAGAACAGAATATAACTCAGCTGCCTCAATGTACCATCCAGCAATGGTGGATGCACTATGCAATGCACCCAATACCCAATGCAGAGAAATCTACGAGAGCCTGAAGCACATGCAGCTTCACCACCCCCAACACCAGGTCAGCTCAGCCTACAGGCCAGAGCTTTGCCTGGACTGTGATTTTTACATCTTTGCATGCCTGACAGGTTCTACGATGAACACAGCCTCATGCTATTCCAAAGCACACAGCCTCAAGTAATGTCCACAGCCTGGAATCCAGAACCTAATACCATATCTAACAGGATCTAAACACCTAATAGATCCTGATGCCTTCTCAACTAAATCCAAGTTTACCCCAACCCTCTGGGCATCCTGGACTTTTGGGTAATACACTAACAAGTGGTAAAACCCAGTACCAGTCCTGCACCCAGACCATTTTGTATAGTACACTAGTTGCCAAGGCCCAGCCTGCCTGAGGGTTGGACCCATGTGCCAGGAATTGTAATAACCATTTCCTTTCTATGGCCAGGCAAGGACGAGTTGGTTATAAAGATGGCATAAGAATTCCTGATACAATTTCAACAATCTTCAATTAGTTGGAAGGCGCATGAAGCAGCAGCTTGCAGCTCACCCTTTGGTGGCATTGGCACTGAAATGCTGGCAGAATGCTCAAAAGAAAATGGGACAGGAAAAGATTAATAATGACATGAATAAAGGTCATAATTTGGAAATACATATTGAGAAGACTTGACGATGGTGATGGTAAATCAATAACCAAGCACTTTAGGCCCTCAAACTTCTTCCCAGTCTTGTCTCCTGTAACAGTTTTCTACCCCAGACCCTTAGCATTCTCCAAGGACCCGGCCACTTACCTCCACTCCACACCCAGGGCTTGATCATTGCCTTTGATAGGCTAGAAGCTCCTCAAAGACAAGAACACCTCATTTTTGTTGAATTGTACTTATGTCCAACACATGGTACTCACTTAGGAAATGTTGATTGAATTCAAGTAGGTAGAACTGAAAGAGAATTTGATGTGAAATCTGATGATCTGGGTTCCAGTTAAAGTTCCACAACTGACTAACTTCTGTGAGTCTCAGTTTCTTGTTCTCTAAAATGGTAATTTCTGTTCAGGGACGACATCACAGGATTCCCGTGAGAGTCAAGTACCATGGAGGGGAAAGTACTTTGGAAATTATAATGCATAATTCAAAGTAGTTGTTGACTGTTGAGTGAATGGACAAACTAACGGGTGAATCATCACAGTGAAGTGAAGCCATCGGGTTATTCCATAACCGATTTTGTGATTCAGATTATATCTGGGGAACAATGTGTTTGCAATGTCCTGCCTTGACTTTTAACCATCCTTAAATATGGTTATTTCACTTCCCAAAATAATTTAACTCTTTCTGTACAAGAAGACATAAATTACTGCAGAGGATTCATACTCATCCATAGAGAATAAAAAAGATCATCAGAAAGTCTTTATGTTCTTGAAATGCAGAATTGGAAATGACCCATTTCCCAGTAATGGGAACTGAAATCCAGTATTAGATCCTCCTTTTCGGTACCTTCTTCCTCTTCCTCCTCTTTCTACCTTGGCCCCTCCCTACCCCTCCCTTGCACCCAAATGGAATAAGTCTTTTGTTTTGAGCTAACTTTAGTCTTAGAAAAAGGTATTAACAAAGCACAAATCCATCAGGGCTGTTTTCTAGGAGCAACAAGTTAAGTTCTTGAGTTGATGGGTGAGTTACTAAAACAGGGAGGTAGGATAACTTTCTACCAAAGGTCCAATGCAAATGACAGAGAGAACCTTGGACCAGCTTTGTCCTGTAAGAGAATCCATGCATCTCTCTATCCCTTCTGCCTCCACGACAAATGTAGAACAGAGTTCATGGATGTGACAGTGAATATAAAAAAGAGTTAGGAACAAGCTGGTCTTGATAAGAAGAGGAAACAAAACATGAACATGGGTGCTGGAGAGAAGATAAGGGCTTCACTCCAGTAACAAAACAAGGCAATGTGTAAGATGAAGCAACAGACCTTTGTTAGAATTAAAAAAAAAAAAAAAAAAAAAAATACTCAAAAGTCTAGATCCTACTTCTTATAACCTATGACAGTAGGTACCTAAAAGGAACGAAATAGCAGGTGAACTCGGGGGAAATAAAATGACAAATCTTCAAAAGGGCCAGGACGTGTGGCAAGAGAAAGTTCCTAGAACTGGGACGTCATCTGCCCATATCTGCCAGTTTTGCCAGCACCAAACCCACGATGAACAGCTAACTTATTTTTGGATTCCTAGAGGTGGGAAGAAGAGAATACTGGATGTATATGGCATTAAAAAAAAAAAAAAACAAAAACCTCCAACGCGGGAGGGCTGAGACAATGTCCAAGCAGTGCAAGGGCAGCCACCTCCCCCATATGGCTCCTTTTTTTTCCTTTCTACCCTTCCCATTCCCAACACCTCTAACCCAAGCATACCTGTGAAGCTGCATTCCTGCACAAAGCTAAATGTGTGTGTGTTGTGGTGGGTGGGGGGTGGGGGAGGCGGATGGCCCTGGGAGAAAGCAAAGTAACATAAAGATACTTCCCTTTTCAACATTGAAAGCTGGGAAGGTTTAGAAGAAAATGAAGGAGTGCTGTAAGATTCTAGGAACTAGAAACTGAGAAGATGGAGAAATAGAAAATATTCAACTGTATTCCCTTATTTTATTATTCGTTTGGTTGGACTTTTTTCAGCATGGAATAAATATGTGTTGATATTTTCAGGTCTTATCAGTTTACAGCTACAAAAGCAATGAAGTGAGCACCTATGCTAAGTACTAGGCTACACTTTGCACACACAAAGAAAAATTGCAGACCTGCCGTAAATCATTATACAAGTAAATCCACAGATGAGCATACATTGTAAATTATGAAAGCTGAAATACAGGCATAGATAAGGTGCTCTGGCATGGGAGGAGGGAACTTACATAATGTACAGGCCTCTCTATTAAGGTCAACTTTAAGCTGAGATCTAGAAAGAGGATAGGTTAGCCAGGTCAAGAATGAGGAGGAAAGTATACTGGGAAGAGGGAACAGAGATCAACAGTCCTAAAAGGAGTAGAACCATGGCACATTTGGAGAGCTGAAAGCGGCCAGCATGGCACAGAGAGAGTGGTAAAGATGGATTTGGAGGGAGAATCAGGAGCTGCGCTATGTAGGCCTTTGTAGACAATGGTCAGAAATTTAGAGATTAAGTGTGGTGAGAAGTTATTTAATATTTCCAGGCAGGGTGATGCCATGATATGACTTATATTTTAAGAAAAGCAGCCCAGCTCTTGTGTGGAATAGAAAGAAGCACAAGGAGATTCTTGAAGAGGCTATGGTCAGAGTCCCAGTGAGAGATGAAGGTAGCTGGCACTGTAGAAGTAGCAGTGTAGGTGGGGAGGTATGGGAAGGTTTGACACATACTTTGAGGGTAGATTTGACAAGGTTGAAAGAAAGATTGGGTAGAGTAGGAGTGGGTGGTAAAGGGGAGAAGGGTATCAAGAATGAATCCCAAGGTTCTGATTTAAGTAATTGGGTGGATATGTTTCTATTTACTGAGTTAAAAATACTGCGAAGGGGGAGCTTGCTGGGAGATAATTGCTGTAAATCAAGAACTCTGTTTCGAATGTGGTATATATTTCAGATGTCTCTGGAGTAGATGTCAAAATAAGCAGTTGGATATTTAAGACCTGATCTCAAAAGAGATGTCTGGTTTGGAGATATCAATTTGCGATCCATCAAAATAGAGCTAGTATTTGAAGCTAGAAGAAAAGATAGGTTTTCATATCAGACCAGGTATTGAAAAATAGAATAAAAAATAGTAAAGGTGGAACACGTCTTAGAAATACTCCAGTCCAAACTCATTTCTCAGTTGGTAGCAAAATTGGGAACTAAAGTTAAGCCACTGGTGGAAATGGAATTAATAAGAGACTGGGTCTCATTTTTGGAGCAGCACTTTTTTCATTTTACAATGTTCTGTCAACATCTGTGAAGAAGGCAATGGCACCCCACTCCAGTACTCTTTCCTGGAAAATCCAATGGATGAAGGAGCCTTGTAGGCTGCAGTCCATGGGGTCCCAAAGAGTCGGACACAAGTGAGCAACTTCACTTTCACTTTTCACTTTCACTTTTCACTTTCACTTTTCACTTTCAAGCATTGGAGAAGGAAATGGTAACCCACTCCAGTGTTCTTGCCTGGAGAATCCCAGGGATGGGGGAGCCTGGTGGGCTGCCGTCTAAGGGGTCGCACAGAGTCGGACACGACTGAAGCGACTTAGCAGCAGCAGCAGCAGCAGCAGTCAACATCTGACATCAAAACGGTGTAGACTGAGATATTGTGTGAGACATAATTCTATAGGTCTGGCTCATGGTGTCATATCTCTGTCTCTGCTGGTTCCCTACTTACTGAAAAGACAGTCATCCCAAATGAACATGCCTGGCAATTTGCTATTGAGGGTCCATGCCTTAGAGTGGGCACCAAGCTGCTAAAGCCATGTTCCTGTGTAGCTCTGTCCTACTCAGCTTTGCACCTGTGGTCCCTGCAATTATTTAGGAACTGGACCATCCCTCCTCCCAAATGTGAGTCCCTGAAGGTCAGGAGCTAATTTTACTTTTCTTGTTATGTATCTTAATCTCACTCTCACACTTGCAATAAGTAACTTACTCATCTAATACATGTTTTGAATCAGAGGAACCCAATAAATTGAAACTTTCCATCAGCTTTAATGCACCTTTAGTTATCTTTCCATTCTTCCAAGGAAATACAGAGCACATGCTATACGTCAGGTATGGTGCTAAAAGTTCCAACCGTGTTCAGTCTTTAAATACAGGTATCATGTTATAGTTGTGATTAGCTTTTGTCCAGTATGTTTAGGCTTATTCATCTGTACTCATTTGTATACCTTCTATCTGATCAATGAATATTGTGCATCAACCGTGTGTACAGAGTTGAAAAGCCTCTGTCACTCAGGGCTATTAGGCCAGTGCAGGAGAGAGACGTACTGGACACTAGCAATGTCCTGGGCCATCTCTGAGCTACAACCAGTGTCCTTGGTTAAATATATGGGAGCATGATTGTTTCAAACTGAGAGATCTAAAAATGTTTCTTGGAGGGATGGAGTTTGAACATAGTAATAAAGTAATGTAAAATAATGAACATATCCTTGAAATAAATATCAAAATAATAAATCTCTGAAATAATATGAGTTAACACATATGTGGGACTTAGTACATACTCGTGTAAGTACTTTACATTTGTGAGTGTATTTAATCCTCACAGCAATTTTTTTTTAAGATTTTTTAATGTAGACCATTTTTTAAAAGTCTTTATTGGATTTGTTATAATATTTCTGTTGTTTTTGTTCTGATTTTTTGGCCACGAGTCATACAAGATCTTGGCTCCTCGACCAGGGATCAAACCCACACCTCCTGCGTTGGAAGGTGAAATCTTAACACTAGACTGCCAGGGAAGCCTTCAGTACTCACAACGATCTTACATAATTGGGTGGTGCTATTATCGTCACTTTAGAGACAGGAAACTGAAGCACAGAAAGTAACTTCCCTATGGTCAAATAGCTAACACACAGCAGAGATAGGGATTTGAATGCTAGAGATGGAAGTCTCATGCTCTCCTGCCTTATGAATGAAAGGACTTCAACAGCCAGGTTCAGAAGAAGGGGTGTGGGGAAGGGGGGCATTTTAGACAGAGAGGAGAGCTGAAACAAAGGCACAGAGATTAGGTTTAACTTAATGATGCGTTCGGAGAAGGCAATGGCACCCCACTCCAGTACTCTTGCCTGGAAAATCCCATGGACGGAGGAGCCTGGTAGGCTCCAGTCCATGGGATCTCGAAGAATCAGGCATGACTGAGCAACTTCACTTTCACTTTTCACTTTCACGCATTGGAGAAGGAAACGGCAACCCACTCCAGTGTTCTTGCCTGGAGAATCCCAGGGACGGGGGAGCCTGGTGGGCTGCCGTCTCTGGGGTCTCACAGAGTCAGACACGACTGAAAGCGACTTAGCAGCAGCAATGATGCGTTATTTTGCCTAGAAAGCTGTCTATTTTGCAAAGAACTTTCTCAGTCAGTCTTTAATATGCTTGTTCTTGTGATCCTGTGAAGTATGACGTGATTATTATTTCAATTAGAAAGATGAGGAAATTGGGAGCCAGGACGGGAAGGCACCAGCTGGGCTAGTGAGATGTACAGTGAGAGGCAAAACCCAATCTTTTCTCCTCAGACCAGTGCCTTTTCCCATGTTGTAGTGTAAGCAACTAAATATATTCAATGTTCCCATTTCTAAGCAGGCCCCATGCTAGGCTTTTCTTTTTTTAAAAAAGTTTTTTTTATTTTATATTGGAGTTCAGGTGAGCCTGGCAGGCTGCAGTACATGGGGTCGCAAAGAGTTGGACATGACGTAGCGACTGAGCACGCATGCATAGCTGATTAACAAGGTTGTGATAGTTTCAGGTGGATAGCAAAGGCACTCAGCCATACAGATACATGTATCCATTCTTCCCCAAACTCCTGTCCCATCCAGGCTGCCACATAACATTGAGCAGAGTTCCCTGTGCTATACCACAGAAACTTGTTGGTTATCCATTTAAAATATAGCAGTGTGTACATGTAGATAGCAGGGGGTTTCCCAGGTGGCTCTGTGGTAAAGAACCCACCTGCCAAGGGAAATATGGGTTCAATTCTTGGGTCAGGAAGATTCCTTGGAAGAGGAAATGGCAACCTACTCCAGTATTCTTGCTTGGAAAATTCCATGGAGAGAGGACCCTGGCAGGCTACAGTCCTTAAGGTTGCAAAGACTTGGACATGGCTGAGCATGCATACAGACACATGTAGATCCCAAACTCCTTAACTGTCTCTTCCCCCATTCTTCCCCCCCGGCAACTATAAGTTCATTCTCTTTCTGTATACATTCTAATTTCATCTCCACAATGCCCCTGAGAGGTAGGTGTTATTGCATTTTCAAAGAGGAAATATTTCATCTCTGCCCCTACATCTTTTTTTTTTTTTTTTTTCAGACTACTAATGATTCCCTACAAGCATGTTGAGTTTTGGGTTCATATTTTGTCTACTCTTTGGTCCCTGGGAACCCCTGAGGCTGAAGTATTACTCGTGTGTGAGCCCAAGCAGCATCTCTAAAAATGGAAAAATCCAATTCATCTCTTTGCCAAAATCTTCCAGTCACTCCTTGCATTTGGCCAACCTTTCCTTTGTGGTGAAAGTCAACATTTAAATATGAAACCTGGCCTAATTTCCAAAACTTTAATTGCATTATTAAGAATTAGTTACACCTGGGCCTTGTGAATCTCTGAGGGGAAAGACTGGGAATGAGGCTGACCAAACCCTCAAGGCTGGCCAGCAATTTGGTGCAATTGTTGAAATTCTTGATGTAATCCGGGTCTGCACTGGTTGGTGGTACCATTCCAGCTCAGTGAGTACCCTCTGTGGAGAGCATAGTTCTAGGCCCTCTGGGGAAGTATAAATTAGTGGCTAGAGAAAAAGACTGGCTGTACCATGGATCCGGTGACAAGTATGTCAAATGCCAAAGAAAGCCGATCAAGCAAGAGCTGGTAAAACTTCACAGCTAGCCCCATGGCCTGAGGCAGCAAGGGCTGGATTCCTGAGCACCAACTTTGTTTGTGCATGTTCAGCTGGAGAATCAGGTAGGGAAGAGGAAAGACTGTGTTCAGTCCTGTTGCCTTCCAGATTGGATGAAGGCTTTAAGAGAGTCATGACCTCAACCTTGAAGGGCAACATTGGAAAAAGACCAGAAAAAAGGAGAGATAAAATGGCTAGAGCTTTTAATGCAGGGGTGTGGGGGGGTGGAGGGGTGTACGGGATAATGGATAGAGTGAAACTTGCAAGTTTTCACTTGATTTTCAAGGCCAACAATATAATGAAGGGGTTCATTTTTTAAAGCTGTTGTCATGCCTTTCAAAAGAGTCTTCCCAGCAAGCTGGATGCCAGACCAGAGGTCTAAGATGTCTCTCCTGATGCCTCTGGCCTTGGTTTGCTGATTTATAAAAGAGGAAAGCAACTGCTACTTCACAGGTATTCTTTTGAGGATTAAATATGGTAAAGCACAGTAAATGGCTCATTAACATAAATGTGTAGAAAATAGACTGATATCCTGTCCAGCTATCCCATCTGGTAAAAAGTACTAGACAGTTGAGTCTCGTTTAAGAGAAACTTAGAAATCATCTGATCCAATACCTGAATGCAGTAGATGAGGAGGGAGAAGGCAGGAAGTGCCTTGCCTGAGGGTTAGGTACTTGCCTGAGGAAGTTAGAGGCTGGGGGAGGCGATGTGGGAAGGAGAGAGCCCCCGTGACGTAATCTGATTTTATACTGACAGGAGACATAGGCAGGGGTCTTCATTTCATAAGTCAGACCCAGAGGTTCCAAGTGGAAATAGCCTCCCTGAGATCAAAGAGCTAGTAAGCAGATGAGGGGGTGATTCAAAGCCTGGTTGAGTTAAAACCAAAGCCCATGGTCTTGACCTTACACCGTCTCACCAGCTTTTCTGATTCCTTGCACTGACTGGTTTTTTCAAGGTTTCCATAGCACCTTTGGAAAGCACTGGTGGCTAGGGAAGGGGTTTTTCTTATTTTTTAGAAGTCTGTCTATGAATCACTGTGTAACCCTGCTTTATGCAGCTCAGTTTTATGGCCTAAAATGTCTAAGTGCACTGGCTGCCCCAGGCCTCTTTCACCCCTAACACTTTAATTGGTGCTTCACACCAATCAGAGAATGGTCCTCCTTAGCCTCCAAATTTAAGTAGTTCTTATCTATAAAAATAACTTCTTTAAAATCGTCTCTATATGTTTCTTTTTGTTACCTGAGGCCAGCAAAGAGACATGCCTCTCACTTCCTTCCACCAGCACCCAGTAGGTGCTTAATATACTTTTGGATACATACATTGGTAAAGCAGACATTAATTCTAATAGCATCCTATACACTGAAACAGATTTTTTCTTTTCTTTTTTTTTTTTTGCGTTTCTCTGACCTATGGCCCCAGTATCCATCCATCTGTATGTCCATTATCCATCCACATGAATTTACATAGATAATTACCAAAATCACAGGTGTGCATGGAGATGCCTGCATATATTCACTCAGCATTGATTAAATCCCTTATGTTACCTAGCTTGAAGTGTCACGGGTTAAATCTAGACTGGATTGTTAACTATCTCAAAAGTCTTTTCTTATACTATCACTTTAAAAAAAATTCTGATACTTAGACCAGAAGACATTGCTATGAGCTATATTATTCTATGCTTTACTGAAAAATTAGCTCAAAATCCTGGTCTCTTCTTAATTGTTACCATGTACTGCTGCCATGCATAGCACGGTCATAGCACAGAGCAGTGGCTTAGAGAAGGGTTTACATTCACAGGTGGCTCATGGACCTTCCTTCTCACTTTCTGAATTACGTTTAACAGCTTAGTCTATTATCTGCCTGGACCCCTGATGTTAAACTCATATATTATTCACTTGCCCAAATTCAGGAGACTAAGGCAGTGCTGCTGGTTGCTGAATTAGCTGCATCTAGGTCTCTGAAATGGAGAAGGCAATGGCACCCCACTCCAGTACTCTTGCCTGGAAAATCCTATGGATGGAGGAGCCTGGTGGGCTGCAGTCCATGGGGTCGCTAAGAGTCAGACATGACTGAGCGACTTCACTTTCGCTTTTCACTTTCATGCATTGGAGAAAGAAATGGCAACCCACTCCAGTGTTCTTGCCTGGAGAATCCCAGGGACGGAAGAGCCCTGGTGGGCTGCTGTCTCTGGGGTCGCACAGAGTCGGACACGACTGAAGCGACTTAGCAGCAGCAGCAACAGCAGGTCTTTGGAAAGGCAGCCCGTGGAAAAAGCACAGGCTCTTTAAACAAAGCTAGTTTCTTCTGGCTCTGACACCAAATACCTGTATAACCCTAGGCAAGTTAACTTCTCCGAGTCTTGGTTTTCTTAGCTCTAAAGAAAGGAGGAGTAGTACCCAACTCACAAATGTATGTAAGATAAATAGAAAAGTAATTTCCAGAACCTGATATATAAGGGCTAACAAGGGTCAACCATGGCTCCAAGTCTTTGGGCCTGAGCAAGGGTAACAAATGAAATTGTCATTTAACAGTAGCACAGGGGATAAACAGCACCTCATTTGGGTACTGTCCTTGTCTTCAGGAAGGTACATCTTCCAATCCCCTTTTCTATGTCCCTCCCATATCTTAAAGTCTTGATGAAGGACTTCTGAATTCATCACCAATGTGGAGCCCTTGCCTGCTTTCCTAGCCACTGAGGTAGATAATCTACATGTGAGTCCGAGTGATTATTTCAGCGGCAGTCTCATGCATTCCACTAATCCCCTACAATCATCCTGCTTTAAGAGTGTAAAGCACTTTCCCATCCGTCACCTCATGTGATCTTCACAGCAGCCATATCAGAACCCAAGCCAGTGGTATGATACTTCTTTGACAGGTGAGCAAGCCAAGCAAACCTCTTTAAGGTCAAGTGGCTTGACCAGGGTCGCACTTCAAGATATAGGTCTTCTATGGCTCTGAATTCCATCTGTGAGTTTTCTATTATACCAAACAGTTATGGGATTTTTGCTGCATACTAAAAGACAGACAATAGGGGCTTCCTTGGTGGTCCAGTGGTTAAGAACTTGCCTTCCAATGTAGGAGACTCAGGTTCGAACCCTGGTTGGGAAACTAAGATTGTACATGCTTTGGGGCAATTAGAGAAAGCCTGTGTACCACAAAAAGACCCAGTGCAGCCAAAAAAATTTTTAAATATTAAAAAAATTAAAGGACAGACAATAGATCTTCTGGAAGAAATAAAACCAGGAAGGAATAGACTGACAGAGAACAATTGCCTTAGACTGGTGCTCCCCGAATCTGGCCCTTGCCCAGTGTTCCTCTCTCCCAGTCACTCCTTTCTCAGTCTCTGGTCACTCAGGTCTTCCCTGCAGTTCAGAGCGGCACTTAAACCCACGCTTCTCCACGAAGTCTTTGGCCAGCCACCCACTCTATTCTGTAAAATATACTGAATGCTGGACTCTGTGCTCTACTGTCCTCTAGCAGGGAGAAACAGACAGTAAGTTCAAGGTAAAGACGTGCATTGTGTTGTTTGTTTTGTTACTAAGTTGTATCTGACTCTTTGCGACCCTTTGGACTGTAGCCCGCCAGACTCCCCAGTCCATGGGATTCTCCAGGCAAAAACACTGGAGAGGGTTGCCATTTCCTTCTCCAGAATACATACACTAGCTTGGATGATAATAAAAGTTACAAAGGGAAAAAAGCAGGGAAGAGAGATAGGGCATGTGAGGGAGAAAGATGCAAAGTGAGACAGGCTGCTAGAGTAGATGTTCTGAGCAGGTTACTAGAGGCTGAAAGATGAGGGAACAGACCATCTGGTTATAGGGTAAGAGCAGCAGGGAGAGGGTGCGAGACCTGGGCCCTGAGCCAGCGTGTATGGTGTTGGAGGAACAGCATGGAGGCTGGTGTCCTGGGAGCCGAGCAGAGGCCAGAGCAGTGGGAGAGGAGGACAGAGAGGAAAGTGAAGTACATTTATATACATCCCATTGGGCACTGGAAGGACTTTCTGTGACTCTGGATGAGATGGAAAGCCATTGAAGAATGCCTCTGGAGGTTCTGTGGAGATGGGCAAGGTGGGAGTATAGACACTAAGCATTATCGGAGAAGGCGATGGCACCCCACTCCAGTACTCTTGCCTGGAAAATCCCATGGACGGAGGAGCCTGGTAGGATGCAGTCCATGGGGTCGCTAAGAGTCAGACACAACTGAGCGACTTCACTTTCACTTTCATACATTGGAGAAGGAAATGGCAATCCACTCCAGTGTTCTTGCCTGGAGAATCCCAGGGACGGGGGAGCCTGGTGGGCTGCCGTCTATGGGGTCGCACAGAGTCGGACATGACTGAAGTGACTTAGCAGCAGTAGCAGGAAGCATTATAATAATTCTGGAGAAAGATGATGGTGGCTTGGAGAAGGAAATGGTGAGCAGTGTTCAAATTCTATTTTTTTTTTTTTTTTTTTTTAAGCAGAGCCAACAGTATTACTGATAGTTTGGCTTAGCTCATGAAGAAATAGGAGTCAAACACAGCTCTAAGTATTTTGACCTGACCCACTGTTATAAGTGGAATTGTTATTTACAAAAAAAATAAAGAAGGGCTGAAGGCGAAGTAGATCTGAAAGAGCTAGGGGCACACAGGGAAGCCCAACTTGGAGGTGTTCAGCCAGGGAAGCGAAATATACAGGCAAAGGTCAATGACTGACTAGGCAGCTGGATTTTGGAGTCTGGAGTCCCAGAGAGAAATCAGAGTGGAAAATACAAATTTAGGAGTTGTTGTTCAGATTTTATGAAAACTGTGAAACTGAATAAGATCCTCAGGGAAGTGAGCACAAACAAGAAAAGGTGCCTTAGGACATTTTCCTGTCAGAGGTTTGGAAGAAGTTCACCAGCCAAGATGAATGTGGAATGGCCAGGGAGATAGGGGAAAACCTTGATATCCTATCTGTGGAATCCTGACAAAACTTGTCTATCCTTTTTAACTCTTGCTTTATGTTCCTGGGTGGAGGCAGACTCAGGCATCTTTAGAGTAAAAGCCACATCACTTCTCCACATTCCATGATGCTCAGCACCTAGGAGCCCTTCAGTTAAAACTCAGCTGGCTGACTTAGAGCTGAATCACAAAATGACTGAGCATAAGGGACCCAAGAAATCATCTGGTTCTATGATTTCCCAACTGTATTCTTTGGAGCAAGTCAGAGAGTTCTTTTCTTTCATCATTGGGAAACCTATAAAGCTGTGGCCTCTCTTTTCCTAGAAGGGCTAATAAAAGAAACAGCATTCTGACAATCAAAGGCCTCACTCTTTTCTTCTAAGAAATATTTGAGATTTCCATCAGATGTTTCAGAAAGTTCCAAGAGCTTGGATCTAGTCAAGAACATCCACTGGTCAGAGGGGCTAAGGAGAAACATACTGTTAGACTCTGGCCTCGTTTCATATTGATCTGAGAAGGAGAGACACCATCTGCCATATTCCTTCCTCTTAAGACCAATTGTAGGCCCAGGATCCTAGACAAGATCATAGAGATCATCTAGTCTAACCCCCTCCTCGAAAGATGAGGTCCTTGGGCCTAGAAAGTCCCCAGCATCTTGTTCAAAATCACATACCAAGTGTGTTGGATCCAAGATTAAAAATCAAGTCTAAACTTGAAACTTTCTGATCAGAATCAGATTCAACTAAGCTCTAAGAGCATTTACTATATGCCTGAAAACCTGCCAGGAGCTTTTACATGTTATCATTCTTAATCCTTACCGCTACCTCTGAGACAGATCCTATTACCCACTCTTACAGGTGAGAGCTGTGATGCTCAGAATGGAAAGTGACGTGTCCGGGGTCACATGTCTGGAGAGTTGAAAGAGCAGGAATGGAGGTCATGCTCATTTGACTCGGTGTTCAGTGCTCACCCAGCACACCTGCTGCCTTTCCCAGCAAGTCAGTCTCACAAGGTTATATAATCCGACTGTATGACTGACTGCCCCAGACCCTGCCTTCCTATCCATAGGTGACTCCCCTCCAGCTTGCTGTGTTGGAGAGTGACTTAACTTTGAGTCCAGAGTATGAATTCTGCAACCGAACTGCCTGGACTTAAATTGTGACTCTGCTACTTACGTTAGCTATGCAATGTTGGGCCATAGAACTTCCCTACACCCCAGTTTCCTCATCTACGAAATGGGAACAGTGGTATATTTACCTGCAGGGAGTTAAGATTAAGCAACAGAATATATGTAAGTCATTTAGCACAGTGTCTGATGTGCATAGCAGATGTTCAATAAATGTTAACTGTATTAGTCAATAGCTGACCTTTTAGAAACAAAAACAGAAAAACCCTGGCACTGTTGTGAAACATACCGTCTGATGCTTCAAATTTTATTTCTGAAATATGTCCAGGTGGGGAAGCCAATACTAAAATCCAAACCTTACAGGTTTTAGGAGTTTCAACAACATGCTCTGTATCAATCTGGATTCAACTAGGAAAGAAAAGTGATATGGAATTACAGGAATTAGCTCTTACACAACTGATAGAAAACCAAAGGTGTATATTAAGATAAGTCCTAAAAACCTCTTTGAAATACCAATGAAAAGATAAAAATAGAGTATGCATGTGTATGTATAGAAGAAACACTGGAAGGAAACTCATAGAAATGTTCATAGTGAATATTTCTGAGTAATGGGAGAATGAGAGGTTTTAACTTTCTTTCATTTACTTACTTTCTAATTTTGTACACCGAACAGGTATTCAGATCAGAAATTATTTAATTGTTAATTATTTATTGTTCACTTCTTTCTTACCTAACATTTTTTTTTCTCTAAAAACTGCAAGATAAATTATTGGAATCACATATGATTATAATGCTAATATGGGGAAGAGACAAGAAGAAGGAGTTAGAATAGACATAGAATAGAAACGCAGGGCAGATAATTCCTTAAACTTGATTTAAGTTAAGAAGTGTTTCCTCAGGATTCTAAAAGTCATGAACAGAAGATACTATCATATCCAAGTGAGAGTTTTAAAAAGAAAAATACCCAGCGTGATGGTGCCACGAAATAGGCACTCAACTGGGATGTCAGTGTGTCTGGGCTGGATCCTAGTCCCTCTGAGGAACTGACTGTCTTCAGCCTCCCTTTCTCCTTTGTAAAGTAAGAGCCCTCGGCATTAAGGGATTCCTGTCATGTCTGTGTGTTTCATTTGCCCAAGCCTAAGGTCATTGGGAAGGCTTCCCCAGTGGCTCAGCAGTAAAGAATCCACCTGCAGTTCAGGAGACAGAGGAGATGCAGGTTTGATCCCTGGGTTGGGAAGATCCCCTGGAGGAGGACATAGCAACCCACTCCAGTATTCTTTCTGGACAAATCCCATGGACAGAGGAGCCTGATAGGCTATGGTCCATGGGGTTGCAAAGAGTCGGACCAGACTGAAGCGACTGAGTGCATACACACATACCCACAAGGTCACTGGCAGATGGAAGGAGCAGGGAAGTTGGGAGGTGGGTGTTGGGTGATCACAGTAAGACCTCTGACTACTGTGGGGGGAAATGTGTTGCTTCTTCTTTCCACTGTCACCCTGGCAACCCCATGAAGAGAGAGGCAAACCTAAGGCAAGAAGCTTGAGGATCTTTTAACATTCTCTGTGAAGCAGGTCTGGACCAGAATCTGATTTTCTAGATAAAGCCAAAGAATGTCAGGACTGGAAATGTCAAAGGCTATGTAGTCCAATCCCTACCTTTAAGACGAGGACAGTGAAACCCATAATGGCAGATCACTTTGTCTAAGACATACAGAGCCTAGAGAGAAACAGGCTCCTAGTTGAGTGCACTGGCCACCATACCCTGACTTTTCCAAGGTCCCACCCATGATTGATTTAATGATGCAGATAGTGACTGAAAGAGAAGACAGCAAGAGCCGTTTAATCTTAGCCTTACTTGGTAGGAACTGGAAACTTTCTCCCATGGTTAGCCACCCTAAACTGGTTGGTTTTCTTTAAGATCCCAGATTGCCCACAGTAGAAGACACTGGGCTCCAGTGAAACACCTTACCCGGGGGCACACATCTGGCAGATACAGAAGCATTAAAGCTTCTGATTAATAACTACACTCCTCTCCCCAGTGAGAGGTGTGATCCAGGTGTGATCCAGGTATGATCAGTCTAGGCTCTGCTGGACAAAGCTCCTGGGCCAACCAGCTGAAAGGGTGCTCTGTATCAGGCCCCTCTCCCTGATAACACAAATGGATCTGCCTAAATTTGCTCCTGAATCTCAACAGAAATCGCATAACCAGTCATTGCTCCCAGAAAACCTCCCTACCCATATACTTGCACATAGCTGGCCACTCAGCTAAGACAAGTAATGAGCCAAGAAAAACCGAAAAGAGTATGGTTTTGATATACAGAATTTTGTTATTGGCATTTGTCAAGTAATCGTGGGCCAGCGAATTTTCAAAGCAGTCTTAAAAAATAATCCCTTCCCTTGATTCCCAGACACTGAGCAGAGAAAGAAGGATGACAATATAACCTTCAGAAAGCTCCTTTTTTTCCTGAGTCCTTTTTCAGTAACTCCATGGACTCAGCTCTAGAGTCTAAAGACTTAATCTTAAAAGATTATTGTGTAGGGAGAGGCAGAGAGATGTAGTAAAAAATCATACTGAGCCTAAAGTCAAAAAAGTAATTTTTTTTTTTTTTGGTTATGCGATGCAGCATGTGGGACCTTAGTTCCTCATTCAGAGATCAAACCCACACACCCTACATTGGAAGCACACAGTCTTAACCACTGGACCACCAGGGAAGTCCCAAAATGATGCTGTTTTGATGCTTCTATCCATCAGGTGTATGACCCCGGATAAGTCATTTCATTTTGGGGCCCTGCTTTTCTCAGAAACCTGGGGTAATATTCATACTCCTCCCTTCAAACTCTGGTGTGTTGTTCAGAGGACCAACACAGTAGGTTTAAAACTATTTGAAGACTATTGTTTCATTAATTATAGTTTTAGTTCTAGTTTTCAACAGCATCAGGCCTCTGCACAAAATGAAATGGGTCTCCAGGTATCAAATGTATATGTGCGTTTCTGAAGGGATTGAGAAAAGAATATAGAAGGAGCAATTTTTTCATTTTTCCTAGAAAGCTCTGTTGTTTAATTTTCTTCTTGGAATAAAAAATCCCAACCACACTGTAGGGAATAGAGCTCGGCTTCTCTTTGATGTCACCCTCACCCCATAGCCAGTATCACTTCCCCTTTTCCCCAACAGATTCAAGACCTTTATGTTTGGGCTTCCCTGGTGACCATGTTAAACATTTAAATCCCCTGCAAATGTGTATAATAACCTAAACAACTGAAAAGAAGACAGAGGACAAGGAATAGGAGAGAGGAGAAAGAGAGAGGTTGGGTTATATTCTTTGGAAGGAGGGTAGCTAATGAAACCTATATTTTAGTTTTGAGCCAAACCATTTTTTTCTTTTTTTCAAACAGAGAAGGTTAGAGCAACTCCAGACAGGAGCAGGCAGGAGCAGGAACATGAGCCCTGCCTGCTCTCCAGCTAGTGATATTACCACCCATTTGTGATTCCTGAGACAGAACAGAGGAGCAAGCCAAGCCTTAACACCTGCCTTGCATTAACAAGCATGGACCTGGCCTGTCAGGTACAGTCCTTCCAGGGATGGGCCTCTCCCCTTCATCTTAGATCCTGCCTGAGGTCAGGGTGAGTCCTGTAAAGATTCAGAACCCTCTTGATCCACACAGACCAAGCGGCCAGGCCTGCTAGTGTTGGACCGCACACCTCCTTCATCCAGCCAGCAAATCAACGCAAAGCCAAGGTAAGACATGCAAATCAGAAAATTTTATAGAGGGGTGCACAGGCTGTGTAGAGAGCTCAAGAAGAGAGTTAGGGCAGGAAACCTCTTCAGTGACTCCTTTTCCAAGCCATTCTTTAACTCCTGAGTCACTCTCCACACCCCACAGTGCAAACCAAGACTCAACCGCCTTACCAGTTCAGGATAGATGCTGCAAACGCTGCCTCCAATGGCTGTGACAATTTGACACGATCTTCTCCGGTTGCATTTTAGATCTTCACATGCATCTTTTTTCTCCAGTTGTCAGTTCTCCGCTGGATCAAGGAAGGAACAGCCTGGTAGAAAACAAAGCCAATGATTGTGTTGTGCCTTGAGGAATGCGTGTGTAGTTGTACTAATTGGTTGATTGATGCAGATTCGGTTGAGAAATGCTACATTTTGAGGAAGTGCAACCTTTTAACTTCTGAGTTGGAGCAGGCAGGATGCCAAGGGAAGGAGGACTGAATTAAACAGGAGAACAATTTTTTGAACCATGGACATAGAGCTGGGCACAAACCAAGCTGGCTCCTGGGATTCTCAGAAGATCCAGGGAGGAGTGGGCTGGCAGGTAATAGTTGAGCATCACAGCAAATACCAGCTAGGTGATCGTGCCCTCTCTTGTACACCAAGTCCAGGTTTGGGCATGTCAGTTTCCTCTACTGAATTTTTTTTGCACAATGCTGTCTTTCATATTTAATCAAAATTTATAATTCATGGCTCAGAAACCTGGAATATTGATGTCTTTAGTGTTAAAAGACTCAGTTATCCCATGTACAGCATTGGCCTCTCTTCTTTAGTAGGGTTAAACAGCCCTGTTCTTTTTTTAATATAAAGGTAAAACCATTACCCACATTCCAGGATTAGCCAGATAATATTAGGTAGAACCCCCAAATCATAAAATTGTTGGGTTCAGAAGGACTTCAGAGATCACTCCATACCTGAATCTTCTACATGATACCCCTAATAAATAGTCCATCATGCTCCTTCTTAGATATCTCCAGGCTGGGAACTTTCTACCTCCCAAGGTGGCCCATTCTATGGTTGATCAGATTTTGAAGTTAGGTGTTAAACTTTGACTTATTTATTGACTCAATTATAGGAAGTGACTTATCACAGCAAGATAGCACTCACCAAAGATATTTGGGGCTGTGTATAGGTTGGTAATCATAATGGATGCAAATAGGATCCGTGATCACAGAATATACCCCACATCCCAACCCATATGTAAGCCTTCAGTCAGCAAAGTGAACAGAAAAATATTGGCCGCTGTACATCAGGGCTAGTGATATACATTCAAATGACAGCTTTAAGTATTTGTGATAAAGCTTGTGTGAAAATTCTTTATTGGTTATAGAGAAGAACTTGATCTAATCACCTTTGAGTTTCAAGAGAACATATGAAATTCAGGTCAATATCATAGATTTTCAGACACCAATGGACATTTAATCTCTCCCATCAGATTAGTCATTTCCACAGGTTTTCTTCCTCTTGGACCTATACCTAGGTAAGAAAAATTATAGATTTGGGTGCCTAATCCAGTTTTAGGACTGGAAAATTCCCAAAAGAAATCTTATCTGAGTTCTCTATCTTAAAACTAAGAAACAAAGAAAGGCCCAGAAAGAGGAGGCATCTGACCCAAGATCACAGAGCCCTTTTGAGATGAAGTCAGAACTAAATCACTGGTCTTCCTACTCCTAGTAGAGTGCTCTGCTCTTCATTATCAGTGGTGATGTGCTGAGTATGTCCAAAGAGTGATGCTGTCTCTAGTGTGCTTTGGGTCAGGCTCTATAGAAAGTTTTATGGAGTACAAGAATGAGCCAACTTCCCTCAGATCCCATTGTGGCAACCTCATGGAAGTGGCTAACATGCCTTTGAAAATTATCAGTACACAACAACAACACAATACACTGTGAACACCATCTACTTGTATCTGCATGCAAAAATATCAAAGAAATCCTCATTATAAGACCGGCTAGCTATTTGTGTATCTACTGTGTTCCCAGGTGGCTCAGTGGTAAAGAATCCACCTGCCAAGGCAGGAGATGTGGGTTCAATCCCTGGGTATGGAAGATCCCCTGGAGGAGGAAATGGCAACATATGCCAGTATTCTTGCCTGGGAAATCCATGGTCAGATAAGCCTGGTGGGCTGCAGTCCATGGAGTTGCAAAGAGTCGGACACAACTTGGAGACTGAGCATGCACACACGCTCTGTTTCAAGCACTTTAAATAACTTATTAGCTCTAAGCCTCCCAACAGTTTTGTGAGGTTGGTGTTATTATGATTGTTTTTCATGTGAATAAACTCAGGCTCAGAAGCCACATAGCCAGTGTGGCAGAGTCAAGATTTGGGACCTAGTCCTCTTGCACCAAAGTCTGGGATTTTTACCATAGCCACTACCTTTTCTAGATTATCTCAAACCTACCCCTGTGCCTCACCCACCAATTAGCCCCAAATATTTTCTATGACTGGTGCTAGTGTGTAATGAAGTTGAGGGTTTTTTTTAATTCCTTAACTATTCAATTAAGTTATCCCTTCAGGCAATTTGGGAAGTCTCTTCCCCTTTTACTGGTGTGTTCTTTTATTTAAGGAATCTTATAGAAAACAGGGCAAACTAAGACCCTAGCATCTGGTGGTAAGTTGCAATGTTCGATATGTAAACATAAATAAATAGAAACAATAACATTCTGAAAAAATTTATTCATTGGTCATAAATTTAAAAAGTGTTGTTTGTACTAAAACATATTTATATGAAAAGACTATATGAAATATAAAATCAGAATTCTTTTTTCTATAGAGTTAGGTCCAGCATCTGTTTGTAAATTCCTTACATAAATAAAAATTTTTTTCTATGATATATATGTCTTAAGATATATATTTGATATTTTAAATGGAAAAGAAATATAGGGATTACATCAGCACTTGCCTTAATAAAGAAATATCTACTTTTTAGGTTAGGGTAACATTTAAATACCAAAAAATAGAACATGGATTCTGATAGATGCAGCGTTCTGGTAAAGTAAAAGAAAATATAATTGTGTAACTTTGGCAGAATTATCCTATGCTCCTCTTAAAGTCTTGGGTTAAAGTTCACGAACATGGACCATCAACATCTACTTGGAGTCTGCCACATAAGAAACTGTATGGCACTTTAGAGAAGCCAGCCCCTGGGCCAATGAGAGTACTGTTGTCTTAGGAATGAAGTAGTTATAAGGGATAGGATGTGTGATTTATACTCCTGGTTTACCCAAGTGAAATATAAACATCCTCTCCTCCTTTGAAAATTCACTAGGGGTTCTTTGATTCAAATATATTATTTGAATTGTTTGTTCAATAAAAACAATTTGAATCAATCATTGAAGTGTAATAAAAATAGCTAACCTTCTTGTAAGCTAGGCTCGTTCTATGTTCTTTTCAGGTATTAGCTCTTCGATCCTCACAACAACTTAGTGAAAAAGGTATTGTGATTATCTGCTTTCCTGAGTGCCCAAATTTGCAGAGCTGTTGCATGAAGGAGTCTTTGTTCAGTGTCAGACAATGATTCCAAGAGCCTGGGGTCTCTCACCACAGTGCTGCCCTGCCTCCAGCCCTGGCCAGTGAATGGGTCCTGTACTCCTCAGACACTAGCCCAAGCAGCAAGGATGAAGTCTACTGTGGTGAGTATTTGTGTAGGATCCTTGTGGCTTCAGCTGCTTGGATGCCACCACCTTCCTTATCAAACAGAGTTTCCTATTTTGATGGGTGAGTCATCAGGCACTTCATGATCTTCAGCTACATTTCCTCTTTAAGGGGAAGCCCCTGCCCCTTCAGCACCAGGCTTACCTTACTGGTCACCTCTGAATGTTTTGTTGGTCATTCCCTGAGCTTGAGTTACCTTTATTCTGCCAATGTCTGCTCTTTTTCAGACTTGAAAAACACCAGTCAATTCTCATTTACCAAAACATAAGCATCCACAGACCAGGACTCGTGTCTGATTTATTCTTTATTCAGTGTCATCTTGGAATGGAAGGATCCCCTGGGGGAGGGCCTGGCAACCCACTCCAATATTCTCGCCTGGAGAATCCCATGGACAGAGGAGCCTGGTGGGATACAGTCCGGGGGGTAGCAGAGAGTCAGACACAAATGAAGCAACTTAGCAGACAGCAGTCCATGTCATCTTCCCAGTGTTTGGCAGTGATAAATGCTGAAAGAATAAATAGTGGTGAGTAAATGCTGAAAGAAGGAGCAAATGACTCCCCTTTGAGAACCTTCTAGACTAAGCAGTCTCTACGTCTGCTCTAGTACTGATTCTTTCAGTTATTAACTCTGCAAATATTCCTTGAGTGTCCATGACCTGAAATAGAACCTGAAGTCCTATACATAGAATGGGAGTATTCATGTTTAAAGACTCACACTTTATTCATCCGTGTTCATTCACTCAACAAGCATTTACTGAGTACTTCCTATGCTAAGAATTTGCAGTAAGTAGAAGTATGGGTGTTAAAAACCATAGATTTATACTGGAAATTCCTGGTTTTCAACTTGATTTCACCCCTTAATAACCGTGTACCTGGGCAACTTTCGTAACCATTGTGTACCCCCTGTTTCCTTATTTGCAAAATGAGGAAAATATAGTATCAGCATCCTCAGTTAGCTGTGAGGATTACAAGAGATCATATATGTTAAGTGCTCAGTAAATCTTAGCCACTAGCTATTATCATTTCCCTGGTAAGTAACAAAAAGAAACAAAGAGGAATTAGACATAATCCTTCTCAAGGAACCAGCATATTCATGGGTATATAAATTTTTAGTGTATGAGGCACAAATAAAAATGCTAGGGATGCTCAGATTAAGTAGAGATGATTTGCAAACAGGGAAAAATCAGAGATGGTATCCTTCCTCAAGAAGGCTGTGTTTAAACAGGTTTGGATATGCAGATGTGTAGGAGAAAGCATTCCAGGAGGTAGAAATGGCCCAACAAATAAATGGAGGTATAACAAGCATATTCTGGTTACTGAGTTACTGAGCAGTTAATTTGACAAGACTACAAGAGACAAAATGGGGCTAGAGAAAGAGGCAATGATAGTAAAAAGGAAGTATCTTGGGGAGGATCTTGAAAATCAGTGAGTGAGTTTGAGTTCTGTTCTATGTCAACAGGGTGTGTAGCCATGACTTTTGTGCATCATTCATCAGTTTCATTTTTGTTTTTGACTGTGGATGGGTATGGTCATCTGTATTCAAAGCTTTTTAGATTTTAAATGATTTACACTTTCATGTTTGAGAAATTTGATCACCTCCCAGTGTGCTTATTTATTTGCTAAATTGGAGTATAGTTGCCTTATAAAGTTGTATTAGTTTCTGCTGTACAACAGCATGAATCAGCTGTATGTGTACATATATCCCTCCCTCTTGCACTTCCCTCCTGTCTCCCCCATCCCACTCCTCTGCTGCTACTGCTGCTAGGTCACTTCAGTCGTGTCCGACTCTGTGCGACCCCATAGACGGCAGCCCACCAGACTGCCCCGTCCCTGGGATTCTCCAGGCAAGAACACTGGAGTGGGTTGCCATTTCCTTCTCCAATGCATGAAATTGTAAAGTGAAAGTGAAGTCGCTCAGTTGTGTCCGACTCTTAGCGACCTCATGGACCGCAGCCTACCAGGCTCCCCCATCCATGGGATTTGCCAGGCAAGAGTACTGGAGTGGGGTGCCATTGCCTTCTCCGCCCACTCCTCTAGGTCATCTCAAAGCACAAAACGGAGCTACCTGTGCAATATAGCAGCTTCTCTTTCACTGGCTATCTGTTTCACAGTTGGTAGTGTATGTACGTCAATGCTACTCTCTCAATTCATCCCACCCTCTCCCTCCCCTGCTGTGCCCACAAATCTGCTCTCAATGTCTGCGTCTCTATTCCTGGCCTGCAAATAGGCTCATCAGTATCATTTTTCTAAATTCCATATATATGTGTTAATATATCATATTTGTTTTTCTCTTTCTGAATTCCATTTGTATGACAGACTGTAGATGAATGTCCTTCATGTCACCTGAGTGACTCAGTAGCTCTGTGTAGTCAGCCTCATGACGGAGATGAGGAAACTCACAGAGAAAAGTAAGATAACCTGCCTGTAGCAAGAACTGGTACTAAGATGGGCTGGGCTATCAATGTCATGGCCTCTAATTACAAGATCTTCTGTTTTCTGAGGTGGGGAAGTGCACATATACCACACATGCAAACCAAGCCCATGTTGCCTGCATAGGGGAAAAGAGACAGTCTGATGGCCAGGCCTCCAGCAGGGGGTTACCTCTGCCACCAGTGGCTGCTTTCTTTAGCTGTGATTTGCAGCAGTAAATGCTGTGCAAAGTGAAATCAGCTATAGGTATTCTCTGCTCTCCTGACTCGGCCTACTGGGTACATCCCCTCTGGCCTTATCCCAGGTTTCTTAAAGAGCTTCAGAAGAAAGACACATTGATTGAACTCCAGGGTTACTTATAATGGAAATCTAGTCTCTCATTCCTCCCAAACCCCACAGAAGAGGTGGGCCCTTAATCTGAACCTTAGGGAATCAGAGGCCCAGTTTCCTTTATTTAGCTTTCAGGACATTGGATTTTTTTTTTTTCCCCAAAAAAGCTTGAAGTACTGCTGAAGATAAAAGTATCTTATGCCCCAACATCTTGACCAATTTAAATAACTCACCTTGTTCTCCAAATCCTATCCCCATATTCTACAAAGTTGGACCTTCTCCCTTATTTCTTTTCTTGAGCAGTTGTGAAAAAGGACAGTTTGGGTAAGAACTAACTTAAGAGCATTACCCACAGAGGAAATTTACGTAGGTAGTACACATATGCATAAGAAATAATCACTGCATTTATTTCACCATTTATCCAGGAGTCTGTGTGGTGCAGTGAGGAGGTTCCGTGACTAAGTGTTCTCTGTTCCCTAGACTTGAACGCCTGTCCTTGCACATAGTAAGTGCTCAGTATATTTGTTGATTAACAAATCAGTTAGTAAGCTGGCAAGTGTCTCTCCATGTAAAGACGTGCAGAGCAACAACCTGTAGGCAACTCCAGTGATTTTCTTTAACTAGAATTTTCTCATGCTTCTTTGCTTTTTCCCATCCCTCTGACAAATATGCATACATACTCACACAAGTTCACCACTTATGTATTAACATTTTGCCCGTGTTCTTTTGTGCTGGTGACCTCGACTTCATGTCACTCAAGACATTTCAAAAGTTTTATTTTGACAGATTCAGTATAAAGTAGGGCTTCCCTGGGGGTTCAGTGGTAAAGAAACCACCTGTCAATGCAGGAGATATGGGTTTAATCCCGGGGTTGGGAAGATCCCCTGGAGAAGGAAAGGGCAAGCCACTCTGGCATTCTTTTCTGGGAAATACCACAGTCAGAGGAAAACGGTAGGCTACAGTCCATGGGGTTGCAAAAGAGTCAGACCTGACTTAACAACTAAACAACAACAGCAGCATAAAGTAATATCAAATACACTGTGTATACGTCTAAAAAGTTGTCTTTTTAAATTTAATAGTTGTGTGACCTTAGTCAAGTTACTTAGATGCTTTGGGCTTCAGTTTCCTCTATAAAATGGGAATAAAAATAGTACCTTTGGTACTTGGGGCTATAGGTAATTTGGTATAGATAATTCTTTACCATAGGGGCTTCCCTGGTGGCTCAGAGGTTAAAGCGTCTGCCTCCAATGCAGGAGACCCAGGTTCAGTCCCTAGGTTGGGAAGATTCCCTAAAGAAGTGAATGGCTACCCACTCCAGTATTCTTGCCTGGAGAATTCCATGGAGAGAGGAGCCTGGGGATCTACAGTCCATGGGGTTGCAAAGAGTTGGACACGACTGAGTGACTAACACTTTCACTTCCTTGATAATTAAATGAGATGATGAAGAATAGAATACTTAGCTCAGTCTTTGGAATAGAGTACTTAGCTTAGTCTTTGTCACATAGCATGTGCTCAATAAATGTTTGTTAATATGACAACAGTGAAACAGTTGTCATATTATTTTTTGTGATATTTTTTGTCTCTATGACCATCTTGGCACAATGATAAGCTATTAGCCAGTTTCCTCTTTTTTTGTAAGATGTCAGATAAAAAAATCCAATAAAAGATTTTAATTATTCATGCACTCATTAGCTATTGACTACCCACTTAATCAACATATTTGAGAAGGCTTAGAGTAAAATAGTGTAAACAGTATCATCATTAACATTTGGATTAGGAAAAGCATGAGTCATTTATTGAAGCAAAATAGTTATATAGTCCTTTATTGACTTCCTAATGCTTTTTCAAACATTGTCTGTTCTAATCCTTAATTTTCACAACCCTTAAAACAGAGGCATTATTACCTAACTGATCTGAGGGGAAGTAAAGTGACTTGCTCTAGTCCTCACTGTTTGGTATCTGGTTAAGGGATTCAGAAATGTTCAAGAATTTAATATCACAGACCCATCTTCCCCAGTAGAAGAGCTAGGAGCCCTTAGTATGAACTTAAAACTCTGATCAGGGCTATGCTCACAAGATGTGTTGTTAGATAAATGAACAGATCCCCAGATACAACTCCTAAATTCAGATTCCATAAAACTGACATAAAATCCTGATTGCATTCTCTTGGTGAAAAGCAGGACTCAGATAAGACTGTTTACTTAGACATACCTACTCATCTTTTCAGAAATCAGCCTAAAGAACCCCAGCAATGGCATTTAGTCATTTATTGAGTGGTTTGCATGGAGTCCCAATATTTACTTTATGAAATTCTCACACTGGCTATTTCATGCCATGAGGTGGTAAGGTAGGAATTGTTTGTGACTAATGTTTTGCAGAAGAGAAAATTGCGCTCTGGGTTACTTAAGCAGCTTGCTTGAGCTCACCCAGTGTGGAGTAGCTGAAACAAGATTTGAAATCACCTACAGAGGCTCTGGGCCCTGTTCCCAACACCCTTTCCCTGTGCGTATCTCTCCCACATCTTAATGCCTTAGTCAACTGGACAGTAACACACCTGCCCAAGCCCAAGCCCAAGCCATCCAATAATGTTAACACTTGTAGAATCAAGAGAATATGATGTCCTGACAGTCTAAAGGAAGATCTCCACCTCAGTACAGCTACTGACAGGTGACATAGCTACATAGCATCTCTGCTGTAAAATTTAGTTTCCCAGGAGGAAAGGAAAGCACTGTCTACTTGCATATACTCTACAACTTGGTAGAAATGGCCCCACCATGGCTGTTGGAGTCAAACTTCTGCATTGTTCAAGTTTCCTCAACTTTATCTGGTTGACCACCAATTCAGCCCTTCTATAGTGCCCTGAAATTTGCCATGCTTGGCAATGATCTCAGAGGGACTTTTGACATTCTTTGTGGTCATTGTTTTATATATCTGAGAAAAAAGTAAAATTTCCCTAATTCAAATTATTCTGTACACATTGCCCAATAAAACAAATCAATGTACAAAATACACATAAAATATATTTAAAAAGTACTCATTCTGAGTATCCATTGAATAAATATTTATTGAATGCTGACTATATGCCACATGCACTTCTAAGCCCTAAAGATATATGAGTGAATGAACACAACAGATAAGATCTCTGAACTCACAGAGCTTATATTCTAATAGGAAGGAACAGATAGGAAAGACACAGACAGCAAATACAACAAGGGGTACTATGCAGAATACATTAGGGGATGGAAGATAAAGGGCATGAATGTATTATTGAATGGAGGTGAGTTCTGAGTCGAGGTCTGAAGGAAGGAGTGCATCCTGTTACTATCTGGGGAAGAGTGTTCTCAAAGGAGACATCACCAGAAAGGATCTTATGGTGAGAGGTTGCTTGGGTGTCCCGGGAACGGCAAGGAGGCCACTGTAGCCACAGCAGGGTTTGTGAGGGGGAATGGGTAGGAGTGGAAATCTGATGGGCAGTTGTGTCCGGCAGGGCCTGAATGGAAGTATGGCTCTTACTCTGAGTAAGGCTGGAAGTCACCGGAGCACTTTAAGCAGAGGTGTTACACCATTTGACTTGGCTTTCAAATAGATCACCCTGGCTGCTATGTGGAAAAGGACTTGAGAGGTGGGTCTGGTGGGGAGAAGGAAGATAGATATGTAGGCTATGTCAAGAGATTAAGCCTAAAATGATTGTGCCTTGGACCACAGTAGGCTTTCCTGCTGACCCCAAATAAAGAGAAATCTCTGGGCCAAACTTAAGGATAATTTATCTTTAAAGACTTGAGCCATGGGAGAGAGTACAGGAAACTTTAAACTCCATTTAAAGTTACGTGACTAATTCTACTTCTCT
This sequence comes from Bubalus kerabau, assembly GCF_029407905.1. Taxonomy (NCBI): domain Eukaryota; kingdom Metazoa; phylum Chordata; class Mammalia; order Artiodactyla; family Bovidae; genus Bubalus; species Bubalus kerabau. The sequence goes on along the minus strand of NC_073625.1, from coordinate 125,959,987 downwards.
GCTACTGCTAAGTCGCTTCAGTCGTGTCCAACTCTGTGCGACCCCATAGACGGCAGCCCACCAGGCTCCTCCATCCGTGGGATTCTCCAGGCAAGAAAACTGGAGTGGGTTGTCATTTCCTTCTCCAATGCATTAAAGTGAAAAGTGAAAGTGAAGTTGCTCAGTTGTGTCCGACTCTTCGCGACCCCATGGACTGCAGCCTACCAGGCTCCTCTGTCCGTGGCTTTTTCCAGGCAAGAGTACTAGAGTGGGTTGCCATTGCCTTTTTCTATTTCTCTAGGGTAATACAAATAAGTATTATCTTTGGTAAGTATATACGCAATTTCCCCTTCCAACATTGGAAAATAAAGTAACATTCCATATCACTTCTCTTGGTTTTTCTATAACTTGAATCACTAAATCGGTTGTGAGCTGAATATCTTAGCCAGTTGTTAAGTGATGACGAAAAAGAAAATAATTCTCAGAGCTCTACAGAAGTTCATGGTAGAGTATATTGCAATCATAAAAGTTGAAGTTCTATCAGAAATGTAAGTGTTAGTACCTTAACATGTGAAAGAGAAACAAGTCACTACATGTGGAAGAGATCCCAGTTTGTCCATGAATAAAATGAGACTCAGGGGAGAGATAAACTGTCCAAGTTACAGAAAAGTTACCAAGTTTGGACCAGAACTTGGTTCTCACTCCAGCATGATGCTTTCTCCATAAAAAGTTTTCCGTATGAATGTATCCTGTTGCTAATATGTAAGAAGGGTTGGAGTGTATCATTTACAGCTGCTCGTATTAGGAACTGCAGTCGTCTCCATTTCTTAGACACCTGACAAGGACCGGCTCCATCCACGTCATCCTGACCACACCAGCATGGTTCCTTCATCTACCTCCTTGCCTCACTCTCCATCCTCACATAGCCCCATGGAGATAGGTATTTTCCGCTCGGTTTTCTTTAAGGAATCTGCCTGCCTGAGTTGTACACTCTTACTCCACTGAGAGGGAGAGGCTGAGCAGATAACACCTGGATGTCCTGATGGGTTGGGAGAACTCCCCAATTTTACTGTTTTTGTTCCTTTGCAAAAGGAGTCACATTTTCAAGCCTTGAAATTTCAATATATGGCTTTGTTCCCACTACTTTATATGTACTCATGCATTCATTTTCTGAGGAAGAAACACAGTGTGAATTTGAATGTCCAAAAATGCATAGGATTCTTTTTGTTATGTTTATGGTGACATGAATTTGGAAAAAAAAAAAAAATCTTGAAAACAAAGATGGGCCAGCCCAGAAAAGCCCTAGAAAGCTAAACCCAGTTCTAGAACTTAGTGGCTTTGTCACCTTTATCAAGGCCATTTTCCTTCAGGGCCTCTACCATCTGATCTATGCAATGAAGAGAAAAGGAGATTGGGGCTTTACTGTTAGCATCTGCTGGGGAACCTCAAAGGCTCATTCCTAAGACTTTACCACACATATGCCAGGCTTTTTTTTACATCCCCAGGCCATTTATGTGGTCACTTCCTCACTCCATAATCCAATATCTTCCTTCATAATCTCAAATCTGTGACTCACACTTAGAAGAATACATATTTACTGAGAGCTTCTCTTGTGCTCAGGGCTATGCTGGGCACTGTGAAGCAATGAAAAAGGAACGTAAGGCATCGTTTCTTCCCTTAAGGAAAATTAAGAGAAAGAGAGGCCTTTTACATTAGTGAAAAGTTTGCATTATAGATGTTTTTAAGGAATGAAATTTTAGTGTCTCTATACACCTTGCACAGTTAAAAATAAGCCAGAAAGATCTGCTTAGGAAAACACTCAGAGGAATGCTTGAATTAATCCACCAAAATGCTTCAAAATGAACAAATCAAGGGCTCTTTGTAAATGGTGGGATAAGAGACTCAGAAAACAATTGATTCTCTTAAATATCTGAAACATTTTTGTCATAGTTTTGCAATATTAATTTGTTCTATTTTGGAAGAAAAAGTAGTCTAGAGATTTTCTGAGGGATCACATTTTCAGAATGATTGGAATCTAAAATCTGAATGAAAAGTACAATCCCTCCATCTGAAATGTTTTGTTGCTCCATTCTACTTGTCAAAATTATAACTATCTTTGAAAGTGAGAATCACATACTGCCTCATCATCACCATGACCATCATCATCATCACCATCATAATCTGTGTGGTTGACCGGTTGCATTACCTTAGAGCACTAATGAGCACTACCTTGCCTCATAGCAATGTGAGTACATGATATTTTTCATCCTGGGATGGGCTCCCTGGAGCAGGGAGCATGTCTAATTCATCTGCCCTCACTGTACCTTGTAAGTAGCAGGATTCTACATGTTATAGCAGTGGTCTCATTGCCATTCTGTAATGGATGACTGTCATTTGGGATACAATTTCACCTGTTCTATGAGCTCAACATTCAAAAAACAAAGATCATGGCATCTGGTCCCATCACTTCATGGCAAATAGATGGGGAAACAAAGGAAACAGTGACAAGCTTTATTTTCTTGGGCTTCAAAATCACTGCAGATGGTGACTTCAGCCACAAAATTAAAAGACACTTGCTCCTTGGAAGAAAAACTATGACAAATCTATGACATATTAAAAAGCAGAGACAACTTTGCCAACAAATGTATGTGTAGTCAAAGCTATGGTTTTTCCAGTAGTCATGTATGGATGTGAGAGTTGGACCATAAAGGTCTGAAGGCTGAAAAATTTATACTTTTGAGCTGTGGTATTAGAGAAAGCTCTTGAAAGTCCCTTGGACTGCAGGGAGATCAAGCCAGTCAATCCTAAAGGAAATTAATCCTGAATATTCACTGGAAGGATCGATGCTGAAGCTGAAGCTTCAATACTTCGGCCACCTGATGTGAAGAGCTGACTCATTAGAAAAGACTCTCATGCTCGGAAAGATTGAAGGCAGGAGGAGAAGGGGGTGGCAGAAGATGAGATGGTTGGATGGCATCACTGACTCAACGGACATAAGTTTGAGCAACCTCCAGGAGATGGTGAAGGACAGGGAAGCCTGGCGTGCTGCAGTCCATGGGGTTGCAAAGAGTTGGACATGACTGAGCGACTGAACAACAAATGAGGGATCCAAGTAAGAAACAAATTAGAAATTTCTTTTTTACTTTAAAAAACTATCCACAAGGAAATTATGGCTAGTAAAGTAGCTCTAAAATATTTGGAAACCAGGTTCCTCCTATCTTGTTGCTCTGCTATCTCTAGAATGCTGTCCTTTTCTCCATGGTATAGAACAGAGCCTCTACCATGTCTGTATTCCAGACCATTGGAAGGAGGAAAGGGGGAGTTGGAGGTAGCCCACTTCCATTTAATGCACATCTGGGCAGTTGCGCACATTGCTTCCCTTGCATCCTGTTGGTAACTTCATCTTCTGGTCCATTTAGTCAATGGTGTGCTGGAGTCAGTCCCAGGGCAAGTGAAAGCCCATTGTGTGCGTTTCCTCCCAACTTCACATTGAGTGAGTCATGCTGACAGCTTTAAATTAGTCTCAGGAGAATTAACACCAGGAAAATTGGCAAATGCTATGAATCAAGGCTTTTTTTCCTTCTAAGAGAGATGACTGCTTAAAATTTGCTTGTAATATAGTGCACCTAGCTGCAAGAGAAGCTTAGAAACGTAGTCTTTTGTTACAACTCTTTGGTCCCATATTTGGGATTATTAGTTGGGCAGCAGGTATCTAGCTAACCATTCTATATAAGGGAGCAAGGAGTTGTAGCGCTATAGAAGAAATTAAGGATGAATATTTGTAAACAGTTAGAAATCTATTTTAACAAGTCATCATCTGGAAATAAAGAAAAGGAAAATTGGAAAACCTGTTTTTAACTGAGAGAACAAATCTATCTGTAAATATATGCACATGGGCATTTCTGCTGCCACTTTCCAGCTGAGAGAGAGGATGCTAAAAAAAAGTTAAGTTTATTTGTCTGAGCTCAAGGTATAGGTCTCCAGGCAGAAGTGACATGAGCCATATTCTACTCATTTTTGACTATTGGTACCGTCCAAAAATGCAGCAGTGCTTTCCATCACTGCCAGTGTCCAGGCAGGAGCTGGATGATCATCACAGGGTTTCCATAGAGGACATTTCATTGTGACTGGAGTTCCCCCACCCCCCGCCATCTCCAAGTCTCTGTTCCTGCTTCAGACACTCTTCCTGACCCCTCAGATTCTGAGGTCTTCCAGTACTTTCCTTTGTTCCACTTACCACAGCTGTAATTATTACTATACTCATTCAGTTGATGTCAATCTTCTCAACCAGACTGCAAGCCACTGAGTTGTTTTATTTACATTGTATCTGCTACACAGAGCAAAGTGCATGGCCGCCATGGACACAAATTAAATGCAAGTGGAAAGGAGGATGAACGCTGTGACCGGTCATGTGTGAAAGGGCCTTGTAAACAGCTCACAATAATTATTCTTCAGAAATAAGATACTGAGATACAAAACAGAACAGAAAGCAAGTAAAGGAAGTGACAGTAAATACTACCAGACATCTAAAAGGAACTGAATTTGATTCTAAGCTTCCTGGAACTAACTACAAAAAGAGAACACATTGGGTTACTGAATTTTCTTTTTCTAATGAGATATGACTTGTGAAGTCATCTGCAGAAGCCAAGTTTCCTTAGTGATTTATTAAAATGAGACCATTGTTTCCTCCCAGCTAATGTTTAAGCATGATCAAATTTCTCCCAACTTAAAAAAAAAAAAAAAGACGAAAGAAAGGAAAAGAGACGTCCATCAGCAGCTGTCCTCCCCACCCAAATTCCTTTGTACATGGTCTGTGATGTCTCCATTTCCTCGCCTCCCAGTCATGGTTCAGCTCACTGGAGTCTTCCTTCTGCTCTGACCATCCTACCCAAGCTGCCATCTTGAAGTGCCAGAGTAAATGTGTCTGTATCTCTGCTTCCCTCTTTATTATAACAGCAGACATTTCTTAATCATTTGAAACTCTCACCACTGCTAGACCATGTCTCTTGACTCTGTGACACAAAACTGTACTGGTTTTCTTCCTGGATCTTCTCTCTTTCTCAGGCTTTTTCGAGGACTGCTTGAGTTCTGTTCCTCTAGTAAATGTTGGCATTCCTTGGAGTTTTCAGATTTGACCCTTTTGGAGGTTTTCCTTTGACCCTTTTCTTTTCTTACTCTACATACCCTCCCAAGGAAATTTGATTGACTCTAATGACTTTAATTACTCTTTAGATTCTAATGACTCCTAAGTTTTTATCTTTAGAATGGATGACCTACTTGAGTTTCAAATACACATATTTAACTACCTTGTAAATATCACTTCAAATTCAGCATGCCCCAAATAGAACCCATATTTTTCCTTCCTCTTAACTTTTTGTTCCTCATGTGCCCCCCCATCTCAGTGAAGGGTCCTACCTTCTACCCAGCATCTATGACAAGATAGAGCTCTTGTCATCTTCTTTAAGTCTTCCCTCTGACTCTTTATTCCCCCAACAATTAACTCTCCTTCCTAAACATCTCTCAAATCAGTCCACTGATTCCTCTCACCAATGTCACTGCCTTAGGGCAGGCCCCTGGATATCTGTCACAGCTCTTAACCAGCTGTGCCCCAGGCTTATTATACTTGTAACTGATTTTCCATAAAGCAACCAAAGTGGTCTTTCTGAAGCAGCACTCTGAACTTGTTCTTGCCCTGCTTACAACTTATCAGTGGCTCTCTGTGGCCTCCAGAATAAAGATCTAACTCCATAATGAGGCTTCAGTGGCCTGCATGGTCTGACTCCTACTTACCTTCCAGTCTTGTCTCCTTCTGACTTCCAAACCCCACTCCTGGAGAAGGGAATCCTCCTACACTGTTCAGATCAGTTCAGTTCAGTCGCTCAGTCATGTCCGACTCTTTGTGACCCCATGAATCGCAGCACGCCAGGCCTCCCTGTCCATCACCAACTCCTGGAGATCACTCAGACTCACGTCCATTGAGTCAGTGATGCCATCCAGCCATCTCATCCTCTGTCGTCCCCTTCTCCTCCTGCCCCCAATCTCTCCCAGCATCAGAGTCTTTTCCAATGAGTCAACTCTTCACATGAGGTGGCCAAAGTACTGGAGTTTCAGCTTTAGCATCATTCCTTCCAAAGAAATCCCAGGGCTTATCTCCTTCAGAATGGACTGGTTGGATCTCCTTGCAGTCCAAGGGACTCTCAAGAGTCTTCTCCAACACCACATCTCAAAAGCATCAATTCTTTGGTGCTCAGCTTTCTTCACAGTCCAACTCTCACATCCATACATGACCACTGGAAAAACCATAGCCTACGCTGTTGCTGGAATGTAAATTGGTATAGCCACTATGAGACCAGTATCAGTTCACTTCAATTCAGTTACTCAGTCATGTCCGACTCTTTGTGACCCCATGGACTGCAGCACTCCGGGCCTCCCTGTCCATCACCAACTCCCAGAGTTTACTCAAACTCATGCCCATTGAGTCGGTGATGCCATCCAACCATCTCATCCTCTGTCATCCCCTTCTTCTTCCACCTTCAATCTTTCCCAGCATCACGGTCTTTTCAAATGAGTCAGCTCTTCACATCAGGTGGCCGCCAGATGCAAAGAGTGGAGAACAGTATGGAGGTTCCTTAAAAAGCTAAAAATAGAGCTCCATATGACCCTGAAATCCCACTCCTGGGCATATATCTGGAGGAAAACATGATCCAAAAGGGTACATGCACCCAAACATTCATTGCATCACTGTTTATAATAGCCAAGACATGGAAGAAACCTAAATGTCCATTGACAAATCGAATGTTACTAAGCCATTAAAAAGAATGAAATAGTGTCATTGTCAGTGACATAGATGAATTTAGAGATTGTCACACTGAGTGAAGTAAGTCAGAGAAGGAGAAATATCATATCACATCCATTATATGTGGAATCTAAAAAGAAATGATACAAATGAACTTATTTACAAAACAGAAAGAGATTCACAGACTTAGAGAAGAAACTTGTGGTTGCTGGGGGGAAGATGGGGTAAGGGAGGGATAGTTCGGGAGTTTGGGATGGAGATGTACACACTGCTGGAGAAGGCAATGGCAACCCACTCCAGTACTCTTGCCTGGAAAATCCCGTGGATGGAGGGGCCTGGTGGGCTGCAGTCCATGGGGTTGCTAGGAGTAGGACACGACTGAGCGACTTCACTTTATTTTTCACTTTCATGCACTGGAGAAGGATATGGCAACCCACTCCAGTGTTCTTGCCTAGAGAATCCCAGGGACGGGGGAGCCTGGTGGGCTGTCGTCTATGGGGTCGCACAGAGTCGGACACGACTGAAGCGACTTAGTAGCATATACACACTGCTACGTTTAAGACAGATAACAGCAAACCCTGTTCCTGAACGCCATACTCCCAACAGTTGAGCCACCTCTGCTCTCCATAGTATCTGACTCTCTCTTGCTTCAGCATTCTGCACATGCTATCCTCCTTCTCTGCTGATCACTCCACACTCCTCCTAAATCACTCCAATCATCCACTCATTCATTTATTTCATAACTATTTACTAAGCAAGTTACTATGTGCCAGACACCACACGGGCACTTGTCATACCACAGCAAGCAAGACCTAAGTGGTCTCTGCTCCCATGGTTCCAGTCCAAGTGGCCTTTCTTGACTTTCCAAGTCTGTTAGGTCTCATATGGAACCCTGTCCTCACTCTACATGGTTCTGTCTCTGGTGTATTTTAAGGACTTTTAAACCTGGGTACAAAACTGCCCAACATACTTTTTCTACAAACGGATAGGTTACAGATAATAAATACTTTTGTCTCTGTAGGGCATACAGCCTTGGTCAGAGCTACTCAACTCCATAGTTAGTGAAAGTGGCCACACAGACGCTACACAAACCAAGTGTATTAGACTTTTTTCACAAATGCAGATGGTGAGCCAGACTTGGCTCATTGGGTATAGTTTGCTGACCCTTGGACTAAAAAGTTAAACTAGTATGTTCTCATTCACCTTTGTATCCACAGTGTAGACACAGTACTTGGCATAGACCCTTGCTAAGTAGATCAAGTTTTAAATCCTTTGTCACTATTCTCCAATCATTCCCTACAGCATGGTGTTTTGTTTTTTCCTTGGTATGATAGTTAAAAGTTGGATTCTCCAGCTAAACTTCATATAATCATTATAGACTTTAGTTATTTTATTTGTGTGTGTATAGATGTAGGTAATCATTTGTCCCATACTTACTTAAACCTACCTTAAACTTTTCTTGAGCAGCTGAAATATTAGAGGAAAAGCACTTCAAATGAATCAATGAATGAACCGTGGGGCATGAGGTGAAGTTTCAGTGTGCTGTAAGTGGGGACAAATATAACACAGATAAGGCATTGTCCCTGGGGGGCTTATAATGCAGAAAGGAGATAACAAGGTGGGCAAATAATTTCAATTCAAAGTAGAAAGTGCTGTGTCCTTTGAGGAAGGAATCAGCCAAATACTCTGGGACTTTGATAAGGAAGTGAAACTTGTCTCTAGCCAAAGAGATCAAAGAAGGCTCTGAGAGAGAAGCATTCAAGCTGGACATGGTATGGTAGGTATTTGGAACACTGATACGTCACTAAATGGTCTTTGAGACTGAGGAAAGAACAGGCACACCCACAAGTTACTAGAAAGCAAGTTTTCATGAACCTACGTCCAGGGACTGGCTGATAAAAGAACAGCCAAATCCCTTCAAGAAGGTGCCAAGTCCATTCTGGTCTGGAATGCATTGATAATTGGGACATTATGCTCAGAGACTACAAATTGACATTCTGTCGTCATCCCTCTTGGAATAGAAACCCTGATCCTTTCAAGTAATTAGCACCAGTTTGGAGCATGTGTGCAAAAATAAATCACAAGTGTCCAAAAACAGATACGTTAAGTTCAATGGTTAGGAAGCAAACGTTATTAGCTCCGCCTATATCAACAAAATCAGAAGCAATTAGCATTTAAAAATAGAAGAGACAAGGCAAGTTCATAGTTCCCACTGGAAAATTATTATTTATATAAACATCCACAACTGAACTCAATGCATCCTTTCTGACCTCAGTCATGTTATTTCAATGGCTAAAGGATCTGATTTCTTTTAGGAGGGTAAGGAGGGAGAACCATGGATTCTGTGCCTATTATCCTAGTTAAAACTGAGAGGTGTGTGGCCTCTAACACATGGACAGCTAGGACTCCATCTCACTGGAGTGAGTCTGGGCCTCAACCAACCATCAGTGTAGATGACAAGAGGATCTGCTTTGTCTCAGGATGCTCAGAAGATCAGCCCCTAGAAGCCCATTGCATGAAGCAGTGTCGACCTTTGTCCACGGGACACCTGCCTGTTGGAGAAAGCCTCAGTGGTACATACTGGAAAAAGGGCGGCAGCTCCGAAGAACCCAGGAGTGCACATGTAACAGTGGCCTGTCACGCGCTCTCTAGGACATGTCAAGGATGGAGTCTTATCATTGGCATTTGTGGTCAGACTGCAGAGGCAAACGGAGACCTGACGAACTCAGGTGTGATAAAGAGCACCAGCCGCTGGCTCCACAGGGCTCTGAGTCCAGGCTGTGTCACTAACTTGCACTGTCAACTTGGCCAAACCCTTTGCTCTTTCTGGGCCTCATTTTCTCCATCCTTAAAATGAGGGACTGATCAGGGTTTTCTTCTTGCTTCATTCCAGGTGGGTTTTTTACCCTTTGAAAACTCAAGTCTTTTTCTGCTTCATTTTATCCCCTTGCTTGGGAAGATGTGGTGAATGCCGGTCTGGAAAGTAAGGCGTAGGACTCAAATATTTTTCTATTCTTCATAAAATGTGTGAAAATATACCCCGTACTTCTTTCCCCCAAAAGGCTGTGGCTTTAGGAACACAGGACCGACATGAAGGACACAGAAGGTCCACTTGGCAGGGCCATGGAAGAGCCCAGTAGATTTCCATCAACCTGCAAAACAAGCATCACATTTAAAGTTGATTGGACCTTGAAATCATTGAGGGCTGAAGGAGAAGAGACTCACTCAAAGTGGCAAGTTAAAGACAACTATGAGTCAATCTGTTGGTTCCAAATCCTCTTTCCAGCTTGTCTTTCTTCCTCTGGCTTCAGTATATCTAACCAGAGTCAGGGCTTAGGGGTTGATGACATGTGTCCACTTAAAATGTCAGTAGATTCTTGTATGGGTGGGGAGTGAATTAAATCTTTGACCAGTAGTTTTTAATTAGAGTGTCACTAAGTTTTTCATACTTTCCCCATAATTTTTCATTTTTCTCCAGTTCTCTCAACCACCATGCATACACACAAATGTTTTTTATTTTTTTGGCAAAAATTAAATGCTGAACTCTCTCCTTGTTGTATATCTTCCCATTTGCCAGTCAGTCTCTAGTTCAACATCTTGTCCATACTTCCCTTGAGCTTTTCTAATATCCCTGTGTATGGATCCATTGCCTCTGTTAAGTCATAAGCTTTTTGAGAACTGGGAACATCTTTGTATCACTGTTTACAAGGCCAGAAATGCTGCCCAGTCATCGATTGAATGAATTCATGGAAGAAAGAGGTACTTCATATGTATCCAGATTGTGCCCTTGAAGCCTCTCAGAGTAATGATAAGCTTAGCAGTGGCCTCTGTTTCATCCTTTATGAGGAATCAGAAAAGGTCAGAAAATGGGCATATCTGGCTTGGCATCATTGGATTTCCTACTTTATGTCTCTGAGTACTCATAGGTGGCCAGGGTACACAGAGGGACCCTGCCCAGGCTTAGGAGATGGGGAAGAACAAGAAGCCAACTCTTAAACTTCTGGTTGTCAGACTCAGGATGAGTCTCATCCTGAGACTCCTTCCAGAGTCAACAACCTACCCCATCCCCCACTGACTTTGGCCAGGGACCTACGTCTGTTCTCTGTGCATAAGCATTTGTCAACCTGGCCATCAGGAGGGGATCCTGGCAACAGACAGACAACAGGGGTGCTACCTGAAACAATTTTGGATCAAGTGACATTTTCACTCAGAAACTTGGAAAAGGATAATGAGGGGGAGATAATATAAAAACCTACAGGACTTCTGTCTAACAGTACAAGTAAGAGAGCAAAGGAGAGGTTTCTCAAGTGGTAGTTCAAGATGAGATGGCAGGAAGATGGGGGAGTGGAGGAAGTCCCTGTGGACAGGAGGTGGAGGAAGAGTCTAGACTGAGGGCAGAGGAATGAGATACAGAGATAAGAAAAACGAGAACAAAAACACATGGGGAAGAAGGGAATGAGGGAAGGAAGAAAGGATGGTGGAAAGGGAAGAAAAGGAAGAAGGAGGGAAGGAGGGAAAGAAGGAGGAAGGGAAGGAAGGAAAGGAGGGAGGGGAAGGGAAAGGAAATGAAGGAAGGGGCATTAAATGCTAAAAAGAGACAGGCAGAGACTCCAGAGAGAAAATCAGAGCTAAGTTGGGAATGAGAGAAAACTCTGCGGAGAGAGAAGAGGGATGCAATGATGGGGTGTGGGTGCCCACACAAGACAGGGACAACTAAACATCTACTTGACCTGCTCAGCTCAGAAAAATTTCTTTTGTGAGTCTGGCACAGGAAAGACCTGGACAGAGAGGAAAATGTGCTGATCCTGCCCAGGGCCTGTCAGAGGACAGAAACAGATCAATTAACCTGGGTGGGGCTCTCCTGTGTTAGGCCTGGCACTGCCAGTTCTCAGCACCAGACCAGGCCAGGCCAAGGACTCTCACATGATCGTTAAGCTATTAACAGGCCATCAGCTACAGGGAAGAATCACCCTTTTCAGTGAAAAAAACTCTCTTCCCAGGCTGACGTCCCCTCTGCTGGCCCAGCTACCACCTCTTAGCCAAGTCTAGACCCAGACCCAGTCAGCCTGCACCCCTTGGCCTGGGGATACCAATCACTGGGAATCTGAACAGGCTTCGAGGACCCTCCAGGGGCCAGCACAGCCTGGAATGTCCAGTTGATGGAGCGATATTATTTGCCGGTGAAGCAGGAGGGGTCCAGACCAGAATGTTCCTGTAGATCTTGGATCACTGGGTGCTCATCATAGGGAGAAAGATTCAGAGCCAGGACGGACTTTGAAATTACAGATAGACAAAGTCAGATTCATTCATTTGCACATATGTTATTTTTCCAACAATTTTTGAGCATCTACAATGGATGGGGCCCTGTGCTGGAGGCCGAAGAGATGAGTAAACACACCCTCAGGGATGAGAACAATGGTGACTGCTTCCTTTACTCAACAAAACAGAAGGAAGGTACACATGGAGTGCTTCCCTGATGGCACAGGCAGTCAAGAATCCGCCTGCAATGCAAACCCAGGAGATCCCTGGGTTAGGCAGACCCTCTGGAGAAGAGAATGGCTACCCACTCCAGTATTCTTGCCTGGAGAATCCCATGGACAGAGGAGCTTTGTGAGCTATAGTCACAGAGTCAGACGTGACTGAATGGCTAACACTTTCACTTTCTTGCACAGAGTGTGTTGGGAGCAAAAAGTGACTGATTCTGTTTCCAGGACAACCAAGGTTTCTAGGAAGGGCATATCGGAGCACTGCTGCTATTGCTAAGTCACTTCAGTCATGTCCAACTCTGTGCGACCCCAGAGACGGTAGCCACCAGGCTCCCCCCTCCCTGGAATTCTCCAGGAAAGAACACTGGAGTGGGTTACCATTTCCTTCTCCAATGCATGAAAGTGAGAAGTGAAAGTGAAGTCGCTCAGTCATGTCTGACTCTAGCGACCCCATGGACTGCAGCCCACCAGGCTCCTCCATCCATGGGATTTTCCAGACAGGAGTACCAGAGTGGGGCGCCATTGCCTTCTCTGTATTGGAGCACAGCCATAAAGATTAAGTAGGACTCAGAGGATAAAGAATCCACTGGCCAATGCCCGAGATGTAGGAGACGTGGGTTCGATCCCTGGTTCAGGAAGATCCCCTGGAGGAGGAAATGGCAACCCACTCCAGTATTCTTGCCTGGAAAAATCCTATGGACAGAGGAGCCTGGTTGGCTACAGTCTATGGGGACGCAAAGAGTCAGACACGATTGTTGACTAAGCATGCCTGCATGCTGGCACTAGCAATAGTAGGACCCTCCAGGCAGAGAAAGCGGAGGGACTCTAGACCAAGAGAAGCACAGGTAGAGGCTGGAAGGTGTGGAAGGGCAGGGGGCTCAGCTAGGGGTTGAACGGGATGAACCTCCTTAGTAGACACATGGGCTTGGCAGGAGATAAGGGTGGGACGGAGGTGGGTCCAGATAAGGAGAGGCAAACATAAAGGCACAGACACAGCCCAGGTTTTAGTCAGGAGGGAGCTTAGGGATGATGGAAGTCATCTTTGTCCTTGTTACACATATTTTTAATTTTAACATGAGTGTATGTGTGTGAAATAGGCTTCACTGAAGAATATCCAGGGCTGGACACAGAGGAAGGAAGCATGATGGTAACTCAAATAATTTCAAACTGGAGAACTCCCTGGTGGTCCAATGGTTCAGACTTTGTGTTTCCACTGCAGGGGGCACGGGTTCTATCCCTGATTGGGGAACTAGGATCCTGCAAGCCGTGTGGCATGGCCAAAAACTAAAATAAAATAATTTCAAACTGAACATGTGATTCCTCTCCTCAGAACTTGTGAACTTGCAGGCTGTCTTCACTAAACGCTTTACCTTGTGCAGCGAACCCCTAGCTTTCTGCCTTCTCAGGGGCTTTTCTCTGCCTTCTTTCCCATCTCAAGTCCTCACCCAGCCCTCCAGACTGCCCCCACCCCCAGCACAGAAACTTCTCTATGTTGGGTCTCCTTTAGGTAACAGTAAGTAATCAGAGAACAAAAGAGCCTCCTGTTTGCCCAGATTCTCCTTCCGTATAGGCAGGTGTTAGTTTGTATTTGAAAAGTTCTAAAAGCCCCCAAAAGTAAAAATTATCCTATGCTGTTCTTTAAAAAAATTATATAACAAACTTGAAGTTTCCTCCTTCAGTCTGTTAGCATTTATCAGTCAAGATATCTTCCCAAGTTAAAGCAAATATATCTCCCTCTACACATATATATACACATACATATATATATATATATACACACACACACATACACATATATATACATGTACACTCACACACGTATTTATAGAAAAGAAATTATGCCTTACATATTGATCTGCTTTTTAGTTTAAAAATATGTTGTGAAAAAATCTCCAACTCCATACCTCACAAGCAGTCTAATCCTTAGCCTAGATAGACCAAAAGTTTTCAACTATTTTCCTGTTAATAGACATAGATGATGCTTTAACATGTTTGCTTTTACAAATAACACTACCTCGAGCATCCTTGCCTGTGAATCTTGACGTGCCCTTGCTATGATTGCTATAGGATGGATTCCTGGAGGTTAGGTTGTTAAATCAAAGACTATGCACATTTAAAACCTAACTAGGAATTACCTCATTCCCTTTGAACAGAGTTGTACTATTAATGGTTTACACTCCTATGGACAGTTGAATGGGGCTGCTTCTTTCACACTTGCTCTCCAGTACTAGAACTGCCTCCTCCTTTGCCAGATGAGGAAATGGCTTAGAGAGAATTAGCAGTTCTAATGACACACACCTAGGTACTGGCAATGCTGGCATCAAAATGTCTGATCTGTTGTCATACACAGTGATATAATGCACACAGGGTATTAAGGAGAAAGCCTGGTGCAGTGTAAATGCTCAATAAATGCTGGTCATAGCTATGATTAAAGCATACTGCCACAATAGGGACCCTTCAGAAGCTTTAACAGCTGGCTCAGCCTGGGCTTCCCTGGTGGCTCAGGTGGTAAAGAATCTGCCTGCAATGCAGAAGACATGAGTTGAATCCCTGGGTTGGGAAGATCCCTGAGAGGAGGAAAAAGTAACCCACTCTGGTATTTTTTTTTTTTAATTGAAGGATAATTGCTTTACGAAATTTTGCTGTTTTCTGTCAAACCTCAACATGAATCAGCCATAGGTATACATATATCCCCTCCCTTTTGAACTGCCCTCCCATCTACCTCCCCATCCCACCCCTCCAGGTTGATACAGAGCCCCTATTTGGGTTTCCTGAGCCATATAGCGCATTCCCATTGGCTATCTATTTTACATATGGTAATGTAAGTTTCCATGTTACCCTCCTCATACATCTCACCCTCTCCTCCCCTCTCCCCATGTCCATAAGTCTATTCTCTATATCTGTTTCTCCACTGCTGCCCTGTAAATAAATTCTTCAGTACCATTTTTCTAGATTCCGTATATATGTGTTAGAATATGATATTTATCTTTCTCTTTCTGACTTACTTCACTCTGTATAATAGGCTCTAGGTTCATCCACCTCATTAGAACTGACTCAAATGTGTTTCTTTTAATGGCTGAGTAATAATCCATTGTATATATGTACCACAACTTCTTTATCCATTCATCTGTTGATGGACATCTAGGTTGCTTCCGTGTTCTAACTATTGTAAATAGCGCTGCAATGAACAGTGGGATATGTGTGTCTTTTTCAATTTTGGTTTCCTCAGGGTATATGCCTAGGAGTGGGATTGCTGGGTCATATGGTAGTTTTATTCCTAGTTTTTTTAGGAATCTCCAGACCATCTTCCATAGTGGCTGTATCAATTTACATTCCCACAAACAGTGCAAGAGCGTTCCTTTTTCTCCGCACCATCTCCAGCATTTATTGCTTGTAGACTTTTTGATGATGGCTGTTCTGACTGGTGTGTATTCTTGCCTGGGAAACTCCATGGACAGAGGAGCCTGGCAGGCTACAGTCTACTGAGTCGCAAGAGAGTGGGACATGACTGAGCGGCTGAACAGCAACAGTCTGGAAGTTGAATTGGAGAGGAGACAGGACAGAAGCATGGAGGCTCAAGTGGCTCCTCCCAGACTGGGTGGAATGCCCTTCTCCTGTTCTCCTAGCACTTCTTCACAACATCCCATTTAATTAACTGATTCCTTGTCCCCCACAGTACTGTTCTAGGAGGACCAGCAAGTGAGAAGGTGCGTTCTCTAACCTCAGAGACTAATGGCCTATGGGCTAGGATGCTGTCATTATCCTCAAATACCCCAAAGAAATTTGGAGTGATAAACTTCTGAATTTGAGATTCTCTTACTCTGTTAGTTGTTCAATGCTGAAAGTTACCTAAGAGAATGCGCTTTTACATCATAAATTATTGTGTGATATTTGTGTATGTGTTTCCTCTCCTCAATTGGGATGTAAGCTCTTTAAAGTAGGAATTGTATCTTCAACTTATTATCCTCTCTTCCACCTCGACAGCTAGTGTGCTGAGGAGCAGATAGGAAGCACTGAGTACATACAAAGTAGGGGACAGTAAGGAACCTGGTTTTGGGTTTTGGAGAAGGGGTAGGAAACTAGTCCCTCTGTTTAGAGTCATGCCGCATAAATGTGGATTGACTAAATTGCCAAGTGGCTGTCTATCCAAAAGTCAATTTTGTCTTTGCAAAGTAGTGAACATACTTTCAGAACTACCCTCAGAATGATGCCAGCCAGTCTTCTGCACACATTCACCAAGTCATGTCCCACATTTTTTAGTCACAAGTTGTGCATTTGGGTCGGCCAGAGAGGAATGTCTGGGGAAACAGGATTGTAGAAGGTAACAGCCACTGGAAGAATTTGGCCCCAAAGTCAAGGACTCCTCAATCAATATGCATGACTTTCAGAATTCCTATTTTAATCAGTGAAACGGAAATGAAATTCCAATGTAGCTTTTAGTTAAAAAAAAAAAACAAATTGCAAGTGGTATATGATATTCATGCATACCATTTCCTCTGAGATTCTTTTTAAGAATTGAAGAAAATAACCATATAACATACTGGAAAGAACACTAGCCTAGGCATCCAGAGATTTAATTTCATGCCCTAAATTTATCACCTAGTAGCTCTGTGATCAAAAGCAGTCAGTTCCCTCATCTTACCTCATTTCACTCATATATAGAATGAGTGGGTTGATGACACGTAAGCTCCCCTTCAGCCACAATAATAAATGAGTCCCTAATTCCCTGATTAGCATTGAAGATCAGTCCATCCATCCAACCATCCATCCATTCTTTCCACAAATATTTGCTGAATTCCTACTTGTGCTATGTCCATACGATTTGAGTCCTTGATAGGTTGATGGCCATCATCATCCTTCCAAGCACTCACATTCAACATCTTGAGTAAATTCTGACCCCTCCTCCTCTCTCACCCTGTTTACGTTCAACCAGTCCCTGATGTTTGTTCTTTCTCAGTGTCTATCTCCAGGCCATCTTATAACTTCCCTGTCTGCTTTACTCTTCTTTCTGCCTCACTACCTCTCATTTGAATTGTTGCAGAAACTTTCTAAGTGGTCTCCCAGCCTTAATACCCTTCCTTCTCAATTCTCTTGCATGCTCTGCCCAGAGTTATCTCCAATCTTTGATTTTAATCAGTATTTTATGAAGATTTGTTGTGTATAGTTCTGTGCCTGAAAGCTTCAAGAATTCACAATCCAGAAAGGCAGAGAAAATTAAAGTATTAAGTACAACCCAATGTGGAACTATGATGGTGGAGGATCTAACATTGCTCATGTTGTATTTCTTCATCTCCTCTCACAAAACCTTCCTCTTTAGTTGTTCCCTTATCCATGCATCTCACAAGCACTTATTTTCATGCCTCTAGCATCTCACTTTTCACATCCTTTTACTGTTTATTCTCCATTTGTCTCTCTCCTTGACCAGACTGTGAGCTCCTTGATAGGAATCTAATCAACTTAAGCCAATGTTCCAAGTCAGAAAGCTTCAGTGGCTTCTTTTTGCTCTTGTGTGGAAGTCCAAACCTTCATACTGAGCATTTAAAGCCCTTAAGAGGACTTCCCTGGGGGTCCCATGGTTAAGAATCCACCTTCCTATGCAGAGGACATAGATCCCTAGGTCAGGAGGATTCCCACATGCCTTGGGGCAACTAAGCCTGAGTGCCCTAGAGTCTGTGCTCTGTAATAAGAGAAGCCACCACAATGAGAAGCCCTTGCGCTTCAACGAAGACCCAATGAAGCCTTTTTTTTTTTTTTTTTTTTAAGCCTTTAAGACTTTGGGTTTAACTATGTTTCCAACTAAGTCTGTTAATCAGCCCATATCCAATCCCACTTCAATCCTAAACCCTCTTTTTTCCAAGAACTTTTGCAGAGAATCTGATCCACTTGTTTAGAATTAATTTTCACTTGTTCCCAAATATGTCTTATAGCAAATGTCCTAACACACCTATGTCTATATTCTACAGAGATTTTGTAAACTTTTTGTCTACTTCTTTTATGATGAGCTCTCATTGGGGAGTGCCCATGTCCCTTGGCTTCTTGGATCCTTCATAGCACAGAGCCTACCTAGTGGCTGTTTCTTGGTCTGACTCTATGCTGAGCAGTTGCTGCCTGCCAGGTGCAACTGCCACAAGCTTTGTGATGGTTTCTCCTTACAGCAGACCAGGAAACTAGGCTCACAAAGAGGCTAAGTAACCTGCTCAAGGCAACAACAGGTACATGATACAGTTCAAATTTGAACACAGGTGCCACTTAACAACCAGGCTCCACTGCTTGCCTACAAAGGGACATGATAAATGTGAAATAGTTTTGTAGCCACTTGGAGAAGTTGAAGATATACTCAACCAGCATTTCCTGGTCAGCTAGGGAGATTTCTAATGGTTTTTTTTTTTTTTTTTTTTTTGAATGAGTTGGCTCTGATTTTGCTCTTGTAGACTAAGTAGGAATTTGACAAAGAAAAAAAACATAGAAGTGTTCTTGTAAGAGAATAAAATGTAAGCTAAGACCCTGATACAGTGGATAAAGGGTGTTTGGCAGGAGAAGAGCAGGGCTATTTACTGATTCACTTCCCACTCAGACAGTAAGCAGTTGAGGGAAGGAAACGTCTCTGTCTGGCTCAGGGCTGTTTGTCTGTTGCCCACAGCAGAGTCTAATATAGATAGAGCACATGTCAAATAAATATTTCATATGAATGAACCTACTCAATAAATACTAAGTGTTTTTTGTGTGTGTTCATGTAATTTTAAACTCACTCTGAACCTAAGCGTGTTGATTGCCTTTATCGAGGCTTTAAAAGCCCAAACCCAAACTTTCAGTCCCTGAAAGTGAAACCTGCAGTCCCTAGAAAGTTTCACTGACCAACCCAGTTTCACCAACTGACTGAGTAAAAAACAAACATTAAACCAACAGGAAAAGCTACGAAAACTCAAATAAGAAAAAAAATCTTTCAGTTCCAAGAAACTTAGGTATTTTCAGTAATGTGCCTCCTGCAAGGAAGCCTGAGGGCTTAGATGGTGTCAGTTTCATTTCCAGTAGAGAGTTTTGACTTTCTATCTCCTTAGGAGAGAGGGAAAGAGTCGCCCACCCACCCCACCCCCCACCTGTCCAGCAGCTGTACCAGGGAATTGGGTCTGGAAACATGCAGAGAACCGACACACAGAGAACCGAGGCAAAATCAAAAAAGTTCTTCTCATGTTGCATTAGGTTGCGTCGCGTCTCCTTGTTCTGTGTTAGAGTAAGCTATAAGCATGTCTGTGTCAGGGAGCATATTCAGATCACAACATTAGTTGAATCAGTGAGTCAGAAAATGTCTCAAAGCAGAGCTGGTGAGTGGGGAATTTAGCATGAGAAGTAGAAAATGCATTCAACTCAGGTCAGGAGGACTGGACTGTTCCTTCTCCAACACATATGAGTTTGTGATCCTGAGCACTCACTTCTTTTCTCTGGGCTTATTTTTCCCTTTCATTTTTGACCTATTTGACAGATCCTCATTATGGTAGGAGGGGAAAAGTCTGTGAAAACAGCTATGGAGTTTTTTCTTTTTTTAATGGAGACATACATGAAAACTCTCTATGTGCATAGGATCTGGGAATTGGAGGGTTTTCCTTTTACTCTGACTTAGGGCTTCCCAACCTTAGCACAGTTAACATTTGAGGCCAGACAACTGTTTGCTATAGAGGGCTGTTCTTTTCATTGTAGGATGTCTTTCAACATGTCTGATCTCTACCCACTAGATGCCAGTAGCATCCTCTTCCCTCTCCCCAGTTGTAACAACCCAACCAGACATTGCCAATTGTTCCCTGGGGGCAAAATTGCCCCTAGTTGAGAACCATAGGCCATGAGTTGCATTCCCAACTGAAAATAAAAGACTCCTTAGATTAGTGTAGCTGAGGATGGACGTGGGAGGGTGTGGAAACCAGGTACAGCCTCCCTTCACGCCTAAGGATCTGGAAATGGGGCTTCCCACAGAGCTCAGGAAAGGTAGAAGTGCCTGGAGTCTGGAGGCAGGAAATTAGCATTTGAGCCCTACATTATCACTGACTGGCTTTTTGACGTTCATGTTGCTGACCTTTCTGAGCCTGAGTCCCTGTGAATCCAATGGAAATGGGACCTCGTCTCCATGCATCTCCTTTCCGTTTTCCCAGCCTCCATGCACACCACCAAAATATTGGCAGAAGGACCAAAAGTTATGTATGTGAAAGACACTGTGAGCTAAAATGTCAAATATTTGTTATCACTCTAAAGGCTCATGTTTGGGGAGAATTCCCTCGTGGTCCAGTGGTTAAGACTCTGCCCATTCAATGCAGGGGGCATGGGTTCAATCCCTGACTGGCAAACTAGGATCCAACAGGCCAAGTGGTGCAGCCAAAGAAAAAGGTTTGATTTTTCTAAGAGAGCATAGAAAAGGAACTTTATTACTGAATGATTTTCCCCTCAGAAGTGGTAATGGTGCCATTGCAGGCGGCATCACAGCAATATGAGAACAAATAATAGAGAACACCTAGGGAATACTGCCCAGCACCATCAAGACTGGATTTCCACTGGGCTTGAGTTTGTTAGCATTTGTCCAGTAAAAATGAAAAGCCTCCTCCTAGAAGGTGTCATGGTGTTTATCAGGCAAAGGCAAGGAGGAGCAGATAGTTGTTCACATCCCTGGAAGTAACTTGGTGCTGGGTTGACTCTTCAATGGGGCTCTCAATCTGAGAGAGGCCTCAGGGACTCCTGTCTTTGATGACAGAAAACTTCAGGACTAAGAAAGGCTTCTGATGGCTGCTGGTTCCTCCTAGTGGGAGTCAAGGGGCTCTGGTCACAGTCAGGCCTAGAATGGGTGACCCTTCTAACACCTCAGGCCAAAAGCCAAATCAGGCCAGGCCCAGGGCCACTCTCCAGGAAGCTCAGTTAGCTCAGAAACAATCTAGAGTTTCAAAGCAGAAACCTCTCAGGTCCAAGGGACAGGTTCAAGTCAGAAGGGGTAGTGTAACACACACTTGTGAATTCTTTGGTGCATGGACTGCTCTTTCATCTTTTGAGGGTGGTATAGAATAGTGGCTAAGGGCACTTGCTTCTGAGCCACAAGTGTGTATCCGGGCTCTGCTTCTTGTCAGCTGTGTGACCCTGGACCTGCAGTGTGTGCTTTGTAAATGTTAGCTGTGCTGTTTGATGTGCTATTCGATGCTCACAGCAACCTCTGAGGTCAGTGGTGTGATCATCTTCACTTTGCAGAAGTGGAGTCTAAAGTTCAGACAAGTGCGTCCCGGCGCAGCACCCCCTCCCTCACAGCACCCCCACATATCTGTGCCCTCCTCTTCCTCTGAAGCCACTCTTTCCTCTGCCTCCGCTATCTAAATGCCATCTGTCCCCCAAGCCTGTTCACATGCTAGCTCCTCTATGCATTCTGCCTCCAGGGTTAATCTCAGCTTCCTCCAAGCTCCATAGTATTTTGCTGGTATTTCTGTTACACTAAGAAACTCACTTGGGCCTTGGTAGGCAAGAAAAAGGATCAAGATAAGGACATGACACATGGCAGACTGTGATAAAGCCTGGAGAGAAAAGCTCAGATGAAGAACTCAGGAGGATCAAAGGAAAGAAGTTTTCCTCCCTGAAGCATACCTTCCCGCTTCTCCTATCTGCCAGTCGCAATACGTCATGGTACCTTTTAAAGTCCTCATCACTTTCTAGTTCCAATGGAAGCTGACTCCGTAAATGGTCTCTCGCTTCTGCTACGGAGTATCTTAGGGGGTGGAATGGATTCACCTCCGCATCCCTCACAGCACATGGCTCGAGGTTGCAAGCACTTAAAAATGCACACAGCTCTGAACTGAGAAAAGCTTGCTGACAGTGGGTGATGGTGCTGGATTGACGGTGGAGATGATAGTGATAAGAGGAAGGTTAACTGAACCGAAACCCAGCCGTCACGAAGGGTGATGTACGCACGACGTTTCACTATGACTGGGTGAACAACAGGAGATCCACGAATCAGACCTAGAAACACAGCCCACTCATTGGCAAACTAAGAAACTGGAAAATGGAAAAGGCATTTGGGCGGAGACTATCTTATCAGCTTTGGTCTGATCTATAGATTAAGGTAGCCGTGGCCTATGGAAATGTTGCTTCCTCTGATTGTTTCAAAAATATAACTTTCACAATCATTTCAAAAACTCTATTTATTATGATTGTTCATTGAGGAAGATACAGAAAATATCCAAAAGTAGATATAAAAAAAGCAATCTCATCATGGCAAGTGGGGTACTATTAAATTTCACTATATTTCCTTTGTTCTATCTGTTTGACTTTATGGAGATGATATTGATTCTGTAGATAACAAAGTATTCTAAGTTTATTTTTAGAATAAATAACACATGCATAACATCCACAATTTAAAAGGCACAAAAGGGGGCAGGGAGAAGACAGTCTCTCTCTTGCTCCTGTTTCTCATCATCCAAATTTCTCCCAAGTCTCCTACATCTCCTTTGAGACGAGTCTGATGCTTATGTGTGCTCAGTCACTAAGTCGTGTCTGTCTCTTTGCAACCTCATAGACTGTAGCCTGCAAGGCTCCTCTGTCCATGGGATTCTCCAGGCAAGAATACTGGAGTGGGTAGCCATCTCCTCCTCCAGGGGATATTCCCAACCTAAGGCTAGAACCTACGTCTCCTGTGTCTCCTGCATTGTAGGCAGATTCTTTACCCATTGAGCCATTGGGAAACCCCTGATGCTTATATCTGTCCATTTTTAAAGTTAATCCTTAAAAAGTCCCTTAGTCCTTCAAGGTTCTCAAGAACCAAAAACTATCTGTCAGATCAAAGCCTGTCACTAATGTAATGTTATCTGTGCTGAGAAAGATGCGATTATACCACCTGGATGCCAGTTACATAACCAGAATTGCATCCTGCATCTCTTCCTAAAGATCATTCTTAACCCACAAAGACAGTTAGTTGGAGGTTCTCAACCATGATACACTCCCTTAAAAACAGCTCTTTGCTCCAAAGATTAATCTGAATCTTCACAAAGCTCAGAACTTGAAATCAGAGTCTCTGTGTGTCTGGATTGCAGTGACTAAGACATTAACCCCAGGCCCACGTCCCAGGCCCCACCTACTCCCAGGCTCAGACCTGGCAGGGCCATCCTCATGGTGTTCTGCCCTCATGTGCTTGCTGGGCTGGGAGGCGGAGGAAGAGTGGGTGGGGGAATTCCAGCTCCAATGAAGCGGTTTTTAAAAAATCATTTCCATAAAATCTAGCTCAAAATAGAGAAAGCCATTCTATACTTACCCAAATTCTGTCCTCTTCAAACTCGCCCCCCCGCCCTAAACACAATGAAGTGGTGGAGGGGCCCAGGATTCTTTCCTGGAGATCTGGTGCCACATGCTGCCCCATGGGCTTATGTGGTCACAAATCCTCCCACTCCGAGTGTGTGCCGGCCACCACAGCTTGCAGATTTTCTCCCCTGTAGGCAGTTTTCAGAGTTTTTCAGGAATCGGCTGCGATTTTGAAGTTCCTTTGCCAGTACAGTGAATTTCCCTCCTCGCCTCCGAAGATCCATCTGATAAAGATACAGAGGCATCTTGAATTCACAACAAACCTCCCCACCCCGCCCCCCCCCCCCACCCCACCAGCCCCTCTCTGAACAACACATCGTCTGGCAGCAGGAGGCGTTTGATTACATTTGGCTGGAGTGCCCACATCAACTCCAGTTGTCCCTGAATTGGAACTGATGGGCCTCACGTGTTTCAGCCAACAGTTTGCCTTCACCCACTCTCCTCTCTGAAATGAACCTTCCTCTGGGAAAACAAGAAACCTACATGCCATCCTGGGTGAGAGATGGACAGGAGCTGGGTCCCAGCATCGCATCCCTGGAGTGACAGGCAAGAGAAGATTCAGAGGGGTTCCTGACAGCAAGCCTAGCCTCAAGGGTATCTGGAGAAACCCTCTGAACCACAGGACACAAATGCTCTCTCCGCAGGACTAGACGTTCTGTGTTCCTTTCAGCTCATGGGCATCAATTGTCCCTGTGTGCAGGGTAAGGCACCAAGCAACTGTCCCCTTCAGCAAGCCTCCAGGACCTCTCTCCTTCTATTCTGACTTATTTGCTCAGTGAGTCACTGCGGCAGGCAGAATAATGGCCCCCAAAGATGCCCATGTCCAAATCCCCAGAACCCATGAATATGTTATATTAAATGGTGAGGGCTAATTAAGGCTGCAGATGGAATTAAGCTTGCTCATCAGCCTTAAAAAAAAAAAAAAAACAACCTTAAAAACTAGGAATATTATCCAGGACTAATCATGTGCCCACAATGTAATTGCAAAAGTCCTTAAATACGGAAGAGCCAGGCACAAGAGTCAGAAGCAGAGTGATGGCTTGGTAAGAAAGACTTGACCTGCTGTGGCTGTCTTGGAAGATGTAGGAAGGAACCATGGACCAAGAAAGAATGAGAGTTGTCTCTTCAATCTGGAAAAGACAGGGAAACAGATTTTCCCGTAAAACCTCCTTGATTTTAACCCAGTGAGACAGACCTATTCAGACTTGTGAGCTCCAGAGCCGTAATATTCATGCTGTGACAGCAGTCATGGGAAACTAAGACCGTCACCACGGACTTGCCACGTACCCGGCCTGGTACCAGGTGGTGAGCTGAAGGAACTTTCCCCAAGCATGTGATTTCTACCTTGTATCAGTCATCAGTGTCCAATCAGGGAAACTGAAGCCACTCTAAGTGTCTAAAAGCGGGAAATCTAAGGCCAGTCATTGGCTAAACAGGTGATAGGAAGAAGCCACAAAGCCAATCCAGCCATTAGCCATAATAGTGGTTGCTAGTAGGATTCTACTAGGCTGGGCTAGAGAGGGACATAGAGAGGAGGTCATATACTGACTCCAGAGGATCACCTGGCAGAAGCTGGACCAAGGTGGGCCTGTCTATGGAGGGGACAGAGCCCTGCTGTAGAAGCTTCCTGAGACAGAAAGGGGAGAGAGGTATATATCCAGTTTCACCCTTTCTCCTACCCTCCAATCTCCTGCCAACACCTTCCACTGACTATTACCAGCTGGAAGGCGAGTGACATGGGAGCCTGGGTACACAGCCCTTCTGCAGGTCAGAAAAGAGCTGGGAAACAACTCCGAATGGATGAAAGAATTTGTTGATGAATAGGTCCCAGACTGGTACACAACTCTTTTCTACTTTGATCACCTTGAATCTTCGATAGTTTATTGTTTAAAAATCCAAATTCTTCACTGTGGCTTCTAAGACCTGACCTAAGCTAGCCCTTCTCTAACTTCTGTGCTCTCATCCTATAAAGTTCTCCCTTCACTCACAGTACCCCAACCATGCTGGCCTTTGTTCCGTCCTCAGCATCCGAGGCAAGTCCCTTGTTGCCACCTTGTACTTATTTGCCATAGGCCTCTGCTCCTCCTCTTGTCTCTCCCCTAACTGATTACTTTTTATCATTGGAGTCACCGCTTATATAATACCCTCTCTCATCTCAAATAAGCCCCCTCACCTAAAGTCACCATCATATTCCCCTATTTATTTTCTTCAGAGTAGCTATTAAAATATTATGTGAAATTATCTTGGTTATATGTGTACCTATTTATCATAACCTTCCCCAAACTGTAAGCTCCTTGAGGGTAGGGATCTGTCTTGCTACTTGCTGTGTCCTTGTATCAGCATTGGCTAGGTGTTCACCAAAATCTATCTCTTCTTCCTGGAAACAAAGTAAGGCTCATGTCATATTCCTTTGTGGTTAGGTGGGACAGAGTTGTAGCTAATGAAGCAGGAGTGGAAACAGTCAGGGCTGCTTCCCTGGCCTGGCCCATGACAGCCTCTCATGCACACTCCTGCATGTTTCCCCCTTTCTGCCAGATGATGACAAGGCCCTTTGGGATGGTGGAGGCACAAGATGAAAGGAACCTGGGCTGTCAAATGACTAAATGAAGAAGGGTTGCCCCAGCAACCTACATACCCATCCGGGACTGTTATGTGAATAAGAAATAAATGTGTTTTGTATTGAGTCATTACCTTAGCCTATCCTAACCAAAACAACTCCCACTGCCAAGAATTCCCAGAGCTTTGTCCATAATTGGCTCTCAACAGCTACTGAATAACTGACTGCTAAACACTCAGTAATTATATGTTCAGTGATGGAGTGTCTTTTCCTTACGCTCATGCCTTACCTGCCAAACTCCCTGTATATTCATCTCTGGACTCTTGATGGCTTCCATGGAGCCTCAACCTTCAAAGATGCTTGATGGGTGTGTGTTGCATTGGGTTTCTAGGCAGCACGAGGGAGACAGTAACAAGGCAGGGTATGCCTTGACCTTGTGAGTTCAAGAAGGTGTTCTGTGTTGCTATGACTACCAATGTTTGTGTAGTTCTTTAGAGTTATCAAAGGGTTACTCACTTGATACAATTACTCTGAAAGGAAATGGCTATTATGACCCCCACTTTACAGATGATGAATCCAAGCTCATAGAGCTTATCTCATTCAAGATCTTGCTTTTTCAAGGAATGAAGTTGGTGTTATTTCATTGCACAAAATCATTTATGGGGTACCTAAAAATGTGCTAGGGGATTTCCCAGGTGGCTCAGTGGTAAAGAATCTGCCTCCCAAGCAGGAGACATGGGTTTGATCCCTGGGTCAGGAAGATCCCTTGGAGAAGGAAATAGCAACCCACTCTAGTATTCTTGCCTGGGAAATCTATAGACAGAGGATCCTGGTGGGCTACAGTCCTTAGGGTCTCCAAGGAGTAAGACACAACTTAGTGACTAAACAACCACCATAACACAGCGTGCTAGGCCCTGGTTAAAGCTCCTGTACCTAGTGGGGGCTTAGGAAACATGGGAACCCAAAGTTCTAAAGAAATTGGAATAACCTCCCAGAAAATAAGAGAGGCCCCAATTCCAGCCCAGGACTGAGAGCTTTGCTTGTGTCTTGCAGCTTATGTGTTTAGCTGAGACGCTGCCACAGCTGTGTGCCTTAGTATAAGTTTCTGGGTGGTCTCTCAGACCTGCCTGGAGGCCACAGCGCGGCTGGAACCCCTCAGTGACTCTCCCACTTGCCCAGGCTAATGGCCCTGGCAGTCTGAGTCTGCCCTTTTCCATACATTCTTTCCTCCTTCCCGTGCCAAGATTGCAGCAGACAGTTGAGAGTGGGTTCCAGGCCATTTAGCTTAGTCAGAAATTTGGGTGAAAGTTTCCTCCGCCCACCCCAGGCCTCAGATAACCCATCAGGGTGTGACAACCTGCAAGAATGAGGAGGAAGGAACACCGTGGAGACTTTCGGGCCTGGGATTGGAGCAAAAGTTTCGGCAGCTACTGCTTTTCTCCACCCTCTCCTGGCTGTACAAAGTGTGTCAGGAATGGGTCTGCTGGAAAGCTTAGGACAAAAAGCCCAAGAGGATGTATTAATAACATTTCTAAACAGAGATGTCAAAGGCCCTGGAGGGTCACCTGTAGGCTGGGTTATTTGCCAAAGCAGAGGAGGCAAATGCTGGAGACTGAGGGACCTGTGAAGAGAAAGAGGTGAGTGAGGTGGCCCCTCTCTGCCAGGGCCCAGCCTTTCCCAGCCTGATGACACCCGTACCTGCTTGGGTGCCTCTGTCTGTAAATAAATCCCGGCTGCTCTTACAGTGCGGGACGTCCCACATACCGTACATCTGAGGTGGGGTGAAATACAAATAGGCCTTTTCATAATAGCTTTACACCTGGAGCAGCAGAGGACCGGTTTACAGCCTTGGTAAACAAAAGTTTGAATTCAAAGCAGAGTACAAACTTTGCCCAAGGCACTTCTGACAGTGCACCTCGTGTTTGCAGTGTGAACTCAATATATATATGTATACGATGTGAAGCAATGGAAGCCTGGCCCCCCCCACCCCTCTCTCTCTCTCATCTGATTTCCAGGGTTTAAAAGTTCATGTGTGTGTGCGTGTCTGTGATGGGGGGTACAGAGAGGGAATTTGCTTTGGCTCTGATTTTTTGAGCATTTTGAAATCATGCAGTTTGGTGTGTAAAAAAAAAAAAAAAACCCAAACCTGTGAGCCAATTTATATTGTTTTCCAGGGAGAGTGTACTCCTTGCTACTTTCAGGGTGACAATTAGGATTTGAGGGTGGGAGACAGGGTAAGCCAGTTTGGGGAACACACACAGAAATCAGGATTTGCCTTGAACTTAAATGAAATATTAAAAACATAATAAATATTTATTCAGTGCCTATTACGTGACAGGCATAGAACAATGAATTTTAATAAACATTATTATATCTTCACAACTACATGGAAAAGGAATTGTTGATGAAAATAGCCATTTTATAGATGAGGAAACTAAGGCTAACTTTGCTAAAGAAATTTAAGCCACAGTTTTCTAAATCCAGCTTCAGAGTTCTCTGTACGATCCTCCAACTTCTATATGGGGTCACAGACTCGGCTGTGTTCTGCCACTTGGCCTGTATCCACTATTTTTTCTTTCTCATTCTCTGCTGCACTTGGGGAAATGACTCTTCTCCATTCTTTGATGCATTTCTGCTTAGAGAGTTTCCCTACTATTTAGCAGTCGCCTAGCCATCTAAGTTGCTCTCTCACCAACTAGCATTTCCATGCATTCAAATGCAAAGGACTTGAAATATGTGGATTAGATTTCCCCTCAAAATACTCATAAGCTTAAAAGCAAAGGTAGGCTTTCTCCAAAAAAGACAGACAGATGCTAATAAATACATGAAAAGATGCTCAACATCACCCTTTATTAGAGAAATACAAATCAAAATGACAATGAGGTATCACCTCACACCAGTCAAAATGGCAATCATTGAAAAAATCTACAAATGATAAATGCTGGAGAGAGTGTGGAGAAAAGGGAACCCTCTTGCATTGTTGGTGGAAATGTAAATTCATATAGCCACTATGGAGAACAGTGTGGAAATTCCTTAAAAAAAAAAACTAGGAATAAAACTATATGACCCAAGAATCCCACTACTGGGCGTATACCCTAAGAAAAATATAATTGAAAGAGACACATGTACTCCACTGTTCACTGCAGCACTGTTTACAATAGTTAGGACATGGAAGCAACCTAGATGCCCATTAACAGATGAATGAATAAAGAAGTTGTGGTACATATATACAATGGAATATTACTCAGCTATAAAAAAAGAACACGTTTGAGTCAATTCTGATCAGGTGGATGACCCTAGAGCCTATTTTATACAGAGTGAAGTAAATAAAAAAGAGAAAAACAAATATTGTATATTAATACTTGCAGAAAGAATGACTAGATGGAGCCAAAGCAAAAACAACACCCAGTTGTGGATGTGACTAGTGATGGAAGCAAGGTCCCAAGCTGTGAAGAACAACATTGCATAGGAACCTGTAATGTTAGGTCCATGAATCAAGGCAAATTGGAAGTGGTCAAACAGGAGATGGCAAGAGTGAATGCTGACATTTTAGGAATTAGCGAACTAAAATGGACTGGAATGGATGAATTTAACTCAGATCACCATTATATCTACTATTGTGGGCAAGAATCCCTTAGAAAAAATGGAGTAGCCATCATAGTCAACCAAAGAGTCCAAAATGCAGTACTTGGAAGCAATCTCAAAAATGACAGAATGATCTCTGTTCATTTCCAAGGCATTCAATATCACGGTAATCCAAGTCTATGGCCCAACCAGTAATGCTGAAGAAGCTGAAGTTGAATGGTTCTATGAAGACCTACGAGACCTTCTAGAACTAATATCCAAAAAAGATGTCCTTTCATTATAGGAGACTGGAATACACAAGTAGGAAGTCAAGAAACACCTGGAATAACAGGCAAATTTGGCCTTGGAGTACAGAATGAAGCAGGGCAAAGGCCAACAGAGTTTTGCCAAGAGAACGCACTGGTCATAGCAAACACCCTCTTCCAACAACACAAGAGAAGACTCTACACATGGACATCACCAGATGGTCAACACTGAAATGAGATTGATTATATTTTTTGCAGTCAAAGATGGAGAAGCTATATACAGTCAGCAAAAACAAGACCAGGAGCTGAATGTGGCTCAGATCAGGAACTCCTTATTGCCAAATTCAGACTTAAATTGAAGAGTGTAGGGAAAATCACTAGACCATTCAGGTATGACCTAAATCAAATCCCTTACAATTATACAGTAGAAGTGAGAAATAGATTTCAGGGAATAAATCTAATAGACAGAGTGCCTGATGAACTATGGACAGAGGTTCATGACATTGTATAGGAGACAGGGAGCAAGACCATCCCCAAGAAAAAAAAATGCAAACAAGCAAAATGGTTGTCTGAGGAGGCCTTACAAATGGCTGTGAAAAGAAGAGAAGTGAAAAGCAAAGGAGAAAAGGAGAGATAGAAGCATCTGAATGCAGTGTTCCAAAGAATAGCAAGGAGAGATAAGAAAGCCTTCCTCAGTGATCAGTGCAAAGAAACAGAGGAAAACAATAGTATGGGAAAGACTAGAGATCTCTTCAAGAAAATTAGAGATACCAAGAGACTATTTCATGCAAAGATGGGCTCAATAAAGGACAGAAATGATATGGACCTAACAGAAGCAGAAGATATTAAGAGAAGGTGGCAAGAATACACAGAAGAACTGTACAAAAAAGATCTTCATGACCCCAGATAATCACGATGGTGTAATCACTCACCTAGAGCCAGACATCCTGGAATGTGAAGTCAAGTGGGCCTTAGGAAGCATCACTATGTACAAAGCTAGTGGAGGTGATGGAATTCCAGTTGAGCTATTTCAAATCCTGAATGATGATGCTGTGAAAGTGTTGCACTCAATTTGCCAGCAAATTTGAAGAACTCAGCAGTGGCCACAGGACTGGAAAATGTCAGTTTTCATTCCAATCCCAAAGAAAGGCAATGCCAAAGAATGCTCAAGCTACTACACAATTGCACTCATCTCACACACTAGTAAAGTAATGCTCAAAATTCTCCAAGCCAGGCTTCAGTAATATGTGAACCATAAACTTCTAGATGTTCAAGCCGGATTTAGAAAAGGCAGAGGAACCAGAAATCAAATTGCTAACATCCGCTGGATCATCGAAAAAGCAAGAGAGTTCCAGAAAAACATCTATTTCTGCTTTATCGACTATGCCAAAGCCTTTGACTGTGTGTATCACAATAAACTGGAAAATTCTAAAAGAGATGGGAATACTGGACCACCTGATCTGCCTCTTGAAAAATCTGTATGCAGGTCAGGAAGCAGCAGTTAGAACTGGACATGAAACAACAGACTGGTTCCAAACAGGAAAAGGAGTACATCAAGCCTATATATTGTCACCCTGATTATTTAACTTATATGCAGAGTACATCATGAGAAACACTGGGCTGGATGTAGCATAAGCTGGAATCAAGATTGCTGGGAGAAATATCAATAACCTCAGATATGCAGATGACATTGCCCTTATGGCAGAAAGTGAAGAACTAAAGAGCCTCTTGATGAAAGTGAAAGAGGAGAGTTAAAAAGTTGGCTTAAATCTCAACATTCAGAAAACGAAGATCATGGCATCTAGTCCCATCACTTCATGGCAAATAGATGGGGAAACAGTGGCAGACTTTATTTTTGGGAGGCTCCAAAATCACTGCAGACGGTGATTGCAGCCATGAAATTAAAAGACACTTGCTCCTTGAAAGAAAAATTATGACCAACCTAGACAGCATATTAAAAAGCAGAGGCATTACTTTGCCAACAAAGGTCCATCTAGTCAAGGCTGTGGTTTCTCCAGTAGTCATGTATGGATGTGAGAGTTGGACTATAAAGAAAGCTGACTGCCAAAGAATTAATGCTTTTGAACTGTGGTGTTGGAGAAGACTCTTGACAGTCCCTTGGACTGCAAGGAGACCCAACCAGTCCATCCTAAAAGAGATCGGTCCTGAATGTTCATTGGAAGGACTGATGCTGAAGCTGAAACTCCAATACTTTGGCCACCTGATGCGAAGAACTGACTCATTTGAAAAGACCCTGATGCTGGGAAAAATTGAGAACAGGAGGAGAAGGGGACGACAGAGGATGAGATGGTTGGATGGCATCACCGGCTTGATGGACATGAGTTTGAGTAAACTGTGGGAGTTGGTGTTGGACAAGGAAGCCTGGTGTGCTGCAGTCCATGGGGTCCCACAGAGTCAGACACGACTGAGCAACTGAAGTGAACTGAACTGAAGGAATGTAGAAAGATGGTACTAATGAACCTATTTGCAGAGCAGTAAGGGAGATGAAGACATAGGGAACAGACACAGTGGACACAGTGGGGGAAGGAGAGGGTGGGATGAACAGAGAGACCAGCACTGAAACATATGCATCACCATATGTGAAATAGATAGCCAATGGGAATTTGCTGTATGTTGCAGGAAGCTCAAACTCAGTGCTCTGTGACAACCTAGAGGGGTAGGATGAGGTGGGAGTTGGGAGGGAGGCTTATGAGGGAGGGGACATATGTGTACCTATGACTGATTCATGTTGGTGTGTGGCAGAAACCAACACAATATTGTAAAGCAATTATCCTTCAATTAAAAATAAATAAATTAGAAAACAAAGCCAGGGACAGCAGAGCACATCTTAGGTTTGGTTGGCTCCACAAATGCCTCTGCAGCCCCCATTCCCAGCTTGAATAAATCAGATAAGCTTCAGCAAAAGCATCTGAATTTGGGGGGTTCTTTTCCAAAACAAATCTTTCAACCTGAAGAACTTTGCCCATCTCTGTTGGCACATTCACTTCTCAGTCGTTCAGTGGGGGCTTGCCTGCTGTACAGCTCAAGCTGGTGAAATTTTAACTCTTCATCCACAGATTAATTCCCAGGTCTCTAAAATGAGAGTGAACTCATTAGGCTTATTTTTTTAAAAGTTTCTATGAATGTGTCAAATTGTGCCTGTCTTCACAGATGAAGGATTCCTTGCGGGAACATATTAAACTGAGGCTAGAGAGAGGTGATGTCAATAAGGCATTGTCAACTCAGCAGTTTCAGGGTACCAGAGCTGTGACAGCTTGTGTCTTTACCTTTTGAAGGGAAAGCTGAGTCCCCCCTTCTCCATCTCTGAACTTTTTCTCCCCTCCTGTCTTTACCCTCTACCATTAATGCATCTTTAATTGCAACTCCTTGAGGAATATTATTGGTTTTAGTTATTGCAAGCTTTTAAGAAATTATTGGAACACAAATACTCATTGTAATGAAACAGATATGAGTTGCAAATGGATCTAAGAGAACCCCTGCGCTGGAACCCTTGAGGGAAAAGAGATGGGGGGTTCTGAGCTATGAGACAAAGATTGGTCAAGGATGCTAGCTTTGGGGACTCTGCTCTAAAAACTCAGGTAAGCAAAATAGTGGAATGTTAGCCCTTAAATAAACTTCAAAGAGATCTAACCCAAGCTTTTTCTCATACAGAGGAGGAAACCAAGGCTCAGGGTGGAACATGCAAGACCAAGGCTAACACAGCTAGCCAGTGACAGACCTCCCCAAATCCCTAGTCAGGGCTTATAGCTCTCCCCTATGCAGTCTTTCATCCTGGGAGAAAGTAAAATTGAATAAAGACAAAAACCTTGTCTTAAATCCTAACCTGGTCCCACTTAGCCTAGCTTTTCACTACTGCTTATCAATATAGGTCCACAGATTGAGTCCATGGAAAGTGTTTACCCTGAGAAAGAAGACAGATGAGAACCACAGAATACTTCCTTAACAGTGATTGAAAATCTTCAAGTTTAAGAGAACTTAGTGTTTTCTTACGTGGTTATGATTATAGACCAGATAAGCAATGCTTTAAATATCTACACAGTATTCCTTTCTTACTTTCAATTTCATTTTCATTCATTAACTTTTGTGATTTTCTAGCTAGTGATTCTAGGTGGTCAGGGTCCCTGTTGCTCAGAAGTGTAGTCAGTCAGCCCATAATCAGGTCCTAATTTGAAGAAACTGATGAAATGTTAGACTATTAGGGCTAGAAGGAAGCTCGAGGGTTCTCTGGACCATGCTCTTCCATTTACAGATGAGTGTAAAGGAACTGAGAGAAGGCAAGTGGGTTACTCAGCACATTCATTGACCACACCATTGATTCTCCCCACTGCATGGAAGGAGGGTCCTTCCACCTGAGAATTGGAAAGCAACGCCTTTTTTTTTTTTAAATTTTATTTTATTTTTAAACTTTACATAATTGTATTAGTTTTGCCAAATATCAAAATGAATCCGCCACAGGTATACATGTGTTCCCCATCCTGAACCACCCTCCCTCCTCCCTCCCCATTCCATCCCTCTGGGTCGTCCCAGTGCACCAGCCCCAAGCATCCAGTATCGTGCATCTAACCTGGACTGGCAACTCGTTTCATACATGATATTTTACATGTTTCAATGCCATTCTCACAAATCTTCCCACCCTCTCCCTCTCCTACAGAGTCCATAAGACTGTTCTATACATCAGTGTCTCTTTTGCTGTCTCGTACACAGGGTTATTGTTACCATCTTTCTAAATTCCATATATATGCGTTAGTATACTGTATTGGTGTTTTTCTTTCTGGCTTACTTCACTCTGTATAATAGGCTCCAGTTTCATCCACCTCATTAGAACTGATTCAAATGTATTCTTTTAATGGCTGAGTAATACTCCATTGTGTATATGTACCACTGCTTTCTTATCCATTCATCTGCTGATGGACATCTAGGTTGCTTCCATGTCCTGGCTATTATAAACAGTGCTGCGATGAACATTGGGGTACACGTGTCTCTTTCCCTTCTGGTTTCCTCAGTGTGTATGCCCAGCAGTGGGATTGCTGGATCATAAGGCAGTTCTATTTCCAGTTTTTTAAGGAATCTCCACACTGTTCTCCATAGTGGCTGTACTAGTTTGCATTCCCACCAACAGTGTAAGAGGGTTCCCCTTTCTCCACACCCTCTCCAGTATTTATTACTTGTAGACTTTTGGATCGCAGCCATTCTGACTGGTGTGAAATGGTACCTCATAGTGGTTTTGATTTGCATTTCTCTGATAATGAGTGATGTTGATCATCTTTTCATGTGTTTGTTAGCCATCTGTATGTCTTCTCAACTGACAAACAACTAATCTCGAGAATATACAAGCAACTCCTACAGCTCAACTCCAGAAAAATAAATGACCCAATCAAAAAATGGGCCAAAGAACTAAATAGACATTTCTCCAAAGAAGCAGCGCCTTTTGTAATGCTGCTGCTGCTAAGTCGCTTCAGTCGTGTCCGACTCTGTGCGACCCCATAGACGGCAGCCTGCCAGGCTCAGCCATCCCTGGGATTCTCCAGGCAAGAACACCGGAGGGGGTTGCCATTTCCTTCTCCAATGCATGAAAGTGAAAGGTGAAAGTGAAGTCGCTCAGTTGTGTTTGACTCTTAGTGACCCCATGGACTGCAGCCTACCAGGCTCCTCCGTCCATGGGATTTTCCAAGCAAGAGTACTGGAGTGGGGTGCCATTGCCTTCTCTGAGCCTTTTGTAATACTCAGGTGTTTTTTATAAATAGTTAGTGGTTGTGCCCAACTCCAGGGAGCTGAATGCTTATTGCAGCTTGAGTGTGACTAATCCACAGGCACCTCCGTGAGATATGGATCATGAGTTACCCTTGCCATCTTTTGCTTCATAGAAAGATCACTAGACAGAAAACAAGGACATTTCCCAAGATTTCATGATGAATCAGCAAAGGCTCTGAAGCAACACACTGTTACTGGATGAGGAATCAGAAGACATAAATTCTAGTCCTTACTTTGTATCTAGCCATGTCAGAGATCTGGGGCTAGTCACTTCCCTTTCTGAGAGTCTCAGTCTTCCACTTCATGGAAGGGTTTTGCTGGGTGACATCTAAGAGCCTTTCAGTTCTGATGGCCCATGTTTCTAGGAGACAAGACTCAGAGCTTTGTCATGCCTAAAATGTGATCCTTTGAAGCCAGAAATTGACTGCTACCATGATATACCTCAAGATTCCTCAGCCTGTAAGGGATAAATGGACTTTGCATCTGAAACATAGTAACAACAATTTGCTTACAAAAAAAATAATAACTGAGTTCAGTTCTATTTTTTCCCATAATTTTTTTCCCCCTCAAGCTCTTTGTGCCTGTTATCACTTGTCTGCTTACAAGCATGTTAACACAACAAATAAATGAATAACAGGCAAATAGCAATAGGAGAACTCAGAAATACGATCTCTTTATCATTTTTACTTTTAAAAGCAGAACAGAAAAATAAATAATATTTATTGAACATTTCCCACAGTTTATATACAGCATCTTATTTAAGATCTTTAAGCAATCAGTGTTATCCTGCCTTTTTTTTTAAATCAGAAGAAAGCACCAAGGCTCAGAGATGAAATAACTTTCCTAGTATACACACGAGTAGTAAAGCTCAGATTTGAAGTCAGTTTTTCTGACTCCAAAGCCTACATGAATTTTCACAATCAAAAATTTGCATGATAAAACATAGCCATGTTGTCTGAGCAAAAGTGACTTACCATAAGAGAGAGAAATTAACTGTATCTGCGTTTTATTGGGTTCCACAAAGAACAACATCATAGCTTCCCTGCATTCCCACAAAGAACATCTTCAGAAACAGGCAAAGAATGTGAGGCTTTAGTCTGACATTTCCCAAGAATTTTAAAGAGAGGGGGATACCTATGTCTAGAAATATTTCAATCAAAATACTTATTAATATAGCCACAAGATAAAAGGTGAGGTGATTGCTTCTTTGTTTAGTATTTATGTCACTACAAACACGTACCAGACACCAGGCTTTTGTCCTGGCCCCTTCCCTCTTATTTAATCCTATAGTCCTCCCAGAAATATAGGGCAAGATTAGAGTGGGCTGGAAGAAACTTTTGCAGATTTTGCAGTTTCCCCTAAGATAGGAATCTGTATAGTGTCTTCTCAAAATGACCCATACATCAGTTTCCAAATCTATGGAGAAACTGGGACCAGATCACAGGTTCTTTCATCCAACATTCTTTGACAGCCCTGGATGCTTCTGGCATACTACAAGGCTAGTATTACCAAAACAAACACAATTTAGTCCTGACGTGACTTTGGACACCCAACTCATGTCTGACCTAGACCCCAGAAATAGTTGTGGGAGGCTGCATTGGCCTGTGCCTGCCTCCAGGCTCTAGAGATAATGGTCAAGTGACATGGCAAAGGGCCTTGCGTTTTGTTTTGGCTTTAACCAGAATGAAATATCTGTGTCCGTTCCGTCTCCTGGTACTTGCCTGAAAACCAGAAAACATCAAAGTTTGAAATGACTCCAGAGAGCTGGCTGTCACTTCGTCTCAAATTTCTCCCTTTAGAGATGAGGTTACTGGGGTTCAGAGGGTAGGAGGGTTGTCCAAGGTCACCCATAGAGTGTAGGACAAGGCTGGACCTAAGACACAGGTCTCCTGGCTTTAGGCTCAATGCTTCTTTCACTGCTGTTGTCTAATTGCCTTGGTAGTGGGTGAGACATTGGCCTAGAAGGAAAAGAAGTCATTCTTTGTTTAATGAAAAATTATAACTCAATGGATAGATAGATCTGTATTTCCTCATTCTGCAGTGGCTCATGATTACATTGGACAAGTTCTATGGTTTAGGAACAAAAACACCTTATGTGGCCCCATTATGAACATCCTGAACACACCAGACCTTTCATGCTCTGAAAATTAAGTTCTCTGGGTCTGGGATATTCTTCCCCTTTCCCCTTGTGGCAAACACTCTTTCAGAACCAATTTCATTACTTCCTCTATGGGACTGTGGTGGATTTGTTCTGGGGCAACTTAGTTAAGCTGGAATTATGTTCCCAGACTCCCTTTACATAGTAGTGTTGGCTACAAGAGATAATTTTCACAATATTTGGAATATAGAAGTGAAGCTATTATACTATGTTATAATATTTAGAAGGTTGGTGTAGGGCACCATATGTTAGAGTGAAGGACTGGCAGAGTCCTTGGCTTCTCCAGTTCCCATCAGAGATATCGCAGTACCTCTGAGTCCTGGGCCAGCAGGTAGGGCTTCATGGGGGAGGCCAGCTTCTCCTGCAGGTCACCAAGATCATCACTTAAAGGCAATGAGAGGTGGAAATGGACTCCAGGCGGTCCTTGAAGGTTGCAGTCCACCATCACGCTCCCCACCACTTCATGCCCATTTCTATTTCCTAATCACCTGACCCGCTGATTCCAAGTCTAGCGCCAAACTCTGAAGCAACTGCTTTACCTCAACTGTACAGGTAGATCCTATAATTGTGAGGATTGAGCCCTGATAATGGATCTCTAATTCTGTACTGCACACAGTGGTCCCGCTTCTCTGATAGAACCCTAAGTGATCAAGAGTCTTCTGTAAAGCCTCTAAAGTCCATCATTTCTAGCCTGAACCCTTCCAGTAATGCACAAAACATAGTGTGTTGTACTTTCACTATGGACAGTCTCTCTGTCTCATTAGCAGGGATAGCTGACATTTATTGCTTGCTGACTTTGTGCCAGGCACTATTAATTCTTACAACAACTGAATGAGGTAAGTGTTGTTGTTATTATTTCCATTTTATAGACTAGGCAACAGGGGACCAGAAAAGTTAAGTGATTTGCCCAGGCTTTCCCAACTAGAAGGAGGAGGACCCAGGATTCAAAACCAGGCAGCCTGGTCCAGAGCCAGCACTATGCCGCTCCCTGAATGAGCTCTTCAAGGAGCAAGCCTCATCTGTTACCCAGCTTTGGCACTAGAATGAAATAATGATCCATCTACTTCATCTGAGGATAGAATGACTTTTCTACCCAGCTGATGGAGGGTGGATGACAATGGAAGCTTTGGGACCTAGGGTCCTATAGTACCTTGAACGCTATCCCTTCCAGACTGGAAGGTGAGATTGTAAACAGTCCATAGTCAAGGTCTTGTTAGTAGACCAGAGACCTGTTTACACATGAAGTTTGCATCACCTGAAGGCCATCAGCATGCTTTCTGGGAGCAGCAGGCTGACAATGAGCACACCACCAGATGAGCCTGTTTTTCTCTCCAGTCCAGGCAGACACCTCCCCTGGGTGGAGCCCTCTCAACCCTGTGAGTCTCTCGGAATGGAGGACTGAGCCTGACTGGAGGGCGGAATTCCTACACAGGTTCCCGGCATACAATTCCTGTTTAATACTTCATTTCTTATATGCAACCTCAAAACTGCCCTTTGTATGTAGCAAATACAGACTGGGACTCCCGTTTAATTTTTAAAGTGATTGCCAATTTCTAGATAGCAAACTTGAATGAAAATTCAAGTTTGGACTTTACACCTGAGTATCTTGGGCCATAGAGTCTGTCAATATTAAATTGGTTGTTTCCTGTTTCCTTATCTAGAAGAGGTAGGGAAAAATTGATGGCCTCTATCTTATAAACAATGCACCAATTTAAAAAAAGAAGAAGAAGAAGAAAGAAAGAAATGCAAAAGGAATTAAAATGTGCAGGAAAAACGGTAAGAAACAAAACTCAACTGCTATGTCAGTGAGGTCCAATGCGTGGACTGCTCTTCTGGGACACAGGAGGAAGGCACGTGAAGGTCTGCAAGCTTCATGCAGCTTGAAATGTTCCCCTATTCACATAGGAGGAGAGAACTCACATTCAGTGCACCATTAATGGGCAGTATCAATGTAATGCACATGCTCTATATAAGCCAAACGACAAGAAGGGCTTATAATATTCAAATTTAGGGCTTTTATTTGAGGCCAGACTTGGAGAGGACCTAGTTCATTCACAGATGAGGAAACTGAGACTCTGAGAAGATAGATTCTCCGATCCTGGACTGACACGAGCCATCTTGGGAAGAGGTCTAGAGTAAAGGCGTCCCAGCCTAGAGGAGGGAAATCAGGCGAGATTCAGGGTTCCAGCTCCAGAACAGCAGCTGCCATTCTTGCAGGGTTCCACCTGCTCCCTGGAGCCCTGCAGCACTCCCATGCCTCCCATGTGGGATGCTAAAACAAGGGATTCTGAGAGGGCTAACCTGAGGCTCTGCTGGCAGTAAAGTCCTGTTGCCTAGGAAAGTCCTGTTCACACCTTCCAGGGACTTTAACCCAAACTTATAAACCCTTGTCATTATCCCCACAATTTCTGAGAACTAGCTTTTGAAAACAGCCCCTGCCACCCCACCCCGAACCTCCAGAGAGGAACCTCAAGAGCTCCTTCTTCACTTCGAATCCAAAGGAGAGAAGGGATCCAGAGATTGGGGACAGTACCACTAAGGAGATTTATTTCCCTTTCCCTTACAGATCTTCCAATCCAGAACAATAGCCTCCGGAATGAAACAGCACCAAGTGCAGAGTGTCTTTAAAGACATTCCAATTCAATTCACTCATTTATTGGGACCCAGAGAAAGGGTGTGCATTGCCTAAGGGCTTACAAACAGTGATGTGGGCTGGGGCTGCAGAAGGGTCCCTGCTATCTGGGCACCAATCCTCCCACCAGGAACATCCAGTCAAATGTGTGTGTGTGTGTGTGTGTGTGTATACACACCTGTGCAAGTGTATATTTGTTGCCAGGAACCTGGATTGCTCTGAGAGGTTTTCTTGTATATCATGGAGGAGTGGAGGAGAGAAGGGGTTTGCTTGCAGATAGGTTCAGAAAGACTTACAGATGACACTCTTATCTTCCATTGAACGAGAAATAAAGACTCCACCTCACAATTTTACCAGTTACTTATTTTGAACAATCATTAACTGGAAAGTAATATATGTTTATTATAAAAAACTTAGAAGTTAGAAGAAATGTGAGAGAATTAAAACTACCCATCATTCCACCACCTAGAAACCACCCTTATCAATGTTTTGGTTTATGACTCTTTATGACTTCATGGACTATAGCTCGCCAGGCTCCTCCCATGGGATTCTCCAGGCAAGAATACTGGAGTGGGTAGCCATTCCCTTCTGCAGGGGATCTTCACAACCCAGGGATTGAACCTGGGTCTCCCGCATTGCAGGTGAATTATTTACAGTCTGAGCCACCAGGGAAGCCCTTACATTCTTCCTAGTCTTAAAAACAAAACAAAACTGCAATTATGTGGCATGTTTGGTGATCTAATATTTGCATGTTCTAGTGAAATTTTGTTTTCATAATATTAAATACTCCCCTGTGAGGTGTTTTCAATGGTTGCCTAGTTATTTATGCTGTCGGTTTATCCATTCAACCCAGTCATTACTGCCGGACAGTTTAGTAATGCCTCTTTTCTCCCATCACAAATAATAGTGAGATAAATATCTCTTGATCTTTGGTTATTCTTGGATGAGAGTCTTAAGAGAGAATCAATGGACTGAAGACAATGACACTTTAAAAATTTGACATATGTTTTTTCCAAGTCACTCTTCAGAAAACTTAAATTTACATTTTCACATTCCCAGCAACAGTGTAGCATCGGAGCATTCAGTTCAGTTCAGTCTCTCAGTCGTGTCCGACTCTTTGCAACCCCATGGACTGCAGCACACCAGGCTTCCATGTCCATCACCAACTCCTGGACCTTACTCAAACTCATGTCCATTGAGTTGGTGATGCCATTCAACAATCTCATCCTCTGTTGTCCCTTTCTCCTGCCTTCAATCTTGCCCAGCATCAGGGTCTTTTCCAATGAGTCAGTACTTCTCATCAGGTGGCCAAAGTATTGGAATTTCAGCTGCAGCATCGGTCCTTCCAATGAATATTCAGGACTGATTTCCTTTAGGATTGACTGGTTGGATCTCCTTGCAGTCCAAGGGACTCTCAAGAGCCTTCTCCAACACCACAGTTCAAAAGCATCAATTCTTCAGTGCTCAGCTTTCTTTGTAGTACAGCTCTCACATGCATACATGACTACTGGAAAAACCATAGATTTGACTGGTGGACTTTTGTTGGCAAAGTAATGTCTCTGCTTTTTAATACGCTGTCTAAATTTGTCAAAGCTTTTCTTCCAAGGAGCAAGTGTCTTTTAATTCCATGGCTACAGTCAACATCTGCAGTGATTTTGGAGCCCCCCAAAATAAAGTCTGTCACTATTTCCATTGTTTCCCCATCTATTTGCCATGAAGTGATGATGCTATGATGGATGCCATGATCTTAGTTTTCTGAATATTGAGTTTTAAGCCATCTTTTTCACTCTTCTCTTTCACTTTCATTAAGAGGTTCTTTAGTTCTTCTCTTTCTGCCATAAGGGTGGTATCATCAGCATACCGAGATTATTGATATTTTTCCTGGAAATCTTGATTCCAGCTTGTGCTTCATCCAGCCTGGCATATCACATGCTGCACTCTGCATATAAGTTAAATAAGCAGGGTGACAATATACAGCCTTGATGTACTCCTTTCCCAATTTGGAACCAGTCTATTGTTCCATATCCAATTCTAACTGTTGCTTCTTGACGTGCATACAGATTTCTCAGGAGGCAGGTAAGTATTAGCTTCATTATTCATTTTGCTTACAATTCTGTGGAATTCCAAGGAATGTTAGAATTATTTAATTACTGCTATATAGACATTTACTATTTTCCACTTGACTTTTATAAAAATTGTAAAACTAAACAATACTACAAAATACTTTGTTCCATCTTACATTGTTTGAAGTTTGATCTTTCTTAAGAAACCTGACAAAAACAAAAAACAAAAAAAAAAAACAAAAAAAAGAAACATGGCTTTTCACAGAATTGTAAGTAAGTATCTACAGGCAACTTAGTATTCTTTAATATAAATGCTTTAATTTGCATACTTGGCTTTTTAAATTTATTTTTTAATTGGAGGAAAATTGCTTTACAATATTGTGTTGGTTTGTGTTGGTTTCTGCCGTACGAAACCACCAGTCAGCCATGACTTTACGTACACTTCAGGGTTCTGAAGTGTAGGAGCCCATCGTTTGGTGAGCCAGGTCTTCATTTTTGAGTGTTTGAGTTGTTTTCAATTTGATTGGAATTAATAGGTAGAGAGTATGAAGTCTTTCTTAGTTCCTGC
The DNA here is from genome assembly GCF_029407905.1 of Bubalus kerabau. Taxonomy (NCBI): domain Eukaryota; kingdom Metazoa; phylum Chordata; class Mammalia; order Artiodactyla; family Bovidae; genus Bubalus; species Bubalus kerabau. The sequence continues at coordinate 125,916,833 of NC_073625.1, read as the reverse complement.
TGCATGTTGGTAGGTCATACTGACGCATCACCGGGAACAAAGCAGCTTCCATGATTGCTTCTGCATGCCAATTTTTGAAAACATTTCAATCTTTTTATGAATTAACATTGTATTTTTTTCTCAAACCCCAGATCTCTATTTTTTAGTTTACTGTGATTGCCCCCCCAAAATTGAATGATGTATTGAAGACAAAGTTGTATATTAATCTGTACAGTTTCCATTTTTGTATTATATAATGAATCATGTTATATGTAGAAAGTTATAAAAAGGAAGAAAATTAAAGTAACTTGCAATCACATCATAAAAAATAATGCTATTACTATTAACAGTATTAATATCTTTCTAGTCTTTCTCTAAAGAAATATATGCATATTGTCCAGAGTGCTTTTATAACCCACAATGATATCCTTTGAATGTATCATCATGCCAGTGAGTACAGTAGACCCTCTGATCCCCAGGGATATGTTTCAAGACACGCAGTGGATGCCTGAAACCACAGATAGTACCAAGCCCTAAATGTACTAAGTTTTTTGCAGGTAGCATTTAGAGTTAATGGACAGAGGGGTGGTTCACGATCTGGGTAGAATAGAGCAAGACAGAATGAGATTGCTACATGCTACTCAAAACAGCGCGAATCTTAAAACTTATGAGTTACTTTTTTCTGGAATTTTCCATTTAATATTTTCATACCAAGTTTGGCTACAGGTAAGTGAAACCCTGGAAAGTGAAACCACAGATAAGGGGAGACTACTGTACCTACTTTTGATCAACTTCCTAGCACGTGACAGGCGCAGTGAGATAGTTATGAGCAAAACAAGATCCGGTCCTCAGGGACTTAACAGGCCAAGCTAGGAAGAATGGGAAAAACTACATGGTCCCTGCACCCTGGTCCAGCACCCTTTCTTCTGGTTTGCTCTCATTACCAGGAAAAGTTTGACTCCTTAGTGAGTTGTTTATTTATTTAATTTTACAAACCTAGCAATTTTAGAGCACCGTTTTCTTAAATTTGTCTTTAGATCACAGTGTCCTACTTATTTACTTTTTTCTTTTTTTGGTCGCACCACACAGCATGTGGGATCTTAGTTCCCCAGCCAAGGATTGAATTCATACCCCCTGCATTGAGTCTTTATGGAGTCTTAACTGCTGGACCACCAGCGAATTACCCGTATTTATTTACTTTTGATCCATAAAGAATCGAGCATCTGAGAGTTCCCTCGCATGTTATGTTTCTTTTCCCTTGGTGCTTTTAATATTTTTTCTTGGTCTTCAATTTTTGTCAATTTAATTACTCTGTGTCTCTGTGCATTGCTCTTTGGGTTTATGCTGCAGAAACTCTGCTCATTATTGTGTAATAACCTAAATGGGAAAAGAATTTGAAAAAGAACATATACATGTACATATATAACTGAATTACCTTGCCATAACTGAAACTAACACAACATTGTTACTCAACTATGTTACTCCAATACAAAGAGAATTCGAAGTCTTAGTTAGTCTGCCTGTTATAGTCAGCGAGACCTTGAATGGCCTGACAGAGCACAGTTTCCAGGAAATCATGGAAGCAAAGCTTTTCCCATGGCAGGTGCAGCTGCCAGCAGTCCTATGGGTAGAAATAAATCTTGGGTTTGGGAAATACAGCTCTTCTTGGCGCTCGAGCATCCTTGAAGCACAAGGACCCTCCTAGTTCCAGAGAGGCCTTTCTGCTCCCTGACACCTGCCAGGACGCACACAGACTTCTGTGAGGGGGGCGAGAAAGGGGGTGAGTGGCTGAAGCCCAGGCCATTAGAGAGAGAGAGCAGGGCCAGGAAGAAGCCAAGCCCTGGTGATGCTAGTGTAGTGTGCTTCCTATCCTCACCCCCCTCCACTGCAGGCCTGGCTGACGGGGCTGAAAGACAAGAATGGATAAAGACAGGCCACTACTGTCTGCTCTTCTTACATGTACATGTACACACACACACTCACCCCTGAGACACACACGTGAGCACCCTCACGTAGAAACGGGCAACCTTAACCAACATGTTCCCAGGCATTCTGTAAGTGCTCTCACCCTGGCAGGATCTGTCTCATCTGGTGGTCTGTGGACCATTGCTGCAGCCTGATTCATACTTAATGATTATTGGGACCAGATCCCCTCCCGCCCGCACCTCCCACTTCTGGCAAGAGACCATCTCCAGACATGCTAGGATCCCCTCAACAGGGAGTTTCCAGGCCAGCATCACATGTATCCCAGGGACATGCTCTCTGCGAGCAGGTGGAGTCAGGAACCTCAGTGCAGAGAGCCCTAGATGGCCGACACCCAGCAAGAATCTCTGAAGAGCAAGAAGCAGGGCTGGGCTGTGGAGTGTACCCTGAGATGATCTAGTGCTCTAGAAAGCATTCCATATACATTAGAATCAGATCACCTCATTATATATGATTGGGTTCTATGGTTCACAGGCAATGTCTCGTCTGCATGAGGTCTGAATGTGTGTGTCTGTTAGTTGCTCAGTTGTGTCTGACTGTTTGCAACCCCACGGACTGCAGCTCGCCAGGCTCCTCTGTCTATGGAATTTTCCATGCAAGAACTGGAGTGGGTTGCCATTCCCTTCTCCAGGGGATCTTCCCAACCCAGGCATCGAATCCATGTGTTCTGCATTGCTGGCAGATTCTTTACAATCTGAGCCATCAAGGAAGCCCAAGCTTTGAATGAGGGTGTATTATTAATTTATTTAACAGATGAAGACACTGAGTTTCAGAGAAGCTCACTGACTGGGCCTAGAATAGATGCTGAATAACCAGTACTCTTGCCTGGAAAATCCCATGGACGGAGGAGCCTGGTAGGCTACAGTCCATGGGGTCGCTAAGAGTCGGGCATGACTGAGTGACTTCACTTTCACTTTTAACTTTTGTGCATTGGAGAAGGAAATGGTAACCCACTCCAGTATTCTTGCCTGGAGAGTGCCAGGGATGGAGGAGCCTGGTGGGCTGCTTTCTATGGGGTCACACAGAGTCGGACACGACTGACGTGATTTAGCAGCAGCAGCAGCACAGCTTGACTCTAAGACCCGGATCTTCTGACTCCAAAACCATTATCCCCCACACTCCCAAAGACTGACCTCTATGTGTTATGTGTATCTCAATTCTTACTGTGCCCCAGGTGGTGAGGCTGCTACAGCTCACTATTCTCATTTAACAGGTGGGGCAACAGGCTCTAAGAGGTGAAGACAACCAGTCACCAGGGACCTTCTGGCTCTGCATCCACTGCTCCTTCTTCCTCACCTGGTCCCTGCTGTGTAATAGCTCCCTAGAGAGGAAGGAATTGTGACCAGAGCAAGAATAACAAAGATTCAGAACTGATTGGGCACTCCCTAAGAGGGCTGCTGACAAATGCTTTGGGTACATCCACTGAGAAGCTTCCTGGGGGAGTCCCAGCCCCTGCCCTGCAAGAGGGTATAATGTATGTTTTGAGGTCATGTCCACTTCCTCTTCGATATTGTTGCCTGTGATCTTCTTTCTGGTCTGGGTCAGGATATCACTTTCTACTGACCATGCATAGGGTCCTACTTTAGAATGTCCAACTGTTGTTCAGCAGTGTGGTTTCTTTGAAGAAAAATGTGGACAGAGGAAGGTGGGGAGGAAGTTGGTAAGAGAGGGCAGGCACACACACTGGCATTATCTGCTTGTTGTCAGAAAGGGTTTTGAGCATGTTATGCTGGCCCTGTCCTTCCACCATGCATACAGCAGAACCAGACATCACACTATTCATTTCATAGAGACGCTGATGGAAGGTAACACCAGGGAGACCAGTCAGGAGACTACCACAGAAACCCAAAAGGGATATGATGGGGACTTAAAAGTAGCATCAGGGTCAGAATGTGGACACAGACCAAAAAAAAGACATCAGAGGAAGAATCAACCAGAATTAGGGACTGTATGATGGAGAGAAGAAAAGCAAGTCAGAGAGCCCATGCTGACTTCTGGGTTACTAACTTAGGTAACTAGGTGGCTGAGCAGACCAGAAACAGGGACCACAGAAGAAGGAAAAAAGTCTGGGGAGGGTGTAATAAGTTTAATCTTTTATATGCTGGGGGTAGAGGTTTAGGGCATATTCTCATGAAGCTGACAAGAAGGCAAAATGCTCAGAGGAGAGGCCCTCTGGTTTCACCCTTAAAATTCACAGACATTGCTACAGCCACCACTGCCATTGCAGGCATATTAAGAGGGATTTGAGAAGAGGAATTGGGAAAGAGGTGCTGTGTTTATGGAATCCATCGTGAGTAAAGGAAGGATCCTGCGTAGGAGTGAGTCGGCTTCCCTGATTCCTTTACAGCCCATTATTTTCATGGACTGTTTGGTAGATAAGTACCAATGTCACGTTGGCAATGTTACAATGTAAGGACTTGAGCATCTTGAGTTGAAAGGTTTGGTGTTATAAATTACCAGCTGCATAATCTAGGGCAAAACACTTACCTTTCCTGATCTTTCTTTCTTTATAAAATGGTTATCTTGTGAAAATGCTGTGTAAATTATAACAGGTTGTTCTTGGGTAGATTATCAGTTTAATATGTCATACCAATAAGCAACTAATTTTGTAACTGAAATTAAATGCTTACCAATTTTAGAAGCTAAAGCTTTAGGAGGAAGTACTACCAGACTGGAAAAACCCAGTGAATTTTTTTAGAGCAAATTATAGGAAACCCTCAGAGCTCCAACATCCTGTAGTGATGTCTTTAGGGAAAGGAAGATGCAAGAGTGGAAGTCAGGGGTTGTCCCACCAGCCTCTTTACCCAACTCCAACTCACCAGCAGTGGCGATGGTTGCAAGTGGAATAAATCTCTATGCTCTTGAGGATGCTGTGTTTGCTGCTTTGGCATCAGTTCAGTTCAGTTCAGTCGCTCAGTCGTGTCCAACTCTTTGTGACCCCATGAATTGCAGCACGCCAGGCCTTCCTGTCCATCACCAACTCCTGGAGTTGGTGATGCCATCCAGCCATCTCATCCTCTGTCATCCCCTTCTCCTCTTGCCCCCAATCCCTCCCAGCATCAGAGTCTTTTCCAATGAGTCAACTCTTCGCATGAGGTGGCCAAAGTACTGGAGGTTCAGCTTTAGCATCATTCCTTCCAAAGAACACCCAGGACTGATTTCCTTTAGAATGGACTGGTTGGATCTCCTTGCAGTCCAAGGGACTCTCAAGAGTCTTCTCCAACACCACAGTTCAAAAGCATCAATTCTTCGACTCTCAGTTTTCTTCACAGTCCAACTCTCACATCCATACATGACCACTGGAAAAACTATAGCCTTGACTAGACAGACCTTTGTTGGCAAAGTAATATCTCTGCTTTTCAATATGCTATCTAGGTTGGTCATAACTTTCCTTCCAAGGAGTAAGCATCTTTTAATTTCATGGCTGCAGTCACCATCTACAGTGATTTTAGAGCCCCCGAAAATAAAGTCTGCCACTGTTTCCACTGTTTCCCCATCTATTTCCCATGAAGTGGTGGGACCAAAAGCCATGATCTTAATTTTCTGAATGTTGAGCTTGAAGCCAACTTTTCACTCTCCTCTTTCACTTTCATCAAGAGGCTTTTGAGTTCCTCTTCACTTTCTGCCATAAGGGTGGTGTCATCTGCATATCTGAGGTTATTGATATTTCTCCCGGCAATCTTGATTCCAGCTTGTGCTTCTTCCAACCCAACGTTTCTCATGATGTACTCTGCATAGAAGTTAAATAAACAGGGTGACAATATACAGCCTTGACTTACTCCTTTTCCTATTTGGAACCAGTCTGTTGTTCCATGTCCAGTTCTAACTGTTGCTTCCTGACTTGTATATAGGTTTCTCAAGAGGCAGGTCAGGTGGTCTGGTATTCCCATCTCTTGAAAAATTTTCCACAGTTTATTGTGATCCACACAGTCAAAGGCTTTGGCATAGTCAATAAAGCAGAAATAGATGTTTTTCTGGAACTCTTTTCCTTTTTCGATGATCCAGCGGATGTTGGCAATTTGATCTCTGGTTCCTCTGCTCTGGCATGGGTATATGTAAATTTCTTATCCTTGGGTCTCACATAGGGTTTTAGTTTGTCACTTTCTTGGGCACCAGCTGCTTATTATCATTCAAGTCATCACTTCAGCCTCAACTCTTGAGGCAATAAAATGTATAGAGGGCATGGATTTCAATTTAATAAAAAACCAACTGTTTATTTAACTCCTTGGACACGTCAGACACTGTGCTAAGCAATGGAGATAGAATGACCAAACAGTTAAGGTCTCTGCCCTCATGAAGCTTTTATTCCACCAAATTTCAGAGCTCAGAAGCAATCTTAGAGGCTGGGAGATATAATAGGAGAAGAAATATGAGGCAACAAATAGAGGCCAGAATTTGGAGTTATAATTCAGTCTGTCCGTCACAACCTATACAGCCTTGGACTAGTTCATGTTACTGCAAAATGAGAATAATGATAAAAATAAAAGTTACCTTCCTTACAGTATACTGGCAAGAGAAAAATGAGGATGTGTGTTATCATTGGCAAAGTCCTGGACAAAGAGACATTATTAGAGAGATGTTTTATTTTTAAAAAAAGAGAAGGAAGAAGGAAATGGGGAAGGGAGGACTATCTTTAGTCCTTATATGAATATTTTTAAAATAAATACTAAATGCCTAACAAATCCTTTCCTGATTTTCCTACCCTTCTTGTCCCTATTCACACTGGTATTCTGTTACCAGACTATGAATCAGTCAAAATGGTAATACTCATTTGTGCGATATAAGCCAAAATTACTCTGAAAAAAGAAGGACTTATTTTCTGTTGGCACATACTTTATGAAGAAAGTCCAAGAAAAATACATGTGCATTGGAGGTCGGTGCTCTCATTCTTGGTTTTATTAACAGAACCCTCAGTGAGTTCCCTGCAGTCTGATAGTTCACAAAGATTCTTCAGTCCAGGCTCCAGTTGTGCTGAGGAACCTGGTGTGAAAAAGCCTAGAATGGTCAAAGAGGGAAAGGTGTGTAGAGGTCATTAGAGGTTACAAAACAGATAATAACATTGTGTTCACTCAAATCTGAAGTCAGATGATAGTACATTCCTGTATGGACAAGGAAGAGTGCTTGTTTTATACCAAAAACATTTAAAAAAGTAAATACTTATGTATATATATATATACATTAAAAGATGTATCTGAAAACTGAAATGTAGGTTTTTCCAATAAAAAAATCTATGCCTTGACTAGAATATCATAAACTGTGGACTTCAGTCATTTTAAAGCCATATTACTAAAATATATTTTTTAATCTTAAGCTTATATCTCTAGTCTTGAGTTTGAGAAAATAAAATCTATAGGTGTGTTGTTAGAAGAAAAAGGCAAGTGTTGGTTGAAGGAACACATGAATGAGTTATTGAATGAGCCAAATATTATTTGTCTCCCATTTTCAGGTAAGAAAAATGAGGCTCAGAGAGGGTTTGTAAGTGATTACCATATAGTAGATGTTTGTTCTAGCAAATCTAGGATTTCAACCAAATTGTCTGACTCTTCTTGCTCTTAACTATCAATAAGAATGGGAGGATCCTGAAGTCCTCCCCTGATCTCACTTTGTTGTTCAATAGTAAGAAAGAATGAATGAAAAACAGAGACCTCTAAGTACCTAAGGCCAACCAATGATGTTGTTGCTGTTGTTTAGTAACTAAGTCACGTCTGACTCCTTTGTGATCCCATGGACTGTAGCTGGAGCCTGCAATTAACCTTGAGCCCCAAAACTCCAACAGCTTCTACTAAGCCCAGAGAATTGAGGTCGAGGTCTATAAAGTCTCAGAATGCATTTTCTAGTGTCTTATGTGTGTTTCCCCATGCTGTGGGCTGTGGGGAGTTTGGAGATGGGTTTCAGAGACATCTTGACCCTCGGGCTGCTTCACAGGCTCTCCAGGGGTGTCAAGAGGCATACAAGGTGAAGTGGCCTCAGGTTGGGGAGGTGATAAGAGGAGCTTGGCTGGAGACCTGCCTCTGCCTTTTTCTACCTGTGACCTCTGGAGAGCCACTTGCATCCCTCAGCGCTTTAGTTTCCACACCTGCCAAATTTAGCCAATGGATTATAACTGGGGCAGTGAGGAGGTCAGATTTGATTCTCAGATTCGTTTTTTTTTTTGTCCTGCCCATATATTACAGATTGAATTGTGTTTCCCCCCACATTCATCTGTTGCAGTCCTAACTCTTAGCATCTCAGAATATGACCTTAGATGGAGGTCTTTACAGAAAGAACCAAGTCAAAATGAGATTGTTAGGGTGAGTTCCAATCCAATATGACTGATCGCCTTATTAAATGGATGTACCTACAGGAAGAATGCCATGTGAATTTTAAGACTGCTATCCACAAACCAAGGAGAGAGACTTGGGGCAGATTCTTCCCCCGCAGCCCTTATAAGGAACCAACCCTACCAACACCCTGGTGATTAATTTGTTTAAGCCACTCAGTCTGTAAGTTTGTTATGGCAGCCCTAGCAAACTCCGCCTTTGTTGTTGTTTTAAAATTAAACACTTTGGGGTCTTTCACCACATTCCTCACTATTCTCTATTTCCTTCCACTGAGTTGCTTGGCCCATTTACTTTCTCAACTGGTTCTTCTGGCATTTAAGTCTCTCTTTTTTGGATAAAGATCAACCCAAAGGTCTCCTTTAGTGCTCACATTTCATGACTGTTCCCTGGAAGTCTTGAAAGACTGAGAAGCGAGGGTCACATTCCATGAGAAGGTCTATTTCAGGACCTGGTAAAACAGACTCAACAAACCAAAGCCAGTGGTGTTTAATAATCAGCTCTTGTGGTGAGGGAGAGGGGAAGCCCTGATCTGTAATATTTGCCAGTTTCCCACCAGGGTCAATTTCAAGCTTTCGACATGAACTCATTGAAAGGAGAGATGGGATATGTGTGCTGAGGCTCTAGCAGGTGGCAGGAGCAACCCTAGCACATGGTGGCCACGGCCTTCCCAGGGCCCTACAGGCCAGAGAAGGAACTCTTTGCACCTGAGGACCTGACTGTTAAGCTCTTTAAACCACCTGAGCTGAACAGCAAGAAGTTAAGTTCATAATCCTGCCTCTTCTTTTGATGTACTGGGCCAACTGGGATAAGCCTCTAGGCCTCAAATATCATCATCTGTAAAATGAGAAGTTTTGAACAAATTAGGAGCTCATGGGTTTGTTAACTTGATTTCTGCATCAGTGAAGGTGAGCTGGGGGGGGAGGTAAACTGGGCCCCCCAGATGCTCTTCAACCAAAGGCCCCTCACCTTCACATGCACCCTATATTGGGAATGTAAATTATGTTTGGGGGGGGAGGATGGGGAAGGAGGAGGTTTCACTTCTTAGAAGAAAAGGGTGGCTTCTGAAGTCCCCATTGCTGGAGTGTTCTGTGCTCCCCCATGATCCTAGGCCAGAACTCAGCCTCACCCACAGACTTTAAAAACAAAGGACAAAAGGGTGTGATTGGGGAAGAAAGGCCAAAAGGGTGACCAGTTTCAATGTACAAGGCTATGGATGGGGACAGGCCCAAACCATTGGATGGCCCCAGAGGTGCTGCCAATTTTCTGAGCCTGTTTCCTCCAGAAGTCTCCTCCATCAACTTATGTGAAGGGAGGAATATTTTTACCTGCCCTTGGATGGCATTCATGTCTGGGGTGGAAGGTGGCAGCTGTTTAACAGCCCCCAGTAATGCTGCACAGCAATTAGGGCAGGAAGTAAAGAAGGCTGCTTGGTGCTGAAACTGCCGAGGTAGAATTGAGGTCAAGAGACTGCAATGCCTCTCAATGGCACTCTGCCTCATGTTCCAACTGAATGTTCTCCACCACTGACAAGGCACCTGGGAGAGTGGTGGGGTGAGGGAGGGTCTAAAAAGGAGAGTCATCAAAGCTGTGGCCCAATATAGATTCTGGTGAGGAAGGACAGGACAAGAGCAGAAGAATGCATCCCCCATTGTGCTTGGGAACCAGGCAGCTGGGGGCAATGTGGATGGGCAGGAGTCATCACTGGATCAGGGGCCCAGGTAGCAGATTACAGTAATTGTCTAGATGACGGATCATATACGTCTGTCTTAGAAACAGCGACTTGGATGAAGTTTTTTCTTAGGGGACCAGACACTTCATATGGAGGACACCTTCTTACTCAACTATTTTCTGTGGACACTTTAAGCCTCTCCATTGTCCTCTGGGTTGGCCTCTGGGCTTGGCAGTTCCTTTGATACAGAAATAGACAGACTTTTGTCCGTCTTTCTTGCCATATTCATACTTGGGCACAGAATAGGATTGAATAAACATCATCCCAGAAACCTTGAGCCATGGAATGGAAGTCACAACGTCCGTGTGCACTTAATAATCATGTCGAAAAGCAAAAACACTAATTCGAAAAGATACATGTACCCTAGTGTTCATAGCAGCATTATTTATAGTTGCTAAGACATGGAAGCAACGTGCTTGTCAACAGATGAATGGATGAAGAAGATATGCTATATATTTATTACACACAATGAAATACTGCTCAGCCATCAAAAATAATGAAAATTTGCCATTTGCAGCGACATAGATGGAGGTGGAGGACATTATGCTAAGTGAAATAAGTCAGGCCAAGAAAGACAAATATTGTGTGATATCACTTAAATGTGGAATCTGAAAAATATGACAAACTAGCAAATATAACAAAAAAGAAGCAGATTTACAGATTTAGAGAACAAACCAGTAGTTCCCTCCCACTGGGGAGGGAGAGAGGAACAGTATAGGAATGGGAGGGCAGGAGGAACAAACTATTGGAATCCAGAAAAAATACAACAAGCTAGTGAATAATAACTAAAAATAAATAGACACAGATATAAAGGACAAACTAGCAGTTACCAGAGGGGGGAGAGAAGGGAGGAGGGGCACTATAGAGGTAGAGGATTGAAAGGTACAATTACTAGGTATAAAATGAGCTACAAGGATGTATTGTACAACATGGGAAGTATAACCAATATTTCATAAAAAATATAAGTGGAGTATAACCTTTAAAAATTGTGAGTCACTTCACCATGCACCTGTAACTTATAAAATATTGCACGTCAACTACACTTCAGTTTTAAAGAAAAAATGAAAAGGAAAGGAAAAAAGAAATCACGTGAAGAAGCAAGACCCTTGAAAGAATCTGTATCTATTTTTAAAAGTAGCCTGGTGTCTCTTTCTCCACACTTGGGCAGAGTAGTTTGTGGAGGTGATGATGGAATTCTAGTACAAAGGGTTTGGGACTGGAAGGAGCCTTAGAAACTAAATTTGGGTCAAAGAAACTGTGTTGGCTCCACCTTTAGAATACAAATCCCAAACCTCATCACTTTTCACCCCCTGTAGCCATCTCTCTGGATTGTTGCAATCGCCTCCTACCTGGTCTCTCTGCTTCTACCCTTGTGCTCCTTGGTATGTTTTCAGAATAACCCTTGCGGGATGTGTATCAGATTGTGTCACTCCTCTGCTGAAATCTCTGTCTTATTGCCCCATTTTTCTCAGAGAGAAATCCCAGGGCCTCCAAACAGACTTCATGGGCCCACAGGTTGTGGCTACGCAGGGCCCTGCTGACCTAATCTCCTCTAACCCTTCATGTCACAGTTCAATCATGCTGCTCCGGTCACGCTGGCCTCGTGTCTGCTGGCCTGTAGATTCTTCCTGGATAGCTGCTTACTCAGGCCCACCTTGAGCACTGATGTTATCAGCTACAAGTCCCTCCCCAGAACCCCAAACCTAGGACATCCGTGCCCTCTTCTGCTATCCTACTTGTGTCCCTGGTTAGACGAACACCCTCTGATACCACAGGTGCTTTTCATATTTCTCACGATGATTAATATTTGTTTCTGCCTGTTGGAACATCAACTCTACAAGAACAGTAATCTTCCTGAGGTCTGCCTGCCTCATGGTGAACCAGGCTGAATGAAACAGAATAAAATTACAGAGAATGTAGCATTTTTAAAACATTTTATTTGGAAGTGATTTAAAGTTTACAGGAGAATTGCAAAATCAGCACAAAGGGTTCAAACGTATCCTTCGCAGAGAGATATTAATATTTTACCACCATGTTGCCTCTGAGAATGGTTGATTGCCAACAATGACTGTTCACAATGACAATAACACCAAAATTCATATGTTGAAATCTTAAGCATAAGGTGATGTTAGGAAGCAGGGCTTTTGAGAGGTGTATAGGCCAGGAAGGAACAGTTCTCAGGAATGGGGTTAGCACCTTACGAAAGAGGTCTCTCTTTCTCCTTCCTCCATCTGAGGACAGTGGGTTGTCAGCAGAAGGCTACCATGCTGACTGTACCCAGACCTTCCTGAACTGTGAGAAATGAGTTTCTGTTCTTCAGAAGCCACTCAGCCTGTGGTGTTAAGTTATAGTAGCCTGAACAGACTCAAATGTGTGAATCCCTCTAGATTTGCAAAAGGCTTTTTTTCTTTCATGCATTAGTCTACTGGTCACTCTCCATGTCAGGCAATGCACCCATGAACATGTGAGAGAAGTCAGGCTCATCAAGTCCAGGTGACATCATGCCCAAGGTCACACTGCTGGAAAGAGCAGGGGCAGAGCTGAGAGGAGAGCTGAGGTTTTCTAGCTCCCTGGTGGGCACTAGCTCTTCTGCCCAGTGCTACCCATTGAAAACCTGATTCCCCCTCCTCTGCTCTTACCATGGTGGCAGCCGAGGCCAAGAGTGACCCTCTGATGATGTGAGGCTGGCAGCTGCCTTGCCCAGGCCAGGATGCTCTGGGAACAGCTGTGAGCAGCTCTGCACATGGTGTGAGTCACTGCGTTCTCGCCTTCTCCGTACACGTGCTCTCTTCACTCAGCGCCTCTGCCCTTTGACCGCAGCAGCGATGTGGAGACAGGCCGCCAGCCTGGGACTGACCAACCGCAAGGTCCTCAGGCGCCCTCGGCCCTGTGGCTGAGATGCCATCTGGCACTCGCCACAGCTGCAGGGCCTCCAGCCTGGCCCCAGGAAGTGGGAGGAGGGGAACAAGATGAAGGTGTAGGGAGACACTGCCTGACTTTGGTCCAGATGGGACAAGATACTGATCCCCTACAGACTCAGCGTCTTCACCTGTAAAATGAGGAGAATAAACAGTTCCGACATCGATCATGATTTCTTGATTCTGAGGTTGTCTCAGTCCATGATTTTTCTTTAAGGAATGAGTCTCAAGCCCTGATCCCCTAATAGTAAAACTTTGCCAGGCACAGGAACCTATCAGTAGAGATAAAAGGGCAAGAAACGTCAGAAGGACAGAGATCAGATGTAGAAGCTGCTATCAGGATTAAATGAGTTAGTGTAGTATTTTCTATGGTCAGAAAGCCTTTGTATTAATAGTGGTGAGAACATCAGCTTTGAGTCTCCCTGCGAGTCTGCCAGGCCTGGTTTTCTGAGATTCTGCAGTAGCCTCTGGTCATCAATACTGATGAGCTGAGCGTGGGCTCTGGGTTAGGAATGCTCCCCTTGGATCACTTTCCGGGGGATAAAGGTCCCAGAGAGCTCAGGCCAGAGTAGTCTTCTGCATCCCAAGCCCTATGTGCTAGAGCAGGTGCAGGTATGATGTCCAAGGCCTGGACAAGGCAGGGAGAGCCTGGCAGAGAGTGGGGTCTATTTGGTAAGTGCTGTGTGCTAAGTCTCTTCAGTCATGTCCAACTCTTTGTGACCCCATGGACTGTGGCTTGTCAGGCTCCTCTGTCCATAGGATTCTCCAGGCAAGAATACCGGAGTGGGTTGCTGTGCCCTCCTCCAGGGGATCTTCCTGACCCAGCGATCGAACCCATATCTCTTAATGCCTCTTGCATTGGCAGGCAGATTCGTTACCACTAGTGGCGCCTGGGAAGCCTGGGGTCTATTCTAGCTTGCCTCTAACTTGCTAAGAAAGCTTGGAGGAGTCATCTATCCCAGCTCTGAAGATAAGATTTGGAGTAGATCCCTGGTTCTTCAAATTTGTCCCTGGAACAGCAGCACTGGGCTCTCCTAAGGTCTTATTAGTAATACAGACTATCAGCCTCACCCTGAAATACTGAACCAGCAACTTTGGGGAGGGACCCAGACATGTGTGTTATATCTAGCCTTCCAGAAGATCTGAGCCATGTTTAAGTTTGAAGAGCACAGGGCTAGATAGACGGGGGCTTTTAAGGTTGTTTGCACTTTTTGGTTTGTAATTTCAATGGATTCTGGTTTTGTTTATTTTTTCCCCCTGGTGAAATCTCAGGCAGATGCCCACTATGTAAAGCAGATGAGAGCAGAGCCCTTCTTTTTGATAGCAGGGCTGGGCCCACCAACTCTGACTCTTCCCATCAAGCACACTCTGCCTGATACAAACTGTTGGTCTAACAGGTCTCCAGCCAACCGATAGGCATAGAATTTGGAGCCTGCCAAACCCTGGGCTGCCAGTGGGCTGTGCCTCCCAAGAAGGCACCATTTGTTGGCTCCTTGCTCAGTGTCCCCAGCAGACACTGCTGTATACACAGGGGGCCTAATAGGAGTGGACCCCAGTCTCACGGAGGGTGGTGTTGAGGCCTGGGGGAGCCCTGGGTTAGGAAAGCGGCTGAGACTCAGTGGCACTAACCTAGCTGGCGTCTGTCCCGAGGCTGCCCCGCCAGCCACTGAGCCACATTTGAGCCCGCAAGGCAGGAGCTGCCCTGCGTTTTGGGGAGGCGGCAGTCACACTTCATTTTCACTCTAGCTGCTTTTGGAGACAATATGGCATCACTCAGATTTTTATATCTTCCCTCTAGTGAAGCTCAGCTGATCACGGGAAGCAGGCAAGAGGCCTGCAGAAATCCTCATCTGGACCCACAAACTCACTCTCTGCTTCTCCCCTTCCTGCCATGTGGACTGATGAGTCATTCGAATTTCTTTTTTATTTCATTTTCTGAAATGAAGATGATGGTGAGGGGGAGCCTGCGGGTGGGGGGGATGTTGGGGAAACCCATGGTTAAAGAACTTCGCAGAAGAGGCCACATTGGTGGGGAAGCAGAAGGGAGAAGACTTTGGGGACTGTTAGAAGGTGTAGCTGATGGTGGGACCTTCTCTGAGGCAGAGAACCAGACAGAGGCCAGAGATCTTTTCCCTGATCGGAGGTAGCACTGGAGGGTGCAACCTTTGCTCAGTAGCAGGGACTATCGTTAACAGTGGGGGTGGGCATGGATGGAAGGGACAGTGGATGTGTGGGTAGAAGAGAGGTAGGGGCCAGGGCTTCCAAATGAATGTGAAAGTGGCCATTTCCTGAAACCCTGCCAGGGTATGCGTACATCACACCACCGAGCAGAAGAAACTCCCTGGCCTGGAGCACTGCCTGAGACAGGCATGGAACAGGGTTAGTCTCAGGAGAGGAAGCACCTGGCCATGGGCAGGCACAGGGGTCCTCCCAATGTGGGGAGACCCCTTCTCTTGGTCCTGGCACTAATCAATGAGACCCACATCCCATCACATCACTGTACCTTGATTTCCACATCTGGAAATAGAGAATCATACAATAATACCATCAATTCACTTCAGGAAAAGCACACAAAGCAGGCATGACTATTAGCACCTCCCATTTGTGTAATGTTAAAGTGCTGCACCAATGGACACGAATCTGGGCAAACTCCGGCAGATGGTGAAGGACAGGGAATCCTGGTGTGCCGCAGTCCATGGGGTCGCAAAGAGTCAGACACGACTGAGCTACTGAACAACAACACAGTGCTTCACATCCCTCATCCCATGGATCCACTAATCAAGCCTGGGTGCAAATTGTCATCCTCGTGAGGTTAACTGTTGAGGCTCTGGAAGGTTAAGTGTTCTTCAGAGATCACACAGAAAGTCGGTGGTGGCCCAGGTTTTCTGATTCTCAGTTCATTGCTTTCTCTTAGATCCTGCTGCTTCCCCATCTGTGACAGGCAAAGACCTTTCAAGAGAAAAAGAGTTCTCCTAGCTGTGCTGTTATTATTTCTTGTTGCTCCAAATACTTGCAGCCTTAAACTTTATTACATTTGCCCCACTCCTGGAATTCAGTCTTTTCCTGCCACAAAGACTGGCTCAGTGCTTCCTCAGAGCAAGCTGGCAGGAGACTCGGCTGTGACTTTTGCCCTATTTATCCCCGAGCCCAGACAATTCCTTAGGATTCCCTGGGACTCATTCCATTTTCTAGTTCTCAATTAGAGTCAGTGGGAAACATTACTTTCCTGTGGCTTCTAGAGCCCAAATGACTCCATGACTTCAAAGGCTATTCAAATCCTGAGATTGGGTGACTTTATAACCTAGAAAGGAAAAACTCAAAGGCATTTTAGGGGTGTTGGTGTCATTGCTGGTGGTTGGAAATCACTGAGTTCCGATCCAGTTGAGAAGTGTGTTGGCTCAGGCCCTGGGCAGCTCTGGAGCTAGGGGCTTCTTTGCACCTGCTCTCATGGTAGCAGGCCCCTCACCTGTCTCTCATTCCCTTTTCACCACATTTCTGAGATAAGGGTGGTAACAGCTGCCTATGAAATGCTTTGTGACCAGGCAGCAGCCGTTGCATTGTGGCCAAGTATTATGGAACAGACGAGTTTTGTCTGAATCCATCTCCCAAAGCATTCATATGGGGAGAACTTGGAGGCACAGAAAATACCAGCCATTGCTGGGAGGGGTATTTTAGCAGTAATCTAGCCAAATCATCTACTATCTAAATATATGCTTTGTACACCACTCTCAAGGAGGGATGGTCCAGCCTCCAGTGACGGCAAGTTCACTAGTCTGGAAGGCAGCTCACTGCTCTGTTATACATCTGTCAGGAAGCTCTGTCTTATGATGCTGGCTGCCTGTAATTTTCATCCCTTTCCTCTATTTCTGTCCTCCAGGGACTTCCCAAAGTAAATCTAGCATATACCCCCATTTGCATCCTTTATGTATAAGATGTACTTGAAGGTGGCTCTAATGGCCTTTCTTTCAAGGGATCCCATGGGTGCCTGGTCCGGATGCCATGTTCAGAGAAGGTTGGAAGGGTGGCATTGAGGAACTAGGCCCTGCCTTTGTCTCTTCCAGCCCTCAACGATTAAGAATGAAGCCCTTCCCCTATGCCCTTACATCCCTGACTCCAGTAGGTTCAGGCAGCCAGACCATTTTACTGTGCAGCTTATTGTCAGAGAACTGTTGATTGTACCTCTGCAAAAGGACACAGTAAAACATTAATAAAAAAAATCCAGAAAGGAGAGATTAATTACTTGGAGGATGGAATGCTTCTAAGATGGTTTCAGCACTGAGGCAGAAAAAAAATGCTTGCTCTCTCATGCGCACCTGTGGCCCTTGGAAGGGATATTTATCACAGATGGACTGGGCTTCTGTTTAGTCATCTAGGGATTAGAAGTCACTGGTCCCTCCCTCCCATGCACAGTCCTCAAGAGTGCAGGCTTATATGAAACAGCATTTCAAAGACACCCCATTGGAGACTATATATTCTATGCCTGTGGTAAAGAGTTTCCAATGGCTCAGATGCCTGACATTCGACGATTCATTCTGTGTTGAAGGAGCAGAGTGGGGAAAGATTAAGGGATTTGAGTTCCAAAGCCTGGGTTTGGCTATAGGCTCTGTTACTTCTTGGCTATGTGATTACTGGGTGAGTCACTTCACCCCTATAAGCCTGGTTCTGAATCAGTAAGTTGAAGGAAAAAATTTCTAAACAGTGGGGTGTGTGGTTATATGTGTGTGTACAAGTGTTCAAGATCATTCTTTTCAGGACCAAGTGTGCTAAATTCCTGTAAATTGTGCCAACTACTGTCATCTTTAGAATGGTCTGTCCCAACGTCCTTCTCCACCATTTAACATGGCAAGTGGTAGTTTGTAAGGTGGCAGCCTTTACTGCATTTGGGTTTTTTTGAAAGTTAGATTACACAAACAGGTTTAAGTTTTTATGAGCCAGTCAACACTCATTAAAGAGTATAACACAGCTCTTAAGTGCTTTTATAAATCTTGGGAGATGGAATTCGTGTCTTCCATTTTCGTTTGAAATCTTTGTGATACATGGCTGACCCACACACATGGATCTTTGTAGTTTGTTCTTCAGGCCACCAGGAAACACCAAGTTACACTCTAAAGAAATCACACCTGACTTAGGACCTTTGTGGCTGGTGGTTTTTTTCATCCATCCATTTATACTTTCATCCATTAATTCACCCACTCACTGGACTCATTTACTATGTGTCTGCTATTGTGCTGTATTCAGTGTGGTCCCTTGTCTAAAGATTTTACTGTATAGCTGGGGATTTGAGAGCTGAGCACAGATAACAGCAACGTATAGCAAAGTGAAGTAAGTATCACATAGTATTTACAAATGAGCTGCTTCAGAAATTGGAGGAGAGAACAACTCCTCAAGTTGAACAACTTGAGAAGAACTCCTCAAGCCCCCAACAAGTAGGAAGAGGGGGAGGGTTTAGTGTAGGCTTTACCTGTTCAATCAAATCAAAATACACATACAGTGCTAGAATGTGTGAATTTTAAGCCCTTCTGGGTTTGGTTCCTGGTTTCCCCATTTCTTAGCTGTGTGGCTGTGGGCAACTCTCTATCCCTCAGCTTTCTCATAATAGTATCTATCTCCTGGAATTGTTGTGAAGGTTAAATGAGATAATGCAGTGTCCAACATGCAGTTACGAGTCAGTGACTGTCTGTTGATGTTGTTATTATTTTCCATGGAAGGTGGAGGCTGAGGTGAGCTTCTAGGGCTGAGTAAAATTGCAAAAGATAACAAGGGAAAGCAAAGGTGTTCCAAGCACATGGAAGGTTCTGGGCAAAGGCTCAGGAGAATAAAGTTTTCAGAGAAAGATGTCTGGTTCTGTGTGGTTGCATAATGCGATGTGTGGGTGATCATGAGAATGGGTAGGATTAACGATAGTTGGAGATATGGCTAAAGAAGTAGGTCACCAATCTTAGAAGTTGAGGGCCCTGATTTTGGTAGATAAGGATTTCCAAAGAGGCATGCATGCTCCCAGGAGGGTGTGCAAATCATATTGGAATCTTCGTTTTTATCTATTTTCATTTATATAAAAGAAGTTAAAATTCCTATTATTTCCAACATAGGTTGACTAGGGAACCCACTTTAGATCCCTAATTTGAATGATTCTGTGTCACATCTCCAACTGAGGTTATTCTGAGGGAGGGGTAGGGATTCTATGCCCCAGAGTGTCCAAGAGGTACCCATGCTGTTCTCGTTTAGCTAGTTTCTTGGATTATTGGAAACTTTACCTGGATTTAACTAAATAAATCCTCACAAAATGGACAAATGGTTTTGAAAGATTCCCACAAAGAACCTGAGAATTGAGAATGATTCATGTAACAAATACAAGCAAACAACAAGAAAATGCAAAACTAACTTTTCTCCTTTTCTTGGCTTCCCACTGGCTACATTTCAGGGGTTAAAGCCAATGATGATCTAATCACATATAACAAGCTGTAGGCAAAAAAAAAAAACAAACAAAAAACAAAACTCAAAATTCTCAGGAAGAATGTTTGAAATATGGGTTTACATTCCTGTGATTAATGGTGAGCCCTGCCTACAATATTAATTATGTCTTGAGATGGTAGAAAAGATAGTATGATGTGATGAAAATTAGCATACATTTTAAAGCATTCTTTATTTCATAGTTAACTCTCCTTTTATCATTTCTAGTTTTTATTTATTTTTATAGTGTGCATAATATATTGGCATGGTTTGATACACATGCATACAACATACTATAAATCTGTTTGGGCACACAAATTATAAACCTTTTTAACCAGCAGGGCTCCATACTCAGATAAGTTTGGAGACAGCCGATTGGAGACATAAGAAACATTGGAGGTCCTTCAATAGGGGGAGACATAAGAATTATTGGAAGTCCTTCAACAGTGGGAGACATGATCAGAGCTGTGTTTGGGGTGATAAACTTAGTCATGTTTTCTCAAGGTGGGGGGGGGGAGTGCTGCACAAGAAATCAGAGAGGTGGAGTCTGGAAGACAGTCATTAAACTTGGAACTTCCTCTTTCAGAGATGTTGTTCTCTTCCCTACTAAGGTAAGCCACGGGTGGCTTCCATCCACCTACAGGAGCTCTGTAGGACATGTTTCCAGAGCCAGGCTTTCTTTGGCTGCCTGCACAGGAAAAAGATTGCCTAGAACATCCTTCAGTGATTTCTTCTCTTCCCCAGTTCTTGCTTTGTGAGAAGCCATTCCTAAAACAGTCCTCAGCTTTGACTCACCGCAGAAGTGACTGAGGCTGTTGTTGTGACTTGGAGCTCCAGGCTCTCCTGCCTGAAGGACGCAGAATGGTCAGAGGCATGGGCTCTGGCAACCTACTGATACATCTACACTTCTACCGGGTTTTCCTGGAGTCAGTCACCTCAGCCCAGTTCCTTACTTTCTTTACACCACAGTTTCCTCATCTGTAAATTGAGGTTAACCATCATACCTGTGTGGCAGTGATGAGGAGTAAATAAGGCAGTGAGTGTGAAGACAGAGTAGAATTTTTGGCATAGAATAGATTCCCAAGGAATGTGAGCTCTTCTCATTACAAAGGAATGAATTGGAGCATGGTCTGAAGGGCCCCAGGGAAGAAATGAGAAAGGAGGCTTCCAGGAATACAGATCCTTTAATCTCCTTAAAGCAATATCCAAACAAAAGTATAAATCTCTGTAGAAGCCAGCACACTCAAGGATGCCAGGTGTAGGGGGTTGGCGAGGGCTAAGATGGTTGCCTCTGAGTCAGTCTCTCTCCTTGACTCATCTGTCATCCCTGGCTATTGCCACAGTTTCTTGTGAGAAATTATGAAATAAATGGCCTGTGAAGTAATGCCTGGTTGACTAGGTGAGCCCTGGGCATTTGGCCAACGCTCCATGCACTTTAAATATCCTTAGGTTTAGTGAACTCCACATGATTCAATTTCCTTAAAGAAAAAAAAATATTGCAGAGAATCAAGCTTAGGAGGACTTATAGAATCAAAGGGAACATTCTGAGGCCTTCCAGGGTGAGATTTACCCAAAGCAAAAAGATGTGGTGAGTGACAGGAGTGAACCATGCTCATTCATGGCCAATCCTTCTGTTTCCAGATGTAAAGCAGAGCCTGGAGGACAAGGGCAGGTAACTGTGGTGATGAAAATCATTGCACCAATAACTTTGCTCATGTGTACAGGGACAGAGAATTTCCAAAGTGCTTTTGTATCTGGTAATGATGATAATTAATAATCAATTCTTTGACTTGGCCCTTTATCACTTCCTTTCTTTATAACTCTCCCAGCAGTTCCTGTGCCAATATTATGATCCCACTTGAATTTTGACAAAACTGAGGCCCAGAGACTTTGAGGAACCTGATTCCCATCATACAGCTGGAAAAGAGTAGAGTTAGATGAAAACCTAGGTCTTCCAGCTAAAAGCAGAGTCTTCTTCCCACTCTACCACTGCTAGCTCCCATTTTGTCCATGCGTTCCTCATAAAATACTCCAGATCCCTTTGGTCTAGAGAGAAGTTTTCTTTTCTGTTACTCCCTTTGCCTTTCTCAGGCAGATCTGGCCACTGCATGACTATTGCTCTGTCAATTTCTCTGGATGGCATGTGTTACACCACATGCTGTGGATCTTCTTCTGAGTGTCTCTCTCACGGGACTGTGATCTCCTGAAGGACTATTTTTAACTCATCTGTATATGCCCAGTACCTAGCCCAGAGCCTGCTATGCAGTAGATGCTTATAGATTGAATGATAAATAAATTAATGCCTCTAAACTAAATGTCCTTTGTACACCTTTCTGCCTCTTCTATTTTCAGTCAGTCTTTCTAGCCCCAGCTGAGGGCCCATGATGTTATCTATCTCTTCCGAACCTCTGAAGAGTCATAGACTCTCAGCAATATCTTTAGATTGCATATATCGTATTTCTTCAAAGGGTTCTTGAGGGTAAAGATTAAATCCGAGTGGGTCCTTCATGAGATCTAGGCCGATGCTAGGTAGAGTGGGTGTTTGGGGAGTACCCATGCCCGTGTCCACATGGTTGCCTGAAGTTTGGCAAGAGCTGGTGGAGCAAGTTGGTGGCAGAACCCAGGGTGTCTTGCAGAGACTTAATTGATGAGAGGCAGAAAAGCAGATGGCCAAGAGCCCAGTCCTTACCTGGCTTATCAGCATGCCCCTTTCACAATCACTGAAACTATGTCTCATGGACACTTTTGCAGATGGGGAATTCCTTGAAGCCAGACGATAGATTTGTGAAGTGATGAAGCTTCAGGGAGAAAAATTACCACTGCAACTTATTTGTGTAAAAATATGGGAACCAGAGGTTCATTTTCAGAAAGAGCAAATATGAGGGACTCTGTGAATCAGTAAGATGTGAAAAGGTACAGACTGGGAAACTGATCCGGTGACTTGGTATACTAGTAAGGTAGTTTTCCTAAAGTAGAGAAGAAGACCATGATTAAAAATAAATACATTGAAGGAAGAAACCATCAAAAATTTCAACAAGTTCCCATCGCTTTAGGCTCAACTGTTGCACTGTTGGAGATTTATTCTTAAGAAAATAATCCAAGTCTAGGAAAAGGGATGGCAGGAAAGTGCCTGTAGAGGTATTATTGAGGTGAAATGGAGATAACATAAATATCCCAGTTATTTGAAGAATCATTTCAAAATGCTGATATAAATGACAATATATTCACTAAAGTTCTATTTTGAAGGTGAAGCTCCAATACTTTGGCCACCTGATGTGAAAAGCTGACTCATTGGAAAAGACCCTGACACTGGGAAATGTTGAAGGCAAAAGGAGAAGGGGGTGACAGAGGATGAGATGGTTAGATAGCATCCCGGAATCAATGAACATGAATTTGAGCAAACTCTGGGAGATGGTGAAGGACAGGGAAGCCTGGAATGCTGCAGTCTATGGGGTCACAAAGAGTTGGACACAACTTAGCGACTGAACATATTTTGAAGCATTCAAATAGGTTGTTCTAAAGACCACATTGGAATTGCTCATTGTGTGGTGCTTATGAAAAAGATTAGAATGCAAAAGTATATTTGTGCTACATGTCCAACGCTGTGAGAAAATATGCTTTTTTGGAAAAGACAGGAAAGAATGGAAATAGATGATTTATAAAGATAGTAAGCTTGTGGGTGGCTTTTTATTTCCATAATCATGGTATATTATGTATTTGTATAATATAAAAAAAATTATGTTAATCAGATACTTAAAAGAAAAACACCTTAACATAAGGTATGTTGCACCCAGCAGTATTTCAGTGATGCTAAACATTAGATATGATCCTTTCCATTCCCTCATCTTCAAACACAGGTCCAGATTAGATTTCTTTCACTGGTGACAAGTTTGAAATTGTGCACTTGAAAAGTCAGAAAGACTTTGAACCCACAGCTATCAATACAGATATGGATACACATATAGGTATGGATAGATAGACATCATGAGTCCTCTCATGAGTATCAGATGCCTCATGCAAAGTAATACCTGTATATGAAGAGTGGAAAGATTATGAATGTGTGAATTTCAAAGCCCTGCAAAAGGCAAGAGAAAGTAAAAATTAAGGGAGACCACCTCATGCGAAGAGTTGACTCATTGGAAAAGACTCTGATGCTGGGACGGATTGGGGGCAGGAGGAGAAGGGGACGACAGAGGATGAGATGGCTGGATGGCATCACTGACTCGATGGACGTGAGTCTCAGTGAACTCCGGGGGTTGGTGATGGACAGGGAGGCCTGACGTGCTGTGATTCATGGAGTCGCAAAGAGTCGGACATGACTGAGCGACTGATCTGATCTGATCTGATGGTTAAGCGATCCAAGCGGGAAAAACTTCTGGTCTTATTTTCCAGTGTTTCCAGATACTCAGATACCACCAGTCTTTCTCAGGTCTCCTTGTCATTTAGTCCTATGACTTACTGCCAAATATCTTAGCAATGGGAAAACCCAGATATCTTTGAGGTCACAGAAGATTAGCCATCTGTGTTCTCAATAAGTAAAAAGTCAACAATAAGAAGGAAAAATAATCACAACAAAACCAGAAACACTCTGTGCTCATCCTCAAAGACCTGGATATCTGTCTTTCAGGAGTCCTATAGCTCTCAGAAAGGAATTTCAGGGTTTTTTAAAGGGAGGCGGGGGTACTCAACATCAGACTATCCTATTCATTCGCTTGCCCCAGATAATTAGCAACTGGAATTGTTAATAAGATGATTAAAGAAATATTAGATTAGAAAGTGAACCAGTAAGTTTTACATATCACTTTTAAGTATTATTATGGGTTGTATATTACAAAGCATCACCATCACAGAAAGTGATTTTGTGTCTCTGTTGCTACATCACAGTTTTCACAGACCTGTAAAGTTCTTGTGCCCACAGCATTTAATTTTTTTCCACTTTTAAAAATACTTGACTATCATTAACAAAAGATTGAATATAAAAATATGTTATTCAATTTATTCAAAATTATCTTTAATAGTGTCCATACCTTGATCTATAATAGCTAGGAAATAGATTCTATAGTTAGTTTGGGGATTATTTATATATAATTTGTATCTCTTATGATCTTTTCTTTTGACTTTATATTTTATTGGAGTATCACTTATATTGCATATTTGACATTTCAAATTTACAAAACTTTTTCAATTTAGAGAAACCATTTTCTTTAAATAAACAAATAAACATTTAAAAGTGAAAAAGTCAAACTTTGATTTGTTTGGTTGTAAAAGTTTGCTAGGGCTTTCCAGGTGACTCAGTGGTAAAGAATCAGCCTGCAATGCAGGAGATGCAAGCTCAATCCCTGGATCAGATCCTCTGGAAAAGGAAATGGCAACCCACTGAAGTATTCTTGCCTGGGAAATCCCATGGACAGAGGAGCCTGGCGGGCTACAGTCCACAGGGGTCCCAAACGAGTCAAGACACAACTTAGGGACTACACAACAACAAAAGTTTGTTAGTAGTATTAACAACAAACAATCATTTATACCAAATAACAGAAAGTAGAGTCAAAATTAATTATATTTTTCTTCAAAGACCATAATTCAGTGTTTCTTTGAGAATATTCTACTTTTTTTTTCTTTCTTTAGAGCATTTCATATCTTACTTCTATCAAATCTAATTGGATAATAGCATGCCCCATTGTGTATTCAAGAATGCTTGGCAGGTCAAATATGATATATGTTGCTTTATTTTTACACAGATCAAGAAAAAAAAGGGAATATAATCTTTGAATTGTTCCAAAGAATGTGATTTCAATGGGCACAACGGAGGCTCATCTTCCAGTAACAAATTTAAACTGTGAACCATATATAGCACAAAGAGTGCTTTGAATTTGGGGGTAGAATCCCAATTCATAAATTTTTTCCTTATTATCCCTGTCATTATTTCCTTATTATCCAAGTCATTATTTCCTTTTAATCCAAGTGTCATTTAGACTTGCCTTTGGCAACATTTTTAACCACTTTATTGAGATATAATTAATTGACTTACAAAAAGTTATACTTATTTTATGTACACGGTTTAATGAGTTTGGAGATAAGTATCCATCCATGAAATCATCACTACAATCCATGTCAAAAAACATATCCATTCCCTCCAAAAGTTTCTTTTCGCACTCTTATTTGTTATTAATATTTTTATAAGGGTTATTGTTTTTATGTGTGTGATAAGAACACAACATAATATCTACCCTCTTCACAATATTCTAAGATTACAATATAATCTTACTAGCTACAGCCACTATGCTCTACAGTAGATCTCTAAGACTTGCATCTTCTATAACTGAAACTCTGTACCCTTTGACTAATACCTCCCTGTTTCTCTGCCTCTTCAATCCCTAGCAGCCATCATCCTACTCTCTGCTCTATGAGTTTGACTATTTTATATTCCTCATATAAGTGCTACCATGTCAAAATAGATTAAAAAAAAAAAAAACTTAAACATCAGATCTGAAACCATAAAACTTCTAGAAGAAAATAGAGGGAGAAAGCTTCTTGACGTTGGCTTTCGCAGTGATTTCTTTGGTTCGGCATCAAAAACACAGGCCATGAAAGCAAAATAGACAAGTGGGGTTACATCAGACTAAAGAGTTTCTGCTGAGTGAGGGAAACAATCCACAACATGAAAAGGCAACCAACAGAGTGGGAGAAATAGTTGCAAATCATGTATCTGATAAAGAGTTATTATCCAAACTTTATAAGAAACTCCTACAATCCAATAGCAAACAATAAATAATCCAGTCTAAAGATGGGCAAAGGAATTGAATAGACATTTCACCAAAGAAGACATACAAAAGGCAATTGTTTAAAAAAACACCAAAAGATGAAAATTCCTTTTTATTTTTTAACTTAAATCAAAACTTGAACTTTTTTTTTTAGCAAGAGACATAAAACCAAGGAAATTAATTTTGATTTCTTTATTTTCCTAACTGGTAGAGCTCAATAACATGTATAATAACTGTTAGTTGTTCATGACATTTATCCCTGAAAGAATCTAGTTGTACTGGGTGATATTTGCATTTTAAAATTTTACATATCTTTTTTGCACTTTACTATCCATTTAATGAATAATATAATTTTGAAATTGCCATCCCAAATAATCAGAATTCATTTTATTACTTTTTAATCTGGTCTTCCATCCTCAGATATGCAGATGATACCACTCTAATGGCAGAAAGTGAAGAGGAACTAAAGAGCCTCTTGATGACAGTGAAAGACAAGAGTGAAAAAGTTGGCTTAAAACTCAGCATTCAAAAAACTAAGATCATGTCGTCCAGTCACATCACTTCATGGCAAATAGATGAGGAAAAAGTGGAAACAGTGGCAGCTTTTATTTTCTTGGGCTCCAAAATCACTGTAGATGGTGACTGCAGCCATGAAATTAAAAGACAATTGCTCCTTGGAAGAAAAGTTATGACAAATCTAGATAGTGTATTAAAAGCAGATACATCATCACTTTGCCGACAAAGGTCCGTATAATCAAAGCTATAGTTTTTCCAGTAGTCATGCACAGGTGTGAGAGTTTGACCTAAAGAAGGCTGGGAGACAAAGAATCGATGCTTTCAAAGTATGGTGCTAAAGAAGACTCTTGAGAGTCCCTTGGACAGCAAGGAGATTAAACCAGTCAATCCTAAAGAAAATCAATCCTGAATATTCATTGGAAGGACTGATGCTGAAGCTGAAGCTCCAACACTTTGGCCAACTGATGTGAAGAGCTAACTCATCAAAAAAGGACCTAATGCTGGGAAAGACTGAGGGCAGGACGTGAGGTGGCTGACAGAGGATGAGATGGTTAGATGGCATCACCGACTCAAAGGACATGAGTCTGAGCAAACTCCACGAGATAGTGAAGGACAGAGAAGCCTGGCATGTAGCAGTCCATGGGGTCGCAAAGAGTCTGACATGACTGAGTGACTAAATAACAACAGCAATGTTTGGGACATTCCAAATAGTTTTTACTAAATCCAGAAATTTTCCTGAAATGATTGATCCATTTATGCTGTGAAAACTGACATTATGTTTGGCTAAGTATTGGCTAAATAATATTACCCTAAAAACTTCATGCTAATATTCAAAGCAAATCTTAACATTGCTTTGTCTCTGTTGTATTTTATCAACTGCTGCTTATTTTTCCAGCCTTTTAAATTTTTCAGTCCGTGTAATCTTGTGTGGGCTTTTCTGTGTGGAAGTCAATTTGCTAACTTTCATCATTTCTATTTTAAAGAACTAGGCAGACAATCCCTCTGTTTCTTTTTATCCTTAAACTTTCATCTTTTCTGAAGTCTTCCAGTACTTTTTCAATTTCTATTATCTAGACGTATTCTTATTTTTAATGATCTGAAAACATGCAGCTCAACATAATTGCCACCAGCCACATGTGGATATTTAAATTTAAATCAGTTACAATCGAATAGAAATTAAAATTAAATCTGCTCAGTTGCACTAGCCACATTTCACATGCTCAACAGCCATGTATGTCTAGTGACTACCATTTTGGCAGCACAGACATAGACCACATCCACCGTAGCAGGATGTTCTACTGGACAACACTGATAAAGGATTATAAAAGAAATTGTTAATTGTATTCAAAGTGTACAAAATTTTAATATATTTTCTTCAAAAATGTAAATGAAAGTAAATGTAATATATTTAAAAATTAAAATTACTTTGCACATATGTTTTCAAAAATATTTCTTCAAAAATATCTCAAATATCAAAAATTAATGATTAAAATTAAAAAGGAAACTAAACATGTTATAATTAATAGATGTTAACACTTTAAATTAAAATTAAGTAAAGCTAATATTTAAGTTTATTTTTAACTTAATCAAATTGTATTTATTTCTGTAAAAAATTAAACTATTGAGAATACCAGCTTCTAATGACTATTTTATGGCAAATGTTATGAATCTATGTCACACTTGTCAGAGAGATCATGTCTCAACCTGAAAGTAAAGTGAAAGTGTTAGTCACTCAGTCGTGTCCAACTCTTTGCGACCCCATGGACTGTAGGCCACCAGGCTCCTGTGTCCATGGAATTCTCCAGGCAAGAATACTGGAGTGGGTAGCCATTTCCTTCTCCAGGAAATCTTCCCGCCCCAGGGATTATACCCAGGTCTGCTTCATTGCAGGCAGATTCTTTACCATCTAAGCCACCAGGGAATATGCAAATTTAAGAGTAATATGAATTGTTTTGCAAAATATTCCTCAACTGCCATGAAAAATTGCCAGAAATCCATACTAATTCAGAACTACTTCCAGAGTCATGAATTAGAGCATGAAGAGAAGCAAGAAAATGGACACTCAGCACTACTTTCTTATTAAGGATCTATTATATTTACACCATCTGAGAGGAAGGATGTGACAAGGTAATTAATTGTTTAATTTCTCTTACCTAAGTGCTTTAACTATTCAAATCTTCCTTGTTCTCCTAAGCAGGATGCATTTGCTAAGTTGATAGTGACACAACCCCCAAATTTCACAGCATCCAGACAGAATTGCCTATTGTTTCAAGGATATAGGGCAAAAGATCTGAAGCTCTGGGGACCTGAATGATGTTTGTCACAAGAGCTGATGTTTTTGGTTGTTTTTTTCTGTGTCAGCTCTGAGCAACAAATTCTGAATGACAGAAGAGCCCATTCCTTCTTTATCAGATTTATTTCTTTTCATGTTGGTGATATGCCATAATATCTTTCCTTGAAGGTAAACCTGCGGCCTTCTTTCCTGTCAAGAGTCACATGGATGTGATAAGTAACATGATTAAGAGATATTGATAGCAAGGCTGGACAGACCTTTAGCAGATACAATTGATGGAGCACCTCAGTGTGCTACAAATCAGGCCCTCTTCAAGGAAACCAGCAAGGAAGCCATTATTGTCCTTCAAGCCCATTTCACAAAGTGCAAAATGAGACTTTAGAAGCGGGAAATAATTTGCTCAAGAAAACAGAGTTGATAAGAGGTGGTGGTGGTGTAGTCTCTAAGTCGTGTCCAGCTCTTATGAGCCCATGGACTGTAGCCCACCAGTTTCCTCTGTCCATGAGGTTTTCCAGGCAAGAATGTTGGAATGGATTGCCATTTCTTCCTCCAGGAGATCTTTTAGACCCAAGGATTGAACCCATGGCTCTACCAGGGAAGCCCAAATAAGAGGCAGTGGAACTTTTTAAGACCAGGGCTGTCTGAGGCCAAAGCTCTTAGCCTCCCACTCTGCATTCCACCCTAGACAGATGGCTGGGCCTCTAGCACCCTGCAGTCGGTCATCTGAAGAGAGGCTCATTCTCGGAAGGGGCTGGTGCTGCAAGCTGCCTTATTTGATGACTGAGAAGAGTGGGGCTGAATGTTGATGAGATGAAACCTGAGAGTGTGAACCTCAGCAGGAAGATGATTGGGGAAGAGAGTTGCTGCCATTGCCATGTGGATCTTCTCACATCTCTCCCTTGGCCAAAAACCTCTTTCTGATGCAGTGGCGCCTTCAGGACAGGCCACACACCTCAGCAAGATGTTAAAAACATCCCCAGGGGCTTCCCTGATGGTCCAGTGGCTAAAACTCCACTCTCCCAATGCAGGGTTCGAACTAGATCCTGCATGCTGCAACCAAGACTGGGCGCAGCCAAATAACGAAATAAATACTTTTTAAAAAGTGAAATAAAAACATCCACAATTTTGCTCCAACCAACTTATTCAGGGACACTGTCCCATTTCCACCTACCCCCAGCATAGTCCTGATTTTAGTCTTCATGAATACCATCTTCTCAGAGAACAATCTCCTCTCTCAGCCCTCCCACCTGTGAATTCACTGCCCCTCTTCCTAGAATGCGCTGTTTCCTCCCTCCTGTCTGGAGAAACATTAATCATCCTTCATGTTATAATTCAAGTGTTGCTTCCTCAGTTATTGGATCCTAGACACTGCTTGTCTTTCCTGGTGGCTCAGATGGTAAAGAATCTGCCTACAATGCAGGAGATATGGGTTTGATCCCTGGATCAGGAAGATCCCCTGGAGAGGGGAATGGCAATCCACTCCAGTATTCTTGCCTGGGAAATTCTATGGGCAGAGGAGCCTGATGGCTTACAGTCAAAGGGGCCACAAACAGTCAGACATGACTGAGCAGCTAACACTTTCACACTTTCAGACCCTCACAAGGGGTTGGTCATATCCTCCCCTGAGGCTTCTAGAGCTTTATTCAGACCTAAGTTAGACTGTGATGCTTGCCAGCATGTTCAGATATCTCACTAGGCGGTGAGCTCCTGCAGAACAGAAGCCATTTTACATTCCTTTTTGGGTCCTCCTTGCCCCCTCCCCTGGCTCTAAGCACATTCCCTAAAATATATCAGGCTCTTCACAAGTCAGACTGGTTCCAAATTGGGAAAGGACTATGTCAAGGATGTATATTATCACCCTGCTTATTTAACTTATATGCAGAGTACATCATGCAAAATGCCAGGTTGGATGAAGCACAAGCTGGAATCAAGATGGCCAGGAGAAATATCAATAACTTTAGATATGCAGATGACACCACCCTTATGGCAGAAAGTGAAGAGGAATTGAAGAGCCTCTTGATGAAAGTGAAAGAGGAGAGTGAAAAAGCTGGATTTAAACTCAACTGTTAAAAAACTAAGATCATGGCATACTGTCCCATCACTTCATGGCAAATAGATGGGGAAACAATGGAAACAGTGTCAGACTTTATTTTCTTGGGCTCCAAAATCACTGCAGATGGTGACTGCAGCCATGAAATTAAAAGACACTTGCTCCTTGGAAGAAAAGTTATGACAAACCTAGACAGCATATTAAAAACAGAGATATTACTTTGCCAACAAAGGTCCATCTAGTCAAAGCTATGGTTTTTCCAGGAGTCATGTATGGATGTGAGAGTTGGACTATAAAGAAAGCTGAGTGCCAAAAAACTGATGCTTTTGAACTGTGGTGTTGCAGAAGACTCTTGAGGGTCCCTTGGACTGCAAGGAGATCCAACCAGTCCATCCCAAAGGAAATCAGTCCTGAATATTCACTGGAGGACTGATGCTGCAGCTGAAACTCCAATAGTTTGGTCACCTGAGGCAAAGACCTGACTCACTGGAAAAGACCCCAATGCTGGGCAAGATTGAAGGCGGGAGGAGAAGGGGACGACAGAGGATGAGATGGTTGGATGGCATCACCAACTCGATGGACATGAGTCTGAGCAAGCTCTGGGAGTTGGTGATGGACAGGGAAGCCTGGTGTGCTGCAGTCCATGGGGTCGCAAAGAGTCAGACATGACTGAGTGACTGAACAGAACTGAATTCACAAATGTTGAGTGTTGAATAAGTGCACCTTCAAGGGAGGGTGACTTCGAGGGCTTGGTTTCCTGGGAGGAGACTTTGCCTTCTGTACCCACAGGCCTCTTTGAGCAATGTCCCATCCGAGGCATTGAGCCACTTCCAGGGCCATTGCAGCAGCAGGAGCCTAGGGTGGGGCTGGTGGGAAAACAAACAGGGAAGACAAAAACAGGGGTGTGTTGAAATCTTGAAAAAGCTCTATTCCTTGGTGTTCAAGCTTGCCACACCTTCTAAGTCAAGTGGGTTCTCAGTCCAGGAACTCTAAGAGGATCCATTGTAGGTACAAAGGCTTTGGGATCAGGGCCGAGGGGCAGGGAGAGACCAGGGGATGTGAAATCGGCTTCCTTGTTTAGCCTTTCTCTTTGTGAGCCTGTTTGTCTTTCTAGACAGAAGAAACCCTGACCTCCCCATGCTTGAATTACTTAATTGCTTTGACACCTTCTGCTGTTGCATCAGCACAACACACTGTTTTGTCAGGGATCCTTCACTGGGGTCAATCTAGGCTAGAGAGAGGCGGCTGGCAGCAAACAAGTCCTAATAGCCACGGAAATGTTGGGCAGAGGAAGAGATCTAGGCAAGGGAAGGCAGGGTGGGACAAAGAAGGAAAAAAGGAAATGGTGGGAAGAAGAGATCTTGGGAAAGGTGGCAATTAGGTTAGCAAAACTAGATGCCTCTGTTTGGAAGATTTCCCAGACAAGGCCTCAGGGAGATTGTGCCCAAGCGGGCAAACCTGTCTGCTACAGGTGCCCGAAAGGGACAAAATGAGAGAGCTCGGATTGCCATGCTCGGGACTACACCTGGCTGAGAAGTTTTCTTCTCTCTGGGTCTCAGTGTCTCCCCTCAGAAACTGGACCAGATTTGGGATCTTTCTCACAAGCCCCCAGATGCTCCTTTTAGTTGTTGTTGAGTTGCCAAGTCATGTCCAACTCTTTGCACCCCCACGGACTGCAGCACATCAGGCTTCCCTGTGTCCTTCACTATCTCCCAGCATTTGCTCAAACTTATGTCCTTTGAGTCAGTGATGCCATCCAACCATCTCATCCTCTGTCACTCCCTTGTCCCCATGCCTTCAATCTTTCCTAGCTTAAGAGTCTTTTCCAATGAGTTGGCTCTTGGCATCAGTTGGCCAAAGTACTGGAGATTCAGCTTCAACATCAGTCCCTCCAGTGAATATTCAGGGTTGATTTCCTTTAGGATTGACTGGCTTGATCTCCTTGCTATCTAAGATGCTCCTTACTGAAATACTTTTGAGACAAAAATGGAAGAAACTCACAAAACTGTCATAAAGCCCTTCACAAATATTCAAATAATTAGTATGAGGGATTCTGGAAACAAACATGGTCAAACAGAGTGTCTGTCAAAATAATGAAACACAGTGCCAGCAAAAGACACCTCCAGTAAATTTGCCTTGGCCTCTGGGTACTGTGTGGAGAAATCAGAGAAGTAAACGTAGGGAAACCAAAACCTCGAAGATCTTGAAACAGGAGGATGAAGAATTGTTGTATGAGCCTAGTTTAGGGATCGGGAGACCTGGGTTTTAGACCAGTTTGGCTTATGGCTGTACAGATGTTAACCTAGATTTCTCAACTGTAGGATAAAAGGCTAAATCTCTCTAGGGCTTGTGTTCCTCGGGGTGGGTGTGCAGGGCTATGCAAACAGATGCTGGAGGCCACCATCAAGCATAATACATCTTTCTGAAACATCAATTTTACCTGAAGGGAAATATTTGAAAACATTATTTTTTAATTCAAAAATTAATTCACTTTGTTGGCCAATGCTTATTGAGCCTTGGTTATATGCCAGCTACTGTTTTAAACACTGTTTTAATAGCAAAGTAAACATGGATATATTATGGAATAATGTACATAATTTATGTGATCTAAGGTAAGCAACAATTCCTAAAACCATTTTTCACACACAGGTTCATTTCTGGCCATGTCCATTCACTCTCAGCTCCAACCAAATAATACCTATTTGTTCTCCTTTGCCCCTGGGCACATACCAATAGATAAGTAGGCCAGTAGTCTTAGGCCCCTTTCCAGTTCTACAGCCTATCCCATCAGGACCACCAGAAATCAAGCAAATCCTTATTGTTGACAACAGGCTTGATATTTCTATCCACCAGATGAAAGTAAGATAAGGGAACTAACTTCCAGTAACTATTAATCATTTTCACCACTACCTACCTTACAGGTGATAAGTGTATCAGTGTTTTTATTTATTATTTTTTTTAATCTTTTTTTTTATTTTATTTTACTTTTAAATTTTACATAATTGTATTAGTTTTGCCAAATATCAAAATGAATCCGCCACAGGTATACATGTGTTCCCCATCCTGAACAATTTCATATGATCTTCACAACCACCCACCTGCAAAATTGGTATCATTTTCCCCATTTAAAAATTCAGGAGAGGACTTTCCTGATGGTACAGTGGATAAGAATCCCCTGCAGATGTAGAGGACACAGTTTTGATCCTTGGTCTGGCAATATTTCACATGCAGCAGGGCAACTCAGCCCATAGGCCGCAGCTACTGAGCCCACGTGTTGCAACTACTGAGGTCTGTGTGCCTAGAGCCTGTGTCCTGCAACAGGAAAAGCCACCGCAATAAGAAGCTGCAACTAGAGAAAGCCCACATGCAGCAATGAAGACCCAGTGCAATCAAAAATTTAAAAAAAAATTCAGTTGAGGCAGAGGTTCAGAGAATTTGAGTGATTCTCTTTAAGTCTCAGTGCTAAGAAATGGGAAGGGTGAAGTTTTCATCCTGCCTTGGTCTGGCTCCAAGTCAATTCCTTTCTCCCTCTCTGACCCCACCCCCAGAAGGTTATAGTGATCATGTGACTTTTCGCATTGATGTCTCTCTCTGCCTCACAGCTTGGTAATATAATCTTAACTCGGGTTCTGAGGACACAGCATTAGAGAGAAAATGCACATGACCTGCTCCATAGAACCATAGAATGTTAGAATGGGACTAGATTGCAGAGATTGTCAAATATTCTTGGTTCCGGAGAGGAAACCTGGGGCCTAGGCTATAAAGTCAGTGTTTGTGGGGAAAAGCCCTGAGGTTGGCACAACTTACATCCAAGTTCAGCACTGCCATGTACCCCTGGGATCCTTGCAGTCCCATAAGCTCCCTGAGACTCAATTTCCTTCTCTGTAAAATGGGCTGGAATGGGGAAATGATGCCACATGTAGAAGGCTATTGTAAAGATGATATAAAATCATGTATTTGCAGAATTTTAAATACTGAAGTGCTATGTACAGATGTCTGTGACTCACCTAAATTCTCCCAGCACAGACCCAGTGCTCAGATATTAAATATTCTTGTCCTGCCCTTCAATGCTGGAGAACCTCCCTGAAGCTGCAGCCACCCCACTAACCTTGAGAATAGATTCAGAATCCTTTGCAAAATGAGTATACACTTTTATAACTTGAGAAAATGGAGCAAGTAAGCTCAGTCCATCCTCATCCTAAGATGCTCATTGTGGGAGGAAGACATACACCATAGACACATGGTTAGTTCTTAGAATGAGCTGGGCTCTGTACCCTGAGGTCCCTACCCTCCAGGAGCAAGTCCAGGTGAAGGGAGTTATCCCAAAGGAAGTGACTCACTTAGGGAGTATCCCTTTGATATGGCAATACCAGACCAAATCTATTTTAATCGCTACATCATCAAGCCTGTACACAGTAGGAATATGGATTTTTCCCCTCCCCTCACTCCACCCCACTCTATCCCCCAGTCTCTCCCAGGCTCACCTGAATTCCACAAAGTGAGCTCATGGTCAGGATGCTCTTGTAAGGTCACAGGGAATATACCATGTTAATTTCAGCTTCTCTGGGGCACCCTCTCTAAAGTTCCCCAAGTACATCCTTGCCATCACTGCACCAGCCCCAAGAGGAGAAATGGGGAAAACACCCCCTCATGGTACCATTGGAGAAACTGAAGCCAGAAAACATGCAACATCTGCCCGTAAATCTAAAAACACCAGGACTCAGGAATCAATTCCAGCTCTTGCTTCTCACTCTCAGCTGCCAGGATCTTCCCACTTAGCTCTATGTCCTCCTGGGGAGCAGAGGCCTGGGGTTCACAGGCTGTGGTAGCCCCTGGCATCTCCCAGCACCAGGGATGCCAGATAATAGGCAATTCACATGATGCTGATCAGTGACTGAGATGCCTCCTTACTCCTCTCTGACTTCCTGTTTTCTTATCTGCAAAATGCCAGGGTTAAATTAGATGATTTCTGAGACACTTTTCATTTCTAACTGGTATTTTTAGGCCAGCTGAGGACCTTAGTTTAGCAAATGGGAAGTGTGGAAATCAGATTAGGAAAGTAGGTTGGGGTCCCAAGGATTGATGGAGGCCGTAGCATTGGGCGAGCAGAAATGAGGGCACAATGTGAGAAAGGTGCCCTCACAGAGCCCACAGACCAGGACAAAATAAGATCCTTAATAAGAAGGAGACTAGCAGGTGAAAGTGCTGAGAAGAAACTCCAGAAGTTTGGAAGTCAGAAAACCTGGGTCCCTATGCAGAGCTTGACTTTTTCTTGCTGGAAAGATCACTTCCTTTTTCTGGACCTCATTGATTTTCTGGACCTTATTTATGGTTTAAAGTCATCAATGTACAGTCTTCTGTAAGGTCATGAAAGGAAGATCTTCCCTCCTTTTTCTTGGTAGGGGTGGAGCAGGTAGAGCTCCTCTTCCAGTGCCTGGGATTTTTTCTTCAAAGCACCGGTAATGTTACAGACTTGATCTTCTCTAATTCCTTCAAATGGGTTTTCTTTATCTTCCTTTTGTTATTAATAATATTTTAGGTCAGACACCCTCTACAGAGGAAACTACAGACTCTCTGGGTTGGAAGAGACCTGAAGGTCTTTACATCTTGATCTTCTTCTATCTCAACATCTACCATCCAGTCTCTGTCTGAACATCCCCAGGAGCAAGGATCTCAGCATCTCCCAAGGCAGTTAGTTCCATTTGGGACAGTTCTATTTATTAGAAAGTTTTTCAGAGGAAACTGGACAGCTCCCTTAATGAAATCAAGCCTAATACTATCTATCAGAGAAGGCAATGGCACCCCACTCCAGTACTCTTGCCTGGAAAATCCCATGGATGGAGGAGCCTGGTAGGCTGCAGTCCATGGGGTCGCGAAGAGTCAGCCAGGGCTGAGTGACTTCACTTTCACTTTTCACATTCATGCATTGGAGAAGGAAATGGCAACCCACTCTGGTGTTCTTGCCTGGAGAATCCCAGGGACGGGGGAGCCTGGTGGGCTGCCGTCTATGGGGTCGCACAGAGTCTAACACAAATGAAGTGACTTAGCAGAATACTATCTATGGTCAGCTCACCAGCTATTTCTTTGGGATTTGTCTCTTACAAGACAGTTGGGTTGACCCCAGGAGGATTATAATAATCACAATTGTAGATGTTTTGCCTCAGTTGGTGTTCCCACCTCCAATCCTGACTCTTTGCCGTTACACGTTAGGTCCATCTTGATCATTCACAGATCCCATAGTAACTTGTTGCTTGTTAAATAATGATTGATTTTTGATATTTTTTCCCCCTGCTTCACTTTTTAAGGGAGTGTAACTCAGTGGTTAATTCCATGAGCTGATTCCATACAGTGGGTCATGTTTGAGTTTCGATGTGATCTGGGTCTCAGTTCTGGCTCCCTCAGTCTTGGTGTGCCCTTAGCCAAGTAACTTTCTTCTCTCTTGAGTCTCAGTTTCCTGGTCTGTAAAAATTAATAACATTTAACCTGTTGAGTTGTTGAAAGAATTAAAGAACTTAGTTGAGGTGTTTGTCCTAGTAAGAAGGAGTGTTAAGGAGTCCTGTTTTGTTTTTTGTTTTTTTTTTTCTTACAGTCCATCTTAATGTAGAATCCATATCCATCTCTCTGAAGCAGTTACCATCTTGTTGGTCCCAGTTCCCTCCTCTGGGACTGTGCAGAATGGGCTAAATCCCTCTTCCGTGTGGCAACCCTTCAGATATTTCCATTTGACCACAACCTCTTTACATGGCAAAGGACCTCACCCGAGAAACTGAGGTGGGATAAAGTGAATCCACCACAATCTCACCACAATCTGGAAGGAGAAGCAAGAAATGCTGACTTCCCTGGCCTGGAGTGACCACTCCAACATCTGCCTCCAAGAAGAGTGGAGTGAGCCAGGGCTCTTGGAAAACTCAACTCTGGCAACACACGACATTGAAGTGTTGAAATATGCCACTTTGATGTGGCGTTAGCTCATGATATTGCTTTATTTTCTTAATTTAGAAGAAAAGCACAGCTGCTAGAAT
This sequence comes from Bubalus kerabau, assembly GCF_029407905.1. NCBI lineage: Eukaryota > Metazoa > Chordata > Mammalia > Artiodactyla > Bovidae > Bubalus > Bubalus kerabau. Next base: position 125,878,812 of record NC_073625.1, on the reverse strand, counting down.
TTCTAATATAATAATAAGTATGGTGGTATACCAAAGGTTTTCAGGAATTTTTCCACAAGAGCACTTCACCTAATTGTGTAACTTTTTAAAACATATTCTTGCAAATACATTTTTTTCTATTATGCAAAGACTGTCTTTTAAATCATTTTCTAACCTTTCAACTTTAAAATATTGAATCCTTGAATGGCCAATATACTCTGTCTAGTTGAAACAACTTCTAGAGCAAGACAGGGTTTAATTAAGTAAACAAATAACTAGACTGAAGTGCTCTTTTTGTTGAATGAAGATCTCAAGAAATTTGTCTACTACCTTTCTACCTTTTGGGATATGAGCATTATGTTTTGAACTAACAAGACCATTGTATAAATGCAAAAATTAATTCTTATCAGCCAGCTTTGTAACATATTCTTTAGGTAAATTTTTTGTCTCTTGGGTTGATTTTCAAACTTTGAACTCAGTGCCAGTGACTTATCAGGAAAATTATAGACTGTACTCTTTCACTGGGAAGAAGAGTAGACTAGAATCCCCTTAAGGATACCTTTGAAACCACTTCTTTTCTAATAAATTGTTGAGACAATGTGTTGGGGAACAAAAAGTGTGCTAGTGAAGGCTTGCTTTTTAGAAAATAACAAAAAGAATCATATCCAATCATGCTGATGGTAAAAAGTTCAGGGTGCAATTATGTTACTTTGTATGTAATTCTAGAAATTTCTTTATCCCATGGTAAATCACCTGGTCAAAGTCATACCAGTTAAGGACTATAATAATTTCCTTTTATTCTTTACCAGTCTCAGTGCCCAATTCACTGATTATGTTTCATGTGGAATAAATGTCCAGTAACTGTTTCTACTGATCATTTTATCTACTAGTAGAGTTTCCCACATGGTGTTTACCCAGTGGGTTCCAAAGTGCCCAGAAATTTATCCTTTCAGCATTTTGGACCATTAGTAGGACCAGGACCAGCCAGCGCTCTGAGCTAGTTGTCCCCAGTAACATACGGGTCTGTTTACTCCAAAATAACCAAGAAATACTATCAGTTTCTTGGTGTACCATGTCTTGGAAGGGACTGGGAAGCCCTGAGCTTCACTGTAAATTTCAGGCCTTTCAAAATACATAATATAATTTTACTGTTGTGGAGACAGTTGAAACCGGTCAATTTTTGTCTTCATGTTTGTTTTTAAAATGAAACTTAGAGGGAAACCTGTCCCTTTCATGTGACCTGCTGGCCATGGATTGGTCATCCCTGCCTGGCTCCATTTTCCCACAAGAAGGAGAGTAGCTATGCCTTAGAAGACTCAAAGTGTATACACACACACACACACACACACACACACATATATAGAATGAATATATGTATATGTATAACTGAGTCACTTTGCTCTACACCTGAAATTAACACAACATTGTAAATCAACTGTAATCAATACAATTAAAATATTAAGAAAACAATCTCAGAAGCTCCCCATGTAAAATGAGTAAAATAGTCTCACCAACACACTTCCCCCACTGCCCTGAAACAGGTCCCTATTTCAGAGACCCTTTTCATTCAACTCAAATGCAATTTCCTCCAAGAAGCCTTCTCTGACTCCTCATACTCCACCTCTAAAGTCAGAAATAATTTCCCCATTCTTTCCTCATAACTCTTGTTCTGTTCTCTTCTTATAACACTGAACAATTTTTGAATCCCGATCAGTCATATGGTAATAACTGTACTGGAATGTAAACTTTGGGGAGTTAATAGCCATGTCTTATTTTTAAGATCCTTTAAAACATTCCTAACAGAACTTGAATTACACATGAAAGACACTTAACCAGCTAAAGAAAAGACAAATTAGTTTGACACTGCTCTTTGATTAATTATATCGGATTAATTTGGAAAGTTAAATTCCTTAATAAATATTTTGGGGGACACTTGGGGAGAGTTTTTAAAAAAATTCTCAAAATTTATGGCAGCTTACTTTTAATTTTAATAATATGATCTAGACAAAAACAAAAACACATGAAAAACATTAAACTTTGCTCTCAAACCGAGAAGTGCAGATGAAAACAAATTTGAAGCTCTGTTTTTGATATATTAAAATAGGAAAAAGGTCTAAGCAAACAATTAATACTTGAAAGAGCTGTGGTTAAATTGGCTAGTAACACTTCAAATTAACACTGTTTTTTAAATAGTATATGAGAACTATGAAGATCCCAAGCATATTTCCCCAGTCATCCCATTCATAGGAATTTCAGAATTCGTGCAAAGGTAGCAATTCAACAACAAAAAGCAAAATGTACAAACATGTCTGTAACAGCATTCACTATAATAGTGAAAAAGTAAAGAAATAAACAGCATACAAAAAAACTGAAGAGAAGCCAAATGTGCCAGAGTAGGGCACTTTATTAATTATAAAGAGACTTCATTAATTATAAAACAGTATCAAAATTATATTATATAGTGGTTAAAATACAAACTTTAAAAGAAAAATTCCTATTATACAATTTAAAAAAAAATCAGGCCATAAGATAAAATGTGTAATACGCATGCATGATGACAATGAGAAATAGACAAGAATGTGCAAAAATAAAAGTAGTTAAATACGTTGTAGGATTCTGGCTTGTTTTCTGTTTTAAAGTCATTACATCATCTTTTCAATGACAGACTACATTTTAAGTAATTGAAAACAAAGTCTCATTAGCTTTGTCCTTGTATAAATTCCCAGAGAGAACACATTATTCTTATTCATTTCTACCTCTGCCACTTGTCTCTGATTTGGACCTGCTCCATCCTGTTCTCCCACTTTTCACTCCCCTAACTAACCTGGAAAGGACCCTCCCCAAACAAGGAAACTAAAGGCACCAAAGTTCAGCAGAAGCTGCGTATCCAAATCTGTAAGCATCAAAGGACAGGATCTAATGCCGTGCCCCTACCATAGCGAAGGCAGACCCAGATTCTTCAATGACCACAAGTGGCCTTGGTTTAACAAACCTTGCCAACAAGGCACAATGTTCCCGTCCTCAGAAATAGTCCCCGGCAGAGCTTCCAGGGGCCCATAAAAGTCTGCACTCTTGGAAGAATGCGACAACTCTGGCATCAAACACAGAGTCGTCATTTTCTATAAAAAGAGAATGTTCAGTTGCATCAGGCTTTTTTAGCAGGGCCAACACAGTAAAATTTTGAGGCTGTGCAAGTGAATTTTCACCCAGCCTTAGACTCCTTTCCCTTCCTCCAGATGATCAATAAAATCAGTTTATAAAGCCTTTTGGCATCCAATTTCTCACTTGAATCTTGTAGTCAGCCCGGTGAGGTCAGTTTTATTATTAACTTCACGTTTCAGAACAGGACACTGAGGCTCAGGGAAATGACTTGCGGAAGTCCACAGCAAGTCAATGACTGAATAAGAGCATAAGCCCAGCCCCAGCTTCTGTGTGCTGCCTCTTCTTTCAGTCCAAGTGGACACACTGACCCAGTGCTCCCACTCACACCAGTATTCAGTCGACTGTTGCCTGGGACACCTAGGTGTTACAGAAAGGCAGAGTGGGAAGAAGAGTGTATAGCCTTTGAGAAGTCAAGAGAGGTTTCTAAGAAGATGCTGAACTAGTCTGAACTATTGGCTCCTTCCCTTGAGATCCACTCTGAAGAACTACAGAGGAAAAGCTTTAAATTGCAGGGAAAGCTGTAAGAACTCCCTGGAGATGCAGAAGCTGTTTTTATTTGGCATATACATGTGTCTGAAATGGGCTTTACCTATGATAGGATACCCAAGCTGCTGTTTCAGAATAAGACAAGAAAGTAACCATCCCTTCTTAGGATCTTCTTCCCCACTACCTCCCCACCCGTATTGCTTTGGGACGGACAAGAACTGGAGCTTAGAGTTCTTGAGCAAGTGTGCCTCCGGTGTAAAGCAGGGGAGTGCAAGGTTGGTGGATTATAGTCTCCTCTTCTAGAGACTAATTTTCCCTGAAATAAAGAATAATACACCTAAAGAGCTATTTGGTGTGGTGATGAGTGATTAGCTTTGATTTTCTGATGCCTGGAATGCTCCACTTCTGGGTTTATCCTCTGTCCTCAACCCCCATTTTTAACCCATTGCTGCTGACACAGAGGGGCTTCCCCGGTGGCTCAGTGCTAAAGAATTTGCCTGCAATACAGGAGCTGCAGGAGATGTGAGTTTGATCCCTGGGTAGGGAAGATCCCCTGGAGGAGGGTATGGCAACCTACCCCAATATGCTTGCCTGGAGAATCTTATGGACAGAGGAGCCTGGTGGGCTACAGTCCATGGGCTCACAAAGAGTCAGACATGACTGAAGCAACTTAGCTCACACATTGACACATAGGAAGGTCTGACCTTTATCTCTTTCACCATCAGAACTGCTGAGCCAAGTAGCCCATGACCCAAAGGAATGAAAGCTCATGGGAGATAAGAGAAGTACTAATATTCACAAAATAAAAAAACCAAACTGAGTTACAAATTCCATAGGAACCAGAGGTATTATAACGGACAGATTAAGAATTTACATATATTTTTGAGAATTTAATTTTTTACATTTACAAAATAAGAAATGATTCTAGCAATATATAAAGAAAACAAAAACCATAGGAGGAATCAAGTAGAAATGTTGAATATGAATATATAATAGTTGAGATAATGAGCACAATGATAATTAGTAGAATGAATTCACCTGAGGAATGAATTAGTAAACTGGGAGATCAGATTGAGGACTTCTCCTTAGCAGGAAATTATTTTAAAAATGGAAAATATTTAAGGTATAAAAAGTCCCAGGAAGAAAAAAGGAAAAAAGAAAAAATAGATCCAAATGGAGAAGAGGAAATATTTAAAGGGATAATGGAGATAATCCCCCCAGAATTAATGAATGATGAAAAGCCTCAGATTGACAAGAACCATAGAGAGCAGAGAGGAGTGATAAGGAAAATCACCCTTCTAGACATAAGTTATGTTAAAATACAAGACTATCAAAGATAAGGTAAAATTGTAAAACAAAAACCAAAAAACTTCCAATAGAAAGAAAGAAGATCCCTTACAAAAGAATAAGAATAATATTGATATCAGGGTTTTCAGCCATATGTAAGGATGAAACTATAGAATTTCATACCTAGCTAAACCTTCAGTCAAATATTAATGATAAAAATGCTCTTAAGACATACAGAGTCTCAGAGTATTTGCCACATCAAGACCAATATGTAAAATATCTTTTAATGATGTACTTCCATAGATAGCAATTTAAGGGATAAGGGAAGAAATATGTGAAGAAAGGGTGGTAAAAGATCTTTGTAAAGTCTGTGGTTGTCTTCAAAAATAACTACGGCCAAAGAAAAGAGAAAACAAAAGCAGGTCCATAAAAACCAAGAATGAAAAGTCTAGAGGAGCTCAGTATAATAGAGTAAGGGAAGACCAAGGGACATCAGAGTGTATCAATATCCTTATCTAATGTGAGAGAAAACATGGACGACTTTAAAATATACAAAACATGGGGAGAAAGTGTGACAAATTGAAATAATAAACTAATAAAGTAGAAGAAAGTCCTAATATGTGAATAACTACTAGAGATGAAAATGAACTAACTTTACAAATTAAAAAAACAAAATCTAGTTGTTTGCTATTCACTAAATACATTCTAAGGCAACATATATGCAAAAAATAAAAGAACATAAAATGATTAATCAGGCAAGTGTTAATAATAAACTTGTGTTAATATAATACTACAGATACTATGAGGATCATAATTTTTATACCAAAACTAGCAAAGAGCAGTAAGGATAATTGTATAACTATGCCACTTATTGCTATAACTGTAAAAATACTCAAAAAAATTTTAGTAAATCAGATCTAATAGTGCATTAAAATTATCATATACCACACTGGGCTTCCCTCAGGTATACAAGGACTGTCTGAACATTAGAAAATCTGTAAGCATAATTACCATTCAGCTAAATATTGCTATTACAATAAGAAAAAGAAATTCAATGCTTAACAATTGAAAAGAAGAAAATAAAATTAGCATTATTTTCAGATGATGTGATTTTGTGACCAACTTTCACATTTGTTTTTGGTGAGATTAGTCAAGGCTGGAACTGGAAATCTGTAAAACCACTTAGAAAAACAGTTTGATATTGTCTCGTAAAAGTGAAATTTATGGCCTCTATAACTAACAATTCTGTTCCTATGATTATGCTTAAAGGAAATCTTGCATACATATACCAGAAAATTTGAGTAAGAATGTTCATTTCACTATTATGCAAATTAACAAAAAAATTTCCTGTCAATAGGGAATCATGAATAAGCTACAGCATATTCAAATTAAATGAATATAACAACAAGCAACAACTTGGATGTCTCCAAAATAGAATATTAATTAAAAAGTAAGGATATCAAAACTATTTGTGCATGATATGCTTTTTGTAATATTAAGAACAATATTAATAAAATATACTTTTTAAAGGAATACCTATAGATGAGACAAAACTATTTAAAAATGAAAGCAAAGCAATGATGAATACTAGATACATAACCATTGTTACCCTGGGAGGAGAGTGCCAGGGGTTGAGCAGGGGAAGATCACAGGAAAAGATGTGGTCAAGCCACTGTCAAATTCCTAGCTTTCACACGTGAAGGGTCATTTAAAAATGCTTAATACATTAGATTAACTAAATAAGTAAATACAATATGCCATACATGAAACAAGGATTATAGTTAATCCAGCTCTAAGTCCATGAGATCTAAAAGAAATATTTCAAATGGGAGACTTCAGGCACTGAGGCCCTAGAGGTGGAGACTTCTTTGAGCAGAACTGTCTGAGTCATGTATTTAGTGGCCATTTGATCCATTAGCCCTGGAGGCCTGCCTAGTTCCATAAATATTGGTACCAAACCTGTTGTAAAGATCATGTGCAAAGACTAAATTTCCATGCTCAGACACGCTGACATTAACCAGAGGTCGGCAATTGCTTCTGCTGAAGCAGTAATATCCTAGCCAGTCTCCTGACCTAAGCCCCACCCTCCCTTTCAGTTCTTCTCCATTCTGCCCCCAGAGTGTTACTGCTAAATTGCACAACTGATCAGATTACTTTTTCTGTATCACTATCTCTAGATCAAGTCTTTGGCTGGGAATTATAGAATTCCCTCAGTGTTCCTTCCTAAGCAGAATAGCACTGTATATCTCACTAATCCCTCAGTGAAGAAGTGAAGTTGCTCATTCATGTCCGACTCTTTGCAACCCCATGGACAGTAGCCTACCAGGCTCCACCGTCCATGGGATTTTCCAGGCAAGAATACTGGATTGGGCTGCCATTTCCTTCTCCAGGGGATCTTCCCAACCCAGGGATCGAACCTGGGTCTCCTGCATTGCAGACAGACGCTTTACCATCTGAGCCACCAGGGAAGCCCTCACCAGCTGACATTTTACACATTTTCAAATCTCAACTCCTCTTCCTCCTAATCTATGAAGACCTGGAGGGAAAAGATTATGAGCAGAGAGGGTGGGACTATTCAGGCACTCAAAAATATCTGCACCTGTAACATGGACAAAGTTTAGATACACAGAGTTAAGGCACTGACTGAGCTTGCATATTACATCCACGTTACAAGTGAGGCCCGATTCTGGTGACCTGCATCTGTGTCAGCCTAGGTGGGACTGAAACACTCATCCTTTTCCCCATCTCCCAGAGTTGGTTTCTAGGCAACAGTGTAGAAAGAGCTTGGGCTTTGCAGTCAGACTGACTTGAGGGAATTCTGGATCTACCCTTTAAATGCATCAAATCTATGGTAATTTAAATATTAGCATTCTGAAAAATGAGAGAAAAATTTAAAGCATGCAAATAATTCTGCCCATCATTTCACTAAGCTAGTGATGTATCTCAGCAAGCATGAGAAGACACTAGAATCTGTTGCTTGTGCAAAACCACATACACCGTACTCTGTTGTTGCTGTTTAGTCGCTAAGTCATGTTCGACTCTTTCGTGACCCCATGGACTGTAGTCTGCCACGTTTCTCTGTCCACAGGATTTCTCAGGCAAAAATACTGGAGTGGGTTGCCATTTCCTGCTTCAGGGGATCTTCCCGACCCAGGGATCGAGCCCACGTCTCCTGTTTGGCAAGTGGATTCTTCAACACTGAGTCATCTGGGAAGCCCATACATTGTATTTTACTGGCAAATTGAAGAATTTTCAACACAATTTTGACAATAAGCAATGTTTACCTTATTCACTGATTTTGAAATCCTAACTTGTGGGTGAGATGCTACTTCAGTGTAAGAGCTATGAGTTTGAACAGGTCTCTCAATCTCCCTGAGTTTCGATTTTCTTATTCTTTAACTTTTTTAGGAGGATAGCAGGTTGTATTTTCCAAAGATGGTCACAGCAACATCTGCCATCCCATCTGAGCTCTCTTTACATAAAGAGTGAGATCTGTGTCTATCTCCCTGAATACAAGTGGATTAGTGACTTGCTTATAACCAACCGATAGAGTGAAACAAAAGGAATATAATCTGACTTCAGAGCCAGGTCATAAAAGGTGACTCAACTTCCATCTTTTTTTCCTGGAACACTGACTTTTAGAGCACTGAGCCTCCATGAAGAAGGAATTAGAAAGAAATTAAATTTCAGTTGAATTTCAATAAGAAATTCAATTATCCCAAGGCCACCATGATGTATAGAAACCAAGGCCACAGAGAGAGAGGCCACATGTAGGTGTTCCCATCCCAGTGGGCAGAGTAGCAGCTGTCAGACATGCAATTTGTGTGGCCTCCAGATCATCCCAACCCACAGCTGTTGAGCCCACCAGCCTTGGTATCTCCTGGATGAGGTCTCAGACATCATGGAGCAGAAACAAGTTACCTTTTTTGTGGGCCTTCTGAGTTCCTGACCCCCAGAATATACGCTCATTATAAAATTGTTATTTTACGCCACCAAGTTTTGGGGCCTTTAAAAAAAAACAAATTTTATATATTTATTTTATCACTCAGCTTGGGTGATCTCAGTTCCCCGAACAGGGATTGAACCCAGGCCATGACAGGGAAAGCACCAAATCCTAACCTCTAGACCCCCAGGGAACTCCCTGGGGTCATTTTAAAACACCAGTAGAAACAGAATCAAAGATTTTCCTAAGTAAACAAAATAATTTACATAAAGTATCTGGCACAAAACATGTGTGCAGAAAATGGTGGCTGGGACCAGTATTGTGTGCTATGCCTGGCCTAGCAGCTGCTCTGTTTTTCTGGGACTAAGGCTTCTCTTTAGGAATACCAACTGAGTAACTCAAAAGTTTGTTGTGTGGATCAAATAGGATGATGGATATGAAAGTGCTTTGGAAACTGTGATGCTCTGTACAAATCAAAAGAATTCTTATGTTTATATTCTATCCATCCACTAATGGCTCAGGATAGGTGGGCACTCGTAAACCTTCGGTGACAGTGTCTGAAATTCTGAGAACAAAGGACCTTGGCCTGAGGCCACATATTTGCTCCCTATTGGAGATCGTTAATTTCAACCTTTCATCTAATAGGCTTTTATTAAGTGCCTACAGCAAGCAGAAAACTGTTAAATGTTGTGAGTTTTCTGCAGAAATTAGGGTACTCAATTTGGTCCCCCCAAGAAAATTCTGGATAGTTAAGAGGGCAAGAAATAAATGTAATGCTGCTAGAATGGAGGCTTTCTGTTGAACTTCCTAAAAGAGAGGGAGGAGGATAGAACTAATGAGGCCTGAGAACCTATGTATAATAGGTTCTCTAAAAATAATATGATTGCCACACTGTTCAACTCCTGTTCTGCCTTCAAGACATTTGAGGTGTCTTAAAAGACTACAATTTTCTCATGTAAGCATGAACACCAATATGGGTAGCAGCACTCCATTCACTTGCTAAAGATTGGTAAAGTTTTCTTCATTTTTCAGATTTATAATATAAAAACATAAATTCTTGGTAGTTACATAAATCTACATGTGTGAAAAAACTGCATATATTACACACATACACATACACACACAAAAATAAGTGTAATGTATCCGGTACTGTGCCAGGCTCTTTACATATTGTCTTGCTCAATTCTCATGATGACTCTATGACATGGGTTATTTATTAGTAGACTTCACAAATGAGAAAACAGATGCTAGGAGAGATTAAGAATCTGGCTCAAGTTCACAGCAGTAGTAACTCAGCCCTGAAATCCGGGTTTGGAGAAACTCCACCCTACTGCTACCCTTGAATATTGTTTTCTGCCTCAAAAAATTGTTTTTCCATGCAGACCACTAAAAATTTCTCTGAGATTCAAATATTTGCTTATTAGATGATAATGTGTATATGCTAAGTCACTTCAGTCATGTCTGATTCTTTGTGACCCTATTGACTGTAGCCCCTAGGCTCCTCTGTCCATGAAATTCTGCAGCTAAGAATATAGGAGTGAATAGCCGTGCCCTCCTCCAGGGGATCTTCCTGACCCAGGGATCAAACCCACGTCTCCTGCATCTTCTGCATTGCAGGTGGGTTCTTTGCTGCTGAGCCATTAAGGAAGCCCCATTAATGATAATATTTCTGTTCAATTCATTTTCTTCTGAAATTTTATGTTAATTAATAAAAATAATAGTATCCCATCAGCACAGAGCCTTAGCGTTTACAAAGCATATTTGTTTCTTTCTCTTCCTGGGTCCTCCAAAATTGCTGTGGGGAAGGTGTAATGTCATATCCAAGGTCTCTCAGATAATAAGTGAGCAAATGATTGCACCTGAGTTTGCTGCTGCATTGTAAGAGGAATAAGTATTTCCTTAATGTTATGTGTTTTGTCTTATGTACTACCCAGTTTTAAGCACTACTGAAAATTTTATAAAGGTGTGTCATAACGTTCAAGATGTTTCACAAATCGTGATGCTCATCCTGCCATCAACAGTATACACCTCATGACACAATATGCACATATATTTTGGACAAGAAATATTGCATCCCTTTTTTCATAATTTTTATTATTTTTTCATTGACCTCCTATCAGCTCAGGTGAGATGATGACTGCATTTTGTTTGAAATGTGACTGCCAGAGATTTTTTTCCAGAGTAGAAGGGTCAGTACTTCCATTTCCTTGTTTAGTTATGCTTGCAACATAGGTATCTTCTTCAATCTACTGCTTGTAAAAGTCTTTTAAAGCAGAAATCATTTTAACCCATTTAAATTCGTTTTGGAAAGGTTAGCTTAGCTGAAACTGGATCATATAATCCATAGATTCACTTGATGAGGCTCCTATAACCTTAAGAATGTTGTAGTACACTGAGAACCTAAAAATAATATGATTGCCACACTGTTCAACTCCTGTTCTGCCTTCAAGACATTTGAGGTGTCTTACAAGACTACAATTTTCTTATGTAAGCATGAACACCAATATGGGTAGCAGCACTCCATCCACTTACTAAAGATTGGTAAAGTTTTCTTCATTTTTCAGATTTATAATATAAAAACATAAATTCTTGGTAGTTACATAAATCTACATGTGTGAAAAAACTGCATATACTACACACATACACATACACACACAAAAATAAGTGTAAATAAACTCTGGAGAAATCTAAACGGGCTCTGTGGGCTGTACCAACGTTAATTTCCTTCTTTTGATGTTAGACTGTAGTTATACAAGATGCTACCAGTAGGTGAATGATATATCTCCTTCAATTTTTGCAACTCCTTGTGAATCTGTAATTATTATAAAAATTCTATACATAGAAATTCTAATATCCTTGAGGCAGCTCAGTGCACTGTTGGATGCACCTCCATACATGCCCTTTATGAAGACCATGGTTCTGACTCATCATGAGACCTGGGAGAAGCTGTTCCTCTCTTCAGGCCTCATTTTCCTCATCTGTAAAATAGATGCTGCTGCTGCTGCTGCTAAGTTGCTTCAGTCGTGTCCGACTCTGTGCGACCCCATAGACGGCAGCCCACCAGGCTCCCTCATCCCTGGGATTCTCCAGGCAAGAACACTGGAGTGGGTTGCCATTTCCTTCTCCAATGCATGAGAGTGAAAAGTGAAAGGGAAATCGCTCAGTTGTTTCTGACCCTCAGCGACCCCATGGACTGCAGCCCACGAGGCTCCTCCATCCATGGGATTTTCCAGCCAGGAGTACTGGAGTGGGGTGCCATTGCCTTCTCCGGTAAAACGGATAGGTTGATTCAAAACTCCACGTGGCTCTAAAATTCTAGGATTGTATACACACAGTTCTGGGGAGGTATGCATTTCTCTAGGGTCTTCCCTGGTGTGTCAGTGGTATAGAATATACCTGCAATGCAGCAGAAGTGGGTTCGATCCCTGGGTCAGGAAGATCCCCTAGAGAAGGAAATGGCAATCCACTCCAGTATTCTTGCCTGGGAAATCCCATGGACAGAGGAGGCTGGCAGGCTACAGTTCACAGGGTCGCAAAAGAGTCAGATACAACTTAGCGGCCAAACAACAACATCTCTCTCAGGTTATACAATGGTGGGACATCTCTAGCTATTAGGAGGAAATACGGCCAACTGTTTGCTACCAAGTCCTCTGTCCTTGACTTGAAACCATTCAACCATTCACCCCTTCTCACAGGCTCCTTCTAAGGGTCTTCTGACTAAGTAAAACACAGAAAATTGTAAAATATTTCCTAAAAAATCTTGAAAAAAGCATCATGGAGACTGCGTAAGAGAAAAAAAGTAATACTATTTGTTGAAGATAATGTCTTTGGGAGACTTCCCCTGCCTGTCCAGTGGTTTAAACTTTGTGCTCCCAAAGCAGGGAGCATAGGTTCGATTCCTGGTCAGAAAACTAAGATCTTGCATGTCCCACAACGCAGCCAAAAGAAAAAAAAAGACTGCCTTTAGTACCAGACCTTCAGTCTATTTAGAGCACACGGTAGTGATACCTTGCTTTCATGACTTGTTCAGACGGTCCAGAATGCAGGTTACAAAGGTAAACACCCTTTCAGCAGCCAACTTGGAAGAGACATAGGGGATTTGTAAGTCAGACTCAGAGCCTGCAGGAATTTGAAAATGTCACCCTGACATTGAAGGGAGAAATTTGATTGTTCTCTACTGCATAGCAATTAAAAAGCTCATCCCTGGAGAAAGACAAGAGGTGGGGCTATATCTTTTTTACATCTATAGAGACTCTCTTAACCTTGGTAGCTGCTCAGTTGGGAAGATATATTTACTTTGGATACGGGAACCAGGAAGAACAGTTCTTGTCATCATTCTCACGTTGGCCATATCTTCGTGTATTTTCATCTATGTTACTTCCCATGAACAAGCTTTCTTTCTTCCCTTCTTATTCTTTAAGACTTGATTTCTTTGAACAATTTTAGATTCATGGCACAATTGAGTGGAAGGTAAAGAGATTTCCCACATACACCCTTCTCTTACACATACATAGCCTCTTCCGTTATCAACATCCTGCACCAGAGGGGTATATTTGTCACAATCAAACTGACTCATCATTATCAGCCAGAGTCCACAATTTACATTAGGTTTCCCCCTTGGTGTTGTATATTCTTTGGGTTTGGAAAAAATATAACAACATGTATCTGCCATTGTAGCCTCAAAGAGAAAAGTTTCATTGCTTTAAAAATCTTCTGTGTTCTGCCTATTGATCCTTTTTTGCACCCTAATTCCTGTCAATAACTTATCTTTTTACTGTCACTATAATTTTGCCTTTTCTAGAATGTCATATAGTTGGAATTATACAGTATGTAGTCTTTTCATATTTTCTTCTTTCATTTAGTAAAATGCATTTATGTTTTCTCATGTCTTTTCACAGCTTGGTAGCTCATTTTTTTTTTTTTTACTGCTAAAAACATTCCATTGTCTTGATATACCACAGTTTATTTATCTCTTCACCTACTGAAAAATATCTTAGTTGCTTCCAAGTTTTAGCGATTATAGATAAAGCTGCTGTAAACACCAATGTGCAAATTTTCATATGGACATAAGTTTTCAGTTTATTTTAGTAAATACCAAGGAGTGTAACTGTTGGATTGTACAATAAGAGTATGTTTAGTTTTGTAAGAAACTGCCAAACTTTCTTCAACTTGTCTGTCCCATTTTGCATTTCCAACAGTAAATGAGAGCTCCTGTTGCTCTACATCCTGGTCAGCATTTGGTGGTGTTATTGTTATAGATTTTGGCTTTCTAATAGGTGTGTAGCTGTGTCTTATTGTTATTTTAATTTTCAGTTCCCTAATATTGCGTAATGTGAAGCATCTTTTCATATGCTTACTTGTCATCTGTATATCTTCTTTGGCAAGATGTATGTTCAGGTCTTTTTCCCATTTTTAAAAAAGTCCATTAGTTCATTTTCTTAATTTTGAGTTTTAAATGTTTTTTGTATATTTTAGATAACAATCCTTTATTATATACATTTTCTGCAAATATTTTCTTCCAGTCTGTGACTTGTCTTCTCATTCTGTTGACATTGTCTTTCACAGAACAGAAATTTTAAATTTTAATGGAGTCCAGCTTATCAGTTATTTCTTCCATTGGTTTTTCTATAAAGTTATTGCCAAACTTAAGAGCAATTAGATTTTCTCCTATGTTATCATCCAGGATTTTTAGAGGTCTACCTTTTGTATTTAGTTCTATGGTCCATTTTGAATTTTGTGAAGGTTGAAGGTCTGAGTCTAGACTTTTTTTTACATGTGGATATTCATTTGTCCCAGAACCATTTGTTGAAAAGATTATCTTTGCTTGTTGTATTGCCTTTGCTCCTTTTTCAAAGATCAGCTGACTGTATTTATGAGAACTGATTTCTTGGTTCTCTACTTTGTTCCATTGATTGATACATTTGTCTCTCTCTCTCTTTTTTTTTTTTTCCTAATACCATACTGTCTTGAATATTGTAGTTGTAGAGTAAGACTTAAATTTAGATAGTACTAGTCCTCTGGCTTTGGTCTTCTCCTTCAGCGTGTGTTGATTATACTGGGTCTTTTACCTCTCCACATGAACTTTAGAATTAATACATCAATACCCACACCAAAAAAACCTTGCTGAATTTTTATTGGAACTGCATTCAACCTATGGATGAAGTTGAAAAGAGCTGGCCTCTTGACAGTATTGAGTCTTTCTATGATAAACATGAGCTGTCTCTTCATTTGTTTAGTCCTTCTTTGATATTTTTATCAGAGTTTTGTGTTTTTCCTTATATAGATCTTACATTTTTGTCAGGTTTATACTTAAGCATTATTTTTTCCAGAGTATTAATGTAAAAGCAGTGTTCTTAATTTCAAATTCTACTTGCTCACTGCTGGTCTACTTGCTCACTAAGGAAGCAAATGACTTTTGTATAATAACTTGTATCTTGTAGCCTTGCTATAATCACTAATTCCAAGAGGTGTTTTTTTTTTTTTAATTAATAGTTGATTCTTTCAGATTGGCTATGTACATAGTCATGTTAACTGAAAAAAAGGACAGTTTCATCTGTACAAATTTATCTACTTTTCATGCCTTATTGCATTAGCAAGGACTTCCAGTATGATGTTGAAAGCAGTCTTAATCTTGATCATAGACAGAAAACTTTGAGTTTCACTATGTATGATGTTAGTTGGTTTTTAGGCGTTCTTTTTCAAGTTGAAGAAGTTCCCCTCTATTCTAGAAAGAGTTTTTATCATGAAAGAGTGTTAAATTTCATCCAATGCTTTTTCTGCATCTATTGATATGATTTTTCTTTTTTCGGCTGTTGATATAATGGATTATGTTAATTGATTTTTGAATGTTGAACAATTCTTGCATACCTGAAATAAACCCCACCTTGTCATGGTATATAATTATTTTTATACTCTGTTAAATTCAATTTGCTAATATTCTGTTGAAGATCTATACATCTATGTTCATGAGAAATATGGGTCTGTAGTCTTCTTTGTATTTCTCTGGTTTTTGTATTAGTGTAATGCTGATCTCATAAAGTAAGTTAGTATTCCCTTTGCTCCTATTTTCTAGAAGAGATTGTAAAGAATTAATGCAATTTCTTCCTTTGAAGGTTTGTAGAATTCACTATTGAATCTATCTGGACCCCAACATTTTAAAAAAAACATTTACTGAAGTATTTATGAATTCACACTCAGGCACAAGAAATAATACAGACAGATCCCAGGTGCACTTTACCCTGTTCCCCACAATGACATATCTTGCAATACTACAGTGCAATATATCAACCAAGATATTATCATCTACTCACCTCTCTTATTCTTATTTCCCATTAATGTGGGAATCTAGTATTTAGTATACAATTGTATCTCATGTGTAAGCTTGTTATTGAGTACCATAGTAAAAATATAGAAAAGCCCAGATTTCATATTTTCTGCTGTAGTTTGGATACAACACTGCTAAGTGATAGAAACTCACTGAACATGTATCAATACATTAACTTAGGGGATTACAACTCAAAGGTGTTCTCTAGGGTCTCCTTTATACTATTGGCCCTAGAACTGACCCCTGTGCCATTGCAAGGGACGATGGTTAATGGACTTATTTCTGCATTAGAGTCTCTGTATTCAGTCTCTTGTACATGTCCAATAGACATCACATTTTAACTATTAGAAGCTGATGAACATGACATAGCCTCCTCCCCTGATGAAATTATCTATACACAGTTACAGGATTGGGAGATGGTACTTAATCCATGACAGTCAATACAACAACTGTTCAACTTCATGTTTACCTTGATTTCTGAGCTTCTAAGATATAGTTAGGTCTACACAGTGCATTGATGGTTTAGAGGAAAAAGTAACATATAATATAGTTTATTTATCCATTAAACAAATTTTGAGAGATGATTATGTGTCATTTTTGATAGGATGACAAAAGTAAACAAGGATTTTTGCCATAAAAAAGGTGTGTACTAATGAGGGAAATATAACACATAAATTTGATTAGTTCTCTTTCCCACTACTTCATTTCATAGCTTTTTGCCTTAAGCCAAGCAAACTACCCATGCACTAGCCACCAAACTCATACGGTTTCCCTGCCTCTGCCTTTGTTCACAGTGTTTTCACTGATTGGCCTCCTCTGGATTCTTATGACCATTTCTTTCTCCAAACCAACATCAAATGCTAACTTCTCCATGAACTTTCCTGATCCCCCAAATCAGTGTGATCTTTCTCCTTTCTAAGGTCCTTTATATTGGTTTTATATGTCATACTTTGTATTTGAGTTATTTATCTCTATGTCTGGGATCTCCAGCAGATATGATCTGTGAAGGCAGGATGTATGTTCAGGAAGCTGAGGATACATGGCCTACCAAATGCAATCATATTTTGATAGAGCATGGTTAATTTTCATAGCAACTGTTACTCCTATTTCCCCTGCTTCCTCTCTATATATGAAAATAAAAATGTGGTTGTGCTGCAAATATTTGACATGGACTTTAGAAAATATGAGCCAAAAGCACAGAACAACACAATATTCTTATGTTTTTTCCTAGTATTTGTTTTATGATTCTGCAAGCATTCTCTGACTTCCTGTGCAAAGATAATTCTCCTAGTTTCTAAGCAAGATTCCCTTAGGAATTAAAAGGTTGGGTAATATTCTGCTAGGGAATACCAGAGCTAGAGCTACCTTAGGGATTATTTAGTTCAATCAACTTGTTTTAAGTGTGGGGAAATTGAGGCTTGGAAGGAGAATGAGGCTTGCTCGAGGTCACAAAGTGACTTGGGGCCAAGCTGGATGTAGAACATGGGTCTCTTGGAGGTTACTACAATTCTCTGTCTATATACAAGGGCAATTTGCTAAACTGACCCTGCTCTTACTCAATACTCTGTCTGAAGTTTTTGTCCAAAATGAGCCTCAGTTCAGTTCAGTTGCTCAGTCATGTCCGACTTTTTGCGACCCCATGGACTGCAGCAGGCCGGGCTTCCCTCTCCTTCACCATCTCCTGGAGCTTGCTCAGACTCATGTCCAACAAGTCAGTGATGCCACCCAACCGTCTCATCTTCTGTCACACCCTTCTCCTCCCACCTTCAATCTTTCCCAGCATCAGGGGCTTTTCCAGTGAATCAGTTCATTGCATCAGGTGGCCAAAGTATGGAGCTTCAGCTTCAGCATCAGTCCTTCCAATGAATATTCAGGACTGATCTCCTTTAGGATGGACTGGTTTGATCTCCTTGCAGTCCAAGGGACTCTCAAGAGTCTTCTCCAACACCACAGTTCAAAAGCATCAATTCTTCCATGCACTAGCGAAGCACTGGATCCTCCAGAAAGCAATTCTTCGGCACTGGAGAAGAGAATTGCAAACCACTTCAGTATTCTTGCCTTGAGAATCCCATGAACAGTATGAAAAGGCAAGATGAGCCTAGGCCATTATAAGCATTACAACAGGACCACCAAAAGCCTTGCTAAAGATAACATTTGTCCAACTTTACATGAAATTGAAGAATTCTGTAATGAGAGACACAGCTGGACCCAATGTGTCACCAAGAGCTCCAGAGGAAGTACATGGTGACCAACACAAGCCCAAGCCCAAAGACAAGAGCCAGAGTTGGTAGGGGATTATGTCTTTAGAGTGATAGACTCCTAGAGCTGGCAGAACCTTGGAAATTATCCAGAAGAGAAAGCAACACTGCAACATGAGGTATGGGGATCTTGTTTTCTAGAAACAGCCCTGTTATTTACCTGTTGTGTAACATTAGGCAAGTTCTTCCCCTTCTCTAGTCTTCAGTTTCCAAGTGTACAAAATGAACATGTTGGGTTAGATGAAACACAAGGTACTTTTCAATCTGATACTTTTCTGTTCTAAAGTTTGACAGGAGACAGAAAAGAAGCTTACAGAGGTTTGGTAGCTTGCCTAAGGTGACACAGTGCGTTGGTGGCGAGCAGTGACCCAAGTCCAGGTCATCATTCTACCTACTGCCCCACATGGCTAGAGCCATCCCTTTCAAGCGGCCCTGTGGCCCCATGGCGAATTGTGAAACTGCTGTCCCAAGGCTCTTGCAATCACCCTTTTACTCTATTCCCTTGGGATGCTGGCAGCACGCAGAGGGCTGTGGGAGAGGGCTCTGAGCAGTCTCTACCCTGGAAGTGGAGCAAGGATCAAATGGCTCTTTCTTCCTTGTCTTTGGTAAAATGAAACCAAAACCAACTCCTTAACTTAGAGGGCAGAGCGGCTGGTTGTAGAGGGCCCCTCAGCCTAAGTTTACACGGACTCCCAACCTTGTGGAGTGTGAAGGCCCTTCTCCTGGGAGCAGGTGGATGTCCTGCCCAAGTCTCTGCAGAATGAAACCAGATGAGGGGTGAGATTCAGAGCAAGATGCTTGACCCAGGAGAAGCAACACTGGGTCAAAGTGCAGACAGACTCCTTCCAGCATGGCTCTGAGAGACTTACTTCCTGAGTCACTTCACATTCCATCAAAAATGGGGAAGGAGGTATGCAGAAGGAAAGAGAATTATGCTTTAAACCTGATATTACCTTTGAACCCTATGACTGCTCTTGGGGACAGACACAGAAAGCATTTTCCTTGCCTATTTCCTTTGTAGTACAGTAGGAAAGCTAATTTTTCTTTTTTTAAGGAACTGAAGTGGACCAGCTTTGAATATCATACATTATTATTAGCAAATCTGATAAGTTTCATATAACTTAGGTGTTCCATTTCCTCCCCAAGAGGAAGCCACATGGCTTCACTAACCCTCCGACTAGGGGAACTCTTTTATTTTTTAAATTTAATTTTTATTTTTTTAACACCAAAAACATTTTGTATTGGGGTATAGCCAATTAACAACATTGTTTGTGATAGCTTCGGGTGAACAGTGAAGGGGCTCAGCCATACATATACATGTGTCCATTCTCCCCCAAACCTCCCTCCCACACCAGGCTGGCACATAACATTGAGCAGAGTTCCATGTGCTCTACAATAGGAGGAACTCTTTTTTATAATCCTGCTTTGGATGTGGCTTGCCCAGAATTACAAGAATGGCAGCAGCACAGGCAAAAATTACCGACAGATTGCCTGACTCCTAGTTCCCACTCCCCGTTGTTGGAAGTGCATAATGGAAGTAAGAAAGGAAGCAGGTCTCCAGAGAGACAGACTGGCTATTCCTAAGCCTTTATAAAAATAAGCTTCAGATAATCAGAAGTTCGAGGTCAGAGGATAACTTAAGGCCATCACAAGTTGGCCAGATTGAACTCCAGTTCTCTAGAGAATTCTGGCCTTTTGGCAGCCAGATACAGAGCTGAACGCCAAGCCAGCCTGTGTTTAGGCGCAGCTCCAGCCTCCAGCTCCCCGAGTCCAGGCTCCTTGTGTGTCTCGGAGTTTAGCAGCAAACAGGATCCATTCCTGAACATATGCTTTTAATCAGAGACACTGGGACCTGGAGGGGACCTCAGGCATGATTTAATCCCTCTCACTTTGCAGATGTAGAAATCGAAGCCCAGATCGGGGGACAGGACATAGAATGCTTACACAAGGTCACTTGGCAATTTAGGAAACAACACAGCAGGGTGGAAAAGGGCGGTTTTGGGGATGGATCCTGGTTCCGCATCCCAGTTCTGCCAATTATCAGCCAGGAGATCCCAGGTAAGTTGCTTAACCTCCCTGAATACCAGTGTGCCAATCTGTAAAACTGGAGGAGGGGGGCAAAATCAGATTGCCTGAATGGTGAGATTTTTGATAGTTAAATGAGATGAAAAATACCAAAGTGATTTGTAAACAGGAAGTCATTATTCATACTTCAATGTTAGGATTAAATGATAATAAAAACACACAGCCTAATAACAAGAGTGCACTCTTCTGAATGCTGTCTGCATGCCAAGTGTTTCATATACTTTGTTTCTTTTAACTCCTGAAACCCAAGAATTCTCACCAATAACCATTTGCTTGAGGCAGGGTTTAAACCAGGCCGTTTTCATAAGCAGCATTTCAACAGTCTCTCGCACAGTACCCTCAGTCCTGCGAAATCTGGGCCTGGGCTTCCATTCTCAAGCCACATTTGGCTCCCTGCTCCTCTCACCTCTTTTCTAGGGAATGGGAAATTCTTGGCTGTTGAGGACAGGACACTCTCCTCATGTCTGCTAACTCCAGGAGATATTATGGTACTCTGCACAAGGTAAAATAGTTGAAAATAAATAAGCAAACAAAATTAATTAAATCAAGAGTTACTTAATAGATGCATTAATGTTTCTTTTTCAACAATAGTTTTATTGAGGGCTAATTGGATGGGAAAGGGTCTTTGATTTCTATCCAGAATCCGTCAACTTCCAGCTAAGCCAGAGGCAAGATAAAGATGTTCCCAGATAATTAAATCATATAGAAAACCTGAGCTTGCCAAGGCTTTCACACAAGAAATTGAGTGTGCATAGACATAGAACAGCCTTGTGGTTGCCAAGGGGAGAGGAGGATGGAGAGGGACGAACTGGGAGTTTCAGGTTGCTGGGTTGGTAGATGCGAATTGGGCTTCCCAGGTGACTCAGTGGTAAAAGAAACCCCCTGCTAATACAGGAGACACAGGTTTGATCCCTGGGTTGGGAAGATCCCCTTGAGTAGGAAATGGCAACCCACTCCAGTATCCTTGCCTGGAGAGTCCCACGGACAGAGGAGACTGGCGAGCTACAGTCCATGGGATCTCAAAGAGTCAGACACGACTAAGCATGAACACACACACAAGATGCATTTAGAATGGATAAACAGTAAAGGTCCCCATTATATAGCATAGGGAACTATAGTCAATATCCTGTGATAAATCGCAATGGAAAAGAATATGAAAAAAGAATGTGTATATATGTTTAACTGAGTCACTTTGCTGTACAGCAGAGGCTGGCACAATGTTGCAGATCAAGTATACTTCAATTAAAAAAAAAAAGAAGAAACTGAGTTTGTAAGTTGTGATCTGGGCATTTGTAAAGAGTTCTTTCTGTTTGCTTCCATAAATATCTTCTCTGTGAGCTTCTCAACAAGCTAATTGATGTGCCCAGATATAATTTCAGGACCTTCCCTAATAATACCCCAATCCCGCTTCTAGTTTAACACACTTCTTGGCTACATGATAAGATATTGTTGATATTTCTTCAGTTCCTCTTCATGAAGGGACTTATCTGTCAAAAAAAGAGGCTGTTTTATAGTCAACGCCCTCAGTGTAGAAGTAACTGATTTTTCTCCCAGGTTTCAAGACCTTTAATCTTCCTTCTGATAGTGTTGTGGGATTTCCTTCCTTGGCAGACTGCACGTTTTTGAAGATTGACTGCAACAGTCTCTCCCATACCACATGCTCTTCAGGAAACGTGCCATGCCTCTCATTGGAATGTGGGGTCTAAGCCTTCTTTTGAATCTGAGTAGGGTTAAGACTGGATGGTCATCATTTCAATACCCTATAAGTGACAAAGTATGATTTCTGAAGCTACATTGCTCAAGGTAACAGTGCTGTTTCCTCCTTGTTCATGTGGAGTACTGAGTTGCCAAGGAAGCAGTCCAACTGCCCTGAAGCTGCCATGCTGTGTGGTCCTCTCACAGAGAGACCACGTGGAGGGGTCCTGAGAGATGCCTGGTCTGCTCCCAGCTCCTCCTATACCCCCTCCCCACTCTTCCAGCTCTAGCTTCTGTCTGAAACCACACTAGAGCTCCTGAGCTAGAACCCCCTAGCTCAGCCCCTCCCAAACACCTCACCCACAGCTGAAATCCCTGAATTTCACAGTGCTTTGTTGTAACCATAGTGATTGGCACATGCCCCTTCCTCCATCCTACCACTGAATCTGATTACTGCCCGTTCATCTCCAGCACCCAGAAAAACCCTCACCTGTGCTCCTTTCTCCCCCAGTTAATAGCAATGTGCCCTGGTTCCATCACATACATGCTGTTAGGAAGATCATAACACCTCAGACCTGGGTTCCCCGAATAGGAAAATAGGATTAAGAATCATTTCTCCACAGCACCAACAGAGAAGGCTCTAAAATCTATAATATTTATTTTATATACATAAAACGCTCACTCCACATTCTTCTGAGAAAGTTCACATACACCATTTCATTTTAGTCTTTACAACAGCTTTGTGAGGCAGCTGGGAAGACATAATTATCCCTCTTTCAGTTGAGGAAAATGATATCGAAAGAGTCTGAATGACTTGGGCAGGTCTAAGGAGCACATGAGTTTGAGTGAACTCCGGGAGGTGGTGATGGACAGGGAGGCCTGGCATGCTGCGATTCATGGGGTCGCAAAGAGTTGGACACGACTGAGCAACTGAACTGAACTGAATTGAACTGAAGGAGCACATGGTCCAGATCTTATGCTTTCTAGAGCCTGCCACTGGACTGCACCACCTCATGAGATAACAGAGTCCCTAACCTGCTCTAGTTTCCTGTCCACTTATATCCTATCTTTGTTCCCTAAGAGCCTGCTCCATTTGCCCACTGCCCCTAACCAACTTTCTCTCTGCCTTTAGTTCTACAAACTTGGTACCACCGCAGCTGATCACAGCTTTATAGCGTTTCAGTGGATCATCACTCTCAAATTAACATGAGATGCATCCACTTGGGAAGGGGTGTGGATGGTTTTGAATTATCCATGAGCAAATAAGATTTTCTATTTCACTGCCAAAGCCAAAATCCATTTAGAACTTCCCTCACTAGCATATATTTCGGACTTCAACCAATCCAATCAAACCAATCTCTCAGAAATGAGAAATTCCCACTAGGAGAAGTTACCTAGCCCACTCCTGTTTGGCCCATAATTGCACCTTGAGACAATAGCCAACTTGGGCCTTGACCTCCAGAACTGTGGCTTCAAAGCCAATATACAGCTTTTCACTCCTTGCATTGGGCACAGGGAAAAAATCTTACAAAACTTCTGCTTGACACTTCCAGTGGGTACTGAACCATCACAAAGAGTCAAGGAAGGAACTTGCACCTCTTATGGGAAAGTCCCATGCCTCAACACACTCAGAAGCCCAGGTAATACACCTTTAAGTATCAAATCTGGGGTGGTTCAAGGAAGAAGGTCCTGGAGTGTTGTTACTTAGTTCTCTTGGGTTTGTAAGGACTTAAAGAGCTCAGAGGTAGTTTCAAAGGGGAGAGTGAAAACCTGTTAGTGAACCTAAATTTTAGAACTTGTAGGGGCACAAAGTAAGTAAATACATGATTTCAGGGCAATCAGTCCTCTGCTGTTCCTTCTTTTGTAAAGGGATGAACTAGAAGTGGTCTGAAAAGCCAGCTCTACCACATTCAACTGTGATGTTCTATAACGTTATTTAATCTTCCTGACCCCAACCTTCCACACCTGTAAAATGAGGATAACAGCTACATACAGAGGTTGTAGTGAGCATTACATTAGATACTATGTATGGAAAAGTATAAGCTTGCATCTTGAATTAAGTGGTTGAGAAATGTTATTTCCTTTCCACCAACTCCTTCCCCTTGCATTCTAACATTTTCTACTCTCTAATCAAATTTACCAGATGAATGCTTGATATTTTCTGATCCTAATCTACTCAGAGAAGGTTACTGAGGTCGTAGTGCATAAACCAATCTGAGGGTCGAGGGTGAGTTTTAGGTAAATTGTGGTTTTAATGTTTGAGAAAGAGCTCATAACTAGTGGGGGTTTCCATTTTTTGGTGGCAAGATGCACAAGCATAGTTCTGCAGTAACACTCAGCTTCTCCACTCTTGGCAGTCTTGTGGCTGAAAGATGTTTTAAAAGCTTCTGTTTACAGACGACCCTGTTACTGATTAACAAAGTGTCATTTCTATTTTTAGTTCAACAAAGAGAAAGGCTAGTGAAATTTGCCCCACCTTATCATCTCCAAGTGGGCAATATTACCGAACCATATTTAATGTCCTCAAAACATCTGCTGATTTTTTTCCCAATAGTTCTAGGTCCATATTGAAAGTGAAAGTTCATGGGAAATCCAGATGTCCAAAATCCAATTCCCAGCTGAATATTCCCCTTACCAAAACTTTTTCCTCTTTAGAACCAGAGTGTTGGTCACATGTATGTTGATTGCAGAAGAGATTAAGCTGGAAAACATTGTTTTTAATAATGATGATGATGGTGTAAGAATTTGCACTTGCTGAATATTTTATAGTTCACAAAAGCTTTCATTACTAGCATTTCTGTTAAGTCTCCCAACTACCTTTTGAGGTAGACATGGAAGGAAATTTTATCCCCAAATGATAGATGAGAAAATAGACTGTCTGAGAGCTAAGTGACTTACCCACCATCAAGGTGTATTTCCTGAGACACCACACCCCAGGAAGATCTCTGGCTAATTCAAGGTACAGAGTCAAGGAGTTTACCAGTTTCCAATTTGAATAATGGCTGAGCAGCACGCTGGTCCATCCAAGATGGGAAGTGGATGGAGGGATGCTTCCGCACTGCCCACTAGCTTACTCAGATGCTAGGTACAGGTTGGGAGAAAGAACACAGGAGGCCCAGTGCTTATGAACTGGGGAGTTCAGGGTAAAAGTGGTGTATGAGTTTCCTCTTGCTGCTATAATGAATTACCATCACAGATGGCTTAAAACAACACAAAGCTGTTCCCTTACAGTTCTGCAAGCCAGAAGTCCAAAGTTGGTTTTTCTAGGCTTTAAATTCAAAGATGTTAGCAGAGAAGGTTCTTTCTGGAAGCTCTATGAAAGTGAAAGTGTTAGTTGCTCAGTCATGTCTGATTCTGTCTGCTAGGCTTCTCTGTCCATGGAATTGCCAGACAAGAATGCTGAAATGAGTAGCCGTTCCCTTCTCCAGGGGAATCTTCCTGACTCAGGGATCAAATCTAAGTCTCCTGCATTGCAAGCAGATTCTTTACCCTCTGAGCCACCAGGGAAGCTCTATAGGAGAAGGTGTTTCCTTGCCCCTTACAGCTTCTAGAGGCTATTCGTACTTTTTGGTCTCCCCTTCCATCTTCAAAGACCATTACCCTAATTTCTGCTCCCACTGTCACATAGCCAGCTGTCTGACTCTGACTCTCCCACATCCCTTTTACAAAGACCTTTGGGCTCACATCAAACCCATCTGGATAATCCAAGATAACCTTCCTATCTCAAGATCCTTAATGTAATCACACCTATAAAGTCCTTTTACCATGGAAGGTAACATAGTCACAGTTTTCTGGGATTAGGATATGGGCACCTTTGGGGCCATTTTTCAACCTACTACAGGTGACAACGCGGCAGGTGGATGGTGGTAGCCGTTTTTTTTACTGGTAAGTGCATCACGTGCATGGCTGTGTTTGTCTGTCTGAAAGCCACACTCTTGGCTACCACCTGACGTGTAGAAGCCTAAATAGAACCCGTGTCTTCTGATTCCAAGTAAAGTGCTCTCTCAGGCACATCATGCTGGCCCTCTCAAAACTATATTTACATTCATTTTTTTGCAAATAGCTCACCCTGGTATAGATGGTAATGAATATTTGCATAATGCTGTAGAGGCTATAATGCCCTTTTCTATTTACATGAAGTCATTTAAATCCCTACAATAGCCCTCTGAGACTGTTATTATTAACACATTTTACATATGAAGAAGCTAAGGTCTAGGAGGGGTGTAGTGATTTGTCCAAGGTCACCCAGATGGTGAGGGCAAGACCACAATGTAAATCTGAAAAGTTCTACCATGTGCAGCTCTAAATGATGAATCCACATTTAAGTTCACTTTGCTAGAGGTGGAGTTTATCTTTTGGGGATACCATGAAGGCAACTGGGATCTCCAGTGCTGTTGAGAGAAAATGAGTCAATAAATGTGAAAGTGCTTTGTAGCAGTATGACTCACAACTTCAGAGAGTTATTGATGGCATTATTCTCATCATCATTCTTATCATCATCATCATCAGGTGGCCTGGAGACCAAAAGAATTCAAACAGGTCAGCACCTCTAATTGCTGTGTGTAAAACACTGACCCCCAGCTGTCTCACCGTCCTGGGGATGGTGGCTCAGGCTTCTGTGGTTTCTTGGTCACCGTGCAGGTGTGGCTGGTGGGAGCTGTGCTCTGAATGGAAAAGCCAAGGTCCTGCGTCCCTGCAGCAAAAGAGGGTGACCCCTTGAGCGATGAAGTAAACATTCCCAGAAAAATTCACTCGGTGTGAAAGGACCCTAAGATCCTTCCAGATGCATGGTGATATTGTGTAGCTTTTACTGTTTCCCCCCACCCCCTGCCATCTTTCTTCTTTTTTTCAATGAGCACGTTCGCTCTGCATCTCAAATGTGTCTGATTTGGTGGTGAGGGGGTGCTGGGAGGTCATTGGTGGGGACACAAGAGCAAGATGCAGAGCACCCACTGAGAGACCTGGCAGTGACTGGGCAGGTGGAACTCCTCTCACCGCTCACCCCCACTTCCTCCCCTCACCTTTTTTTAAAGAGCAACAACGAGCTTCTGAAATGTGCAGCTTCAAAACCAGACCAGAGGTCTAGTGAGAAGGAATAACCAAGGCGTCCTCCAAGTGTGGCTGAGCAGTCAGCCGGCCCCCACCTCATTTGAGTGAGACCGCCAAGAGCCCTCACGTGGCGCTCCGGCCACAGGACCGCAATTAGGAAACGCTCCCTGCCTCTCACAACGGCCACCCTCACCATGCGGTGGGGACGGAAGAGAGGCAGGTGCATTCAAATCGTCCTGGTTTGACCAAGGGAAATGAAGAACTAAAACAGCTTTGTCCCACAATGAGTCAAGATGGGGGCAGGGATGGGGGCGCTGGAGCCCTCTGACCCTTCTTGGGAACTAGCCCTGCTTTTGGTGGCTCAGCCCTGTGAACCCGGTGTCTGGGGTGCGTCTCAGTTCTCGTGTTCTATTGCTGTGGGACCAGAGCCACTGCCCTTGTCTGGGATCTTTCTCAACAGCTGGTCCCACCTGTGCACATAATTTCTTATCAGACAATGTGTCTGGGTCCCCGACAACGGCCACTTCTGCCTGCTCCAACTCTGCCCACACCTCAGGCCTATATCCTACCTCTTCCAAGAAGCCTTCCCTCATACCTCTGATACATCTAGGAATCTCCTCTTCCTCAGAACCATCTTTATCCCTTCTCTCAGATACTTATGGATATCATTTCTTAAGTGAAAATTATTTCCCACCTATTAAGTCAGGGGGCCTGCTAAAACACTTTCATACTTGCTTCTTAATTTGCTGTTTAGTTCCCTCTAATATTAGACAGAAACACCTTGAAGACAGAGATTGTATATGACTCATCCCTCCATGCCCCACCAGCCATTATGCTCTCAATACATAGTTTTTAAGTTAATAATTTCAGAAAATTATTTGAAAAAAATTGTAAATTAATGGCAACTTTGTCATCAGCTTGGAATGAAGGCATGGGTCCACATCCCACTCGAGGAAACCAGAGTGACCTGCCCTGAGAACCTGCCCTGCAGGAGCCCTTTCTGCTTAAGAGATTCTGGGTCTGAGAGGGAACACAGGATACACTCATGGTCTACCTTCGGGCTTTGTCTTTTCCAGTGCCGAACATCTTCCAAGGGATGCTCAATAGATTTGAGAGTGTTAAGTACCATTGATATCCTGAGATCTCCTTCCCAAGCTCCATCTCCTCTCCCAACAGTGGTATTTGTCTTCCCAAATGCCCCCAGAATCTCCAGTGGGGTGTTTTTGCAAAAGCTTAAAACAGCAGGCTTGAAAGAGAATTCCCTTTCTGCCACCTCTCTTCCGAGCTTTACTAAAGCTGCTCTACATCCTTGGTGTTCAGTCCCAGTTATGAGCATCATTTTCACTCCACCTCTAAAGCGAGAAGTCTCAAGATCATCTTCAGACATGTCCTTTCCTCTCCCTCCACAAACCAGTCATCATACCCCTCGGAGTTCAACTCGGGAACTTAATACCCCTCATTCATCCTGCCTCTCTATCCACAATGTCTTGGGCTCAAGTCCTCATCAGTTTTCAGCAGGACCACTGAAATAGCTGCTCCCTGTCCTCCATGTCTCCTTGGGTTATCTTCTCAAAAAGCATATCTATCCAAGACATGTTTCAGCTTAGGACTCCAGGTTGATGATCCACTGCCTAGAGTATTGAGACAAAATTCCTAGATGGGAGGACATAACACCCTTTACAATCTGATCCCAGACTTCATTTCCTGCCTCCTCACCTCACGTAGCTGCCCTGAACTTCTTACCCCAACATACTGATGTCTTTCACAATTTGGGGCTTTTGCACACGCTGTTCCTCTTTTCTGGAACGTATCTCTTCCCCTCTCTGATAGGAAAACTCAGTCATATGTCATGACCCAACTCTCATTTCACCATCTCTATGAGGTCACCCCTCATTCCTTCCAGGCAAAACTATTTGCTCTATCTTGATCTCCTACAGCCCTTGTTTATATCTCCATAATAACACTTAGCATGCTCTACTGTAATTTTCCTGTTCAAGTGTCAATCACTCCATTATACTTTAAGATCCAGGAGATTGAGAATCTGCACTTATTAACTGTTGATATCCTTAGGGTCTAGCCTAAGATCTGGTCATAGTGGGTCCTCAGAAAAATAAAAAAGCGAATAAATCACTGAATATACTCAAAGTTTACCTGAGTGAAAAGCATTACCAACCGTGAACCTGGCTCTGGATGCCACTCCCAGCTCTGTTGTTAATGGTTAAAGGAAGGTGGACTTTGAAGTCAGTTATGCATGCATGCATGCTAAGTCACTTCAGTCATATCCGACTCTTTGCGACCCTATGGACTGTAATGCACCAGGCTCCTCTGTCCATGGAATTCTCCAGGCAAGAATACTGGAGTGGGTTGCCATGCTCTCCTCCAGGGGATCTTCCCAACCCAGGGATCGAACCTGCATCTCCTACGCTCCTGCATTGGCAGGTGGATTCTTTACCACTGAGCCACCAGGGAAGCCCCACAGTCAGTCATGCTGGTATTCAAATCTCTCCTATATAGCTTACTAGCTGTGTGATCTCAGGCAAACAATTCCCAACTTGATGCTTTAGTTTTCTCATCTCCAAATGGGAATGACAACTACCTCATCACAGTGTCATGAATTGGATAACAGGTTGAATATGTCAAATGTGTGGCACAAAATCTGTTACCTAACAAGCAGCCATAATTATGACAATGAATTAACTGCAATGGCCCTGGGTCAAGCCTTCCTCTCTTAGCCTCCCTGGAAACTTCTTATATAAAATGAAGGTATAGACTATTACCTTTGAGGTTTCTGCAAACTCTATCAGTGTAAGACTTGACTGTCGTCCACATTGACTTTACCACGATGTCCACTATAAGACTTTACCATAGTCCAGCATCACTTCATTCAGCCCTGAAACTTAACCTGCCCATTAAGATGAATTCTAATAGTTTCTTGGGCATAAGTTTTGCTCATTGTCACCAAATTCATCAACCACCCAGGAGCTCTTAAGGACACAAACTAGTGCCTCTGCTCAGCTGAAAAACCTGGCTCAGAGCTGGGAGCTGATAAGGTACTGCAGTTGACTCAGTAGCAGCAATACCAGGGAGGAATCTGTCTCTGTGGGGTCAGCCCTGATAATAGGGACAGGACAGCGCAGAGTCCCGATCACATACTGTCCTTCTCACTTACGTGACTTTAGGGACCTATTTCACAATCCTGTGTTTATCCCCCAGCTTATTCTTATTAATGTCCTGTTAACATCTTAATCTGAACTGTGGCCACTGCATTTCACACAAAGAACACATGGGAGTCTCTTTAAATTCCTTTCGATTCTCCCAGACAGGAGGTGTCTTCCCCAACATTTGCACATTTAAAATTTATTTTTGACATCGTAATATGATTACTTTTGTTTTCATAAAGTCCTGGAGTTAAAAAGAAAAATAGCTAGTTGAGTTTCTCTCCCCAACATTTAAAACAGGGAAAATAGCCAATTCTTTGGAAGCCAGTTGTTTGGAGTAAGATTTGAGGTTTTGCTGAGTGAAAAAATTAGGCACTTCTAAAGAATAAAGCAGCAAAGCACTGTGGGAAAGCAGCACACTCGGGCCATTCAGCAGACCTTGGGCAGCTTTCCCACTCCCGGGCAATAAATATCTCCAGAGTCACCGAGGGTAGGGAAGGAGTATGAGGGGTGGGATCAGTCAGACCTGGATTTAACCTCTTCCCTCCCAGTTGCCAGTTATGAGATTCAAGCAATGTCTTCAATTCTTTTTTTAAAATATTATTTATCTATTTTTGGCTGTACTAGGTCTTCGTTGCCACATGGGCTTTTTCTCTAGTTGTAGCGAGTAGGGGCTACTTTCTAGTTGCTATGTGCTGCTGCTGCTGCTAAGTCGCTTCAGTCGTGTCCGACTCTGTGAGACCCCATAGACGGCAGCCCACCAGGCCCCCCTGTCCCTGGGATTCTCCAGGCAAGAACACTGGAGTGGGTTGCCATTTCCTTCTCCAACGCATAAAAGTGAAAAGTGAAAGTGAAGTCGCTCAGTCGTGTCCGACTCTTATCGACCTCATGGACTGCAGCCTACCAGGCTCCTCTGTCCATGGGATTTTCCAGACAAGAGTACTAGCGTGGGGTGCCATTGCCTTCTCCAACAGACTTCTTATTGCTGTGGCTTCTGTTGTTGTGGAACACGGGCTCTAGGCTGTGTGGGCTTCAATAGTCGTGATGCATGGGCTTAGTTGCTCTGCAACATGTGGGATCTTCCTGGACCAGGGATTGAACCCGTGTCTCCCAAACTGGCAGCCAGATTCTTTACTAATGAGCTAGGGAAGCCGCAATTTCTTCAATTCTATGAATCTCAGTTTCCTCATGTAAAACAAAGATAATAATAGTATGTACATCATTTATCTTTTTACTCTACCAAGGAATTAAGACAGTTTGCATTGATGCTTCTAATATATCAAAGTAAAGAAAGAAAGATAGTGCTAAGTAGTGTCCAACTCTTGCGACCCCATGGACTGTAGCTTGCCAGGCTCTTCTGTCCATGGGATTCTCCAGGCAAGAATAATGGAGTGGGTTGCCATTTTCTTCTCCAGGGGATCTTCCCCACTTAGGAATCAAACCCAGGTCTCCTGCATTGCAGGCAGATTCTTTACCCACTGAGCTACGTGGGAAGCCCTATACCAAAGTAAAATTAACATTTTTAAAAAATGGCCCCAAAAAAAAAAAAAGACAAAGGAACTGGACAAAGTAATGGTGCTGGAGTAACAAACTGGACTCAAGAAATCAGGTTGATTTACAAAATGACACAAAATCCTGTGGTCACAATATAGGGATATGACAAGTTTCAGTGGTTGTAAGGTAAGCTGTAATTCCAGAAAAGACCAGTTCTTCCTGATTGAAAAACCAAAGAGATTGTTTATCTTATGGCAAATGAGCACAAGGAGACAGCACCTCACCCCCTCTGTTGCCCAGCAGTTATTTCACTGTGTGATCCTGTACAAATCCCATTACCACTCCAAGACCCCATCTCCTCATTTGCACATATTGAAGGATGGATGAAAGGAACTCCAAAGGCCTTTGTAGCCCCTGTATTTTATGACTTGATTCTGTTCTACAAAATGTCTACAGCTTTCTCCTCCATGAATTTGCAACTTATGTGACATTCTTATTGGAATTCATCAGTCTGCTCTAACAAAACTATTTCTTCACTTATAGAGGTAGGTTTGTTTCCTGTTAACCCTGTCATGGGCTTCAAGACAGAACCTAGGAACCAACATTCTCAGTGTAATAACCACTTGTTACTCAAATAAATCTTACAATGGACTCATGAAAAGCAATTAATGCTAACTCGGGCAGATCTGGATTTATTCAGAGTAGAGGTATTTTGACCTCAGCCTTTTCTTCAGTCTCAGTTTCTAATTCTGTCCATGTGTGTGCATGCATAGTCAGTCGTGTCTGACCCTTTGTGACCTGAAGGACCATAGTCTGCCAGGCTCCTCTGTCCACGGAATTTTCCGAACAAGAATACTGGAGAAGATTGCCATTTCCTACTCTTACTTCCTGACTCAGGGATCAAACCTACATCTCTTGTGTCTCCTGCCTTGGCAGGTAGATTATTTACCACTGTGTCACCTGAGAAACCTGTTCTGTTATATATTTGATACAATTTCTTTCTCTCATTGTGTTTATTTTCAATGGAATGCCAGAGTCTTAGTAATAGGAAGAGAGAGAAAT
Source organism: Bubalus kerabau (assembly GCF_029407905.1). Classification (NCBI taxonomy): domain Eukaryota; kingdom Metazoa; phylum Chordata; class Mammalia; order Artiodactyla; family Bovidae; genus Bubalus; species Bubalus kerabau. Next base: position 125,845,830 of record NC_073625.1, on the reverse strand, counting down.
GGGAAGCAGCTGATGAAGGAGCTACATATATATTCTGTTCATGAGAATTGGTTGCTCAGACATGACTCTGGTCTGAAGCTTTAGCCATAGATTTGTGTTCTGTTGGTATAAAATTCTATTGGAGAGACTAACAAGAACTCAACTGAATTGGCTTTGATTTGAGTGGGTGGATTGGATGGAGAGGAGAGATGTTTTAGACAATAAGAAAAGTGTCTTCTCTATAACGTGTCCCATTCACCACTTTCTTTGTGTCTCCTCTGGGCCTGCCCTCCTACAAATCCCCTCCTAAAGAAAACTTACATTTCCCACCTGCCACCTTCCCTCCCACTATTTCCTTCATGCACCCTACATTCCTTCATGTAGGATGCCCATGACTGTCCTTCAGAAAGGGCAACTCACCCAGGGACATACAGCCACAAACAGACAGAGCTGAGGTTCAACTTCTAGTCTGCATCACCTACGACCCAGCAAGTTGATCTTCACCGACAAACTGAATCCCCAATACAAATTTGTACTAAACTATCATGTAAAGTCTTTCTCAATTTCTCTATTAAAATGTCATGTGTATATGTAGCTGAGACCTTCAAATATATTAGTGGCCCCCAAAGTGGCTTGAACATTAGAATCTGAGAATTTTTTTAAACTCTTAAGGCCTGTGATATACTCCAGAATAAGTTAAATCAGAACTTCTTTGGGGCTAGGATACAGTCCTCAATAGTTTCATAAGCTCCCCAGGAGATCCTACAGAGCAAACAAATTTATGCCACTGCTATAAGTCAGTATAGCTCAGCCCTGCATTATAATTACTATGATTATAAACTGTAAGCTACTGGAGAGCAGAAATCTTATTTTATTCAAATTTGTGTCTTCCACACCACCAAGATAAAAGTAGTAGCTCAATAAATATTATTAAATGATTGCATCTGTCCATTTCAGGTTCTATTAATTTAAACAAACGTGGACAAATTAACCAAAGACCAAATGGCAGGATTGGATATGCCTGATGTTTTGGAATGTTTCCTGCAGTGGAAAAGGCCAACGAACTGTGATGGCAAATAGAGGACTCTGACAAGGTATTTAATAATTTTTTTCCAATCACAATAAAAAGTAAAATAAGAATGGCTACTCTGTTTTTAGTCTCTACTAAAGAAATGGGATTCCCTGGTGGCTCAGATGATAAAGAATCTGCCTGCAATGCAGGAGACCTGGGTTCGATCCCTGGGTCAGGAAGATCCTCTGGAGAAGGGAATGGCTACCCACTCTAGTATTCTCACCTGGAGAATTCCGTAAACAGAGGAGTTTGGCAGGCTACAGTCCATGGGATCGCAGAGGCACAGCTGAGCGACTAACACTTTCTTTAAAGGTAATGGGTCTGGGCTGCCACAGAAATTGAGTGGATTAGACCTTAGGAACAAACTCCTGATGATCCCAAAAGGAAAATTCTAGAATGCTGACCGAAGAAGTCCACAGAATCATATTTTCAGGAGAGGTTTAAGAAAGGATGAGACCACATGTCACTTTCAGTTCTTAACTGAATAAAACTTCCACTATGAACTACAAAGAAAATTTTATTTTTTCAAGCTGGCAATGTGGTGAGTTCCTGATTCTTTGGGGTCCAGGCTATAAATTTGGGCTTGCAGATTGTTCAGAAGAAGACAGTTCAAGAAAGCAAAAGGCAGATTGTCCAATCTGGCTGCTCCATGTGCCAGGAGTTATTAATTATGTCTGTTCTAATAACAAGAGCTGGGAAGCAGCAAACTCAAAACATGCAGGGAAAACAAAACAAAATAAGATGGTGCTTTGCCTTAACGAGAGGAAGTAAGAGGCAGCAGCTAGAGTCCAGGCTCAGCAAACAGGGTACAAATCTTGCCAGCAACAGATTTTAGCTGCAGCTGGGCATGATCACCACAGTAGCTACAGAGGCCATGGAACCCCAAGTGGCTTGCCAACATCTGTCTGGTAACCAAAGAGGTCATCTCATTTTCTGTGCTTTTCTGGAATGGGTGAGGGAAGATTTGAGGAGTCATTGAAAGGATCAGACAAATTAGGATTTGCTGTTCTGTGGATCATAAATTATCAGAGTTGGAAGAGACATCTACAGATAAAATAAATAATCCAACCCTACTCATTACTATACATGAAGAAACTGACTTCCAGCGAAGTTGAAGGACATAAGTCACCCAACAATGGATGACCAGAATCAGACTTTTCTCCAGTCCTCTTCTTGTTGGTTAATGGTAGGTTCCCTTTCTTCATCCCTAAGAAACTAGCTTTTCTTACACTTGTACCAACTCCTTAAATAGCCCGCAGCCTCAATCATGCATCTGCCTCAGTGTGTTAGCTTCCATCCTTGATGTGGCCCTGAATCAGCTCTGTTTGATTGGTGGGCATCTTCTACTCTTCCTAGAACTCTTCTCACGGTCAGAAGCTCAGAAATTCAGACTTTGGGATGTCTTTCTAAGAGTTTCAGTGCTGCCTTAGAGTTCTCTAAGACCAAAATCTTAGACAGTTGGATTCCTCTCTGATCCACTGGACTCTGAGCATACTGAGGCCAGAAACTAGGGCTTATTCATCTTCATATCTTGCTTGTCACTCAGCAGGTATTCAGTAAATTTTAATTAATTAAAAGTCCCAACACTTAAAGGGACAACTTTACAAACTGGAACTCAGACGAGAGCAAATAGGACTATGAAAATATGAATGGGATAAGGGATAGATTTAAAACAAAATATCCAATTTGAAGAAGAAAATACCACTGGGGAACTAATTTACCATCTTCCAATAGTCAATGGGCTATCTTGGGAAAGATGAGAAATGAGAAGCTATGGAGAATGACTTCAGATTACTAGAAACAGCATTTTTCAGGGGAAAGAAGTCAGTGTCCCATCTCTAATGAGGGCTATCTCCTGGCAGAAAATTGAAGGGAAGAGAAAATCAGCAAGGGATGGAGCTTGACCCACGACTTCTAAGTCTAAGGAGCCTTGGCCACCTTGGAATAGGATATTTGGTGGCACTTTGGTTGGAGGAAACCTCTAAGGTAAGGAGTATGTATCTGCAGTGAGCTTAACTGGAGACCATGATAGAAAAAAATTGAGTTTGAGGTAGGACAAGCATGCATGGCCCTCCTAAGATCCCTCTTTCCATAGCAATGCTGGTTTTGAGTGCTTCTACTTGCCAAGCACTTATAACTTTAGTCTGACTGACAATGGTTCCAACACAGCAACAATCAAGCTGTATTGGAAGCCCCATTTCATACAAGTTCAACTTGAAAAAAAAATAAAGGAAATTGATTTTTGAAAACATGCTGGCAAGGTTTCTGTGAAACTGGCACACTCGTGCATGGAACACAAATTGACTACAAATTGAAACAATCCTTTTGGAGAGCCATTTGGCAATACTTTTCAAGAGCCATAAAACTCATCTAATAATCCCACTCTGAGGGATCTATCCCAAGGAAAATAACTCCCAAAAAGAAAAGAAAAACTGTATGTTAAAAGTCCTTTATAATATCAAAACCTGGAACGAACCCAAATTCCCCACAGTTTGGGAATGCTTAAATAATTTATGATATATTAACTCTGTGGAAAATTATGTAGCAATTAAAATGATAAATGGGAGGACTTTGTGACAACATGAAAGGCATATAACAAATAACGTTCAAGGATAAGAGGGGAATGCAAAATTGTACATGTGCTCTGATTATGACTGCAAAAATACTTATGGCTAGAAATGGAAAGGGACAGCAGAGGAATATAAAAGAGGTATTTTGTTTTATGAGATTTTGTATATCATCATTGTTCATATATTCAAAAAGAAAAAAAAAGAATAGAGAGGAACTCTTGCCCAAACTAAGGAAACTTGAGAATCATTGCATATAAATTAAAAAGCATTACAGGTGCTGGTCTAGCACTCTTGTTTTATAGTTAAAAAAACTGAAATGCTGAAAAAGTAGCTAGTCTATCCCACAAGTTTAGTGGCTGAGCCTGGTCTAGAACAGAAGCCCAAGGAGAGGATCCCTAGATGGTTACATTCCAGAGACTGATAAGTTGTGGAAACACTTGGAGCAAAGAGGACAAGAGGAAAGATAGGGTTGCCTGTCATAAAAATTCTCAGATGTGGGTAGTACCGTCAGTCAGGCAAGAGCATAACTTCATCCTCTGTCTGATGACTATCACCTAGCATTCACTCAGTAAGCACATAATGAATCTGCAACGGGAGATCTGTTTTTCTGTCTTTAAAGGCCATCTCCTCTCTGTCCTCATTACCATTTCCTGAGGTCAAGGTCTCATTAATCACTCTGTAAACACTTTGTGGGCACCTGTTATGTCCCAGGTGCTGTGCTAAGCCTGGAGACATAGTGGTAAGACACACATAGCTCTGGATCTGGTGGTGCTTTTATTTTAGGATCGGAGACAGACAATTCACATGCAAACAATTAAATAAGATGATTTAATACAGTAGTAAGTACTATAAAAAAAAAACACACAAGAATCTGTGATGAAGATAGGTTAGTAGAGAGGTATGGAGTTTAGAAGGGGCTTCCTGGGTAGCTCAGCTGGTAAAGAATCCACCTGCAATGCAGGAGACCTCAGTTCAATTCCTGGGTCAGGAAGATTCTCTGGCGAAGGGATAGGCTACCCACTCCAGTATTCTTGGGCTTCGCTGGTGGTTCAGATGGTAAAGAATGTACCTGCAACGTGGGACACCTGGGTTCTATCCCTGGGTTGGGAAGATCCCCTGGAGGAGGACATGGCAACACACTCCAATATTCTTGCCTGGAGAATCCCAAAGGAAAGAGCAGCCTAGCAGGCTACAGTCCCCAGGGGTCACAAAGAGTCAGACACAACTGAGTGACTGAGCACAGCACACAGCACACGGAGTATAGAGAACTCCCCTGGTGGCTCAGTGATGAAGAATCTGCCTGTCAATGTAGGAGACACAAGAGATGTGGGTTTGATCCCTGGATTGGGAAGATCCTCTGGAGAAGGAAATTTCCACCCACTCCAACATTCTTGCCTGGGAAATACTATGCCATGGACAGAGGAGCCTGGTGGGCTACAGTCCATGGGGTCGCAAAAGAGTTGCGTGTGACTGAGAGACTAAACAACTGCAATGGAGTATAGAGGGCTGTAAACAAGGAGGTGGCACGATCTAATTTATATGTTTGAAATCCCACCATCTGCCTTCATTGTTCTAGGGCCATTACAATTGTTCCCTCAGCAAAAGTCTCTCTCTCTTTACTGTGGCCAAAGAAGTCTTAGTAAAATGTCTAAAATCAAGCTCCAATAGTAGGCACAGCTACTAAGATCTCCACCCGAGGTTCCGCATCAGTTTCTCCACAGGCCAATTCCATCCCACCCCCTACTCCCCACACAGCTCTTCCAGAGCCCTGAGATGCTCACCGTCCTCCTGGCACACTGCCCACTCCTTTGAGGTGGGCACTGGCACAGATTGCCCTCACTCTGTGATCTCCGTCCTCCCTCCTGCTTTATGAAACTCTTTCCCTTCCTTTAAGGTTTTGTTTGAATGTCTCTTCTCAAAAGTCTTCTCTCATTCTTCCATGCAGAGCCAATTAGTCACTGCCTTCCACGTGCTCATAACACATTTTGTTCACAGTTGTATTATAACATATCAAATAGGTTTTTTATTATTTGTGTGTGTGTGTGTGTGTGTGGCAAGCAGGGGCCATGTCTTAGTTGTGCTTTTCTATCCAGAACCTAGTAGGGCTGGGCACCTGGTACTAGTGGCTACTTAGCAAATGGGTTTGTAGATAGATCATTGGATGGAAGGGTGGGTAGGTGGATGAAAGGATTACTAAATGGATAAATACAAGCTACCCCCACTCCTCATTTTAAAAGCAAGACAATTCTGATTTGGTTTGTCATCTGTGAAATGAAGAATCAGACTGGGCGATTCTAAAGGTTACATCCACCTCTAATGTTCCAGGTTCTGAGAGTTCATAAATCACGCCTGGTTTTTGTCAATGAAATCAGAAAGCCTTCTTGGCTTGACTGCTTGAGAGAACACAAAGGGCTCCCAGGTTCATGATTAAGGATCGTAAAGCCCATGGAGCCCTGCTGTACTGGGATAAATAAAGCCTGAGCATGGGCTGGGTGCCCTCCTGTCCCAGTTGGCAACACTCATCACACCTTGACGTACCTGCTGAGGCGAAGAAGCCTCAAGCAGAACAGGTTTCAAGCTGGCTCAGCAATAGCACAGCTAAACATGCCTGTAAATTTCCAGGGCTGAGCAAGGGCCTGGAGAAGTGAGCATGGGCCGCTATGTTACTCAGATCCGGGGGCTATTTTTGCTTACCCCATCATCTGTGGGTACCATTGTCAGGGCAGACTTGAGTAGATTTAGGTCAGAGATGAGGATAGAAATAATTCCTAACTCAGCTTCTGATGCAGGAGAAAAGAGTGAGGACACATATTACCCTCCCTATCAGGCTAGAAGAGAAGGTGACCAGAGATTCAGTTCAAGCCAGAGAACCTGTTTGGGTGGCAACCACATGCTTAGCCTTTGGCCAGGATCACTGGAGAAGGCAGGGAGGGATGACATGGGTCCTGCCTTCAAGAAGTTTATACTTGAGTGAGGGAGACCAGTGGTGTACTTAAGATGAGAGAGGTAAGTTCTTTGGGAAGCCGAGAGGAAAGGAAGTTCGTATGGATGAAGATCAGAAAAGGAAGGAATACTTCAAAGGAGGAGATGTAAGTAACAGACAGAAAGGGCATCAATCAACCATGTCCGTCAGGAAGGGTGCTCAAACAAAGCATGGAGGGATCGGAGTCAGGGCAGTGGAGGAAGGTGGGCAGTGAGCTTGGCTACAGCAGAGGTGTCTAAGAGAAGGAAGAGGGGGCTTCACTACACAGGAAGAGGTGGGGCTGAGGAGCCAGCCATGTCTTAGACACATGCATAAACAATATTTACCCAGTGCCAGTTTTTGCCAGGTTCTGTTCCTACCTTTGAGTGTCAGTTCCCAAGGTTTAGAATGCATCCTGGAGGCAGTGGGGACCAGAGAGGACCCTGAGTGGGACAGTATGGAGAGCCTTGCTCTTCCCTACACAACCTCTGTAATCCATTCCTGGGAGAGTATGTAATCAATTACTACTTATCATCAACACAATACTTTTACAGGGAATATCAGGATACACACACACACACACATACAGCTCTGGAAATAAGTCTCCTGGAGCTAAAAAGAGGGGATACAGAAGGCCAGATGTCACAAGTACTTTCCTGACCACTGTAACAACAGGAATTGGGGCTCTCAGATCCTAGGACTGGTCTCCTGTGACATTTCCTCCTTCACTCTGGACGGCAACAGAGATCTCAGCCCTCTGGTCGCTCATGTGCAAACAGCCGATTTCCAGGCCCAGGATCAAAGGCAGGAGAGAGCACACAGAGATTGGTAAGAGAAAAAGAGACAAGCCAGTATTTGAAACCGTGGAAAAAACACTTCTAAACCCAAAGAGCAGCTCAGTTTAAAGGGATTGAGTCCTACCTTTCAAAAATGCAATCAATATTGAAATCATTCATTTCCTTCTTCCCTCTTCCTATACAGGGAGGGACTTTACCATAAGTTAATTTGGAAGTTAAGTGAGTGCAAACTTACTTTTGAAAGTACCCAAGAGGCAGAAATAGGGATGAATCAAGCTGTAAAACAGGCAGTGCAAAGACAGATGCTAGGATTTTAAACTCATCCGGTAGCTTTTAAATAAGGTCACTCTTGCTGATACGGGGGCTTGTATGGTTCTTGGCTATTTTTGAAAAGTTTTCATTTTGACTGGATGCTGGGGACTTCATTGGTCCTTTGCTGTGTGAACTGTCAGAGAGCCAGGGCCAGGCTTTTATACAGAGAGGACACTGAGGACCTTCAAACCCTGTTGATAATGGTGGGTGCCCAGACTCCCTTCAGAAAGAGGGCATTTCTCCTCCATCTCAATTTCCTGCTGTGGAGAAACTCTGCATGTTATAGGAGTCAGGCTGATAGGAATAGCCCCAGCTTTAGCCCCAGGATGTGTGGGTTCTACGTCAAGTCTAACCCTTAACAGCCAAAAGACTATGGCAGAGTCATGCTCCCTCTTGGGTCCTCAGTTTTCTTTTATGAGAATCCAGGGAATTAAGATTGTTATATCTGTGGTCCCTGCCAGAACTAATGAACTATGAATTAAATTTTTTCAGATGCTAAACTGGCCAATTCAATGAATCAGATTCTCTTTTATCCTGATGTTCACGAGGAAAAAAGAATTGGTAAAACAATAACTTATACCAGATACTGTGCTGATATGCTTATCATTTCACCGACCAACAAACTGATATTCAGGATGAAATGACTCAACTAAACCACAACAGCAATTCCTATGGCCTGGTGGGGAATTAGGACAGAAGCAGCCCAGATTCTCACACCTTCTGCATTTGCACCCAGAATCTCAGAAAATCAGGCTATGATCTTAATGGTAATAATGAATGATAATATTGAATGCTAATAGATCTTAAAATATCTTGTGAATTATCAAAGAAAGCTTAAATCATACCAGTGTATGATTTTAGTGTTTAGCAAAGTGTGTTGCAATTTAGTATTTGGAGACCAAGTATCAGTAAATGATATAGATGGCAACAACATGAACCAGAATTTTCCATTGCCCAGAATATTCCATTGCCTAGCCACCTTAGGTAAACAGGAATTTACTGTGGCATCAAAACAATAGTGGCCTCTAAGGACTATATTCTGGGAGTCTCAGGCTTGCCAACTGTCCAGCAATGGGTCAACTGCAGACTCACTGTCCACTCTAGCTGGGCATTACTGGGATCCAATCAGTCTCCACTTCAGAAATCATGGGCGGTGTTTCCATGGAGCTCTGCCCGAAAAGAGGTGATCTAAATCTTGCATGAGAGATGTACATCAATAGGGAGCTTTGCCTAGAACACTGTGACCTAAAAAATCATATTAAGGAACTCAGAATGCAGAGTCAGTTTCAGAGACACCAGGTGACCTTGTGCAAGGCACCTTGTAGATTGCCTTGCTGACTGGACTCCCCTTAATGAATGGTGACTGCCTCTGTGAGTACCTGGGTTAGTGGCAAGCCCCTGCCAGGGGCAAACATTCTGATTTTCACTGCCCTATTTTTTAGAGGCAGCCTGCTTCTTCTATTAATCATCTTGCTGTTTGTTTGTTCTGGGAAGGCAAGCACTGATTCACAAAGGGAAATATCTCTTAGTGGTTAGACTGGAACGGTATCTTTGCTGTGTGCTTTTGAAGATCCTGTTCGTTTTATTTTTTCAAATCGCTTAAATAAAGATGTAAATGATACATTTTGTGTAGACTTTAGGGCCAAGAAGAGTTTGGTCCCCCTTCCCAATCCATACATAACTATTCTTCCTTTACTGGATTAAAAGTACTGCATAATACTGCCAAGTTCCCTCTTTGTCTAAGCTGCTGGGAGGCTCAAAAATCACAGTCTATGCTTCAGTAAAGTTATTATAATTCTGAGTTCTCTTCTTCCTCACTGTCCTCTTCTTTCCTGGCCAGGTCTTAATCTTTTATCTGTTTTTTTAATGAGGTTGTTACCTCTATATCATATGAGCTATTTCGGATATTTTTTTGGAAGTGCCATGCAAATAAATCAATAATGTGAGTTAGAGTGTTTCATGAGTGCTTTCCAGATGTAGAAATTGAGAAGACGAATGCTTATTCTATGATGAAGTCTAAACTTTTCACTCCTAACACAGATTCATCATTAATGTTTAAAAGCTTATAGGTAGTAATAACTATGAACCTTTGCACAGCGTTTACCATTTATAGGGCAAATGTCTTCACATATGTGCTGTATTTTTAAATTAGTGTTCTCCCTTTATAGATGAAAAAGTGAGGTTTAGAGAGATTAAGTGGATTGCCAGAAGTCATGGAGCTGGTAAACTCTGGTCTTCTGACCCTCAGCCAGGTCTTTTGTTGGTCCCCGTTCCCCAGTACCATCTTGTCTCTCACTAGCTTCTCATTTAAACCAGCATTCTTCACATTATCTTCAAACACATTGTTCAGGTTTTTTTAATATGTCAATCAGATTGAAATAAAGGTCATCTTAGGGGCTATTTCTGTCACTGAGATAGTCTGCAGGCAGTCTGGAAACCGCTGATTTAAGGTCTAAAGGGTCAAGCTTGGAATGACCCTTCTAGGAAATCTGAGTTCCCTCCTGTCATGCCTGGGGTTCCATGATTCAGTTTAACTGACACATCATGGGCAATCATGTTTGAAGTGTAAAGAAAAAATGGGAAAATGTGATTTTTAACATGCTTTTCTCTTCCTAGAAGTTATTTTAAATACCTCTGGGGCTCCCCTGTCCGTGAGTGGCCCATAGAATACCAGATCCACAGATTGTTGGGGCAGTCATGGAAAATGACTCATTGCTTCCGAGGGCTGGTTGGTATGGAAACATATGATATCCTTCACACTCAAAACCTCACAGTCAAGTTGGTCCACCAAGTGGGTCAGCCAGACAACCTGCTTTAATGTCTCCTTAAAAATTAGGTAGTTACTGCTTTTGAATTTTTGTTTCCTCCCACTTTAGGCCACCCACCTACTACCAACTGCAAGTTGAAGAGCCTTGGGAGTAGTTTGTCCAGAAGGGCCACTGCGCCTAGAACCTTCTGGGAGGTCGAGCACCCGAAAAGAGGTGTGTATCCAACACTTTTCTTTCTGATCTCCTTCTCCAGGCTTGGCTGGACCCAATAGGCCTCAGATCCTGCCCACAGTCTGGGGGCTGGAAAGGCTAATCTCAAAGGGCTAGAAATGAGTCAGTTTCCAGACTCAGCTTCAGGCGTGTGGCTTCCTGAAGCCCAGACGAGGAAGCTCTGAATTTCAAAGAGCAATTTTTTTTTCTTTGCATACCATATCCGGAACTGAAACCACCAATTCATTTCACTTAAGATCTCACACTACACTCAGATTATCAATAACATTCCAGAGATAAGATACCCAGGCTTCATGAACCGAGTCTTTCTGTCTCTGTCACTCTCTTTTCTCCTGGTACTAATGTTGTTGGTTTCTTCCTTTTCTTTTGTTCAGTCCTGACAACACAGAATTCAGAGGCCTTTGTGTCCTTCACAGGTGTTTATGAGGGTTTGTCCCTGCCCATAGCTTTCGGCTTTCCCTTGCAAGTCAGCTTGACTGGGTGTGAGTTAAGGTCCTAGGTTACATGTCTCATTCCAGGGGGGCAACTGACTTTGTGACTTTGCTGAGAGCATCCACACAGAGGTCATCCCACTAACCTGGGAAAGCAGTTAGAAGATGGAGTGTATGGAGAGATACAAGCAAACTTCAAGAAACAGGAAATCGATGGAAAATGTATACAATGGCAATGCCTCCCAATGTCAACTGATACATCAACCTGTTAGGGAGAAAAAGGATCTCTACCATTTACACAGTACCTTTCAATTTATAAACCACTTTCACATCCTTTTTCTATCTTCATTCTCACCAGAACTTGTGAAATTAGCCAGACAAGGTTTATCTTCCCCAATTTAGACAGGAGTACCCAGTGCTAATAAAAGTGATGGGTCCATGCCATAAGAATGAAAAAAGCAGATACCTCAGATTAGAAACCAGTTCTATTCATTCCAACTCCTGTATTCTTGGAACTCCCATTTAACCTTATATATAATATAATATTACATCACAATCCATGACTTAATGTTATACAGTCATTTGTTGACATTTTAGAATTTTAGGTTCTTATAGGTCAGGATTAATGGCTGTTGTTCATTACTTTGGTATGAACTTCTAAGTCTCTGCTTTCTTTATTTAAAAAGTAGAAGAAGGCATTGAATCCTGTGTTGCTTTCAATGCTAACATTCTGTGGGTCCTTGTGTCTGAATCCATGGAATCAACCAAAAATGTTACCCAAAGGATTTTCTATGGAGCATAAGAACCCAGGATGACTGAAGTGTTAAGTAAAAATGGTTATCATGGTCAAATAAGTTAGAGAAAAAAGAAGGATTATTCAAAATGAAACAGGTTGCTTTGCTCTGGCCCTTCTCAGAGCCTTTACATGCAAACCTACATGGGGGGACTATGGAATGTGCAACATTCCTCTAAGTTGGCCCTAGAACACGGATCTCATAGAATCAGTGTGCTATGGATCCCATTGTGATAAACAGCAGGACATTCTCTGATGATCCCATTGGTCTTTTAAAGCAGCATCACAGATTCCAAGAAAAATCTTACAACACCCCAGTACCACTACCACCTCCTGTTGCACCCGACCTCAGTACTGTATTTGCTAAGCCATGGAAGGCGACCCTCCAAGCCAGGTACCACCTAGCATAGAGCAACTTCACTGTACAGTCTGGATCACATCATTTCAGCCACAGAAGACTTTGAGCTGGAAAAAAAAAAAACAAAACAAAAACCCACAATCCATCTGAAAGCAAGCACTTCCACATGTGGCCTGAATATAGGACTAGAGGCAACATCTTTGATTGCTTTGGAAAGTTACTGCCCTTTCATTTCCCTGAGAGCAGGATCTCATCACTCTCTTTTTATGGGAGAAGAAAGGTGAGGCCGCTTAAAGATTTTCCATCCTGTCCATTGCCATTCAAACTCCCGTGGCTCTTTCAGCATCCTCCCTCTATGGAAAAAAAGGAATTCTAGACTTTCAGAGAGACTCTTAGAGGGTGGCATAGTACAGGGGGCTTTGTCTGGTCTGCAGCCTCTTTTCAGCATCCCTTCCACAGCCCCTGTAGAATGGCTTCTAAGATTATGTGCTCTCATCTCAGAGGCAGTCTGGCTCTATGTTAACAGTTTTTAGATTGTCCGAAAGTTCTAAGCCACACTCTGTCTCATGGGAACTTCCTCCTGTGACCAGCGCCAAACAATTCTGATCATGCTTCTGCAAGCATCCAAGGTGTTGCTGCCAATCTCACAGGTGACTCAGCTTGTGTTAAATCCCTATCAGAAAAGTCCCATGGACATCAAGGACTTCTATTCTCGAGCCCAACTTCTTGTGAAGTAACCTTCTGCCGTCTCTTCCCATCTTCCTCGCTCTAGAAGAAGTCTTTGTGGTGCCAAAGGTACTATTTACCTGTTTGACTGAGGAGCCCCCACTTTGAGTGAAGAATTCCTGCTCTAGGCTTAAGTCTGCAAATGCCATTTTCAAGTTTAGGGTAGTGTTTCTGCTTTTGACCTCAGCCACATTTGTGCTTGGTTAGAGATTGCTAGTTATATGAGAGACAGACAAATTATCTTTCGTCTAGAACGACATGAAACTCCCTCATGCTGAACTATGCGAAGGAAACTTCAGGCTAAAAGAAGGCATCAGACAAACACATTTAAAATGACCCTGGGACTACTTCTGTTTTATTTGCAGGAAGAAGATAATCCTCATCTCTCCCTGGACTTGTATAGATGTTCTGCACTCTTTATCAACCACCTAGGTAGCACTCTAAGATTTTACATGAATATTTCACATTTGTTATCTCATTTACCCCCATAACAACCATTCATGTCAGATATTATTGTACCATGTCATTACACTTTATGAGAGCACTGTGGTTGTGGGCTAGTGCTAATCTTCTGTTCTATTGTTAGAATCCTGGACTGCGATTCAAAAGTTCTGGGTTCTAACCCCTCTGCGACCTTCTACAAGTCGCTTTCTCTTTCTGGCCCTCGATCTCTCCATCTGTAAAATAGAAGAGATGCGGGGTAAACTAGACGAACTTCAATACCCCCCATCCTGGTCAGCCTCTTGCAACTGCTTGTCTCTGTTCGCAATGTGACCAGAGAGACTTTTAAAAAACACTGCTGAATATCCAGGACAGCAGTACCTCTCCCCAGTATTTGCCACACTGATGGTAAATGAGAACTACTGTCTCATTAGTTTTACATCTGAAAGAACAACATGCCCATAGTCATTCATTACACACGGCACTGTGACAATAATTTTTTTAATGTAGAAATCCTGATTGGTTCAAGTAAAGAAATGCTTGAGAGAAAGTTCAAGTTTTGAAACTGCTAATACCTTCCTGCGATGGTGTGTGGGACGCAGTGGGGGTAGGGAAGAGTAAGCCAGACAGTTCATCTTAGGGGTAACCTCTTTGGTTTATGTAAAATATATGACTCAAAGCAAATTCATTCTTGTAGGCTGCCATGCCTGAAGGAGGACGAAGCTGCGCTCACAAGAGATTGAGATGTTCATACAATTAATCAGCTACGTCTTTGTGTTGTGTATCACGATGTCTAATTTCCAGAGGAAAGATCACTTTCAAACCACATAAATGATGATGCTTTTGGGAAAAAAGACAGCAAAAAGGAAAACCCATCTCTCCTCAATGTAGAGATTTCACTATGAACTCACCTATTGTTTTTATTTTACACCCACAGTCTTGATGCTTATTATCTCTGAAATCATTTCAGTTTCCAAAAATTATTTGAAACACTCCTACATCTGGGGCTTTTGATAAACAGTCCAACTTCTACAGACAGAAACAGTTGTGCATGTGTGTGTGTGTGTGTGTGTGTGTGTGCAAACGCATGATGTGTTTAAGAGACAGAAGGATGAGTTTAAGGGAGAGGGAAAAAGTGATGGCACCCTTCTGAGCTACACAGACTGGACACCTGTGAAGACCTGAGTAGGTTTCACTGTAACACACAAAGACGTCTATAAGCATGGGTCTTCCCTCCATGGATCTCTCTCTTGAGACTGCAAGAAACTTTGGGGTAATTTTACTCTGATGCTAAGAATACAAATCATGATGAACGTTTTGAGCACTTACAATGTTCCAGGAAATTTTCTAAGAGCTTTAATACACGTGAAATCACATATTACTCACAAGTCAATGAGGTTGATACTATTCTTATCACATTCTACAGATGAAAAAAAAAAATAATCACAGAGAAGTAGGCTCCCAATCACTGGCTTAATCACAATGAATTAAAATCTTGCCTGACAACCATCAAGACTGGAGAGGCCACTTCCTGTGGGAGGAGCTTTCAGTGAGATGGAATCTCTCTCCTCTCAACTACCTCCAGCTTTCTCATGGCATTGAAGCCACTGCCTTAAGCTACAGTAATCTGTGTGCCTGTTAAATCATCTCTGGGAAGATCCTAAAGTCCTTATGATCAGGGTAGTATTAAAATTATCCTTGTTTTACCACAGCCATGGCAAAAGTGCCTGGCACTGCATAGGCATTTTAGGAGATACTAGTTGAAAAAGTGAATGAAGAAACCCAAGTTTCAGACCTGAGTTTGCACAATCATGTTAGAAAAATTGATACAGACAGCTCTTCAGGACCAAAGCTGGCTAAATCTTGAGACAATGATCTGTGACTATTAAAATAAAACATGTTATTTGTTTTTAATCCCTGTAGAGGTTTCCTCTGAATTCATCTTCACCTCTTGGATGGTTATGGTGGGGGCCCTGTCTATCTGGCCTGAAAAGTAGATTTTAAAAGAAATACTGTAATGAGAGTGAAAAAGCTTAAGTCATGTCAAGTTCTGAAGTTTGTCGTATACACCTTCATTGCTCATCCTGAAGTTAACTTTTTATAGGTTAAATTGATACCATTCTTATTAGCTTTCCTTTTCCTTTTAGAAATAGAGCAGAATCCCATCTAGAACACAGGTTAAACCTCACCTCCAAAGCATCTCAAGACCATATAGGAAAACTGAGATGTAATGAGATGCCTCTGATAAAAGTGTGATCTTATAACGAAGGAGCTCCTTAAAATAGATAATCCCCCAAAGTCACCCACTTTAACCCTCTCGTTTAGCAGATAGGGATAATGTGGCTCAGAGAGAGGAAATGAGCTGCCAAAGGTACCAAATCAATTTAATAATAATAAAAAAGAGAATACACTCAAGACAGGGAACTCTTAGATGAGACTCTTCCCTTTTATTGATACAGTTTGCTATCCTTCATAACTGGGTTACAAGTTTCAGTGATTCCTAGAATAAAACAGATTACATTTGAGGTAAAAGTTTGATTGGAGTTCAAGGACATCCTCAGGCTTGGGCAAGACTAATCTTAAGGGCCTGCATGGTGGGAGAGGGTGGGTCTCTATTTTTGATCACATACTAAACATTTGTACCTACCAAACCACAGCAGGATAAATTAGTTGGTTGGCGTCAAAAGAGCATGAGTCACCATTCTCACCAGCAATAAATCTGATTTCTGGCACAGAGGAGATCAAATTCAAAATGACAGCTGAGATCGGAGTATGTTGGCCTCCCTCCATCCATGGTTCTTCTGCCCATGTCCCTGCTGGAAGAAAATGTTACTTTACTTCACAGTGATGGTGGAGGCTTTTAGAGTAGCCATGATCTTGTAATGCTGCTGGTAGCTAAAAAGCCATCAAAAGAGAGCAGTGCCTGAGCAGATGGCAATGACCAGCAGGTGAAATCTTAGCCTCGTCCATCGCTCGCTACCTGACTTTGAACATGCACATGTCTCTGAGGGCTGCACTGCCCCCATGTGAAATTTGAAGAGTCTGGGCAGGGGATGTGCAGAGTGCCCTCCACTTCAAGGATTCACTGAGGTCATGAATGGATCGACTCCTCCTTTCCTGAGTGTGGTTCTGGGAGTCCTCAGGAAAGCAGCCACTTGGAGACATGTGGTTTCAACTAACAGTCTTGACTTCAAGGATTGCATTTACTCCAACCCTTGCAGCCATTTGGGAGCTGGAAACATATGGACTTGAAGTTCAAAGAATGGACTCTGTTCCAGTCTCAGCCCTACAACCTAGGTGATCTTAAACAACTTCAGTTCTCTTTCTGAACCTCCGACTCTTCCTCTGAAGAGTCCAGGCAATGATACCTATTTCATTGAATTGTCTTGTGGGTCAGAAGAGATTTTACATGTCAAAGTGCTTATAACCTGAAAAGCATACGGGTTTTGTGGGGGAGGATGAGGATGGAGATGTAGATGAGGGGTTAAGAACAGTTTTTGATTTTCCATAGAGATACAAATGAACTGTAGGTTCAGGGTCAGCAAGTAAGGGCAGAGACTGAGACATGCTGGCTGAGTGCTCTGCTCACCCTGAGCATCACCCCAGTTCTCCCTTTTCACCGTCACCCCCGTCTCCCCAGTACAGCAGAAAGTGTCACCCGTCTTACGTCTTGCGCCTCCCTCACCCCCACCCTCCTCACTGCAGACCCAGCTGGAGTGTCAAATCAAAACCCTTGTACAGATATTTCACCCTCACTTCTAGACCGTCTAAAAGAAAACAACAGAGGCGCTCCCTCCGCCTACACATTTCCCTTTGTTTTGAGGGCTATGGCAGCCTGGTCCTGTGGCAGTTAGAGCTCCCAGCGAGAAAAGCAGCTCCATCTCTGAGTCTTCTCTTGGCACACTCGAGTTCTGGGTGTTCAGCAGGTGACCTGGCATTTTCCTAGGGCTAAGTAAGGCATGATGGTATCCAGTAGGCATGACACATGAGGTGGAAGACAGGACTTTTCATGTGGATCCACAAGCTGATGGAGCTGCAAAGGGCATTAGGAACTATCCATTTCAACCCCCTGTTGGTTCAGTTCAGTTCAGTTCAGTTCAGTCGCTCAGTCGTGTCTGACTCTTTGCGACCCCAGGAATCGCAGCACGCCAGGCCTCCCTGTCCATCACCAACTCCCAGAGTTCACCCAGACTCACATCCATCGAATCAGTGATGCCATCCAGCCATCTCATCCTCTGTCGTCCCCTTCTCCTCCTGCCCCCCAATCCCTCCCAGCATCAGAGTCTTTTCCAATGAGTCAGCTCTTTGCATGAGGTGGCCAAAGTACTGGAGTTTCAGCTTTAGCATCATTCCTTCCAAAGAAATCCCAGGACTGATCTTCAGAATGGACTGGTTGGATCTCCTTGCTGTACAAGGGACTCAAAAGAGTCTTCTCCAACACCACAGTTCAAAAGCATCAATTCTTCGGCTCTCAGCTTTCTTCACAGTCCAACTCTCGCATCCATACATGACCACTGGAAAAACTATAGCCTTGACTAGATGGACCTTTGTTGGCAAAGTAATGTCTCTGCTTTTCAATATGCTATCTAGGTTGGTCATAATTTTTCTTCCAAGGAGTAAGCCTCTTTTAATTTCATGGCTGCAGTGATTTGGAAACCTAAAAAACAAAGTTTGACACTGTTTCCACTGTTTCCCCATCTATTTCCCATGAAGTGATGGGACCAGATACCATGATCTTCGTCTTCTAAATGTTGAGCCTTAAGCCAACTTTTTCACTCTCCACTTTCACTTTCATCAAGAGGCTTTTTAGTTCCTCTTTACTTTCTGCCATAAGAGTGGTGTCATCTGCATATCTGAGGTTATTGATATTTCTCCCGGCAATCTTGACTCCAGCGTGTGCTTCTTCCAGCCCAGCATTTCTCATGATGTACTCTGCATATAAGTTAAATAAGCAGGGTGACAATATACAGCCTTGACGGACTCCTTTTCCTATTTGGAACCAGTCTGTTGTTCCATGTCCAGTTCTAACTGTTGCTTTCTGACCTGCATACAGGTTTCTCAAGAGGCAGGTCAGGTGGTCTGGTATTCCCATCTCTTTCAGAATTTTCCACAGTTTATTGTGATCCACACAGTCAAAGACTTTGGCATAGTCAATAAAGCAGAAATAGATGTTTTTCTGGAACTCTCTTGCTTTTTCCATGATCCAGCGGATGTTGGCAATTTGATCTCTGGTTGCTCTGCCTTTTCTAAAACCAGCTTGAACATCTGGAAGTTCACAGTTCACGTATTGCTGAAGCCTGGCTTGGAGAATTTTGAGCATTACTTTACTAGCATGTGAGATGAGTGCAATTGTGCGGTAGTTTGAGCATTCTTTGGCATTGTCTTTCTTTGGGATTGGAATGAAAACTGTTGGTTACAGATGCACAAACTGAGCCCTAGAGAAGAGAAGTGATGTGTAGTGTCGTTTAGAAATTTAGAACCAGAAGGATCTGTAAGGACATCTAAATCAAATTCCTTGTTGTATGGATGAGGAAACTGAGGTTCAGCAATGCTAACATAAGTGCTCCAGAGTTAAGGAATTAGTTCCCATCCCACAACCTGTGGTTCAAAGGTCAGATCTAATTTCGTGGGAATCGTACATAAAATATATAGTATGGAAACTGTATGTGAAATCTAGCTTCTAAGACTATGTAGATCAAGCAATAGGTTATTATATTCATGTAAATTTGGGGAAATAAATTTATATCCATATTTTAGAATTCCCACTTTAGTTTATGAGATTCATCATGTGTTCCTGGGTAGAGGATGTGATGAAGGGCATAATTAAATTTATGTTAGTGGTTTAGGATATATGGATATAGGCAAAAAAATAACTACTAAGAGTTACTTTTATTCCAATTCTGAGGCCTAAGGGAGCCATGCTGCTGCTAAGTCGCTTCAGTCGTGTCCGACTCTGTGTGACCCCAGAGACAGCAGTCCACCAGGCTCCCCCATCCCTGGGATTCTCCAGGCAAGAACACTGGAGTGGGTTGCCATTTCCTTCTCCAATGCATGAAAGTGAAAAAATAAAGTGAAGTCGCTCAGTCATGTCCGACTCCTAGCGACCCCATGGACTGCAGCCTACAAGGCTCCTCCGTCCATGGGATTTTCCAGGCAAGAGTACTGGAGTGGGGTGCCATTGCCTTCTCCGAAAGGAGCCATATAAGTGTCAATTTTCTAACACCAGAAAGCAGTTTATCTGTGATGGTTCAAAGTTAGGCCCTACTGAGTGAAAGTTAAGTCTAGAAACAAAAGAATCTGTATGAGTATTGGATCTAAAGCATATTACTTACTGAGTGTTTGTCTCACTTTGGGGCCAGACCACTGTTGTGTTTGTAAATGTGTAACAACTGGCTTTAAGTGGGATGGGAGTGGTAAGGGGCAAGTCCCATTTGTTGTGTTTTCCAATATCCTTGGTAGAGATGTTCCCACTTAGACCACTCTCAAGCTACCAGTGCAACATTGTTGAATGTGTCATTTGAAAGAGATGCACAGCAGTAGGTAATCATTCTAACATATGGATAAAAGCAATATTAACAACCTCAAGAACATATATGATAACAACATTTCATAAAATAAATAGGAAGTGATGAGTTTTGAGTATTTTCTACCATTGTTTTTAATGTTTATTTAATGTTTTTATTTATACGTTTATGTGATTTAATTTTTAATCAGAACTGTGCTTTCAACCACGTTGCCAAATTGCTGATCATTTAATAATCAACTCTTGTAATCTGGAGCAAGTTAGCAAACCTCTGGGCCAAACAGGTCTGAGTTTGAATCCTGGTCTACCATTCTGCCAGCTATGCGATGTTGGGTGAGGTTTAAAACTCCTTTGAGCTTTAGTTTTTTCAGCTGTGGATGGTGACAGACTACCAGTAGCTTCGTGGGTTTATACGTGACGTTCAAACGAGATAATGCTTAGCACAGTAGCTCTGTGTAAACACCCCACAAATCACCAGCAGCGCACCACGCCAAATTCATGCGCTCAATAAACATTTTGCAGGAATGTGTTTTACGAGTACTATCGGTGGTACACGAACTTCAGAGTTACATGCTAAGGGGGTTCAGAATACCTCAAACATGACTCTTACCCTGCTCTCAAAGAATTTATAGCCTAAAAGAATGGGATATACTGGAAGCATAATCCACAGCAAGTACTGAGCAGATCATAAAAGAACAAAGAGCTTGGGAAGGGAGAGAAGGAAGAATTCTTGGAGGCAACTGCAGTTGAGCCATAGCTGTTAGAACAGACCTGTACATACAGAGGTGTCCCGGAAGGAAGGTGCCAAGAAAGGAGAAGAAAGGGAGCAAAAGCAAGGATGAAGGAACATGGAGAGGGAGGAGTAGAAGGTTTGGCGGAACAAGGTGTATAAAAAGGGGTGCTGGAGAGACTGTTGGAAAGGCAAACAACCTCTCAATCACGTTAGTCTTGAATGCTGAGGAATTTGGTTTCTGCTCACTTAGCTAATCATGAGCCTGGGGAAATGTCTTCCTCTGACACAAATTAGGTATTTGGATTACCAATCATGTTATGTGAAATATTTGTTCACTAGATACATTTTTGTGGTCACTGTTCTTTCCTTGAACAAGAATTGTTAAGGGTTAACCAGATAGTGAAAGGCATTTTTAAATAAAGTTCCTCTGTGGAGAAAAAAAGTCTTGTATTCAGGGATAGAAGGTGGCATTACACTCCCAGTTGAAAACAAAGTCATTATTGAAAGCCTTTGATAAATATTAGGAAGGCTTAAGCCAGTGGCAGTATTTCATGAGTTTTGAATTGTCTGCTGGGTCCCTCTTGCATTATGCTTCACACACACAAAAAGTCATATGACCTACATCTTTATCTGCTCCCGTCTTCAGCTTCTATATATAGGCTTCGGTTATGAATGTTTTTTCCTATGAAAAGGTCAGACCTTGCACATGTACCATCAATGCAAAGACCTGCTTATTAAAAAGCAGGCGGGCGAGTTTGTAAAAGTCATTGAAATAATATTGATGTGGGCAAAAGCTTGGCAGCTTGCTGAAAAAAAATAGCCTCCAAACTTTCTCAGAGGGAAGGTGGGGGAAACCTTTAGCTCATGATTACAGAAGCATTTTTTCCTTCAGGCTACAGCACCCTGTGGCTGTCCGTGGCACCCATTTACAGAAGCAGGCTGGGACACCCCCACCCCCAGCTTTCTCTTGTGCATGCGGGTGCACAGCCTCACCTCAGTAAGAGAGACACCAAGCTCCGTTAACTCCTCCTCCACACCTCAAACCCCCATGGAACATCTGGAGGTGAGGCTGGGGAAGGCACCTCGCTCGGTCAGAGAGATGCAAACCCAATTTGGGGTTTCCGGTTGTACGCACAGTACAGCAGCCACCTTTGGCCAACATTGCAACACCAGAGAGAATCAGAGGAGAGTTGAACTCTTACTTTTAAGCCAAAAGTTCACAGATTCAAATACCCCTCTAATGTCAGCAGCTCCCGGAGGCTAACCTTTGAGTCTGAATACTCTGATAAGATCAAGTTGCTTTAGGAAAAAAGCCTGCCTTCCATTTGGTTCCTTTCTCAACAAGGTCAAGCTCTTTCTTGGAATGAAATTATTTACTAACTGATGTGAACCAGAATGGGGTGCTCTCTTTCTTTCACAGAAAAGAAACGGAAGTTTAAGAGGTTAAGTGACTTGCCCAAGTTCACTCAACACGTCAGACTCCTGTTGATTCAACATGTGGACAAGGAACCAGCCACATGGGACGGACAGCATTGTCATAGAAAGTGGTAGATGCCATTTGCCTGTCTTCAACTGGTTAATATCCATCTGCCAAGACAAACTTTCCAGGGGACCTTATAGACCTAAAGATCACCAGATTACAGTGAATCAAGTATTAAACTGAAGCTCAGAAGAACCTTATTATGGTTTTAGATCAGAAGCTACCAGACACTTATTTATTCACTCACTCATTTATTCATTTGATCGATATTTATTGAGAACATGCCAGGCCTAATTCTAGGCACTGAGAATCCAGTGTAACAAACCAAAACATAGCTCTGACTCATGGAACTTGGGCTGCTGACCACTTTTGAATACATTGCAGATTCTTTATATAATTTTTATTTGCTCACTTCTTCATCCCCCTCATCTGCCCCTTAGAGTGTAGGCCTCTCAGAAGAGTAGGCATGCCTAGCCCACTTGTAAATCTCACTGCCTGGCACCCAGTAGGTATTGGTTGCAGGAATGGTCTGAGAGGTCTCTCCAGTAATTCACTGAAAAGAGACAGAGGCTTCTTAAGAGGAATTAGAATTGAGATTCATTTGGGACACTTCACCTATTTCCTGACTAGCAAAGTGATTCCGGAAGCCCAGCACTTGGCCTTCAGCTACAGAGGCCCATAAACAGTAGCTCCTTCTTTCCTTCCAGCTCTAAACTCTTTGTCTCCCCCACTTGGCTGGACTTCCTCCCCCGAAATGCTAAGTTTGTCTGTCTCTCTAGATAGTCCTGAGCTTCCCAGATCCAGCCCCTTCGAACCCCCATAAAGTTCCCTTACTGTCACCTAATGCAGGTTTTAGGCCCAAGGGGGATGAACAACATGGTGATACTGAGATAAAGACATTCTTGCTTGTGTGCATGCTAAGTAGCTTCCAGTTGTGTCCAACTCTGTGCAATCCTATGGACTGTAGCCTGCCAGGCTCCTCTGTTCACAGGATTCTCCAGGCAAAGACATTCTTAGGTTTGAACAAAACAAAGCCGACTCATTCTAGCAGGAGGAGCTGTCCAAGGATAGAGCAGGCTACCTTCTGGGGTGAGAATTCCCCATCACCTGAGGGGTCTACCAGAGGCAGGACCACCTCCTCAACAATGAAGTGGGAGAGTCAAGCATGGGATGGAGACATGTCACTTCTAACATCCCTTCTACCTAGTCTTCTGGGAACACCTCTCCATTTCTTCACCATTATGAGTATCAATGATGTACTAAATTCCTGAAATTTCAGCCCCCTTTTTCCCTGAGGAGGGGTCCAACTTGAAAGATTAACTTTCATCTAACTTCATCTTTACCAGGACACAGATTATGGTAATGGTGGTGGTCAAAGATGAATGGGTTTCTTCCCTTTTATTAGTTTAACTCTCTTAAAATTCCACTTTTGATGCATTGCTCACTTCCTCTGAAACCTTCATCATTCTCTGTCAGTTCCAGGCTAAACTCTGATCACTGCAGCCTGGCCTCCTAGATCTTTCACCATCAGGCTCCAACACCTCGCCTTTTCAGCCTCACCTTGAACTACTGTTTATCCACTACCTTGTTCCTAGGGTGATAAATGCAAAGCCTCTTCATCTTTTCCATCTCCACATTTTTCTTTACATTATTCCAATACCAATCATATTTGCAGCGTCTATTTCCCTATTCCTCGGAGTGTTTCCTCATTTGCTATGCTCCTGTGTCCTCATCGTCATGTGCCCACTGTTCAGTCTAGCTGTCAGGCCAGGTTTGTTGGCTAGAATTTACTTGAATTAGAAAACATTTTTCCGTGCAGAGAGGCAGAAGGTCACATTGGTGACTCCCTTGCTGTGAGTCCTTGCTTTGTCACTTCCTGGTGGGGTGATTCTGACCTAGTTACTTAAACTCCCAGGGACTCCATTTCCTCATCTGTAGAATGGGAACGTTAACCCCCACCTCATGTCATGGGGTTTAAATGAGTTGGCTTTAATGAAGTGCTTACTTAAGTGACTGGCACACACTTAAGGGGATATCAATTCATTGTTTAAGGTGCCCTTTTATTTCTCCCTCTTTCATGAATATTAACTTTATTTTCCATGTATAAAGCACTTCAGAATTTACGAAGACCTTTCATATGTGTTTTCACATTTAATCATCACAGTAGTAAGGGAGGTAGGTGTCATCCCCGGAGAGTTTTGGGGACACAGGTAAAAGCAGGGGGAGGGAGACTGTGACAGGAACTCAGAGATCCTGGTTCTCTGTCCTGAATGTATTCCGCTTCAATATCTGGCTCTCAGTCTTGCCCAGAGTTCTGGCTATGACACTGTCCAGGCTGTTGCCAGATAAACCTCAACCCCGCCCTGAGGGTAGGGTCCGTGGAGACCCAGAGTGCTGTCCTGCAGAGCCTCAGTACTCTGAGGAGTACTCTGAATGCCTGGATCAGGCTTTGTCTTGTCTCAGCGGTGAAGGGGTTTACTAGCTCCAAGCACTCCCTGGAGACTTTGCGGTTTCATTTCATCTCTGCTGCAGATTGTTCTGTGACCTTTGCTCCATCTCTGTATGCAAACCTTTCTCACTGCAGGCCACCAGGTAATGCAGCCACAGAACAGAACACCCAGGTTAGACGGGATCGTGGAGATTATAAAGTCCACTTCCCCAAAACTGTTTTACAAGTGAGAACATGGAGCTTCAAGGAAGGAAATTGCTTGTCCAAAGATCCCTCTAGTTCAGGTGGTCCTTAAGGCAGGGTCATATTTAGGCCTAGGAGAAATAAGGACTTCCAGATGTTCAAGCTGGTTTTAGAAAAGGCAGAGCAACCAGAGATCAAATTGCCAACATCCGCTGGATCATGGAAAAAGCAAGAGAGTTCCAGAAAAATATCTATTTCTGCATTATTGATTATGCCAAAGCCTTTGACTGTGTGGGTCACAATAAACTATGGAAAATTCTGAAAGAGATGGGAATACCAGACCACCTGACCTGCCTCTTGAGAAACCTGTATGCAGGTCAGGAAGCAACAGTTAGAATTGGACATGGAACAACAGACTGGTTCCAAATAGGAAAAGGAGTACCTCACGGCTGTATATTGTCACCCTGCTTATTTAACTTATATGCAGAGTACATCATGAGAAATGCTGGGCTGGAAGAAGCACAAGCTGGAATCAAGATTGCCAGGAGAAATATCAATAACCTCAGATATGCAGATGACACCACTCTTATGGCAGAAAGTGAAGAGGAACTCAAAAGCCTCTTGATGAAAGCGAAGGAGGAGAGTGAAAAAGTTGGCTTAAAGCTCAACATTCAGAAAACTAATATCATGGCATCTGGTCCCATCACTTCATGGCAAATAGATGAGGAAACAGTGGAAACAGTGGCTGACTTTATTTTTGGGTGCTCCAAAATCACTGTGGATGGTGGTTTCAGCCATGAAATTAAAATACACTTACTCCTTGGAAGGAAAGTTATGACCAACCTAGACAGCATATTAAAAAGCAGAGACATTACTTTGCCAACAAAGGTCTGTCTAGTCAAGGCTATGGTTTTTCCAGTAGTCATGTATGGATGTGAGAGTTGGACTATAAAGAAAGCTGAGCGACGAAGAATTGATGCTTTTAAACTGTGGTGTTGGAGAAGACTCTTGAGAGTCCCTTGGACTGCAAGAAGATCCAGCCAGTCCATCCTAAAGGAGATCAGTCCCGGGTGTTCATTGGAAGGACTGATGTTGAAGCTGAATACTTTGACCACCTGATGCAAAGAACTGACTCATTGGAAAAGACCCTGATGCTGGGAATGATTGAAATTGGGAGAAGGGGATGACAGAGGATGAGATGATTGGATGGCATCACCGACTCAATGGACATGGGTTTGGGTGGACTCCAGGAGTTGGTGATGGACAGGTAGGCCTGGCATGCTGCAGTTCATGGGATCGCAAAGAGTCGGACACGACTGAGCAACTGAACTGAACTGAACTGAACTGAACTGAACTAAGGACAGGACCCTTGCTTTCAGGAAACACAAAGTCTAGTAAACTATGTTCTACTCATTGTCTCCAGTGTCTAATCCAGAACCTAACACATAGTAGGTGCTCCATAAATGCTTCCTGAGGAAATGAGTGATGAATAAATGAATGTCACTGATCAGTCACTGGATAAGCTGGCCCTAGACCCAGGGCTCCAAATTTCCAAGCTGGGGCTCCCCTCTGCTCATGCTTTCCACCTCCCCCATTCAGACTCAAGTCATAGGTTTGAGAAACAGCTTGGAAACATGGCCAACATTGTTGCAAATAGTCCTGCCCATCATGTTTATTAGGGAGTCACAGGTGGACTCCCAGTCATCTTGGAGAAGAGTTTGAGCTCCCTCTTTCTCCCGGAGAGATGGAAGCTAAGCAAAGAGGCAGAGATGCCATGGAAAATCAACATCCACAGACCCAAGACTTGCCCTGTGGGAGACCATCACTGCCTAGAATGTTCCCATGCCTTTGTTGCCCAAACAGAAACTAGTATATGATACATATTGGTTCATGATGGGTATCTTAACATGTTTCCTATTTTTCCTTGATTTCACTCATTTCATAGAGTGTCCAAGCTATAAGGTGCTTTAGTGATACCTAAGCTTAACAATCCCTTTATAGGACAGGTGGAACATCAGGAGTCTAGAGGGGGAAATTGAGTGGCTCATCATCATACAGCACATCAGCAGCTCAGACTAACCTGGAAGCCAGGCTTCCTGAATTCCAGTTTAGAGAGTCTTTCCATGCCCCATACTGCTAGACTCAGCATTAAGCCAGGAGACTATCTACTGTCAGATTCTCAAAAGTGCAGGTTCCATATGACTTACCCATCTCTCCTGTGCTGCTGGCATGGTGTTTTGATTTCACAGAAACTCTTCTTTGCTCAACACTGTGAAGTTCTCAAAGGGTTTTCTTGTTCATTATGAGTTCCATTTTACAGACTGGGGAGCCTCAGGTGATCCAAAAGGCCAAGGGCTCATGGCCTTAGAAGAATGGTGGAAGGACTTAAACCTCAGTGTTCCGACAACTAGTCTGTGCCTTTCCTCTACAAGCATAAGCAATTAAGTCACTCCTTGATGAGCAAGTGAATGAACAATGATAGGATGGATGCATGAATTAATGAATTACAAACATAGAAATCAACCAATCACTTTTTAAGAAACAAATTTAAAGAAAAAACCTCCAGCCCCTCACTCTGCTTGGATCCATGGTAACTTGCTGCAGCTCCCTCACCTTTCATTTCTCTCCACTCAACACCTCACATGTGTGCTTAAGGGAAGAAGAAAAACTAACAGCACTAAACCTCCATTCTTTAAGGGGCCAATCATTCCACAAAAGCATGGAGAAAGACATTTTAACCTCTCCAAATATCACCATCCAGAGATTACCAGTAGTTAATATTTTGGTGAGCATCAACTTTTCAGTTTTTTTTTCCAAAGCATATATATAATTTGTTTAATGGATTCATATTGAATCAGTTGCCTAGTAATCTGTTTTTATCACTTAATAAATAAATCACAAATATCCAGTCAGGTCATAAAGGGGTCAAGGGGGAGAAGGAGCATGATACTCTGATCACATTTGATCTGCTGAGTAACACGTAAGTGGTGAAATTCCCAAACACTGCTTTCCATCAATCATTTCGAGAGCCCAGTGAAGCCCTATTGCTGGGCTCTGCCTAGGCCTTCCTGCCTCTAAGATGGCCATGGCTCTGACATTGTTAGTTCAGTCACTCAGTCCTGTCCAACTCTTTCTGACCCAATGGACTGTAGCACACCATTAAGATGTGAGTAACTAAACCAAAGGTCCGTCTAGTCAAAGCTATGGTTTTTCCAGTAGTCATGTATGGATGTGAGAGCTCAACTACAAAGAAAGTTGAGCACTGAAGAATTGATGTTTTTGAACTGTGGTGTTGGAGAAGACTCTTGAGAGTCCCTTGGACTGCAAGGAGATCAAACCAGTCAATCCTAAAGGAAGTCGGTCCTGAATATTCGTTGGAAGGACTGATGCTGAAGCTGAAACTCCAATACTTTGGCCACCAGATGCAAAAAACTGACTCATTGGAAAAGACCCTGATGCTAGGAAAGATTGAAGGGAGGAGGAGAAGGGGACGAAAGAAGATGAGATGGTTAGATGGCATCATCGACTCAATGGACATGAGTTTGGGTAAACTCCGGGAGTTGGTGATGGATATAGAAGCCTGGCTTGCTGCAGTCCATGGGGTCACAAAGAGTTGGACATGACTGAGAGACTGAATTGAATTAAAACAGCTTGGAACACCATCCTTCAATTCGCTAACCTCTTTTATACACACACACACACACACACACACACACTCTATTACATGTCAGTCAGTGTTCAGACAGAGAGGGAGACATCACAGGTCTTGCATGATATTTGTAACAACCCTGGAGAAAAAGCAGGGCTCACTTCATTATTTTAGAGATGGAGAAATTAGGGATCAAGGAGATTACATGTACCTGCCAGGGATTTTTGTAATACTTTTTTTTTTTTAATTATAGCTTCAGAAATAAAATAAGTCAACAGCAATGAGCCAGTGTTTAGAGGGGAATTTCTTACATTTGAAGATGAGCAGAGAATTTATTCTGCTAATATTTATAGTGGAGTGGAGGCTTGAGCTCATTTCTGATCTTTCATTCCAGACTTTTCTTTCTACCATGCTACACTGCCTTCCTGACTTAAAACAGGTCTGAAAGGTTGAGCGATTTTAGTTCACTGCATAGAAGAGAGTACACATATGTGAGCGTGCCCCACCTCGACCAGCATGAGTGCTGACGGTGCATTCTGTGGCCTCTGTGGATGGGCTGGCGGCCTGTCACATCTGTAAACGAGGTTTAATTTGATTAACGTGGGCCACTGGTCAGGACAACCTCCCCTG
This sequence comes from Bubalus kerabau, assembly GCF_029407905.1. Lineage (NCBI taxonomy): Eukaryota > Metazoa > Chordata > Mammalia > Artiodactyla > Bovidae > Bubalus > Bubalus kerabau. The sequence goes on along the minus strand of NC_073625.1, from coordinate 125,816,743 downwards.
CTCAGTGAGGTGCGGGCCACTGGACATGGCTGGCTGGAGGGCCAGAGAGAGGTTGTGATTCATTTCTGCCCCAGGCACCCACCTGGCCGGCCTGGTGCAAGGCTGTGGGACCAGGGGAAAGTGAGAGGCTGCAGGCGCCCTGCCTGTGAGCTGGGGCTCGGGAGTAATAGCGAGAAGTGGGGTGAGAGTAGCAGCTGCTGAGGTTGATATTTATATAATGACTCTCTGTGTTCAAGGCAGGAAGTGAAACCAAGGTTCTGCTGAGACACTTTCCTTCCCCCACACCGCTGCCCACGGGCGGCTCCAGAGAGATGACATGGGGAGAGCCTAGCGAGCTATGTCCAAGCGTGTACAGAGACGGGCGTGCCAGGCTCATCACCGGGATGTCAAAGCTAAAGCTCTGCCGCCCGGTCCCAGAGACGACCCTCCCCCTTGGGGTTCTGCCTTGAGCCCTTCTTTCTCTAGTTCCGCTTGAGGGTGAGGAAAGTCCTGCCATTCTCCTGCAGCTTTGCAGGAATGCTGTGAGGGTGCACAAGATAATATCTCTAAACCCAGGGCAACCATGCCTCACGGTGGAATTAGCATCAAGATCTTTATTACATTTCTGTGACCATCACCTGTGGTTCCTAGGGACAGTTGTTCCCTGACCTTTCTATCTGCCTCAGGCAAACTTTCTGCCTCTCTCATTTGCTTTCCTTTCAAGCCTTTATATCTTTTCAGATTGTCTTGGGCTTCAAAACAAATATTCCCACCCATGCCCACCTTCCATCTTACTTAAGCCTAGGTTTAGGAATTCTGTTCTCATTTCTCTTTTAAAAGAGATATTTTAATACAGATAGGAGACCATCTAGAAAGTCTTTGCTATTCTGCTTCTCACCTATCATGGAGAGTTCACAATGGAAAGGGGCCTTTAAAATGATGTAGTGCCTTGCTTCTCGATGAGGGAAGGACAAGCAGCAGCTGCTTCATTGAGGAGCTTATTTGACCTGCAGGATGCTAGGCCCCACTCTGGACTTACAGAATCAGGATCTGTGTTTTAGAAAGATCTTTAGATGATTCATATGCACCTTACATTTTGAGAACCACTGCCTTAGCCCAAGATGCTCATCACCAGGTGGAAGAAACAAGAGCTCAAAGGTGGAGCTGCACCTGAGCAAGGTCACACAGCAGGAGAATGTTGTCAGGATGGAACTCAGGGAACTGTCCTGTTTAAGTCCCTTTCCTCTGTACAAAGCCTTAGTGGAGCTATATTCCCAATGCCAGCACTATGAAGCTAGCTGGGTAATCACATTCCTCTTTTTCTTTTTTCTCTAAATTTCATTTATGAGTATTTTTACAAGTACTTGACTAATAGAAAATCAATACATATGATTTTTCCATCATCTACTTTGAACCCTTGTCTGGTCTAAGTTGACATTTCTTGTTGCTGAGTTCTACAGAGTCTGATATGTTTATTCAAAGACTGTCCATCTAAAGTTTATTTGAAGGGGAGCTTCTGAGTAGCTGGCAAGGAAAGAGAAATGTGTTATCAGATGTTTCAGCTACCTCAGCTTTGCCCCTCAGTGACCTTGCCAGGAAGAATGATGAATGACAGCGTATTTTAGAATCGCAAAATGACAAAACTGGAAGAGACCTTAGAGATCATCTCATCCAACCCCTTCTGGTGGCAGGTGGGGATGCTGAGCCATAGAGAGAAATGACTCGTTTAGTTTTTTCCAATAAGTTAGTAGCATACTGGGGGCAAGAGTTCAAATCTCTTGCTTATCAATTCAGGGCTCCATGCTATGAACTTTTGTCCACTCCCTCACCAACTAAATGGAATGGACAAACTAAATGAATAAGCCCTCTGGGCCAGAAAGCATCTACTCTAGAATTCTGGAGTAAGTCATGGGTAGAATTGGTGTGCTGTTGTCCAGAATGCACATCCAGTCATTATAAACGGTCACTGAACCGGAAGGAATGCCGCACTGCTGAAGGATTTCCCACCTGGGAAGTATGAAGTACTAAACTTCATTATCGTGTCTGGAATTCACAAGAACAAGTGGGATCTTGAAACTGTAAAACCATAACTTACCGGGAGGAAAAGCAGAAGGACTTTAACAAACCAGTGTTCTCTAGGTTTTAAGCAGAGGACTGTGGAAATTCAATGCTTTCAGTTTTCATAGATTCAAGCTCTCTGTGACTGGATTTTTACATCAGAGAGCAGCTTGATTCCAGAATGGTTTGGCATGATACTATGCCATCTTTCATAAAGATCATGGAAGTAATAATAGTAATATTGCTACAACCTCTCCAAAAAGAGACTATTAACCAAGAAATCTCCAGAAATCAAAAAATCACCCAGAACTGGGGTTTAAGTCATCCTTTAATAAAAGACATGAAAGAAAGAATATAAAGTAGTGATATCTTCACTTTTGCAAATGTCACTGAGCGTTTCTAGTCATCATGGTGCCTCATTTTCAGACTACCTTAATGGTTTCACCGTTAATATTTCATCAGATGCTCAAGATGCACCTGTAAGCTGAGCAGAGCGAGGTCTGTCCCCAATCTGAGACCAGGAAGCCACACTTCAGGGAACAGAATGTCTTTCCAAACCTTACAGTCACTTGAATCCCAGTTGGACTCCAAATCCAGTACACTTTTCATCACATGATATTGTTTCTGGGCAAAGAACTACCATAACACACAATACCTTCTAACATCTGCACACCTCTTCAGAAGTTACAAAGCATCTAGACAGCTCTGTGACATGAGGAAGAAGACAACTAGCTGTTGAGAACCTGCTGTGTGTGACCAGGGCTATATTAGATTCTGTACATAGTTGCCTCATTGAATTATGACCATGACTCTTTGAGGTGAGTGTTATTTTTACTTTCTGCCTATTAGGAAACTGAGCAAGGTTAGGCAACTCGTCCATGGTCACAATGTTCATGGTCTGAGCATGGGTGAACCTTAGATTTGAACCCAGAGTCTATTTGGGTTCAAAGCCTTTCAAGGTGAGTTGTTTCTGTTTATCTCAATGTGACATTTGAGGAAATAGAAATGTTAATCAACCAAAATTGTAGAGTTAATAAATCATAGAGAAAGAATTCAAGCTGGAGTTCTCTGACTTTAAGTCTCAGGGGCATAAAGATCTAAGGAGAATGAGGGGAAAATGTAACAGCTGAGCTTCAGTTTGGGAAAATACAAAGCATTGCTCTTAGATAAATTATTCCTTAATTTCTCTTTATAAAATGATGGACACTAATGTATCTCAGGAGGAGTACATGGCAACCCCCTCCAGTATTCTTGCCTGGAGAATCCCATGGACAGAGGAGCCTGGAGGGCTACAGTCCATAGGGTCACACAGAGTCAGACACGACTGAAGTGACTTATCACACACACACAATGTATCACAAATCAGGAAATGTATTTATTTCTTTCACTTCCATGAATGAGTACTGAGCATAGATGCCATACCAGGTTCTTCTGTCCAAGCTATTTGCATGGATCTTCTCTTTCTTGTTTCTTACCAAATTTTTTTGGAGCATTGTTTTCCCCATTTTCCAAAGGAAAATGAGTGACATGTTCAAGGTCATATAGTTAGTAACTGACAGGGCAGAAATTGAGATCATCGATGACAAATCTGAACTCCAGTAGCTTAAGCTGGGGCATGTGGGTTTCATCAGAATGAGTATGGAAGCCAACAGAAAGACATTATCCTATGATCAAACGATATCAGTGTGTGGGCTCAGGAAAAAGATGCCAGTTCTATTTATGGGTCTTCAAGACAACTTCAGCGGAGCTGGGGGAAGGGCAGAGGGTAGTCACATCATCAAAATGATGGAGCTTGTTGGTAAAAAAGATAGACTTAAAAAAATTAGATTTCCCCAATCAAAAAAAGAGAAGAGTGAGAGAAGATACTATAATGCTTGACAGAATGGAATTGTGTACTTAATCAGTAAGTCTCAGAAAGACAGAACTAATCCCAACCTCCCCTTAACCCAAAGTTTGCAAGAGTTAAATTCAGTGAAAATGAAAGGAAATGTACTTTATATAGTAGGTGGTAACTCAATGAGCCCAGAAGTAGTAATTGGCTAGAGATGGATTTAAGAAGGGATTATTTAAATACAATCATCCGTCTTGTTCTCAACCTAAGTCACTTCAGTTGTGTCTGACTCTTTGCGAGCCTATGGACTGCAGCCTGCCAGACTTCTCTGCCCATGGGATTCTCCATGTAAGAGTACTGGAGTGCCATGTCCTCCTCCAGGTGATCCTCCTGACACAAGGATCAAACCCACTTCTCTTACACCTATACCTCCTGCCTTTGCAGGCAGGTCCTTTACCACTAGCACCACCTGGGAAGCCCATTTAAATATTATGAGGATTCATAAATTCCACATGGGTTTATTAAAAATGTGTGAGCACTTAAGTTGACCTGGCCTAACTTACCACCTCATGGGCATCCACTTGATTGTGCTCAATAGTAAAGAGCTCACTCTCTCCCTTGGTAGAAGATTCCAGCTGTTGAGAGTTCTATACATCCAAAAAGTGTTTTCTTAGGTTTAAACAAAACTTCTCTCTATTTACTATGCTTGTTTTGGCTCAATCTCTGCCTTTGAGATGCTGAACAACAAATCTGTAAACTCTTCCTTTTTATATGCCTTCTGGTGTTAAAATCCAGCTCTTACTCCTATTTGTTGAAGTCAACATCATGATCAGAAATCATATTTAGGCAGAAATTTGGGGGTCACTTTAAAAATTCTAAAGGAAGAGCATAATGTGGCATTTCCAGTTTTGAGAAGGCTAAAGGAAAAAGTATCGGATTGGAAATCAGGAGACCTAGATTCTAGCGTTCTTTGACGTTTTATATGAAGTCCATGCCACTGTGTCTGTCACTAATTAGATTAGTAAACGGATCTTAGAGGGCAGGGACCTCACATTTCTGGACCACAGATTTTTCTCTCTCCTCCTCCTCTCTCTCTTCCTCTCTCTCACACACACATACATACACACACCAAAAAAAGCGTGCGTGAATGCGCACATGTACATCTCTCACTTCTTACCCTTCGGATCCATCTTCTAATTGCCTTTTGCATATCTTCATTTTCACATCCAGCAGGCAGCTTACACTCCGTATGTTCCACACCGAATTCTCTCACACCCGCCCTCACTTCTTCTCGTTTCCAGCTTTATTGAGATATAATTCACAAACAACATTGTGTAAGCTACAGGTTGATTTGACACTTTTATATATTGCAAAATTATTCCCAGCAAAGCATAAGTTGACATCTATATCATGACACATAATTACCATGTCCTTTTTGTAGTACAAAAATCTACTCCCTTTGCCGCTTTCAAGTACATAACAATATTATTAACTAGAATACAATGCTGTACATTAGATCCTCAAAACTTACTCATTTTATGACTAGAAGGTTGTACTGCCTGACCACCCCCAGCCCCTGATAACCATCATTCTAATCTCTGTTTCTGTGAGTTTGGCATTTTTAGAGTCCACATATAAGTGAGATCATACAGTATTTGTGTCTTTCTGTCTGACTTATTTCATGCAGCATAATGCCCTCGAGTTCCATCCATGTTGTTGCAAATGGTTGAATTTTTTTCTTTGGTTTGGCTGAAAAAAAAACTCCATTACATATATCAATCTTCTTTATCCATTCTTCCATTGATGAACACTTAGGATGCTTCCATGTCTTGGCAGTTGTCAATATTGGACCGCAGTTCTCTTAATTATAAGATAAAGAGGTTGAACAAGATAATGTTTATTCTCCCTTCTGTCCATGATTCTCTGGCTTCAGTTTAGTTAACCAGTGGTAGTTGTGAACCACCAATCCACTTATGAAACTCTCTTTAATATATTATCACTAGAAAGCAGTTTCACCAGTCCCTAAAGATGGACCAATACAACTGGGTGGAAATTGCACTGACCTTGATTATTGGACGCTATAATTATTGTCAGCCCCCCATTCCTTGTGAAAGCAAGTTCATGTAAACTTAGAGCAAATATCATCAGACTTTTGTTTCTTTTCAGCTAAACTGCTTATTAGTAGCCAGAGAAAAGTTATTAAGTAGAAAGCAAGCAGAAAAAAAAAAAAGTTAAAAATTTAGTTTCAGATCTTCCCAACACAGGTCTCCTGAATTGCAGGCAGATTCTTTACTGTCTGAGCCACCAGAAAATCCCAAGAATACTGGAGTGGGTAACCTATCCCTTTTCCAGGCGATCTTCCTGGCCCAAGAATTGAACTGGAGTCTCTGAATTGCAAGCAGATTCTTTATCAGCTGAACTACCAGGGAAGCCCAAGCAGCTACAACACACTTGGAATTGTGCTAAGCGTTTTAAAAACAGGTTATCACATTTCAGCTCTATTATAAAGTCTGAGGGAGCAGGAATTTTACATCTTGTTCATTTTTATCTAAGTCTCATGAACATCACCTGGCACACAATAGAGACTCAATAAATATCTGTTAAAATTTTTAAAATAAGCAGTAATATTATAAATCATTAATATTAACAAATTATTGACATCCCTGTTTTCAGATGAAGAAATGGAGGCTCAAAGAGAGAAATTAACAAAAATATTTTAAAAGTTAACAAACAGCAGAGCTGGCATTTGAACCCAGGATTTCTGAAGTCAAGGTTAATGCTCTTGTCAGTAGAGCATAACTGCCTCTCAGCTTAATTATCTTAAAAACCGAAAATAAAATTGGGGTTAATGTCCTCGAAACATAAAGTAAAATTGGTAGAATAAGCATGAATATCTCAATGATCATCTTTCTGCCACTCAAAACCTTCAGCTATAATTGGTGACTATAAGTTCTCTACCCACGAAAGCAACATTGAAGAGATTCAAAAGGATTCTAATAAACGCAAACAAACAAACAGAAACACCTTTCAAACTTCATGGAAATTGCGAGTGACTTTCTTACAGAAGGCACAGTGTCCCCTAAATTCCTGTGGCTCTGGGAACCTGGTAGCTTGAAAGGTGTATGGGATAAAGACGGATGTTGACTGGCAGAGAACAGCTGGTCAGGAATGAATGCCAATGTGACTTGTGAGGGTACCCAGGGGCTCTTCAACCCCGTTATTTTCCTTTTCTTTCCCTCTCCTCCACTCTAGTCTTGCAAGAGGACAGGACGCACGCAGCTCCTGCCCTCAGTCAGAAGATGTGGGTGCTCGCCAAGGTCCCGACAGTTGCTGACTGAAGGACAGACCATGGATAGACGCACAGCCCCTCTTGAGTTTTCCCAGGTGTAAAATAAAGGAGTTAGCTGAAATGGCCCTAGGGCCCCTTTTCTCTGAGAGTTTCCCATCATAGTATCCCTACTCTTTTATGCTCGCCCCTCCAAACAGTGCTGGCGCTGGTGGCCCGGAGCAGCTTTGGGGACTCCCCACCCCTGCCGCGCTGCCAGAGTGTCTGCTGCCAGGGTGTCTCTCCATGCAGCTGCACAACCACAGCTGGTCCTGCACTGCTGACCGCTCTGATTTCCCTATGCAGATGAGGCTATGAATAAGCGAGTTCTGCCCAAAGGGAGAAGGCCCTCCTTCCTCACGTTCTTCTCAGACTTTCACTTTCCCTAACCGAGAGTAGCCAAGGTGAGGCTCCTTTTCCAACATCCGCCTCCCTTAGGGACTCAGTCCTGCCTTTCACCTGCACAGGTAGGACTTGGCTTGGTGAAGGAGGAATTACTTTCCCTTTTTTAGTAAGGTTTCCCATTTCATAGTTTTGTTGAGCCTTCCTGCACACCACACACATACACACACACACACAATCACATGCACATACATACACATAAAGCAGTGTGGGCTTCTTTCTCATTCTGAGACATACACACTGGTCAGTCAATACCCAGTGTCCTTGGAAAAGACAGGCCCTGGTTGCCGCCTATCTGGGCATAACAGTCTCCCGTGCCCTGACCCAATCACATTTGCCTTCCTCGGATAACCTCACGATGTTAACTCATACTTCGATCCCTTCTCACAGACCATTTCTGGAGTCCAGTGGAAGGCCAGCCCATTCTCACAGCCTCTGCTTCCCAAACAAGGTCTCCAAAACATCTTCCCTTATATTTGTCCTTGTCTCCCTTTTCCCTTACTTAGAGTTACTTGTTGCATTTTCCATAGTCCCACAGCCCATGTGTGATACATTCCTACATATACATACACATGTGACCATACGTGAGTGAGTAATTGAGTGAAAGTTGTTCAGTCGTGTCCAAGTCTTTGCGACCTCATGGACTATACAGTCCAGGGAATTCTCCAGGCCAGAATACTGAAGTGGGTAGCCTTTCCCTTCTTCAGGGGATCTTCCCAACCCAGGGACTGAACCCAGGTCTCCCACGTTGCAGGTGGATTCTTTACCAACCGAGCCACAAGGGAAGCCCAAGAATACTGGCGTGGGTAGCCTATTCCTTCTCCAGCGGATCTTCTCGACCCATGTGGTTCATCATGATTACCTGGAACCATGTCATCTTTTTCTGAGTAGACTGTGAACTCTTTGGGAACGAGACTTGCGTCTCGTTGCTACTTTTCGCTGACTTAAGATAAGTACTAAGTGTAGGTGAAGTCAGTAACTTTTGATGCCCCCTTAATTTGCTGGGCACTCTTCTCTTCTATAGTTTCTACCATGGGGAGGACATATAGGGCCATTCAAGGGTTAAATGGAAGCCTTATGATTCCTTGGGTCCCACCCTATGGTACTTCTTTCAGCTTCTGTTGACTTCTCCTGTTACCAAGCAAAAAAACAAACACCGTCGTCTCCCTTGTACCTGTCCATTTGGTCCCCTGGGTTGCTCTCTTGTGCCAGGCTCTTTTCTTTCTGATCCGCCTTTCTTTGAATGTATTTATTTGCATTTCCCTCCACGCGTGCCTCAAAAGGACATTCTCAGGTTAATTTGGGGTTTATGGTTAACTTGATTTGTAGCTTAGGTGGTAGAGTTCTGTTTCCTGTCCCAACAAGCACTGGTTCACTTATGTCTTTATTAATTCATCCAATAACTAAATAGCAATCGAGACATGAGGATAAAAACTTGAAAGTCATCTCTCTCCCGACAGTGAGGTGATCCCAGTCTACCAAGAGAAACTAGACACTCACAGAAATCATGTATAGTACCAGGTAGATGGCAATAGAAGTATAAAAGAAGAGGTGGAGCCATCAGGTATTCAATATATTCAAAGCGTGAGCGATAACTCCCTCCGGAGGGGAGAGGGAAAGGACGAGGAAAGATGTTCACAGAGTGAGGGGTGGCCTTAACGTGAACCTGCGAGAGTGAAGTGGGATTTGCACTCACAGGCAGAGTTGAGCTGCAGGGAAAAAATACAACCAATGTCCGGAGATGGAAAAGTACAGGACTGAGAAGAGTGCATAGTTCAGCCGGGCAGTGTGCTCAGACAGAGCTCTGAGGACTATGGCTCATCACGCAGGCCGGGATGCATGTGGGGTTGGAATGGAGCAGGAGAAGGCTGGAGTGGCGAGACCAGGCGCTTGCAGCCTCCTGGATGAGAAGTGAGAGGGTGGTGGCGGTGAAGATGGGGGAAAGGGAAGGGTGTGAGAAATGTTTCTACAGTCCTGCCTAATGCTTCCAAATCTCCTTGACTAATTCTCCACAGTCACTCATATACCCTTTTTCACTTCAGGCATCACACGACTTACCCTGCCCCCTCTTTGGAAGCTTATCTTTTGATCTTCCAAGTGCGTAACTTTCTGCCCAATTACTTGTCTTCAACCCATCAGAGCAGGTCAACCGCGCAGCTCAGAAGTCTCGCTGTTCCACTTGGCCTAGGCTGCTCCCATCCTCAGCACCCTCATCTGCAGAGGCGGAGAACAACAGCCCACATCTCTGCCCTCACGAGGAGGTTCCGTCAGAAGGTGAAACCCAGAGGGGGACTTAGGCACAGGAGGAAAGAGCAGAGTGGGTGAAATGAACCCTCATGGGGCTTCGTCTTGTGTACTCAACCGGGACTGAGCTTCACCAGATTAAGAGGTTAAAAAAAGCTTAACCTCTTTTACTGGGAGGCCAAGCAAGAACCAAGATGGCAGAGCCTGGGCAGGGGAGGGAGATCAGGAGGAACTAAGAGAGGCTAACATGGGCCCAAGGAGCCAATACAGCAGTGTAACCAGTCCTGGGAGTCCCTGGCAGAGAAAATCAGAACTGGGAATGCAAAGGCACTGCTTTATCTCTACTCAGCAATATGCCTTGGGGCCCTTTCCTTCCTCTGAGCCTCAGTTTTGTTGTCTATAAAACAGGGATTATGACATCCATCTTATCTGCCCCACATTGAGCTGTCTGTAGAGCTAGAGTGAGGTAAGTGAGTATGGAAGCACTTTGAATAGGTAGAGCACTACTTTACGGGCTTGTTCTCATTCAACTCAGACCCCACTCAACAGGATAGGTGGACAGGGTGAGAAGAAATGAACAGGGATGCTTAGAGAGTGGAGGCTGTGGATGCTACTTTTTTCCACATAAATCTAAGGTGATTGGCCCTGTGGAGCATCTAGTCCAGTCTCATTTGACAGATGAGAAACTGAGGCCCAAAATGAGGGACTTCATGGTCCATGGTCCCAAAGTGGGTCAGAGGACAAACTCAGGGTCCAAGGACCCCAGGCCAGTCCTTTTTCAACCCCACATCCCTGGTTCTCCAAATGAAAGCCAGAATGGAGGCCACTCAGTTGCTAAATCACTGATGAATAGCTACATGATTGGAATAAAGGGTTTAGTGTGGGCTGGATGAGACTCTATTTTTTAAACCATTGTGTTTAGAATCCTGGAAAATCAGTTTCCAAGATCCAGGGCATTCACGAGCTGAAATGAATGTTGATGTTTCAAATTCAGGATTGCCTATCCCCTTTCTCTTCTCTTCCTTGGGCATTATTGGGCTCCAGGATAGAGGAAGAAAAAAAGAGTTCTCCTAGGAGGCAGTAACAGACAAGTGTCAAGAGTATAGGAGGTCCCTACCCTCCAATAAACATTCCACATGTACCTCACCCTACTTCGTCTTTCCAATGACACTGCTGCTGCTGCTGCTGCTTCTGGGGCTAAGTCACTTCAGTCGTGTCCAACTCTGTGCGACCCTATAGACGGCAGCCCACCAGACTCCCCCGTCCCTGGGATTCTCCAGGCAAGAACACTGGAGTGGGTTGCCATTTCCTTCTCCAATGCATGAAAGTGAAAAGTGAAAGTGAAGTCACTCAGTCGTGTCCAACTCTTCATGACCTCATGGACTGCAGCCTACCAGGCTCCTCAGTCCATGGGATTTTCAAGGCAAGAGTACTGGCATGGGTTCCAATGACACTAGGTGTAAATAATCTCAGAATGTCCATTTTCAGGTGAAAACAAACACTGGACTTAGATAACTCAAATATCTTGAGTCACAAGTTAGCATCAGGTTCGTACCTAAGGCGTCTCTTTGCCACAGGGAGATTTCTTTCATTTGCAACTTCTGCTCCAAATCTTTCTCACATGAGCTTCTGCAAAGCATTGGAACCACTGAAGAGCATGCTCATTTCACCCATAAGGGTCTATAAAATACTCTCTCCCTGCTTCATCCACTAGCTTGCATGTTTCTGTCTTTTAGTTCATTCATCATTCAGATCAGATCAGTCGCTCAGTCGTGTCCGACTCTTTGCGACCCCATGAATCGCAGCACGCCAGGCCTCCCTGTCCATCACCAACTCCCGGAGTTCACTGAGACTCACGTCCATTGAGTCAGTGATGCCATCCAGGCATCTCATCCTCTGTCGTCCCCTTCTCCTCCTGCCCCCAATCCCTCCCAGCATCAGAGTCTTTTCCAATGAGTCAACTCTTCGCATGAGGTGGCCAAAGTACTGGAGTTTCAGCTTCAGCATCATTCCCTCCAAAGAAATCCCAGGGCTGATTTCTTTCAGAATGGACTGGTTGGATCTCCTTGCAGTCCAAGGGACTCTCAAGAGTCTTCTCCAACACCACAGTTCAAAAGCATCAATTCTTCGGCACTCAGCCTTCTTCACAGTCCAACTCTCACATCCATATATGACCACAGGAAAAACCATAGCCTTGACTAGACGAACCTTTGTTGGCAAAGTAATGTCTCTGCTTTTGAACATGCTATCTTACGCAAGTATTATCTGAGGATGGCACTGGGCTGGGGTTGAGGGGGCTGAAACACACTCTAACTCCCTGATTTTGAGGGCTGGTGAGGGTGCGGAGTCAGGGAGGCTCCAATCAAGGAAGGACAGCTGTGCCACTGAGAGAGGCACACAGGTATGTGTCTGGTGTATCTATCTGGTGAGAATAGAGAAGGAAACACATCTGCACAAGGCGAGGGCTCAGGTGTTCAGGAAGACAAGTGGGATGTGGGATCTGGACTGAGGGTAAAATGCAGGATGAGAAGGGGCTAGAGTTGAAGACAGAAAGTCTGGGTCTGGTGTGTGAAGGATTCTGAGGCTGCACTAAGGTGCTAGTTTTTCCTCGAGACAGCCCAGAGGTAGGTGGTCCCTTGGGTGGCTTTGTCGAGCCTCAGTCTCCCCTATTGTGACCTGAAAGCCTTGAACGTCGCAGTGAGGGTCCTGTGTGAAGGTGAGCAGGACAGAGAGCAATGGCAGAATATGCTGAGCAGCTCCAGGGGAGGATGTGAAAGGAATGCAAATCACAGATATTTATAATTGCAGCAAACTGAGACTGCGGGCCGCCAAGCACTCCCTCTGGAAATCCTGAAAACCTGCCGCTGTGGGGCTGTGCCCAGATCCCAGCTGGAGGCCGACTTCTCTCTTCTCAGCTCCTGCCAGGCTGTTCCTCATACAACAAACACTAAGCTCCCCGGGTAACTCCACCTACAAAGGCGTCAGCTCCGCATCCTTCCATCCTCCCTTTTCAAAAAACCCAGCTGAGTCCTAAACTCCCAGGTTCTGGCAAGTTCTTTTTTAGTCCTCAGTGCTTCACCAGGCAGCCCTGGGAAGGCTAGACTCCCAGAGCCAAGAAGCAGCTGAGAAACAATCTGATTCCCATTAGTCCCCTCATACAGCCCCTCATTGATGGAGCCGCCCCCATGCCAGGCTTGTACCAGGCATCTGAGGAGCTGATAGGCAAGGCTGGGTGGGAACTGACTTCAGAGAGACAGGGAGAACTTCCTATCAAAGAAAGGGAAAGACCAGCCTTTTCTTCTTTTGTTAAATACAAGTGAAACTTCTTTTTCAAATGTTATCTTTTATGGGACCCCATGAGGACAACTGGAAGTTATCTTTCGGTGACTGCCTCAGGTTCTCCAGAGGGATTCTAGACCAGTGCTTCTTAGACTTTAATGTGCATATGAATTCATAATGCATCTGGTTAAAAGGCAGATTCTGATCTAGGGGTCTGGGTTGGGACCTGAAATTCTGCATTTCTAACAACTCCTGGTCGATGCTCATGTTGATGATCCATGGACCACACTTTAAATAGCAATAATCTAGAGCTCTTAATATTATTTTTTGAAAACCACTGATCTCTAGAACAGAGAGAGGATGAGAATCCCCACTCCCCATTCCCAGAAAAATCAAACCAAGGCTCCTGGATCAGCGCCTCCTTCTCTGGATGGAAGTCAGCTTCTGCAGTCAACTCCACAGCAGGGTCCTAGGATCCACCTCTTTACTTTCCTCTGGCTGAAGGTGTCTGGCATTCCCACAAGGCAGGCTGGGAAAATTCCTAAGAGGCTTGGCCATGAGGAAGAGCTTTAAGGTGTAACCTTCATTCTAACAGGGAAGTACAAAAGGTTCAGGTTAATCTTCTTCACGGACAGACAGAGCAACAGACAGAGAGAGAGAGTGATCAAGACAGTGTTCCCACTGGCCCTTGACAAGGGTGGCCTGTGACAGCCACCTCTCCCTGCCCTCTCCTAATCCCAGCCCCTGAATGATGAAAGTCATTTCCCTCACGGTCTCTGTCCCCCTCAGGACTGAAATGCTCCCACTGAGGTCAAGGGTATTTTTAGCTCCAATTATGTGGGTCTAGGCTTGGCCAACACTCCCTGGACATCAGTCTTGGATTCTGCAAATGCCAGGTGTCCTAATCCAGGAGGCATGGAGGCGACAGGGAAATCTGAGTGCATTGGAAAATGCAGCATATGGCCTTTTGAGGATTTTGTCCTCATGTTGTGTCTAATAAAAACAACAGTAATACCTAATGCTTGGAAAGGCTTCAACATTTCAGAGTGCTTCCACTGGCATCACCTCATTTGGTCTGCCCAAAAGGCTCATGGGAAAGGTAAGGCAAAAATGATTCTTCCTTCTGTTTATCAGAAGGCCCAGGTGCCCAGCAGGATGACAGCTAGTTAGCAGCTAACTTGAGTCTTTAGCCTCCCAAGTTCAACTTCACTGCCCTTTACCATATCCCCTGGCAACCCCAACCTTTTGCTTTTCTCTTTAGCTTGGTTTTGTTTTTTGGTTAAATCCTTCAAGGAACAATATCGGCAGATCTTCACGTAAAAAGTCTGGGATCATCCATGCTTTTAAGAATGGAAGACTAGAGACAAGGAAGAAACAAGCAGCCTATATCAGTCATGGTCCAAGGAGGAAGCAGAGGACACACTCAAAAGAGGGTTACCAAAGACAGATTAATTAAAGAATAGCTCATGAAGGTGTAGACAAGGCTAAGGAAACCCAAGAGATGGTGCTGCATCCTGAGGATAACAATAACTGGGAGTTGTTACTAGTCCTCAGGTTGAAAAGGCGAATGGAAAGATGGAGAGGTAGTTACCAGAACCTGGTGAGCTAGGCAATGTTGAGGAGAGGAGAGGGCTACCCAGCTGAAGCTGGAGACTTTGACAAATGCATGCAACCATTACCAACCTACAGCCTGTAGAGAGGGGGCTGAAGAAGAACCATCCTCCCTTCTCTCACCCTCTGCTCACCCAACTGAATCCAACCAGAAGCCAGAGGGCAGAGTAACCAACTGAGCTCCTCAGCAGTCAGCCCCCTGGAGAGGCAGGACAGGAGGGAAGGAGTATGGATGTGGAGGGTCACACAGAAAACACCCAGCACAGAGCTGTTGGCAGCTGCTGGCAGCTTCCCTAGGCAAGAAATTGGTGGAGGGGCTAGGGTTAGAGAGGGAATCAGTAGCCCAATTGTCTCAGAGCAAAGTCACGCCAGAGCCCAGCTGCAGCTCTCTGGGAGCCAATCTGGCCCTAAGTCTCAGGGGAGCACAAAAAAAACCAGACCAAGTGCTCCCAAGAGACGTTACTAACACCACAGGCAAGGTTGGCCATCCTGGGGGCTGGGTTTAAATTCCAGTTCCTTCATCTTGCTTGGTGTGACTCCAGACAATTCATTAAATTTCTCTGAGTCTCTGTGTCCTTGTCTGTAAAATGGATGTAAAAATAAGAAGCCCTGTGCTGCCTGTCTCAGGATGGGCTGGTACTTTATACACTGGGGTGTTGCATAAGTCAGAAGGCCACATAAGAAGCCACAGAAGAATGCCCTGGATCCCACACTGCCTAAACCATCCAAACCTCACTTGTTCTCTGTAAAACAAGCCCCTAATGCCTAGATTTGAGGAAGGTTAAAGACAAGGGAGCCCTAGAATCATTTCATCAACCTTCTCTCCTATGAAAAGAAGACACTGAGAAGAAGATCCCACAGTTAGTGGCAGAGCTGGCCACACAGGTCTCCTCTCACAAGCCCATGGTACCCCTCCAAGCTGCTCTTGCACATGACAATCAGATGAGATAAAGGACAACAATGTGTTTTGCCCATTGTATTGGTAGTTGTTATAATTGTAATTAATAACAATTTGTGCCCCACATACCTCTCTAGGGCTGAAAAGTCCCATCAGTAAATCTATCTTCAAGGGCCTGGTGAAATGTGATGATTTTACCAGGGTAAAACACATAATACCTAAGTGCACATCAGCAGGTGTGTTCATCACAGTAGCTAAGGATAAATGTCACCTAGTGGAGGACAAAATCCTGAAGGCCCCAGAACACCGGACAGGCAAGTTGTGATGAGGCCTGATATGTTCCCTTTGCAGGAAGAAAAGCTCAGGTGGGGTCTTATGAGGCTGAAGGCTTAGTCCAAACCTCAATTGGCTAGAGGAGGAATTGGATAGAGGATGCAAGCCCAGCCCAGAGAGGCTGAAGGGCCTGCCAAGGCCTCCCCGAGGGCTGGCAGAACCAGGTTGCACTCTCAAGGTGATTCATTAGCAGCCAGACCCTATGGGGTAGACATGTCCATGTGTGGACTCCTCAATGAAGAGTTTGTTCATTACAACGGGATCCATTGCTACACTGCGGCTTTCTATCTGAAAGCTCAAATCTCACCTCTTCATGAGTTAAGATCTTTAGCTTTCAGACTGCCTGGATCCCTCATATTCCACTGAGCTGGTTCTGTTCTGCTTCTCCCACACTTCCCATTCCTCAACTGCTTCTCTGTTCAGCCAGGGCTGGTAACTCATCCCTACCTTCCTTCAACAAGTACCACTGAGCACCTCCTATGGATCAAGCACATTGTTTATCACTAGGGGTGCAGTGGTGGAGCCCTATGCACCCAGAGCTGATGGTCCAGGGGAGTTGATGGAATCTTCTACACTCCATAGAAACAAAGTCATGAGCAAAGATGGGCTTGGTCCAGAATCTGAAGCTGAGCAAAGCCATCTACTGCTCCTGGAAGGTGCCCTTCATCACAAGTATCTTAAATAGGACTGTATGTAGTCCATCCAGAGAGCCCACCCCTCTCTATAAAGACAAGGGCAGTAGAGCGTTATGTCTCAGAATGTGAGAGGTAGCTAGGTACCTGGGTTCCCAGGTAGCTCAGCTGGTAATGAATCGACCTACAACGCAGGAGACCCCGGTTTGATTCCTAATGGAGAAGTTCCCCTGGAGAAGGGATAGGCTACCCACTCTAGTATTCCTGGGCTTCCCTAGTAGCTCAGACAGTAAAGAATCTGCCTGCAATGTGGGAGACCTGGGTTTGATCCCTGGGTTGTGAAGATTTCCCTGAAGGAGGGCATGGCAACCCACTGCTATATTCTTGCTCAGAGAATGCTGGACAGAGGAGGGCTACAGTCCATGGGGTCTCAAAGAGTTGAACATGACAGAGCACCTAAGCATGCAGCTAGATGCCCTAGGAGCAATTTTCAGCTCACTTCTTAGTGTATGACCCTGGATGAGTTCCTTCACCTCTCTGAGCCTCTTCTTCCTTCTCGGGCTTATAAAAGCAATTATAGTGTGCCCCTCATGGCACCACTATAAGAATTAGAAAGAGGAACACATGTCAAGCTCTGAGAACAGTTCTCAGCATGCCAAGGACTCAAGAAATTCTATCTGTTTGCTTGTTTTTTAAATATTTATATATTAATTTTAATTTGGGGAGTGGGCTGCATTGGGTCTTAGTTGTGTCACTCGGGATCTTTCATAGCCCATGGGGGCTTAGTTGCCCCTCCGCACATGGGCTTATTTCTTTAACCAGGGATCAAACCCACATCCCCAGCTTTGGAAGGCAGATTCTTAAC
This sequence comes from Bubalus kerabau, assembly GCF_029407905.1. Lineage (NCBI taxonomy): Eukaryota > Metazoa > Chordata > Mammalia > Artiodactyla > Bovidae > Bubalus > Bubalus kerabau. Next base: position 125,799,286 of record NC_073625.1, on the reverse strand, counting down.
CCTTGGACCTCCAGGGAAGTCCCTACTTGCTGAGAGTTTTTATAGGTAAACTGAGGCTAAGATGGGATGTGACTCATCTATGGCCTCTCACCTAGCTAGGGGCAGATGCAGGGCTGGAACTCAGATGTCTGGACACCAGGCCAGTGCTCTTTCCATTCTACCTACTACCTCCCCACGGGGATATCCACAATGTGAATTTTGTGATAATCCCATTTGAATGTTTAAACAAACTGGGAAATTGAGATTGTATTACCATACTGAACCTTTCTCATTTGGGCCACTAGAAAGGTCATATTTCTTCCACTCAAGTAACCCCGTGGCCAGCAACCAATCACCTGCCTTAGGAAACCGAAGCCTCTGGTCTACCTCCCTGGCGAGCACTCAGGGCCAAGTGTTTCCTTCCGGCCTTATCTCACTGAATCACTGTACCCCTGCAGCCCTACTCTCTAGTTACTTCCTCATCTCACTTATTTGCCTAGATTGACTGCTGTTTTCACAATTCCATTGGCTAGAGCTTTGCGAAGAGGTGCAGAATCTCTTGAGTCCCTGACGTGAAGATCTGGGGCCCTGCAATGGGCCAGCAGATCCACTGAGCACAGCCGGGGTGGTGGCCAGCCAATGGCCAGAACTCGGTGAAATGCACACACAGGTATTTGTGTCACACCAAAGCATATTTAACAGCTTACTGAAAACTCACAGCCTGAGCCCTAACCACTTACTGATCCCACTGAATCACAAAGTGTTAGAGCTCAGTGCAACTTTAGAAATGATTTGCTCTGATCTCCCTCTTTTGTAGGAGTGCTAGAGGCTGAGTGGAAATCAGAATAAAGAGCAACAGAGTTCAGGGCTTCAGAGTTCAGATCCTGTAGTTGTTGGAACTGCTCGGGCTCAATCCTGACTTTGTGAATTACCGTGAGGCCCTGGTCAAGTTGCTTCGTGTCTCTGCACCTCAGTTTCTTCATCAGTCAGACAGGGTAGAGGTTCATAACTTATGGAATGTTATGAGAACTGAGTAAGTTAATAACTCATGAAGTGCTTAGAACAGTGCCTGCCACATCAGCACCACAGGTCTGTAAAACAAACTGGGAAGACAGGTGACTGAGTGACAGTGAGTCACAGGCCACTCTGGGCACACACAGGTTGGATTAACTTACGTCTGCTTGCCTGTATGCTAAGTCGCTTCAGTCGTGTCTGACTCTCTGTGACAACATGAACTATAGTCCACTAGGCTCCTCTGTCCAAGGGATTCTCCAGGCAAGAATATTGGAGTGGGTTGCCACGCCCTCCTCCCGACCCAGGGATCAAACTCGCATCTCCTTCATCTCTTGCACTGGCCAGTATGTTCTTTACCATTAGCGCCACCTGGGAAGACCCACTTGTGTCTAAGTTCCCCTTTCTCTCATTGTCATGTCGACTGCTTTCCTTGCTGGGATGATGAGGCCTGGAAATCCCACTCTGAGCTGCTGTCTTAGATTCCAAAGCAGCTGTTTGGAAGGAAGAGCATGACCACCAGTGGCCACATTGGCCTGGCTGAGGCAAAACACTCTGCAGCTTTCATTCTCATATTGACCTGGGTCACGCCATTGCAGGAGGCTCCTTGGAGTGAAATGGAGTCTGCGCTCTGGCTTCTGTTAGATGATGCAGGAACCTCCCCTTCTTCCTACCTCCCCCCTCCCCGACCCTGTTACTCTCTGATCCACCTCCTCTTTGATCTCTTGAAACTGGCTGAGGACTCACAGAACATACTCTTTTGTTCCACCCAGGTGTTCTCTTTTGGACCCTGATTCTATCAAAAAAGCCCTGTGATTCATTTGGTTCTGCTGCTTGGGGCTTTGAGAGTGGGGAGAAGAGAGTGAGGGAAAAGGTATGATACATACAAATTGAATGTGTACATGCATGCGTGCTCAGTCACTTCAGCCGTGTCTGATTCTTTGTGACCCCATGGACTGTAGCCCTCCAGGCTCCTCTGTCCATGGGATTTTTAAGGCAAGAATACTGGAGTGGGTTGCCATGCCCTCATCCAGGAGATCTTCCTGACCCAGGGATCCAACCCGCATCTCCTGCATTGCAAATGGATTCTTTTACTGCTGAGCCACAGGGGAAGCCCTTGAACTTGTACAAAAGGTTATAATTCAGGGGAGGCATGGCTCACTGAAGATGAGGAAAGAGGACCAGCCACCTCACTGGTGCCTGACGTAAGCCTTGAGTGACAGGAAGGCGCCCCAAACTCCTGTGGATCCTCCGCAGAGTAAGCTGTCCCCATATCCTTCTCTGGGTGCTGTGCCATTGATGCTGAGAGCAGGGGGATGTGTGGAGAGGAGATCAGACTCAGGTTGCTCCTCTCCTCACCCCTCAACCCCTTCTCTGATCTCCACCACCCTAACTCAATCCCTCATCACTCTCTTCTCTCAGCTCAGCCCCCTCTTCTCCAGTCCTACTGCTGGCTCCCCTGCTGCTGCTGCTAAGTTGCTTCAGTCGTGTCCGACTCTGTGCGACCCCATAGACGGCAGCCCACCAGGCCCCGCCGTCCCTGGGATTCTCCAGGCAAGAACACTGGAGTGGGTTGCCATTTCCTCCCTGCTAAATTGCAGCCAGCTTCTCTTTAAACCATGTCCTGCTGAAACACCCCCGGCCTCCCGGCAGCTGCTAGAACAAAGTAGACTCGCTCCTCACTGACCCTCAAGTCCCACTGATCTTAACTCCCACAGCTCCCCATCAAATTATGCTCTGCTTTTCCACCCCAAGCAGTCATTCTTTATCCTCCACTAGGAAGACCTTATCACTATACCTCTGTGGAAACCATGGGCTCCAATCATTTACCTGCACGGTGGCCTTGGGAAAGTTACTTAACCTCTCTGAACCTCATGTTCTTCATTTACAAAGTGATGCTAAGAGCGAAGGGCTTTCGTGAAGAGGAACTAAGATAATACTTAGCACAGCGCCTAGAACACAGGAAGAATAGAATAAAAGTTAACTATAATCATAGCCATGGTCATAATGATGTTAATGATTGGTCTATCTTAAGTCATTTCTGCCACACAGCCTTCTATGATTTCCTAACTGAGTACTAGTTCTTTTTCTTTTGAAATGTCCCTGTCTGATGGCTGTCCCTATGTTCTACATAGTTTTACAGAGATTTTTCCAATTATCCTGTTTCCCTCATTGAAAGCAGAAACTGATCTTCTTCTGAATTCTTGGTTTCATCTAAAAATGGATTCTAGCCTTTCATAGGTGTTCAGTAAAGTTTCTGTTATTTGAATGTTCCTCTGGACCCTAGATGCAAGGCCAGAGGAAGTTAATGGTGATCCCGAGCTGCTTGGGAGCAATGGGTCCCTCTTTAGAAACGAGAGAGAGCCACTCACCGTGGGACTCTGCCTGCAGGGACATGCAGCACAGCCTGGGCAACCAAAGGGACCAACAGGTCAGCTTGGTGAACTCTGCCCTCATGCCCCAACATCCTACTTCCCAAATCCTGGACCAGTGTTTTTGTTGGTTACCAGAAAGAACTGGGGAAGCGTGTATGAGAGAGAAATTGCTGCATTTGTCCCTGAGACACTGCTTGGGAAAGGGGAGAAAGAGCAGGAAGAGGTCCTATTTTCTAAGACTTGGGGAAGGAGAATGCTAGTGGCGGGGGTGGGGGTGGGGGGAATGACCTATGTCTTATGCTCTTCTTCCAAGCTTGAAGGGAAGATGCTGTCCTTGTATATGGAATTGGTTAGGAAAATTTTCCTAGTTACAAGGAGCTCCTCAGCTCACTGTGGGTGAATGCGGAGGGGTCCCAGCTTTCTGGTTCATCGGAATTGCAAGCCTTGACTGGCAAGCACAGTTACCTCTGCCCCAAGCTGAGCTCATTTGAAATTCCCCGTGTTGACGTCATGGCCAGAGCTAAAACCTGATCACAGAGCTCAGCGGCTCTGGGCTGTAGGTCAGTTCACTCTCGGTAGCTGTTTATTCTGAATCCCAGTGTGCAGAGACAGGCTAACTGTCCCCCACCCCCTTGGAGTCTAGACTTGGAGGGCACCCCAGGGATCATGACGCCTAGTCTAACTCTAGCCGCTGGAGGAAGGGTCATCCCACCGGGCAGTGATGGAGCCAAGAATGGAATGCAGAGCTCTGGCCCTGAGTCCAGGGCACTTTCCACTCACCCGAAAAGCCCCCAAAGACTGTTCAATCTGAGGACATAACCCGCAGAGAAAGGAGGAGATTGTGAAATGCTTCCACTAGAAGCCCAGGGCTGGCTGAGAGCCTAGAAAGTTCTCCAACCCTCCTAACCTAGTCACAATTCAGCAGTTTTCATTCCACTCATCCATGTTAACTCTCTCTTCTACGAGGGCAAGGCCTGCCTTCCAACAAGCAGCTCTGAAAACAGCCATGCTGACTTCTGCTTGTATCTTCCCGGACACCTCTGCAGGCAAGACCTTTCCATTGAGCAACCACCTTGTGCAAACCAGCTCTTCTTTGCCCTCCATGATTACTCGGCAACTCTGCACAACAGTAACCCAAATGTTTGTTTTTATTTCAAACTTAAGATTGAAAAGCTAGCTGTGTGTTTTCTTTCTTTCCCTTGAGGAAGTTACCAGGGACCTGGGGGACTTCTCATCTTCAGCTCTTGATTGCTAGCTCCACACATCCCCATCTTTTGCTGACCCCCAGTCTATGCCAGGTGACCCAGGACATGCCAGGGAGGAAAAGATATCTCTCCAGAGGGAAGATGTTCCCCCCAAATGGAGCCTCTCACTCAACCTCCCCCTAACCTCCCAACTCCAGGGTCATCAACCAACTCTTGTCTCTACTGCCTCCTGCCAGCCTGGATCATTATCCCCCAGTTTTCTAGTTTAACAAAGCATTTTAACCTCATGGTATATGATGTCCAAGGCCTCCCTGACATCGGGGCAGTATTTCACATTTGAGAGAAGACAGTCCCATGCAATTATGCATATATCTGGACGTGATCTGTCCAAGTTTACATAGACAGCAACATCATCAGCCTCCTGATTCTAAGTCCAGTGTTCCTTATGATCTCTCTTCTCCCAGCTACTCCCTTATTATACATCTTGCATATTCGGCTAAAAGGAGTTTTCTAGATCACCATTGTTCTCTGACTACTCTCACATTCACAAAGCTTCAGAGATTCCTCCTGCCTCCAGGATAAAATTCCAGTGATTTGGCTGATCTTTCAAAGCTCTCCACAGTGTGACTTCAGAGTGTTTCCTCAACATTATTTCCACTGCTTCTGTTGGGTGGGTCTAATTGAATTTTCAATACTATCTTCTGCACTTTTTAAACATTTGGACCTTTGTCCTGTGCCTTCTTCAGACTTCCTCCCCATACTTCACCCCAGATCTAGCCTTCAAATTGCTGTTTCCTTCAGGGCTACCTCCTGCTAGAAGTCTCCTCGGGTGGCCTCAGCCCACAGTGAACTCTCCCTTGTGACACTCCCCAGCCTTCATCAGCCACCCCACTCTCCTGGCCTCAGAGCAAACCTGTGTCAGGGAGGACTGAAGCTTGCCTTTACCTGCCATCTCCCACCTCAGCCCAGGCCTGGGCTTTGCATATCGAAAAAGAGTCAGTCACACACGTCTATTGGTAGTTCTCTACTAAATGCTAGGTTCAAGAAAACTTAGTGGTAGTATTTGCCTTCTCATGACCAAACAAGTAAGAAACACAGAGAAAATGTTGGATCAAAAGTAAAGATCTTCTATTCCATAACTGAAGTGTTTAGTGGACCTCTTTTCTCAGAGAAGGAAGAGGAAGAAGAAAAAGGATAGAGCAGGATGGTTCAAGTCCAGATCAAAGAGCCTGATTTCCATCACTGGCTCCTCAGGACCTGGTAATGAACATACAGCACTGTCCTGGTACCATGTACCTTAAAAGTGAAAGTGAACATGCTGGTCTCTCAGTCATGTCTGACTCTTTGCGACCCCATGGTCTGTAGCCTTCCAGGCTCCTTTGTCCATGACATTCTCCAGGCAAGAATACTGGAGTGGGTTGCCATGCCCTTCTGCAGGGGATCTTCCCAACCCAGAGATGGAACCCTGGTCTCCTGCACTGCAGGCAGATTCTTTACTGTCTGAGTTACAAGAGAAGCCCATACCATTCAGCTTGGAGCCTCAGTTTTTTCAACTGGAGAATGTGAATGATTGACCCTGCCTAGCCCATATCTCGGAGAAGGCAATGGCAACCCACTCCAGTACTCTTGCCTGGACAGTCCATGGGTGGAGGAGCCTGGTGGGCTGCAGTCCATGGGGTCGCTGAGAGTTGGACATGACTGAGCGACTTCACTTTCACTTTTCACTTTTCCTGCATTGGAGAAAGAAATGGCAACCCACTCCAGTGTTCTTGCCTGGAGAATCCCAGGGACAGGGGAGCCTGGTGAGCTGCCATCTCTGGGGTCGCACAGAGTCAGACACGACTGAAGCGACTTAGCAGCAGCAGCAGCAGCCCATATCTCTCCATAATAGATGTGAACGTGCTTTGTGAGTTTAAATGCTAAATCTGTATTCTGCTGCTGCTGCTGCTGCTAAGTCGCTTCGGTCGTGTCCGACTTTGTGCGACCCCAGAGACGGCAGCCCACCAGGCTCCCCTGTCCCTGGGATTCTCCAGGCAAGAACACTGGAGTGGGTTGCCATTTCCCTCTCCAATGCGTGAAAGTGAAAAGTGAAAGTGAAGTCGCTCAGTTGTGTCCGAGGGATGGTTAATTTCCAAAGCTTGGGCCACCCACTCCTGCCCAGTGTCTTTCCTCTCTTAAAATCCATGAGGCCATTTGGATCAACAGAGAAGCGAATGCTCCCTTTTTTACCTATGCTGTTGACCAGTGGCCTTTGATGCTGGAAAAGTCCCATGATCCTTGAGCTATTATTAGGGATGGTTACATTGGCAGAGGGAGGCTATAAACAGCCAGCAGGGCCATCATTAACCTTTGGGTTTCCCATTTCAGGAACCAGTTTCAAAATAAACCATTCCTCTGAAGACAGCGCGTGTCTGCAGTTGCTCATGACCCACTGAAAGGAAAGGGAATTGCATTTTGAGAGATTGGGGAATTTGTCTTCCATGTGTTTGCTCAGCTCAGCCCTTAATCATGAAACATGACTCCAAACTGCGGACTTGAATCTTGAAGTTCAGCCAAGTTGGGTGGACTTCCGAGTGCCTCCATGGCTGGCTCCTCTGAGCCTCAGTGCCCTGCTCCAAGAAAACAGCCATGACACACAGTGAGGGGACAGAATCTCAGGAGACAGTAAGGGGGTCAGGAAGGGAGGCGTCTGGGGCTGAGGGTTTCTGCGGTTCTTGCTCCCAAGTCCATGCCTGCCTCGGAGCTCCCCATGGGGATTTAGACCTCCCACATTTTCATTTGAAGTGCCCCTGGGGGTTCCAGGTTCCCATGGCCCAGCAGGCTGCAGTGAAGTATCCCCTCATCGCCCCCTTCCCCTACCACACATTGGTAACCTCGCTTCATTTACCACCCCCCACCACCTCTAAAGCAGCCAAGATATTTTAAAAACCCTTGTTTTGATCTCCTTTGCATATCAGTTACACTATTTCTGAGCGTGTTTATTTTTATTTTTTTTTTCCGGTGGTGAGCCCGTTGCTTTGAGCCGTCTGCTCGCACGTTTCCACTTCCCCTCGCTTTCCTGTGCACTGCTGTGGCCTCTAGGCATGTGGCTCAGGCTACAGTGAATGGTTCTCATGGGTCTGTGGCCTTTGAAGGAGCAGGGAGGCAGGTTCTTCTGCCAGTGGTGCTCCACTGCTCCTGGCATCTGCAGAGGAGAGATGAAATTTCAGTTATGTTTCCTCTGCCTCATCTCCCAACAAAACCAATTCTGTTACTCAGTCTAAGAGATGGGGCTCAGATTGGGAAAGGGCTCTGAATTGGGCATGAGAGAGACCAGAGTGTTCATTCCAACTTTGACACTGACCTTGAAAAACTCTTCTACCTTCTTTGGGTTGGCCTTCAATTTTCTAAACTTCCTTCTGGCTCTAAATTCTAGGATTCTAACCAACATGGGGATGCTACCCTATCACCGAGCAAGATAGCTTCTAGTCTGAGGATCAGCTTCGGAGATAGTTCTGAGATGGACGTGTTGGAGATGCAGAAATGACTGTGATACTCCCGTCTAAGGGGTTAAATTTGTGGGACAGAACATCTCTTGCTGATACAATCTTGTAAAACGTATGTGCGATGACTTGTGAAATGTCCAAGCTAAAGCTTTCAAGTGAGTCATGATGTATGTGTAAATCGACGTGCTTTCCAACATTTTCCATATTATGGCATCCTTAGAAAGTGATAGTATTAATGCTTATACAGCATAGTAGGCAAACGAATAATTGTGTACGTTATGTTGGCAACCAACCCACTGATTCTGATTACTCCAAGGACTAAGAAGACAATATTTGGGTCCACAGGGGCCCAGATTGGGAAGCTTTGGTTGAGAGGATTAAGACAACTCCAGAAAAACAACAGTGTTCAGGCCAATGAAAAAACACAAAATTCTGGAGAATGTAGAATAGGTAAGAAAGAGAATCCTGAAAACAAACCATGGGGTTCAGATAGAGAATCCACCATTTGCCAACTCTCAGGAAACACTGAAGTTCAGTTTCTCCTGTCCTGGAAATAGTATTATCACCACTGTAGGACTAAATAAGGTATTGCACCTCAGCACATTCTAAGCTCTCAATCAATGTTAACTATTATAGTTATGGCTAGTGTAAGACAGGAAATTAAATGTCATTTTGTTCAATCCTCCCATATGAGAGAAAAGGAAACTGACTTAATCAAAGTTGCATAGCTAGTTAGTAGCTGAGATGGGATTGAAACACAAGTCTTCTGACATCAGTTCTATGTTTTCATATAATTAAAAAAATGGTAGCTCATCCTGTATTGAAAACCATCCAAATACCAAAGTACTTGGGGTGGGTTCTCCTTCCCTAAAGATGTTTGGAAGATGGGACGATTCATATTTGTTTTAAGCTGGTTTATCAGTGACTCTGCCTCAGATACAGGCAGGAATGAAATCACCTCCTGCCATCTGCCTTATATTCCAAGTAGGTAGCCAGGGGCCAGCTTCCAGGTTCCAGAGGGTGTGAGAATAGGCGCAGGGGCTACACATCTGGCATCTCAAATGCCAAAAGCACCAAGCCATCATTCTAGGAACCCCATTTTACACCTGAACATACTGAATAGCTGGCTCATTTGGAGTCGCAGGTCCTGTTCAACTCCAAAACAAAGGTTAGAATCTGGAGCCCAGACTTACTGCTAGAGCCTTTCCACAGAGCTGTGCAAAAAGAGGGAGAATTTTAGACTCATTGTCTGCATTTGCTGACCATGTCGCCTAAGGCTAAAAACATACTAAAGCACGCTTGTTCAATCGTGTCCAACTCTTTGCAACGCCATCAACTGTAGCCTGCCAGGCTCCTCTCTCCACGTGATCTTCAATTACTCATTTAAAAGTGTGTGTGTGTGTGTGTTTTAACCAGCCACAAATGACTAATGAAATATTAATGAAATATAATAACCAATAATAAAGTGTGCATTAAAATAAATTCTAATGTCTTGGAAATAAACCATAGAATACCCAGGCCCATGTGGTCCAATGGCACATGTAAAGTGAAAGTGTTAGTCGCTCAGTTGTGTCCAACTCTTTGTGACCCCATGGACAGTAGTCTGCCAGGTTCTTCTGTCCATGGGATTCTCCAGGCAAGAATATTGGAGTGGGTTGCCATTCCCTTCTCCAGGGAATCTTCCTGACCCAGGGATTGAACTCGGGTCTCCCGAGCTTCAGGCAGATTCTTTACTGTCTGAGTCGCCAGGGAAGTCCAATGGCACATGCTGCTCCTGCTGCTGCTGCTGCTGCTAAGTCGCTTCAGTCATGTCCGACTCTGTGCGACCCCAGAGACGGCAGCCCAGCAGGCTCCCCCGTCCCTGGGATTCTCCAGGCAAGAACACTGGAGTGGGTTGCCATTTCCTTCTCCAATGCATGAAAGTGAAAAGTGAAAGTGAAGTCGCTCAGTCATGTCCAACTCCTAGCGACCCCATGGACTGCAGCCTACCAGGCTCCTCCATCCATGGGATTTTCCGGGCAAGAGTACTGGAGTGGGTTGCCATTGCCTTCTCCGCCAATGGCATGTATGTCTATTTAAATTTGAATTAATTAAAACTAAATATAATAAAAAAGTATCTAGCCTCCCAGGGCCACTAGCCACCTTTCAAGTGCCCAATGACTCCATGTAGCTGATGGCTACTTATTAGACATTGCAGATGTGGAATATTTCCATGATTGTAGAAAGTTCTATTGAATGCTGCTGTCTACACAGGTAACCAGGTCCTATAATTCTACACATTTGTAATAATTCAGCCAAGATTGTGGCTCTGAGCTTTGTGTTAGCAAAGCCAAAAAAAAAAAAAAAAAAAAAAAAAGCCAAGTCAGTGTCCCATTACCAGTTCCTCAGGAGAAACAGACTTTTTAGCCCTTAGGCCTAAAAGAATTCGTCTGATGGGCCTTCATAGAAAGATCACTGACATGCTTAAATCATGTTCTTTAAACCACAAGGGACAGAGTAGGCACAAATTTCAATGTTAATTTTTATACTGACTCACTTATAATAGTTGAGGGTGTAATTCACCCAGATTCAACATAAATGAAAACACTTGTTTAGGGGTGGGGAAGTGGGGAGGAAACTTATTTTCTTGGTCCTGGAGGGGACCACCTTAGCAACACGGCTCAGGTGAATTGGCTCCCAGGGAATGACAAGATTTGTGCTGAGGCCTGAATGATAAGCTGAAGCAGTCATTGAAAGTGGGCAAGAAGAGCATCTAGCAGAAGGGGAAAGCAAGTGCAAAGGTCCTCAGGTTGGGAAGGTTGGCAAGTCTGAGGGAGAAAAAACCCAGTGAACATTGTGGATAAGGCTGAGATTGAAAGGAGATGATGCTAAATGTAATTTTGTTGACAAAGGTCCATACAGTCAAAGCTATGGTTCTTCCAGTAGTCATGTACAGATGTGAAAGTTGGACCATAAAGAAGGCTGAGAGCTGAAGAATTAATGCTTTCGAACTCTGGTGCTGGATAAGACTGTTGGGAGTCCCTTGGACAACAATGAGATCAAACCCGTCAATCCTAAAGAAAACCAACCCTGAATATTCACTGGAAGGACCAAGGCCAAAGCTGAAGCTCCAATACTTTGGCCACCTGATGCAAAGAGCCAACTTATTGGAAAACACCCTGATGCTAGGAAAGATTGAGGGCAAAAGGAGAAGGGAGCAACAGAGAATGAGACAGCTGGATAGCATCACTGACTCAACTGGACATGAGTTTGAACAAACTCAGGGAAATAGTGAAGGACAGGGAAGCCTGCAGCTCATGGGGTCACAGAGAGTTTGACACAAACTGGCAACTGAACAATAAGACAGAAGTCAGGGGCTGGACCTGTATGGTTTTACAGGTCATAGTAAGAGGAGTTGGCAGAGAGGTGACATAATTTGTGATTCTCGAAACATCATTCTTGTGACTGCACAGAAAATTACTAGGGGCACAAGAGTCTAGGGAAAGAATATGATGGTAGTTGGAATAAGATTGTTGCTGTGGAGATAATGAAAAATACTCTGAATTGACACCTATTTTAGACGTAAAGGTCAGTGTAACTTGCTAATGGATTAAACATGGGGTTTGAGAGAAGTCAGGAAAATTACTAGAATGATTCAAGGATTTACCCTGAACAAATAGCAGCTAGAAGGCTCAAACCACTTCCCATGACAGGGAAGACTTGAGAAGGAGGAATAGGAGGAGGAGAGAGGGATAAATCAATTGTTTGGTTTGGGTCATGGTTTGTGTGAAATACCTATTAGATATACAATTAGAGTTATCAAGTCTGGAACTCAAGGGAGTAGTCAGGTGGAGAGAGAAACTTGAAGTCATCTGCATATAGATAGTATATTAAGGCTTTGGGACTCATGGAGCTTATCTAGGATGAGTAGAGACAGAATTGAAACAAGAACCTCTGAGCACCCCAAAATTTGATACAGAGGAGAAAGAGCCAGACAAGGAGACAAAAAGGTAAGGGCAAATGAGATGAGTGTGGAATCCCAGAAAGCTAGAGAAGAAAACGTTCAAAATCAGAAGGATCAACCATGCTGCATTCTATCGAATAATCCAGTTACTTGAATATATTTTGGCTTTGGGTGCATCCCATCGGTGACCTTGATAAGGGCTGTTAAGTATAGGGTCAGAAGAAATTTGGAGCATTGTTGAGGAAAGAATGGGAGCTGATCAGAGGAGATAGGAAATACAGATTTTACCCTTTTCAAGTTTTTTTGTGAGGGCGTCAGAGAAACGGGATGGCAGCTATGGGTTATGTAGGGTCAAGGGAAAGTTGCAGTTTTTTAATTGTTGTTATGAAAACATATTTGTTTGCTAATAGAATGGATGTAGCAAAATAAGAGAAAATAATGTTCAGGAAAGAAGTACACGAAAGGAGGTAACATCCAGAGGACACATGGAAGAAGCGAACTTCAGAGGCTGTGAAGCTCCCTCCTCTTAATAAGAAGGAGGCAGTGTATGTGGGTCCAGATGCAGCTGAGTTAAGCAGTTGGTAGTGGAAAGATATAGTGATTTCCTCTGATATCAAAGCAGGAATGTTGTCATCCTGAGGTCCAGAGAGGGTGTAGCCCAGTGGAGATTTCAGAGGGAGATAAAGGTATGAAAAAATCAATCCAGAGCCTGATAAAGTAAATTTGCTAGAAGTGTTAGAGGGCACGCTGGCAGGATCCACTGAGGGTTGTGGTCATAAATTTAAAGTGACCACATGATCCGCAGTGTTCTTAACAGCATTCTGTTGCTTAGTTGCAAGCAAAGGAGGACTGAGAAGATAATCACATTTCACCAGGATGGGGGTTTTGCCCAATGAAGGGGAAAGCAGCAAGGGAATTTAGGGTGTTGGAAAGAGAGCGGTCATGATACAGAGCAGAGGGAGTTACAGTTGGAATAGGGGTTAAGGCTACTCAATAAACACATCAGTGAACTCCACATGTATCCAGACCATCTGCCTGGACCTCTCAGTATGTCGAGAAATTTCCTTCCCCCAGAAAAGGGAGTTCATTACTGGCTTCCTTTGGTTTTTTGCCACATCTAGAATCCCCCCTTCAAGGTTATGCAACCAATTAGAAACTGAGTGTTGGGTATCAAACTAGGAGATGGAGGGAAGAGTCAAACCTGAGCACAGAAGGGGATGTTTTTCCTAGTAACTCACAGTCTGCAGCCAAGTCTCACCACTAGGCTTAGACCTAGATGAAGGCATGGGGCAGGAAAACATCCCACACATGCAGAGAAAAGACTTGGATTTCCATCGGTGTCTATTGCACTCACAAGGTGAAAAAGTTCCCTCACACCCTGAGCCTTTGTTCCCTTAAACCTCTGGCCCTACCTAAGTTACAGATCATTACACAGACCTGATGAAATGATGAGTATAAAATCATCTCAGGTGCCAGAAAGTGCAGAGATGTGTGATTATAGTCATGCCTCTGTACATCGGTCTGCAAATATAGGTCACCATGGCTAGTAAGCCACTTGCCTTAAAATTGGAAACTGATGAAATGCTAACAATGAAAGGCAAGTACATTTCAAAACAGAAGCAATGGGAAGCAACTGTCTCTCTTTTTTGTGCAACATCCTATGAACTCGTGGCTCTCACAGCCCAGGATGTTGCTGCGGTTGTCAGCCCAGCGTGCTTCGAACAGCACAAGACTAATCCCTGAGTCACCCTGTAATCCTGACTTAGTGACTTTATCTTTCAATACCTCAGTCATCTTCTCTGTAAAGTGGGAAGACTTGTACCAGCTCCTACTCAACTTCTAGGGACTCCAGAAGGATTCGACCCTTTTTTTTTTTTTTTAAGAAAAATGAATAACTGGAAAGTAGTCCGAGTTGCTTTGAAAACAGGTTGGGACAAATGTGAAGTGTCGCTATCATTAAGTGTGAGGCAATACTTCCCACCCCCACCATGTCCCAGGGTGACAATGTGAGCTGTGTGACAGGCTATTTTTAAATTATCATCTCTGGAAGCATATGGTCCTGCTCAGTGCCAGAAAGAGAACTGACCTGCTTCTGTTTGTTTACTTGTTGGGTTTGATCTGATGGAGCATTTTCTATCTTCTGTTAAGATGATCCTTTATACCCTAAACTTTTCAAGCAAATACTGAAGTTTTTCTGCAACATAGCCTACAAGAGACCATGTCAATATAACTTGCTTAGACGACAGTAAAGGCCATAAGAGAACAGTAGTGTGTTTATACAAATCTTCCTTCTGTGTCAGTGAAGACATTTGAGGGTTTGCCTGGTTGCTGTTGATGATGATGGTGGCAATGGTGATGGTAATGATTTATTTTGTTTTATGTCTTATTAATTAAAAACTGCTACTGACTAAAGCTGTTTTCTGCTCCAAATATACAGCCCTGGTGGCTCAGATGGTAAAGAAATATACAGCAGCAGCTTTTTAAAAGCTTCCTGTTTGCTGCCCCCTCTAATTGACCTGACTTCACCCTCTGCTTGGCAGGATTCCTGAATTGAGTTAAACTTCTTGGATTTGATTTCTGATACTAAATCCCTGGAAAGATATCCAGCCGCTCAGGTGAAAAAGGAAAGAGATGAAAACACCTATTTTGTGGGACCTGACTTTTGTACAAGGCAGATAAAACACCCCAGTCGAAGTAAAGAAAGAAGGATAAGAAGGATCCTAATTTTCTCTTTCTTTTTTTATTTATTTTTTTTTCTGTAAAGTCCAGAGTCAAAGTCTCTTTTCTTGGGGTCAAGTGATAACCAAAAATAGAAGTAATGAGATTTTGTGGCACTTCAATTATTTAATTTAAAAGGTAATTTATAAGTGTTAGTGACAAGGAAAACTTAGAAGGTAGGCCCTGCTTCTGCAATTAAATGACTGAATGAAGAAGATGTGAAAGGAATGTAAAAAGTTCTGGATGCCTCTGGGGACAAATAAGAGAATCAATTATGGAAATTCACAAAAGTTCAAGGTTTAAAAATTGTGAAGCACAGATACAACCAACTACAGGTCTTCCTCAAGCACTAGTGATGCTCTTCACTAGAGAAGTTTAAGAAGAGAATGGATGCATATTTCCTGGAGATATTGGAGCAGAAGTTCTGAAATTGGCCACAGGTGTGAACAGGTGAACTTTATGATTTTGCCCATCTCCTAAATCTATGTTTCTTTGGATCAGCCAGTAACTTCAAATCCTTTTTTTATGCAGAGAGAAATAGACACTGTGAGACCAATTTCGGTTTTCTGGAATCTTCCAGTGTTCACATAGAAATGCTCCCTATTTCTTGCTTCTCCTTGCCCAATTTAACTCAAATCCCAAAGTTGAGACACGAACAAAGGAGGAAAGATTAATAAGGTGACTTTGTTCTCTCGTTACAAGCAGAACTCTTTCACTTACATGTAATTCCTGCTCTTACCGTTTCCGTTGGTCTGGTCCAAACCACAGCATCCTGAGTCTGGACTCCCCCACCATCCCCTTTCTCTCCTGTATCTCCCCACAAGTCCATCTTTCATATGTGAGTCCTCCTAAATCATTATCATGGCTTATTATTGACCTAAAAACTGTCCTGACTTTCCCTTTCCAATAACTCTCTCAAATCCTTAAATCCATAACTCAAGCTTGATGGTAACTCTAACGCCAAGTGGATTGATCTACCAAGAAAGTCTTCCACTATTTGACTCCATTATGCCACACCCTGATGTAGAGATTTTCTGTCTTCTTTGTCTACTTCATCACCCAACTCAAGCCTTACCTCCTCCAGGAATCATTCCCAACATCTCCAGCCTGGCTGATGATCTCAGCTTCTCTGAGCTCCTACAAATCTTAGAGTCTTTACCCATCATTTAAGCAGTTAATAAAGCCTTGAGGTGTTTCGCATATTTCATTTGGATACCCAAATGAATTGTCTTGTTTCCTAATATAGGGTTATAGGTTCCTGGAGTGTAGGGATCATCTCTTATGTTTCTCTTGTAATCCCCCTGGTGCCTAGCGCATTGTTGGACACAGAATAGTAGCAACAATCCTTTACTCTCACAGCAGCCTTTAGGGTTGAAATAGCACTTCCATGTGTCATTCAAATGATTCCTGAAGCAACTAGCAAGGTCCACAAGGCAGACAATGAGTAGCACCCTACAAGTGAGGAAACTGAGGTCCAGCAAGCCGCACATCCCATGGGGATTCTTACCCTATGCTCTCCCAATAATAGCTATTAGAAGAGTAAACAAATGAACAGACCTTGCAGCTCAAATATTTGTAGGTAGCCAAAGGGAAGTGACCATGTGTTTGACCACTGCCTGTTCTGTTGATGTAGGTTGACCTCCGTAGCAGGCTAAAGAATCCACTTTGTATGGGTAGACTCTGTTTGAGAGACAGATGGCCCCTGCCCCTCTGACTTCATCTGGTAATGAGAAGAGATTTCATGGAGAAGCCCGAGTGCTTTGGAATGTGTTTGTGTGGGAGCCTAGATGGAAATCAGTAACCTCAGGGCAAACCTCTGAACCTGCCCATCCTGAGGCTGCTAGGACTCTGACCAAGGCAGGTAGAAGGGACCAGTCTGGAAGAGCCTTAGGCACCAAATGGTCCTCAGTGGCCTTCACCTCATTAATTGGTAAATTCACCCTCTCACATTTAAAGACATTTTAAAAGCCTTTGGAAATGTGTTCCTGTTCCTACAGAAATCACCTGTGAATTTTCTAGTGAAAAGTCTGCCAGCTTTGTTCAGCCAAGTTTCTTTTCCCCCTCTTTTCTTTGACCGTGAAATCAACTTTGGTGCCAGCACTCAGATCTAGCAGGTGTTTGACGCATCATGTGCTGTGATAAGAGTTTATTACAGAAGTTCATTCAAGCTAATCACCATAGCTTTTGAGGCATCATTGCCACTGATCATAAAACTGTCCTTGAAAACCAGAAGCCCAAGATATCCAACCAGAATGTATTCTTCTCTTTCTACTTTTATGTTCTCTGTGTCCTCTCCACATCTGGTGTAATAGAGAGAGGAGTGGGAGAAGTCAGGGGATGGGGACTTGAATCCTGATGCTGCCCCAAGCTAGCCATGTGACCCTGGTAATGTCATTTCTCAGTTCTGAGCCTTGTGGCTCTTTTTTACAATGAAGAGGTGAGATCGGGAGACTGCCAAGTTCTCTATAAGTCCTGATATGTCCTGAAGAGAAGACAAAGACATGCTTGCTTTTCCTCACCCAGAATGTACTTTACATAAGTGAATTTACTTCCTTTTTTTACTGGTTTGTTCCTCTAGTCAGGGGTGAGGGGAGCGATGCTGCCCACATGAGCTTGGAGAGGGAGGGGGACTATGTGGGTGTATGGGTGGGGAGGGGCTATGCTGGTAAGTAAAGGAGGTACTGCTGCTGCTGCTGCTAAGCCACTTCAGTCGTGTCTGACTCTGTGAGACCCCAGAGATGGCAGCCCACCAGGCTCCCCCGTCCCTGGGATTCTCCAGGCAAGAACACTGGAGTGGGTTGCCATTTCCTTCTCCAATGCATGAAAGTGAAAAGTGAAAGTGTAGTCGCTCAGTCGTGTCCGACTCTTAGCGACCCCATGGACTGCAGGCCACCAGGCTCCTCCGTCTGTGGGATTTTCCAGGCAAGAGTACTGGAGTGCGAACACCACTAATTACTTCAACTACAAAACACTTCTGTGATGATATTAAAGGACCTTCCAGGTATTTAGAGTATGAACACCTACAGGAGAATGATGAAGAAATTTTCAGTTCCATAATTGTTCCTGAAAAGGCATTCAGAAATTCTAATTCTGCAAATTAGATTACTTTAGGGGGGAAAAGGTGAGAAAAAATTTTCATATCAAGAAGAAAAAAATATCCCCTTGCTATTCTTTGCCCCCAAACCTTTAAACCAGCCCATGGAGAATCAGACTGTAGGTCTTTTATGCATTAGAGTTTGTACCCAAAAAGTTTGCATACACTTTATCACTTGATCTTTGAAACAACCCTCTGAAAGGAGGCCTTTGTCATTGTCTTCATTTCACAGGTGAGGAAACTAAAGCTCTAACAGGTTTAGCAACTTGTTAGTGTACGCAAATCACAGGTGGCCAAGTTGAGAGTGAACCAGTTGGTCTGGAACTCTCGGTGCTAGGTGCTCTTCCACAGTATCCCAAGAGGAGTTCTTATTGGCCTCAAACAAAGAGGTGAATGGGCTTCCCTGGTGGTTCAGCTGGTAAAGAATCTGCCTGCAATACAAGAGACCAGGATTTGAGCCCTGGGTCGGGACGATCCCCTGGAGAAGGGAAAGACTACCCGCTCCAGTATTTTTACCTGAAAAAAAGGCTGTGGACAATAGTCCATGGGCTTCCCAGGTTGCGCTGGTGGTAAAGAACCCGCCTGCCAGTGCAGGAGACATGAGACATAGGTTCCATGTGAGACACAGGTCAGGAAGCTCTCCTGGAGGAGGGCATGGTAACCCACTCCAGTATTTTTGCCTGGAGAATCCCACGGACAGAGCAGCCTGGCGGGCTACAGTCCATGGGGTTGCAAAGAATAGGACATGACTGAAGCGACTTAGCACACACACAGCAGTCCATAGGGTCACAAAAGAGTCAGACACAACTGAGCAACTAACAACATTCACTTTTTCAAAGAGATGAACAATTATCTACAAGACTGGATCCGGGGTTATCTCTCTAAAGGTCTAAAGGACCTCTGTACAATCACAGACTGAGAGAGAAGTATAGTCCCACCTACCCCCACCACACCCCCCTCCTCCATATATCACCCTGGCCTTTTTCTTCAGCTGAGTACTTCCCTGGTACTCTGACCTACTGGGATAAGTTGGTGGCAAAATCAGTCCTGAAATCCTTCAATTTCATCTTATATTCTTCAAGATACCTGGTATTAAAAATCAAGTGATTCCACAGAACATGCACTAAAGAGAAGACCAAGTATTTTTTTTTTTTTCAGCCACTAAATAGTCCTGCTGGCCAGAGTTGGACAGAGTTGACTTTTATCTCTGTTTCTCCCTGGTCTTATATTCACCAACCTCACTAATACAACGTAGAAGGGCCATGGCAGACAGAAATGTGACTGCCCGTGAGTCATTAATTCTTGACCTTCAGCATGTTTTGAAAATGTGTTGTGAAATGCTTACCAATCAATAATTCCATCACTGGGCAGTCGAGAAGCTGGGAGTTGTGCAAGAGGGGAAGTGGGGCATTAATGCTGGTCACTCAGGAGGCTCCAAATTTCTGCTGAGAGCAGGACCTAAAGACACAAAGTCTCCAGAATAGTTTTTAAAGGAATCAAAGAGAGGATCAAGGCTAAGGGGGAGTGAAAGTAGACTTCTGCCCTTGCATGAGACCAGTAAAGTGGGGCAAGCTGTTATTTGCAGAAACTCCCAAGCTAGCCTGTTTGTCCTTTTCTGCCAAAGGCTAAGAGACATGTTACACCCCAGACTGCATCTAGGCATCCCTTCTCCATGACCAAGACTGCAGCCTGAGCTACAGGTATTGCAAGTGTCCTGGGTGAAGGAGGGCACCTGGTACCAGGGGAAGGAGCACAGAACAAGAAGGATTCAAGCCCCTGTCTGCACTCATTAGGCCTGTGACATTGCGAGTGGTCACATCCTTTGTGGGATCTTCAGGACCTTCCTTTCTACTGAAAGGAGAAGGCATCTGCCCCACAGACCGCAGAAAGCTCTGAGGTAATGAGGGGTATGCAAACAATCAGCAAACTATACAAATATGAAGGACTATTGGTAGAAGCCCATACACCTTGGTTTTGCAAGCTCAGCTGAAAAGAATCTCCTGTTTAAGGAATGGCATAGTCCATGAATGGGGTACTACTTGTGGTTAGAATGGAAAACTGAAGATTGTCCCACACAGATGACAGAGAAGAATTTTCAAATTCTTAGTGTGTGCCAGTCATTGTTAGCTGGAAACAGTGGTGTGATGGTAAATGTTTAACAACTGGTTCTCTGGGATGACAAAGCCCGGAATTGTAGCATTTGCTGATTTCCATGGGGTAAATTCTAGCGCCATGCTGATTTCAAGCTACCAATGTGATATTACTAAACCATGGAGTGAGGAAAAGATGCCCACAACTGGCACTCCTTACTGAATGCAAGCCAGTTCCATCATTCTACAGAAACTTTGCTCAATGCTGAGGTTGGTATAATGGACTTCGGAACACTTCTTAATACACAAGGTTCAAGTTTTAATATCTAGTCACAGTGTCTGTTCCTCCAGTAATTCAAAGATGAACATTTTTATTTAAATTTGTACTTAGCATTTTTATAGCAAATCTCAATTGTGGATTTCTTTATGGACATTGATGAGCCCTAAAATACCGTTCTATCATCCTAAGTAATGTTCCTCTTCTTCAACTTGCAAATCTGATAATAGATCAGTAAGCAAGGTAAAATGGAACACAGCATCAAGATGGAGTCAGGAAACTTGAGACCAAGTGTTAGCAATCCCATCTGTGTGAACTTTTATAAGTCACCTGCCTTCTCTGAGTCTCAGTTTCTACATCTGTAAAATGGGAACAGCCCTGGTTTGCTTGCCTCATAGGGCTACCATGAGATCAAAGGCAATCACACCAATGTGAGTGTTTTGAGAACAGCAAAATCCTACTGGGCTTTGAGTGATTATGATTAACTTCCAAAAATGGATTACTGGTCATGGCTATTCGTAAGAATTATCAACCAACACCACACTGGAAAAGCCCTGCACAGGAGCTCAAATCCCTTCCCTGGAGTAGAGCTCCTCCCAGGCGGGATTGGTGTGACATTAAGAGAGCAGCCCCCAGGACTGTGGGGTGGTTAAGCTCTGCTGTGCTGGGCCCAGGGACATTGGAAATTACTTGTGCCCACAGACCTTTGCACCAAATGACCCGTAGAGGTTAAAAACAAGACTGAGCCCAGGCTCTGTCAGTCTAGAGCTGGGACAGTGTCAGTGAGGAGCTAGGCAGTGGAGCTTGCTTGATAAATTTCCCCAGCCAACTTGGAGACCATCTCTGAGGGGATGAGGGGGCCTGGGGAAATCTGCATTTTATACAAGTGCCCCTGTTAATACAGATGCATATGACAAAAATGGTACATGATGCAAAACTCAATGGAGTGGAGCAAGGAAAGGGCTAAATCCATGCTGTGCCAGGGCATAGATGGAAAATAATAGTTCTTGAGGGAAACCCAGGAAGACACCATCATAATCCATGACCTGGCCAGGCTTCTTTCTTCTCTTAATAGAATAGTATTAATAGTACCCATCCACCCACATATAGGATGATCAAGACGTATAGATTTGTCTGGTTGGCACACAGGATATCAGTCACCGAGGTCTCTGCAAACAAGACCATTCATTGTCAGCCTCCAGCTGCTACCAAAGGCTGGCACAGAAAGATGCCTTCAAGGGAGGTTTCCCTAAAGCACTGTCTCTCCACCTACTCCTCTAGATATCTTAAAGAAAAAGTTCTGTGGATCCCTGTACTACTAGTGAACACATCCTAAACTTGACCTCACTGGGGCATGTCAAACAGTGTTCTATCTTTTCTTCCACCCATTTATTTGGTCAACAAATACTTATCAGGCTCCGATTATGTCAGACACACATATAGAGCTGGAGACTGAGGATGAATGAGATTCCATTTCTGTCTTTTGTTGCTAAGTCATGTAGACTCTTTTCGATCCCATGGACAGCAGCACACCAGGCTCTGTCCTTCACTGTCTCCTGGAGTTTGCTCAGACTCATGTCCTTTGAGTCGGTGATGCCATCCAACCGTCTCATCCTCTATTGCCTTCAATCTTTTGCCCATCTCTTGCCTTCAATCTTTCCCAGCATCAGGGTCTTTTTCAATGATTCAGCGCTTCGCATCAGGTAGCCAAAGGATTGGAGCTTCAACTTAAGCATCTTATGGTCTAATTTTTACATCTGTACATGACTACTGGAAAAACCATAGCTTTAACTATATGGACCTTTGCCAGCAAACTGAAAGTGAAAGGCACTCAGTCGCATCTGACTCTTAGCAACCCCATGGACTATATAGTTCATGGAATTCTCCAGGCCAGAATTCTGGAGTGGGTAGTCTTTCCCTTCTCCAGGGGATCTTCCCAACCCAGGGATCAAACCCAGGTTTCCTACATTGCAGGCAGATTCTTTACCAGCTGAGCCACAATGGAAGCCCAAGAATACTGGAGTGGGTAGCCTATCCCTCTTCCAGTGGATCTTCCCAACCCAGGAATTGAACAGAGCTCTCCGGCACTGCAGGATTCTTTACCAACTGAGCTATCAGGGAAGCCCCAACAAAGTGATGTCTCTGCTTTTTAATACATTGTCTAGGTTTGTCATAGCTTTCCTTCCAAGGAGTGAGCGTATTTTAATTTCATGGTTCCCATCACCATCTGTAGCGATTTTGGAGCCCAAGAAAACAAACTCCACCACTGTTGCTCCAAAAAGAGTTAATATTCTTAGAGGATTCAGAAAGAAAGCCAATGGTTACAGCACCATGTGTTAAGTACAACTGAGATATGCTAGGTCCTGGGGTCTCCAGAGCAGCGAGCACCTAACTATGGTGGGGGTTGAGAGGGGATGAGAAGTGCTTTCCAGAATGGAGGATGCCAGGTTTGCAAAATAGGAGGGATCTCTAGGCAGAAGGAATAGGTGGTGCAAAGCACAGAGTCAGGAGCATGATGTATGCTAAGGGAACAAGTAGACTGTGATAGAGAATTTGTAAGAGGTGCACCAGCAGATGAGGCTGGAAACTCTCACCTGCCAAGCATGGAGTATAGATCTCACGGTGAAGGCCATGCATAGCCTTTGGAAAACTTGCAGAAGGATTCAGTTTGTACTTGTATAGATCCATTTCTAGAGAAGCAGTGTTCAAAACAGGTTGAAATCATAAGAAAGCAAATTAAAAAGCCGTTGCAGTAGCCCAGGTGAGACCTAAACTAATGGTGATGGATTTAAACAAATCCAGAGGGTGGATTTAAACAAAATCAAGAGAGAGAGTCTCTAGGATGGACTGGGTGCAGGCTGGAGGTTAGGGTTAGAGTCATCTAAACAAATGATAGGAGTGATAGGAGCCATGAAATTAAAAGACGCTTGCTCCTTGGAAGGAAAGCTATGACAGACCTAGACAGCATGTTAAGGAGCAGAGACATCACTTTGCAGACAAAGGTCCATATAGTTAAAGCTATGGTTTTTCCAGTAGTCATGTACGGATGTAAGAATTAGGCCATAAGATGCTTAAGCTGAAGCTCCAATCCTTAGATTTCTATGGCAAGGACAGCTTGTGTATGTGCTGCTTTAACTGAATTAATGAACCCAGGAGAATGAACTAATTTCAGAAAGAAGTTCAGTTTGGTATATGTTCACTTTGAGGTGACTTTGGAATATCTAGGGGAAGAAATTGAGGCACTAGTTAATATGAGTCTCTGAACTCAAAAGGGGGAACAAGAGGGAGATATAAGAAGAACTTTCCTGCATTAGATGTAAAACTCTTGCTAAAGAGATTCATTACCTTTGAGGATTACTTGGTATGAAATGTGGTTTCAACGTTAGTACCAGAAAAAAATTCAAACAATCAAGACACTCCCTTCAATCAGAAAAAGAATATAATGTAAGTCATCTTGTTTACTTTTTGCCTGGCCTGCCAGGAAGCTCAGAGATATGGTTAACGTTCAATTGCAGTAATGTACTGAGAAAGCCTTATAATTAACATATTTGTCTTCTTGCTATTTTTATGGCTTTAATTTTTTATTTACAATTTAATATCTTCAGTGCATGTCCCATATCATCAGGTGCCTCTACCTCTCTTAGGAAATAAAAAGCATGTATGCTTTCCTTTGATATTATTAAGCTAAGTTTGCACCCTACTCACTTCAAGTGGTTTTTAGGCTCCCAAGGAGTTTTCCTTCACAATTTATAAGAATAACTATTTTTCCCCCAGGTAAAAGAAAGGAAACAAACAAACAAACAAACCCTCTTCTGAAAGGAATTAGTCCTCAGGGATCAGTTAGCGCTAAAGGGACCAGAAGCCTATAGGTCGTTATAGAAAGCTAGAGCCATTGCTCTTTCTGAGAGCATCCAAAAGGTATATGAAAAATAAAATCTGAGCAGAGGAGTTCCAGCCCAGCCCATCTCGTTACTTCTCAGCCAAGTAAAACTAGTCCCAGGATGAGGCAGGGCTACAACATAAATAGCACCACAGAGGGTTTGGGTAAATTCCATTCAGGTTATTAAGAACTACCTTTTAACCTTTGAGGAACAAGAATGGCATAACAATAGCAGTTGTTACCATTTTAAAATGCCCTTACATCATTACCTAACTTAATCCTCTCCAGTGTTCTGACAAGAACTGTGGTTATTCATACTTTATGTTATGTATTCTCTTGCATAATGCATCTTGCAACCACTTTTAGGAAAAGAACACTGGTCTGAGCGCCCATCCCTCCAGTAAGACCATTTGTAGTTATGGAAGTGGAATGAGGCTGCCTGATTTTCATCTAGCACTTTGAGTTTCCAGAACACTGTCACCTCCATATAATATGTGACGCTCACAATCACCCCCTGATGTAAGCTGGGAAGGATGTATCACCTCCATTTCAAAGATACAACTAGCAAGTTATACCCCCTTGAGCTCGATTTGAGAAATAAAGGGAGGACACTAAGACCCCACACCCCTAAGATGTCCCCTCGCCCTGCCCTACATCTGAGTCTTCTTGGGCTTTCAGAGGGAGGCCCTCCTTCAGGTTGCGACAACTCCTTCACTGGCAAAGTAAGATGCTAACAATAGAAACCTCCAGTGGACAGTCCTAGCTCATCTGACTTCCCTTCTCAGTAATGAACACAGCCTCTTGGTGCCACAAAATCAGAAGTTGGTTAGGATCCCTTCTTTCCTTCTACTGGAATTCACCTGCATCTGGTTTCACCAAATAATAAGCCTCAGGGCAACCAGTCAAGAAAACAGCCATGTAAACAATCTTTAAAGCAGTCCATGAAATTTAGAACAGTGGGATTCTAAATGGCTTTCCCTAGGCCAGACTCAGAAGTTCTTAATCATGCAGCTCCTGAAGTCACTTCATCTGTCTGAGTCTTAGCTCCATCTGAAAAATGGGTCAATAATAACCTTTGTCCTGCCTCTCTTCATAGGCAGGATAAGATCAAAATTGTGTATTATTAACTTCTTATATCTGAAAGAGATGGGAATACCAGACCACCTGATCTGCCTCTTGAGAAATTTGTATGCAGGTCAGGCAGCAACAGTTAGAACTGGACGTGGAACAACAGACTGGTTCCAAATAGGAAAAGGAGTTCGTCAAGGCTGTATATTGTCACTCTGTTTATTTAACTTATATGCAGAGTACATCATGAGAAACACTGGACTGGAAGAAACACAAACTGGAATCAAGATTGCCGGGAGAAATATCAATAACCTCAGATATGCAGATGACACCACCCTTATGGCAGAAAGTGAAGAGGAACTCAAAAGCCTCTTGATGAAAGTGAAAGCGGAGAGTGAAAAAGTTGGCTTAAAGCTCAACATTCAGAAAACGAAGATCATGGCATCCGGTCCCACCACTTCATGGGAAATAGATGGAGAAACAGTGAAAACAGTGTCAGACTTTATTTTTCTGGGCTCCAAAATCACTACAGATGGTGACTGCAGCCATGAAATTAAAAGACACTTACTCCTTGGAAGGAAAGTTATGACCAACCTAGATAGCATGTTCAAAAGCAGAGACATTACTTTGCCAACAAAGGTTCGTCTAGTCAAGGCTATGGTTTTTCCTGTGGTCATGTATGGATGTGAGAGTTGGACTGTGAAGAAGGCTGAGTGCCGAAGAATTGATGCTTTTGAACTGTGGTGTTGGAGAAGACTCTTGTGAGTCCCTTGGACTGCAAGGAGATCCAACCCGTCCATTCTGAAGGAGATCAGCCCTGGGATTTCTTTGGAAGGAATGATGCTAAAGCTGAAACTCCAGTACTTTGGCCACCTCGTATGAGGTGAAGAGTTGACTCATTGGAAAAGACTCTGATGCTGGGAGGGATTAGGGGCAGGAGGAGAAGGGGACGACAGAGGATGAGATGGCTGGATGGCATCACTGACTTGATGGACGTGAGTCTGAGTGAACTCCAGGAGTTGGTGATGGACAGGGAGGCCTGGTGTGCTGCGATTCATGGGGTTGCAAAGAGTCGGACACAACTGAGTGACTGATCTGATCTGATCTGAGCTTCTTATAAGTACTTCCATGGTGGCTCAGTGGTAAAGAATCTGCCTACAGAACAAGAGACACAGGAGACACAGGTTTGATCCCTGGGTCAGGAAGATCCCCTAAAGGAAGAAATGGCAACCCACTCCAGTATTCTTCCCAGGAAAATCCCATGGTTAGAGGAACCTGGTGGGCTACAATCCATAGCATCGCAAAGAGTTAGACACGAATGAAGTGACTGAGTACCCAGCATCTTATGAATATGAGAGCCACTAAATACTATTCAAGCAGGGAATTTCAAACCTTTAACTCAAGGGGCAGAGATGGTGTAGGAAAAGTGTTGGTCCATGGGTCAGAAGCTACTGGAACTGACATATGCAGCCTACATCCATGGGAAGAGAGATGCTGCGGTGACATGCACAGCCACGCAATGACCCCTCCTGGCACCCAGGCTGACAAAAGTCATCAGAAGATATAGTTAGAAATTCCTTTCAAAGAATCTCTTAGTTCAACAGTTTTATTCCCCAGGGAAGATAAAATGTATATACTTCCTGTAATCAATCACAAGCCTCTTGAAGCTTCAGTCAGAGAATTTGCACAATTCTAATTTGTAAAGGTGACAGACTAGAGGTGGAAAGTATCTATGGGGCCCTTTAATACATGTAAATTAGAACAGTACCCTGGTCTTTACTGAATTATAATGAACTCTCAGTTTTCTTCTAGACCAGAATGTTCAAATTATAGATGATAGAGCCAGAAAACTTCTTGGAGGCCCTCTACCTTATTTATCCTCCCCGCTCCCATTTTACAGAGCAGGAAACTAAGACTCAGACACACGTGACCTGCTTACAGTCATGCCACAAGGTAGAATCAGATGAAAGCACACGCTGTACCCTCGCTGTACTTAATGCAGCATGTGTTTACTGAGAATCGACTGAATTCTTGGTGGGGAAATATAGAGGAAAAAGCCAGAAAAGCCACCTTCAAGAAAGCCAGACTCCACAAAGGAAGATAAACAAGTAAGCAGAAGTTTCTGGCATAAGTGGTATGCGCCATATTATCAAGGACACAAAATGCCATGTGGATGCAGACTTCAGAGAGGTCAGCTCCACCCGGGGTTGTCAGGGAAGACTCCACCTGTGTGTGTACGCTGTGCTCAGTTGTATTCAACTCTTTGAGACCCCATGGACTGTAGCCCACCAGGCTCCTCTCTCCATGGGATTTCCCAGGCAAGAATATTGGAGTGGCTTGCCGTTTCCTTCTCCAGGGGATCTTCCCAACCCAGCAATTGAACCCAGGTCTCCTGCATTGCAGACAGATTCTTTACTGCTGAGCCATAAGGGAAGCCCAAGACTCTGCCTAGGAGTTGGCATTTGAAGGTACTAAGCACACAGAGTGGAAAAGCATTCCAGGCAAAAGGAACAGAGAGAGCTAAGGCAAGGGGATGAAGAGAGAACACAGCACGCACTGAGAGTTTCATACACACTGTTGCAAAGAGCAGGAGGGTTTGTACCAGCTGCTTCAGGATAATCTCGGACAATGTCAACAGTCTCAGCTGCTATACTCCACCTCATTCGGCACACTCCCGGGGGCAGAGGCCTGTGT
This sequence comes from Bubalus kerabau, assembly GCF_029407905.1. Lineage (NCBI taxonomy): Eukaryota > Metazoa > Chordata > Mammalia > Artiodactyla > Bovidae > Bubalus > Bubalus kerabau. The sequence goes on along the minus strand of NC_073625.1, from coordinate 125,771,467 downwards.
CCACCTAATGGGCCAGTACGACACCTGGCCCAGTGCTGATGGCATTGTGGGGCTTAATAAATTCCCTTTGAAGATGAGAGGACTGTACAGGAGAAAAGAATTTGCCACTTGAGTGAGTCAGCCGGAACGGCAGGCGTGTCCTGGCTCCTCGGGCCAAGCACCAGGGCCGATGGGCCAGACATGCTGGGTCACTTCCCCCTGGGGCCACTGGATTCCACCTGGGAACATCGAGTCTTTTTTCAGCAAGTCGTTCCTAAGCCACGACACTCCTGGCTCATCCCTAGCCTTTGTAGCTTCACCAGTGTAATTGATCCCAGAGCTCAGCTTCCTCCATGCCCACTGGTTTCCTAGGGAGTGATGGGGTATCAGGTGCCCTTAGAACACCTGTGCAGCCTGGCCTCCTGGGGCAGAGAGGGAGCGACATGTGAGAGGCAGACATAAATAGTCCTGAGTTCTGTAGTCATCCTTTTGGGTGCTCTGAGCTTCCTGTCCTGAGCTAAGGTTTTCTCCTGGGGTTAGCTGAGGCACGGAGAGATAAACAAAGCTTGAAAGTGACTCTCCCCACTGGAAAGCTAAAGGCACTTTCAAGACACTGCTTTCTCCTACCTTCTGATGAATGCGTCCCAGACTTGCCACCATCACACCCTGGTGAAGGCTCTCCAAGGTGTGTAGATGGAGAGGAGAGACCCCTGAGGACGAAACTTCTTTCAGGTGTCCTCTCACATATGCTGGGGCTGCACAATGTCCGGACAGCCAGGCGAATCTTGCCAGGATTCACCATGGCAGGAGAACCTGTCACCCCGGTGTTCATCACTGAGCAGCCCAAACAAGCCTTAGTGACTAAGGTTTTTTTTCCACTTACACCTGGTTCTTTTGCTTTCACCACAGAATTATATTAGCAAATGAGATCCTTGAGTAAGCAAAACAGGTCCTTCACAGATTCTTTTGTAAGAACACATTCCTGAGCCTACGACAGATATTTAGAGTCAAGGGACATTTATTCACACAGGCTTTTCAAAATTCACCTCCAAGCTGTTTTCACCATGTCGTTGCCATGATCTGAAAAATTAAGTGTGTCCAGAAGCAGGCAGCCAGTGGCTTGCAACAACTGAGAACTGGGCAGCAAAAAAAATAAATAAATAAAAAATAAAAGCAAGTCACAGATGCACATTCAACATATATAACTGACAAAGAATTAATACCCTGAATATAGCAGAGAAATCCTATACATCCATAAGAAGAATTAAAAGCAATCGAGATACATTGGCAGACTGTATGAACATGCAAAGTGTGGAAGGAGAAATGATTCTCGGCATATGGTAAAATGCTTAACTTCACTAATAAAGAAATGCAGATTTAAAAATTAAGAGATGCCATCTCACATCCATCAGATTAGCTAAAATTCTTGAAGTCTGACAATATGAAGTGAAGGAATAGAAATTTTAAACCCCATTATTAAGAAAATGGGCTTAATAAATTGTAACACATTTAAGAAAAAGAAAAGCAATGTAGAAGTTAAATTGAATAAACTATGTACCAATATCAATATATTTAAAATAATATTGAATGAAAAAAGCAATTTGCAGAATAAGTCAGTATTATTACATCATTCATGTAAAGAAAACATGAATCAACACTATATATTGTCTTGGACGCATGTTTATGGAATAAACGTATCCAACATGAATAGGACAAAGGCATCCCATCTTTGGATGGTGGTTGTTTGGGGGGTCAAGGAAAAGGGCTGGGAAAAGGTAAGTTAGAAAGAGACTCAGTTGTTTTGGGTCATGTTTGTTTCTTTTAAAAGCTAAAGCATGCCTTCAAAGTCAGGGTGGTGGGAAGATGGACATAAAGGTCAGGATAGGTTAGGTTTTGCTACAGTAACAAAAGTCTGAATCAGACACTTCAGACAACAGAGATTTGGCTTTTATTGCTCATTCATGGTAGGTTGGCAAAGGGGCTCTGATTATTGTTGTCATTCATGGACCGAGGCAGACAGAGCAGCCACCACCCTCTTGCTGGCAGGCATGTCAAGGAAAAGAAAGAACAATTACATGCTCTGGACTAGAAGTGACATGGTCACCTCTTCTCACAACTAATTAGCCAGAACTAATTGTACAGTCCTCCCTGGCTCAAGGGGGCCAAGAAGTACACAATTCCACTATAAGCTCAGAAGTGGATACAATTAGAAACATTTGGGTAATGGGCTTCCCAAATGGCCCTAGTGATAAAGAATCTACCTACCAGTGCAGGAGATGCAGGTTCAATCCCTGGGTCAGAAAGATTACCCTGGAGAAGGGCATGGCAACTCACTCCTGCATTCTTGCCTGGAGAATCCCATGGACAGAGGAGCCTGGCAGGCTATAGTCCATAGGGCGGCAAAGAGTTGAACACCGACTGAAGTGATTTAGCACACACATGCACTCAAGAAAGTTTATTGCAATGTTATAGTTTTAATCATCCTCTTTTTAAGTGTTTGAATTATGTTTTATATTTCACAAAATAGAAGGAAAAAAAAAAAAAAAAGGCCCTGGTTTGGAAATCAGGAGACTTGGTCTTCCATTTGAGAAATGGAAGGTCTGTTCCTGGGCCTGTTGCCATGACTATAATACCCACACAGGTGTTCTACAACCATTGCTTCCCCACGGAAATGACACAAAGCAGATTGACCTTCCTTGCTATTGTTTAGTTCCTTGGAAGCTGAGTTGGCAGTAAGAAGCCTGATATAAAGAGAGGTGGTGCATGGAACATGGATTGTAAAGTCCAAAGACTTAACTAAGTCCTAAGAGACAACTAAGTCCCAGGTCGACCACTCACACTTCCTGTCACCTTAGGAAAGTTACCATACCTCTGGGGCCTATTTTCCTCATCTGCAAAATGGGCACAACAATAACACCGACATCTCTGAATAGTTGTGATAAACAAATGAGGTATGTAAAGCGATTTGTAACTGTAACGTGCTGCACAGACGCTCACTATTATTACTGACCTAAATTTTGCTGCAAGGGAAGCCTCAGGCCAGATTTACATTTCTGGCCGACAATGACTCATCTGACTTCCCTCAGCAGAGCCACCTGGTTGACAAAATAGGCCCAGGCATCATCCTGTGGTCCAACCGCTTGAAGAATCTATTGATTTCCTCTTGTGAAAGTGAGTTTGCGAACAGGGATGAAACATTATTGCAGATTCCCGAGGGAGAGTAAGGGAGGAGGGTGTGATTCCTCAGAGCACAACCCGGAGAGGGTGAGGTCCTGGGCTGGGATTGAATCTGGGTCCTTGGGACTCATCAAATATTGGAGCTGGAAGATTATAGAAGGGAGAGAACAGCTCTTCCAATCCCCTCTTTTTCCAAATGAAGAAACTGAGGTCAAAGAGAGGCAAAAATGATGGTCCTTGTCAACCATCAATAGGTAATCACAGGACCTAGCATGCACCCTGGGGTCTTCTATTCATTTAGAGTGTAACCAGGGCAAGCCCCTACCAAACACCTCAGTTGCCTCAACTGCAAAATAAGGGGATTGAACCTGACCCCCATAGTTATCTCTTGTCTGTTGTTTTGAAAACACCCAATTCTATCAAGCTTGACATGCAGCAGAATCCTCCCTAAACATGAACTCTCTGGTCCAGGCTCCTGACTGTGCAGGTCTGACTCTCAGGAGTCATCGTCCCCTCTTCCCACATACCGTGAATGCCACCTGTTTGCCTTCCTCTCTGTCTGGTCCAGAGACTGTTTCTTGATGTCCTGCCTGTTTTCTCTGAGCCCTTGGAGGCTTAATGCTCCTGACTCTGCCCTTACTCAACAAATATCCCCATCTGCCAGTGTTACCGGCTCTGGGTTTGAAGCCAGGAAAACCTTCCTTAGGCAGCAGAGAACACAAGACATAACTCAGGCAGAAGCTCCCAAGCACCTGAGTCTGGTCTCAACGTCACTCCCAGAGGATGCTTTGCACAGCAATATAGCAGCTGATGACACTTCCCTAGAGATCACAGGAAGCTATACAGCCAGATGCGAGGGCAAGTCTCACCCACTGGCTGCAGGTGCATCCTGCTGCGAAAAGGATGCGAACTCCACGAGCGACCTCCCACACCATGGTGCCTGGGGCCTTGCCCCTGAGGCTGCCGTAGGCCCCTCCCCACAGATGCTAATCATTCCACTAGCAATTCCCAAGAGTAGAGAAAAGACTAACGTCTCCATCTGCAGTAATAAGAGGCAGCCTTTACACCTGGCAGGTGCTTCACCTGCAAGACGCTTGTCAGCCTAAGAAGCCCCTTCAGATTCATTGGCTTATTTGGTTTTTATGAAGAACTGAGAGCTGGCCAGTTAAAGGTTGATTCTTAAATGTTCTAGATGAGGAACTTCATGTGACACTCTGAAAGGTTAGAGGATTAAGGTCAGATCTTCTGACTCTGATCTTTCATCCATAGTATAATGAAAGCACTATTTAGTATAGTACTTTAATAGTACTATACTATTCTTTAATCCATAGTATAATGAAAGTACTATCATCATATTACAAACTATATTAATGACCAAGCCAGAGGGCCAGGATTTCAATTGGTTTCAAATACAAAGGCAATCATCAGCTCACTTCTTCCCTTCAACAGTTCAGGAGAAGAAACCACTTCTGAAACGGAAACAGCTTTTATATTGTGATTTGTGTCGTACCTGGTTTCTTGAATCCAAGTCTTGAATATCTTTCCACCCCTTGTCCGCTTTCACCCTCTAACTGGATTTTTGAGTCAGTGCAATTGAGGAAAGAAGGACAGAAAGCAAACATTCACCTGAATCTTGCTTGCTGTACCAGTCGTGTGTGTGTGTGTGTGTGTGTGTGTGTGTGTGTGACAACCTGAAAATGTCTCCTTGCTGCTGCTGCTGCTAAGTCGCTTCAGTCGTGTCCGACTCTGTGCAACCCCATAGACAGCAGCCCACTAGGCTCCTCTGTTCCTGGGATTCTCCAGGCAAGAATACTGGAGTGGGTTGCCATCGCCTTCTCCAAATGCCTCCTTAAAGGGATGTATAAGGCTAGTTATCGCAGCAACTCCTTCCCTACTGTTTCCTACTTCCCTCAGTGATCTTTGCTGCATATCTGAAGCTAACATAACACTGTTAATCAACTGTACTCCAACATAAAATAAAATCTTTAAGAAAATTTAAAAAATCCTTAGTGGTTCCTCATTGCTTAAAGTGATCCTCAGACCAGCAGCATCAGCATCACTTCAGAGTTTTTTTCCAAATGCAGAATTTCAGGCCCCACTCATTACTACTTCAGAATCTGATTTTAATAAGATCCCCATGTGTCTGCACAGGAGGCTTGAGAAATACTGACATAAAGAATCTGACCCAGATTGCTGACCCTGGTAAAGTCCAAGTCACCCTGGCTGCTTAAAGACACGCTCACCAATACCCACATCCTCACATTTCCCATCTCACCTTTGCTCCTGTAACTCTCTTCCCCTGGTTTTTCCCTGAACCAGGTAACCTCCCACGCTTTGAAGTGTGGCTCAAAACCCACCTCCTCCAAGAAGCCAAACCAGATAGTCCCATTAGGAATGATCTTTCCTTCCTCTAAGTCACAATTCCACAGAACTCATACTTTCTATCTTGGATTATAATTGTTATGAGCTTGACTTATAGCTCTCTCCAAATATGAGCTCTTCAAGGTCAGGGTTTAGATCTGACTCATTTCTGTATTTCCCCAAATGATCCAATACTTTGGAAGTTCCTACTACAATCTGCCTCCTCAATACATTTGACTTTATTGTTTCTAACAGATGTATTCAGAAAGATTAGGAAATTCAGATTATTATTCTTATTATCTTAGACAACCATGACCAAACCTGAGCACAGTCTAAACTTGGAAATGTTCCCCTAAAATATTCAGTCACTGTCATGAAGCTTATATGCAGATATTTTCCCCACTGTCCTGCCATGTACACACTCTGTGCATCCCACTTGTTCTTTACTGTTAGAAAGGCAATTGGCCAGACATTACTAAGAGGAGAGGGGAAATGATTGCTATACACATGATGTGCCAATTCCAGACTGATTTAGCATCTTACCAACAAAAGGAGAATGGAACACAGTACCCAGATTCCAACATCTCCATCAGGACCTACATTTGGGGCAAGCAAAGGTCCCCTGGCCCTCGTTCAGTCACTTAATGGAGAAGATTCCAAAGACAGAATGCCACTGGTGTTCTTCCAATTATAGAGTCATCTGATTAGAATTACAGTAAATGCATAGCTCAGTTTGCATTATCCTGATGTGACCTGAGAAACAAGCCACCCTTGTCAGAGCATATGAGGGTACTGAAGTCTGCAAGTCCACTGCCTCATCACATTGGGGCACTCACACCAGGGCTAATCTGGAAAGGGGGACACACACAAGTTAGGACCCTCCATTTCTGGAGACCCTAGAGCCCTGGGACTGGAATTTGTCATTTAATGTTGAAAGAAAAACCCAAATACCACACACTCCAGACATTAAGGCAGCATAGAATTTTTGGACAAAAAGAGATTTGTCTTGGGGATAATTTTAGAATTAATTGTTTCAAGTATTCCCAGCCTGTCAGCATTGAACCTGTCAATGAAGCACAAGTTTGTTCAACCACAGAGTGGGATCATGGCTTTGGGGTCATGGCTAAATGGAACTTCTTGATCTGTCTGGCTATAGAAAAACATGGCAGGAATTCTACAGAATCACAGACTCATCCGTCCCCTCCCACCTCTTCCACTGATAGCTTGAGGTTTGGGAATCACTGGGGTATTGGACCAAACCTGACTGTTGTGTTATTATTGTTTCTGATTTAACTACCAGACTGTTAAGCATTACTGCCCCAAACCCAGCTGGAGGGTGGTACCACACTTTGAAGCCACCAAGTCAAGTGCTACTGGATGAAATTCTGCTCTACTGGACCATGAAATAGGTTTTCCAAGGGACAGAGAATGACAGACATGCAAGCCATAGCTAAAACTGTCTCACCAGAGTGGTAAACACTCACAATGGAGCAAAAAGAAGCACCGCCATGTGATGGAAAACTGTCCACATCCTCAGTAGAGCTAGGTCAGATCACAAACCAGAGGGCACTTCAGAGACCAGCTCTGGAACCTCTGTTTCCTCATCTACAAGACCAAATGCATAGGTGCATAATGAGAGACACACAGTTATCATTATTGTTTTTTTCTTAAGGTAGCAGTTGAATTCTCCTGCCACACCCTGGTAGCTGGGTGACTTTCTAGATCTCTTTCTTCGTTCAGACCTACCTACCTCACAGGCTTATCATGAGAGTCCAAAGAAAATGGTGTGAGTTGGGGGTTGGTATGAGTTGGAGGTTACTCGGATTCAATTCAGGAGGATGAAATCTATTGTCTTGTTTTGTATAAATCTTATAACCTCAGATATGCAAATGACACCACCCTTATAGCAGAAAATGAAGAACTGAAGAGCCTCTTGATGAAAGTGAAGGAAGTGAAGTGAAGTCGCTCAGTTGTGTCTGACTCTTTGAGACCCCATGGACTGTAGCCTACCAGGCTCTTCCGTCCATGGGATTTTCCAGGCAAGAGTACTGGAGTGGGTGGCCATTTCCTTCTCCAGAGGATCTTCCCGACCCAGGGATCGAAACTGGGTCTCCCACTTTGTAGGCAAGATGCCTTACTGTCTGAGCCACAAGGTGAAGGAGGAGAGTGAAAAAGCTGGCTTAAACTCAACATTCAGAAAACTAAGATCATGGCATCTGGTCCCATCACTTCATGGCAAATAGATGAGGAAACAATGGAAATAGTGACAGACTTTATGTTCTTGGGCTCCAAAATCACTGCAGATGGTGACCAAAGCCATGAAATTAAAAACACGCCTGCTCCTTGGAAGAAAAGCTATGACCAACCTAGACAGCATATTAAAAAGCAGAGACATTACTTTGCCAACAAAGGTCCATTTGGTCAAAGCTATAGTTTTTCCAGTAGTCATGTATAGATGTGAGAGTTGGACTATAAAGAAAGCTGAGTGCTGAAGAATTGATGTTTTCACTCCAATGTAGTATTGGAGAAGACTCTTGAGAGTCTTAGACTGCCAGGAGACCAAACCAGTCCATCCTAAAGGAAAAACAGTCCTGAATATTCATTGGAAGGACTGATGCTGCAGCTGAAACTCCAATATTTTGGCCACCTGCTGGGAAGAACTGACCCATTGGAAAAGACTGATGCTAGGAAAGATTGAAGGCAGGAGGAGATGGGGATGACAGAGGATGAGAGGGTTGGGTGGCATCACCAACTCAATGTACATGGGTTTGAGCAAGCTCCGGGAGCTGGTGATGGACAGGGAAGCCTGGCGTGGTGGAGTATATGGGGTCGCAAAGAATCGGACACAACTGAGTGACTGAACTGAACTGAACTCAGTACTGAAGAGAGGACAAAGCTCTTCCCTAACAGGCTTTTTTATAGCATTGGGGCATTTTACCTCTTTTCTTTCCTGGTCTGCACCAACTCTGGGAAGCAGAGTTGTATTAAAATCAGGGGAGGGAATTCTCTTGTGGTTCAGTATAGTTAGGACACAAAGCTTCCACTAAAGTGGGCCTGGGTTTGATCCCTGGCTGGGGAACTAAGATCCTACAAGTCCCATGGCACAGACAAAAAAAGCAAAAAAAGAAATCAGTGAATATACAGGAAGAAAATCATAGAATATGTGTGTGTGTATAATACATATATATATGAATAATTGTATGTATGGTATTATATTTTATGTGTGTATATGTATGTACTTACATATATGTATATATAAACACATAGAACTGTAAATTTTATTTTAATTTATCAAATTTCACAAGCAAACTTTTAACTGTCAGGGAAATTCATTCTTAGTCAGCTAGAAATAGAGCGTTGGAGGTAGGGGTAAAGAAGAAAGCTCTAATTATTGTTGTTGAGACCAGACCAATCTACCCATCTCACACAGCTATACCTGATCATGCCATCCATCACCTTGAACTTGACCTGCCCTGCCCTGAGCAGTCACTGTATTGCCTGCATTAAAAATAAAAGTGAATTTGGTATCAGTTCAGATTTACAGGGCCCTCATCAACAGAAAAACTTGAAATAATGTGGAAGTCATCCATGAAATGCTGCTACTGAAAATGGGTGGAAAAAACCCACAAAAAAACGTATTTGCTGCTTGGAATTAGGTGATAGGGCAGCAGCAAGCAAGAAAGGGGGCCCTTCCAGGTAGCAAACATGGGCAGATGGAATCCAAAACCCAGATTTGAGTTCAGATTCAACAAATCCAGGGTCTTCCTGGAGGGCTTCAATTCCTAGAGACACAGCAGGTCAGAGCCCTTGGACCAACCACCTCATTTTGGAGTTGGAGAAATTTCCCTCTGATCTGGCAAGTGACTGTGTTCAAGGTCACACATTGAATATGTGGCAGAACCAAGGCTAGAGGTCAAATGCCCACTGACATTCTGAGGACCATCCCTCCCCTTCATACTCTCAAGGATGAGAATATATTGAATAACATGGACACACTTTCTCATTAGTCTCTGAAGTTTGCAGGATCTCAGTGTTCTTAGGCTCTTGAATAACAACCGGAAAACTCTGCCAGGACTTTCACTCTCAGAAAGTGGCAGCTCAGTGCTGTGGAAATCTGGATTCTACCCCCAGCTCAGACACTAATCCTTGTGTCTAATGTGCTTTGGCTCCAAACTGAAGCCCCTTTGTAGCCCAGGAAGGAAAAACGTGCTAGAAATGGAGGGAGATAAAAGCAGCGTTCTCAGGATATTTCTAAGGAGCACAGAGGGGACGCCAGTGCCCTGCATCTCTTCACATCCCACCTCCTTACTCAGAGATAGGTAGATGTAGAAATAAAGGCTCACATTTGTCTACTAGCAGCTGACATCATGAAGTCCTGGGCTGTGTGTATGTGTGGGCAGGTATGTTTAATTAACACTCTGAGCTCTTTTCTGACTTTTTATATCAGCTCCAAATTGTTAATCCTTGAGGAAATGTCTCTAGACAACTCGTATTTTGTCATTTCTTATTATCAGTATTCTGAAAAGCACACAGGTGAGTTCTTTTACACTCTACAAATGAAGACACTAGGACCCAAAGGTCCTGGACACAGAGCAAAGCCAAGGACTATCATCAATACTAGACACAGCTGCTGTTTCCCAGGATAAGCACAGGGCACGGCTTCAATAACTGGACTCACGGACCCCAGTGATGTACCAACAGCTTCTAGACCACCCTGCATTATTATTTCCTAGGATGCTTGCTGTATCATCTGTCTCCTCTTTGTCAATGCCTTGCTGCTGCTGCTGCTGCTAAGTCTGGGATAATATTCTCTGCCCCAACCCCTGTCTCCACCATCCATTCAACACATACACACACAGAATCTAATTACGTCTATATATTTTTTTCAAATTCAGCTTAAGTGTTATTTCTTCAAAGCCGTCTTTCCTTACCACCACATTCCCCTAAAACACATCCTCCCATTCTGTGGTCTCTCACATCATCTTCCTTTCCTTCTGAACACTCTCCGAGTTTACAACATCCATTGAATTGTGACCTTCTGATATGGGTTCCTAACCTCCTTGATGGCAGGGACTGTCCCTGTTTTTTATTTTCTGTTGTCCCCTAAACCCTGGCACCTGATATCATGGGAGCAGTAAAGGGAGTAAATGCAAGGAAGAGCTGGTGGGTGGGTCAGCAGAAGAACACACAAATACTCAGATCTTCGGTAGTTCTCTCTTAATGGTGGGACTTTGAAACCTTAGCTCAACAGTCCAACAACTCCCTGACATCTCTAAGCCGTGCTACCTTCCTTTACACCTGCCATTTCCTGTACTTCAGCCTGTACTTCCTGTACCTCAGCCCTGGCTTCCTTCTCTACGTACGTTGTCTATACAAGCCTCAGTCTTGATGTCAGTCAGAAAGTCACTCTGGAAAGAGACTCACGGACTTAGAAAACAAATGTATAGTTGCCTAGGGGAAGGGATACTTACGGAGTTTGGGATTGACATGTACACCCTGCTTATTCAAAATGGATAACCAACAAGGACCTATTACATGGCACATGGAACTCTGCTCAGTGTTATGTCCCAGCTTGGACAGGAGGGAGGTTTGGGGGAGAATGGATACATGTATATGTATGGCTGAGTCTCTTCACTGTTCACCAGAAACTATCACAACACTGTTATATTGGCTATGCTGCTGCTAAGTCACTTCAGTCGTGTCCAACTCTGTGTGACCCCATAGATGGCAGCCCACCAGGCTCCCCCGTCCCTGGGATTCTCCAGGCAAGAACACTGGAGTGGGTTGCCATTTCCTTCTCCAACGCATGAAAGTGAAAAGTGAAAGTGAAGTCACTCAGTCGTGTCCAACTCTTAGCGACCCCATGGACTGCAGCCTACCAGGCTCCTCCGTCCATGGGGTTTTCCAGGCAAAAGTACTGGAGTGGGGTGCCATCGCCTTCCTCAGTACAAAATAAAAAGTTTAAAGTTTGAAAAAAAAAAGAAAAGTAACTCTGAGAAATCTTCCTTGAAATGCTCATAGAATATACAACACCCCTTCCTCTGCTTTCCCACGGCTTCCCGAGGTGAGTGTTACAGTTGCCTCTGCTGAGCCCCTGCCTCCTCCACCTCCACAGCCCCCGTGAGGGCTCTGCTCATCAGTGGTGCTCAGATAATCTTGAGTGAGTGAATCAAAGGTTCAAAGTTTTTCAGCATTGACGTGGTGAGCTTCTCAAGAGCAAGATGCTTCTATTAACCTCTCTGGTGCTACGCTTTGCACCCAGAAGGTATTCAACCATGAGTTGACTGGAATGCCATCCTCCCCCAGACATAATAGAGCAATCACAGAGGAATGTAGTGGAAAGAGTGTGGATTTGGAAATCATTCTGATATACTTGCTATGTGACCTTGGGAAAATGGCTTAATGTCACGATCCTCGTGTTCCCCATCTGAGAAGAACACCACTTGCCTAAGGCCACTGTGATGGCAGTTGGATGTTAACGGATCTGGCATGTGCCTGGCACCCCAGAGGTGCTCTGCCCACATCAACTCATATTTCTCTTTTCCTTTCTGGGAGTCACAGAGATTGGTCAGCCTTACCTCCCCCTCGGCCGCCCAGGAAGCAAACAATGGTAAAGGGATTGGAACCCGGAGTCTGAGACCCATTCCCTCATTCCAGTCTGGCCAGCAGATGGCAACACCCATGCCGGGTGACTCCTGCCAAACTCTTTCCGTCCTGACGGAGGGGAAGGTGACAAGAATAGGCTCAAAGGATGACTCAGCTCCAGTGACTAAGGTGAGGAGGTGGCAGTAGTGGGAAGGGTATGGGGGTAGAAGAGGAAATGAGTGAATACACTATCTGATGAAGGGTGCTCCAAGATACAGGGACTTGACCCTGGTAAATTCCTGGCTCTGACACAGTGCAGACAGGCGGGGCCTGAGCTCCCTCCCATGACCCCCTCACCTCGCCTCACCATGAACCAACTCCCACCAGCTCAGAGGGACCTTCCAGAGCAGATGCTGGATGTCCTTCTGCCCTCTGGAGGCTTTTAGCCCAAGGACTGAGACACATCTGAATACCACTTTTGATAAACTGGTTTTAAAAAATATCCCTTATCACCTTATCATTGTGAACGGGTTCTAATCCTGACAGCTGCCCGACTGCCAATCTTGGCCTTGCTCAGGGTCCAGACTGTTTTTTTCCACCTATATCATCACTTTAACATCCCCATACATGGCACATGCAACAAGTTTAAAACTGAAAATGCCCCACCCACCCACCTCCCTCAGCGCTTCTTCTCATTGGCTGTACTAGCGTCTACCAATCACCCAATCTCGACCCCGCCTGGGCCCCTCCTCTACCCATACTCCCCATCACTCCATGGATCCAGGTTAATTTCAGTTCTTGAATATCTCACTCCATTTCCTCCTCTCCTTCCCCACTTACACCTGACTCTTCTGAGTGCGCAGAGTGGCCTTCTGATAATAATGGCCTTCTGATATTATTTACTACGGCTCTTTCAAGCATGTTCTAACTGACCCCTGTCTTTCATCAGTCTTTTCCAGACTGTCCACAGAATGCTATGTCCAAACAGCACTTCTAACGTTCTCACCCTACGTAACATCCTTCAATGCTTTCCCAATTCCTACAAGAAACAGCCTAGACTGCTCAGTCTGGTGAACAAAGCCCTTCATGATCCAGGACCTGGCCACCTTCTGGTTTTGCCTGCTGATCCTACCCCTACAAAGCTTATGCAAGGAGACATCCCCTAGGGGAGCCAGTCCTCAGAATCCTGGTATCAAAGACCTCTTTCCTCCTCTGGGTCTTTGAACATGTTGTTCTTTCTCACAGGTAAGCATTTCTCTGCCTTTGGCAACACTGTTTATCTTTCTAGATTCAGCTAAAATGTCATCTCTGTTGATTGGCCCTTTCAAATGCTCAGAAATGCGCTGGTACCTCCTTCTCTGAGCCCTCTCTCAAAATACGGTCCCTCTCACTAAGCACCATTGTGACTTCTTGTTTATACACGTCTCTGTCCCACAGACTGGGAGATTCTTGGAGGCAGGTCCTTCCACAGAATGCCTGCTTAACAGGTGTTTTCTTGAATAAATGAAATATTAGGACAGGTGTGCATGCATGCTTAGTTGCTCAGTTGTGTCCGACTCTTTGCAACTTCATGGACAGTAGCCCACCAGGTTCCTCTGTCCGTGGAATTCTCCTGGCAAGAATACCGAAGTGAGTTGCCATGCCCTCCTCCAGAGATCTTCTCAACCCAGGGATCAAACTCAAGTCTCCTGCATTTCAAGCACACTCTACGGTTGAGCAATGGGGGAAGCCCTAAAGATAAGCATGAGGTAATAAACACAGTCACTTTTATCCTCTGATCCTCAGTGTTCCCGTCCATAAACTAGGCATCTGATCCAAATACCTTACAACTCTATAAGGCTCAGATTTTATACTGCACCATCCTTCAAAGACACAGCTCACACTCCCAGCCCACTCATTAGTAGTTGATATTGCTGAGTTATTTTTCCCAAGGAAGGAGTGGGACTGTGGGTCCACCCACACTGCAAAGTGACTGGTCTCAGAATCTCTGATTGAAGTCACAGAACTGCTCAAAGCCAGTGCTCTATAGGGGGACCCAGAAACCCAGGACCCACCCTACCATAGGCTGAGACTCTGACCATGCCCCCAGTAAGTCATGGGCATTGTCCGCCCACATGGGTGCTCGTTTGTGGGCACTCACACAGCCATTGCCACAGCCCTCAGACAGGCCCTGACAATGACACATCGGTGCAAAGGAAGTCACCCACACAATCTCACCTCCCCCGGGTATTATCTCCATGGTCACCTCACCTCCCAGCACCACCCTGACACTCACAGCTTCACAGGGTTTGGGGTTGTCTGTCTGAGAATCTGGACCTCTACTCCCGGAACCACAGCATCTTTCAGAAGGTAACAGGTGAACCCGTGTTCTGATGGCTCTCCTCCTCTGACCCCCATTATCAGTTGCCCCTTACCGAACAGCTTCTGTCAACCTGCTGGGATGAGCAAACTCGGGCTCACCTCGCAGCTTTCTCTGGGAAAAGTATTTATTCTCCCTGAGCCTCAATTTCCTCATCTATAAAATGGCTCTGCTCAGCTTTTTTACATAGGTGTTACCAAGATGCAATGAGCTAATAGGTGTGAATGTGTCTTGTAAATTGTAGGCACAATACCAATGTGTAGGATTCACAGGAGTAATAACATTAGTAGACACTAGGTTCTGTCTCTAAGGAAAATGTAAAGGGAGAATTCAAATCCAAATATTTATTGAGTACACACTGTGTGCCAGACACAGTACAGGGGATTGTTGCCAATCTTAACCATAACTCTTCTATGACTGAATTCAATAGTGCTATAGTTTAATATTTATATGTCTGGAGTCTAAGGTTCCATGTTTCAAGGTACATATATATGCATGTGTTTGTGTGTGTGTGTATATATATATGTATTTGTGCATTTTACATATATGGGAATAGACATATTATTTGCATATGTACAGGTGTGTGTGTGTGTGTGCTTGAGAGAACAGACTATTTGCCCAGGAGTCAGGGATGAAGTATAACGAAAGAGTCAGGAGTTTTGGAATAAGACATACACACCTAGGTTCAAATCCTGACAATGTTTCTATAATTTAGGAGCTTTTTGACTTGAAGCAGGTGTTAAGTTCACCAAAGCCTCAATTTCTCCATATTAACAACAGAAGTAATAAAAGCTCTCTCTGAGTTCTGTTGTGCAAATTAAACCGTGCACACAAAATACTGAGCATTTTCTACACAGGGAGGGCTCCACAGATGCCACCTCCTGGATTCTGTGCTGCAAGTTCCTCTCACGCGCTCTGTGACCAGGAGCAAGCCACACAGGTCCCTGCCACGTATTTTCTACAGAATGAGAGGGCTGGACTCGATTCCCAGATTCCTTCCAGCCCCAGGACACCAGGGTCATATATCGAATATCTACTTTGTGCCTGTTCGTGGATGTCAGTCATGAGCTCAGCCCAGGCAAAGGCCCCAGGCCTGGTGTTCGCTCCATTCCCAGAGCGTTTCCTTTCTCCGAACGTGCCATTTGCTGGCCCTCCTATTTTCAATACAGGGCCCATTGATGGCTCTGAAAAGGAATGTCCAGTGCAGCTGCGGGGCTACTTGAGCCCTCCGAGCAAGCGCTCTCAGGCCCGCTCCGTCTGTGAGCTCTGTGTTTTCAGAGCCTGTTGTTGCCAAGCTGTCTGGAATCCTCAACACCTGCACGTCAGCTTCCTGGGCCCTTTCCCTCCCCTCCCCCGCCGCACCCTCGGCTCCCATTTGCATCTGAAATGCAGCTGCTGGGGCCCTGCAGAGGGGAGCCCGGTGGACAGGACATCGCCTTGTTTGGTCTCCCTCCCCTGAGTCAAACTGAATCTGAGCCACCTCTGTGAGAGGACTCTTGTTGCCCCTTCATTATGTTTAAATGAACCTCCTCTGTGGGAGAAATTTTTTTTTAATAAAATAAAATAAAACCACCACAAAGGACCAAAGCAGATGACATCTGTTCTTTTGATGAAAGCTTTTTCTGTCCTGAATTAGACTTTTTAAAAAAAAGAAGAGAAAAAAAGCATGGGGCTGGGCTTCATTTGTACCGTTTCTCCCCTAAAAAACAAACAAAATGAGTCTCGTTTGGGGCAAAGGAGTGTGGAACAGGTAACCAGGAGGGAAGGAGAGAATAGGAACCCTTCCTTCTTCCTGGGGGTTCTGCCCTGTCACACCAGGAATATTCAGATACCATTCTGTTAAGTATGTTCAAATGTATATTCTCTGTGCTCATTTTATGGGCAAAATATTTAACAACTCTTTAGCCGTTATCCCAACCTTCCCCAGCCATTTCTTTTGATTGAATACCGCAGGTGGGTCTGATGCAGGTGGTACCAGGAATATGACATAAGAAACAATGACCTACATGCTGATAACCCCCAAATCTTTATCTCCATCTCTGCTCTTGTCTGCACCCTGAACTCCTCGACCCAGCTCCCAGGCTGAATTTCACCTCTTCTCTACCAGCACCTGTTTCTTGCTCTGGATTATTATCTCACTAAACCTACCCACTCGGATTCCTGGGTGTCCTCCTCTACACTCCCTCCTCCCCTAGCACCGTGCAGCCAACCCACTGCTGAGTCCTGTCCACGTTCCCCCTAAACATCTCTTGGTCCCTCCTCATGTCTCCTTCTCCATTGTCACTGCCTGAATCCTGGCCATCTTCATCACTTGCTTGACTTGCCTGTATATCCCCCACCTGGTGGCCAGCATTGCTGCTGCTGATCATTCTTGGAGCAAAACACTTGATGGTTCTAGGATAAAATTGAACTCCCCGAGCTTGGCTTCCTGCAACGTTCCTGAGCAGGCCCCTGCCTGCTTTTCTGACTCACCCTATTGTCTATCCTCTGCTCAAGCCCAAACAAACATCCATCAGTCTCTACCTTGATTCACGCTGTTTCACCAGGCGCCTTCGCATACGCTGGTTCCTCTACCTTTCTGACTCTCTGCATGTAGATTTCCTCTACTCTCTTTTCTGGTCTCAGTTTAAATGTCACTCTTCCAGGAAGCCTTCCCTGACCACCCCCTCTGTCCCTCCTCCCCAACCATGACCTCCGCCAGACTACAGTCCATGCTTCTGCTCTGTTTTCTTAGGGACTGTGTGCTACCTGCGCCCCCCTCTCCCAGAGCCCTTGCTCAGTTCATTGTTATTACTTATTTAATATTCTGTCTTCTCCACTCAAAAGTCGACAGAATGGGCATCTCGTTTTATTTGCTATAATACTGACATGACACAAATCTTTCAACTGATAAACTTCAAAGCTCCTGCTCCTTTGCTCAAAAGACCTCTTTCAGCAATAGGGGGAGGAGAGAGGAGAGGTCATATATTTTTGAAATAGAATTCTTCCTCTGGAACTTTAGGTGTATTTCAAAGTAGCACCATAAATCTGGACTAGGAAAGTTGTCTACAGCTTCAATCTTATTTCGAGGCCCCAGTCATGCACAACCATCTTTGGTGCAAGATGAAGGTAAGTCTCCTTTATGTGCAAAATTAAGCTGATAAACAGAGCTCCTCACCTCCATGTTGAAGTCCTGGAGACCTTTTGCCCCTGGAATTTTTCTCCTCCATCTGCCTCATCATCCCTGAGGTTTGCCAGACTCCTTCCACAGCACAGAACATGGTAGAGTAAGAGGGAGTTGGGGAGGAAAGGGCACCAACTAGCTTTGATTGATGACCAGATCCTGGACACACTTTAGTGTCTCACATTATCTCCCCAGCAGGTCTGTGAGGTAGGTACCAACTTCCTCCATTTCCTATGGAAACCATGGCATAGACAGGTAAGGTGACCAGCTGAGCTCACACGGCTGTGAATGGAAGAGGTGGCCCGTGAACTCAGATCCACCCATTCAAATGGGCCAACTTTTTAATTCCAGGCTGGCACTTTAAAAAAGGGGGGGTGGTCCCTGAAGAGGAGTCTGACACAGAGCTGGAAGCTCTTTCCCAGCCCAAGCACCTTAGCAGAATCCTGCTTAATCTTACTTCAGAAAACACAAAGGCAGAAGGGCCAAAATCCAGTTATACTGGAAAGCATATGGCATTGGAGAGAAGAAGCTAGAAACTAAGAGGTTCTCTCATCCTTTTCAAATGTCGCCTGCCTAGTCATGTCTCCCAGGCAGGCTTCATATGGTCCAGGGCATGTCCCTGGTCTTCTACAAGCATCTTGCCACATCTCTCATCCACTTAGCTTCTTGTGGACAGTCAGAGACCCTATGATTTTAAGGGAACTGATTTTTTAAAGAACCCTCTCTGAATGAGAACCCAACTACTTTTCTCTAGGCCAACATAACAAGCTGAGGGTTCTATTTTGACAGTGGGATTTGTTAGCATTTGAGTGGCATCTTCTCTGTTTCTTTTTCTGCTCATCTCACATTCTTTCTAGGATTTTCACCCTTGGGAAGTGGAAATGGAGCCTGATTGCAAAATCAGACAGTGGGATGTTTCTACTAAAGGCCGCTTTGTTCAGTAGATTGCTAGTTATGAATGAGTGGGGGAAATTGAATTTGCTTACCATTAGAACCCCTCCGCACACTGGAATTCTAGAGGCTAAAATCTAGCACACACACAGAGCTGAGACGGAAAATCCAATGTGAGGTCAATGCTCAGAACTTATTCATCTCCTAAACTCAACCCACTTCTCCACTTTCTTAACAAATAGGTAGACCAACTGTAATGATAGTCTCCTACCATTCTAGGCTGAAGGAATCACATGGAATTTGGAGCAGCTGAAGAGCAGGGAGAAGTGAAAACAGTTGATGAATAATCAATTCATATTTATTGAGCATTAACTATCAAATATTGTAAAAAATACTGCTACATCTGTGATTTGATTGTGTACTTAGTCACTTCAGTCATGTCTGACTCTTCGCAACACCATGGAGCATAGTCCTCCAGGCTCCTCTGTTCATGGGATTTTCCTGGTGAGAATACTGGAATGGGTTGTCATACCCTTCTCCAGAGGATCTTCCTGACCCAGGAACCTACATCTCCTTCATTTTCTGCATTGAAGGTGATTTTTTTTTTTACCACGGAGTCCATTTTATTTCATCTTAAATAATGCTGTGAGTTTGGTATTTTTAACTCCCGTTTTATAGATACATCAAATTCAGAGATATTCACTGGCTCTCCAGAAGGCACATAGTTCCCTTTGAGTCTTTTTATTCTCAACCTCTTGCAGGTTTCTGTCTCCTTCCTAGAAGAAATTGGGTAACCAAAAAGAAAACAGAATCAGGGGGTCTACAGGAACATAGTTGGATAAACTCTCAGCTCTGGCATCCCAGGGCAGGAAGGGATGAAGGGAAGAGAGGCCAATAGAAAATTACGGGGACTGGATTTGGAGCCTTTTGAGAAGAGAAGGGGAGAACAGTGGCATTTTTGTGCTTAGTATCTTCTCCAAGTTTTTGAGCATCTTTTTTAAAGTCTCCAAATTTATTTAGACCAGGGGTCCCCAACCTCTGGGATCTGTTGGTCCCCAGCCTCTGGGAGCCTGTTGATCTGAAGTGGAGCTGGTATAACAATAATAGAAATAAACTGCACAATAGATGTAATGGATTTGAATCATCCTGAAACTATTCCCCCACACAGTCCATGGGAAAATTGTCTTCCTTGAAACTGGTCCCTCGTACCAAAAAGGTTGGGGACCACTGATTTATACAAGAAACTCCTAAAGAAGGAAGGAGTGGTGAAGAGTGAGTCTTGAACTGTTGGATAACACATTTCCCATTATTTTCCTGGCCTGTTAAAGGCAGAGACAATGACCAAAAGTGCTAAGGGAAAGGAGATCCAGCAACAGAGTGGTTACCCTTGCCAGGCACAGGATGAAGGAGAAGGGCTGTGTCTAATCCCTGCCACATGAGCGAGTGAACTTTGAACAGAGAAAGAAAAACAAAAAACAAAACTCTCAGTCTTACATTCCTTCCATGTGCAACCAACATCCTAATATCTCAAATAAAGTTCAGTGTAAAACAAATATAAAATGAATTTGATTTTTTCATTTTGCTAGCTCTAGAATAAAGATAGCTATTGTGGCACAGTGGTAAAGAATCTGGCTGCTAATGCAGGAGACTCAAGTTTGACCCCTGGTCTGGGAAGATCCCCTTGGAGAAGGAAATGGCAATCCAGTACTTTTGCCTGGAGAACCCCATGGAGCCTGGTGGGCTGCAGTCCACAGGGCTGCAAAGAGTCAGACATGACTTAATGACTGAGCTTTGAGCTCTTGATTCCCATTTTATGGCTAAGAAATTTTAATATTTATAATAGTCAATGGGTTGCCCATTCTTTCTTTCTTAAATATTAATTAAGCTTCTATGATTGGCCCAGAACTGGACATAGTGGCAAACAAACCAGATATAAAGCTTATAGGCTAATGAGAAAGCAGATAATAAAATTAAAATTCAGCACAGAAATAAATATAATTACAAACTATTATAGAGTAATGCGAGGGGAAGTCTTCCCTGGTGGCTCAGTGGTAAAGAATCGCCTGCAATGCAGGAGACACTAGTTCAGTCCTTGGGTCAAGAAGATCCCCTGGAGGAGGGCATGGTAACCCACTCCAGTATTCTTGTCTGGAGAATCCCATGGACAGAAGAGCCTGGCGGGTTACAGTTCATATGGATGCAAAAAGTCAGGCATGACTGAAGCAACTTAGAATTCACAAACGCAAGGAAAACACATAGGGAAACATGAGGGAAGCCCTGTCTAAAGAGGTGGCACTCTTCTGTGAGCCAGGACAGGAACCGAGGGGCAAGCAGGCAGCAGAAACCACCTGTGCAAAGTCCCTGAGGCTGGAAGGTAAGCAGCCAGTGTCGCAAGGAGGGTAGAGAGAAAGAAAAGGTCAGAGGGCAAGGCAGGGGGCGCTTTATGTCAGAGGGCTTTCCAAGCCATAGCGAGAACTTTGAATTTTATTCTAAGCAGTGGAATGGGAACCCACTGAAGGATTTTAGACATGAAAGAGACATCATCTGGTGAATGTATTTTTCAATTACCCCACTAAATTGTGGAAAACGGAGTGGATGAGGATGGGGGAAATATTGCTGAAGTCCCTATAAAAGCTGATGAATTGAACCCAGTGAAACATAAATCCTAGTCCTTGACTTCAACCATAAAGTCTCTATGAAAAAGCCATCATTCACGATTTATAATTTTTTAAAATATATGCCATTTTATTAAACAGAATCAAAAATTTTCAAATTTCTTATCAACTAAAATGGCATGAAGTCCTAGGGGTTGCTTCAGGGTAATGCCTTGTTCAGCTGGCTTTCATGACCTCTTCTTTCTACTTTCCAGGTTTTCCAAGAACAAGGGTTGAGAAGGGCAGTCATAATTGGGGAATAAATAAATAGGTCATTTGCATCTGATTTTCCTACCCAGCCTCAACCTCATTACACAGCAGCAGCAGCAGCAAATGTCAGCGGCAGGAAGCACACAATAAGAAGAATTAACCACAGTTCTTTTTTTTTTGGCCCAAACTTACACACACACTGTCACACACACATACAGTTGGTTTGAAGTTGGGGGAGGGTAGGTAGCCAGCTTTCTCACATTTTTAACCAATAGAATCTCACACCAGTCATCAAAACAACAGGCTTTCAGGCAGTTGACCTTTTGTGATGAAGGGTTTTGTGGGGAAAGGAGAGAGAAAGGAAAGAGGAAACTTGGGCTTTATTATCCTGATGGTTGAATGCTGAATCAGTCTTATGTTACAGACACATTAATTTGATTAAGATACAATCCATGGGTCATTCAGGCATATAAAATACTCTTGCTTAACTGCAAAATTAACAATGAAATAAGATAAATCGTTACCAAACTGGAGATTATTCGGGGACTCATAGAGTTTTTCACCCTTGCTCGTTCATTTTCTCCATCAAAAGTTGTTTTTGACACTTAGAAGAGAAAAGCTGGCCTAAAGCAACAGTACACCGCACCCCAGCATTGGGCACTTGAGGCATCAGTGGGCTCTTGGTCACTCAGAGTAGACACTGCTGGTAGACCCACCTCACAAGAGTTTTCAAGTCTCTTAGCCTCGAAAATGTTCATAACCATCTCAGATGCACAGTCCAGCTTGAAACCTAAAGGCCAGGATCCTGGCTTCCATTTTTACTATTAATACATCACTCCTTTCCCGCCACTTTGCTTCTTTATAGGAGCAATCTATTTTTCAGGCCCTGGGAAACCTTAGGTCAAACATTTCCTATATTCCAGGCACTGTGTGAAGTGATGTAAACATAAAAGCACAGACCAGCTTCCAGATCTCAATAAGCTGGCCCTCGAGTTGGTCCCTGGCTTCTCTTCCTTCTGTGACTCCCTGAGAAATGCCTGGCTGTGGTCCAGTGCGCATTGTTGTGCTGTAGTGGAGGAAGGCAAAGACCCGGAAAAGGAATTTAACCAGGAAACGTGCGGAGAGGAGGTATAATTTGATTGGCCTTAAACTGAATTAGGAGAAGCTGGTCATTCGGAGAAAGGGAAGGGAGGGCATTCCCAGCATAGGAAACAGAACGAATTAAGGTGGGGAAGCTTGGGTGCCCCTGAGGCATGTGGTCATTACTGTGGTGTGGCAAGTAGCAGCCAGGTGTTTTTCCTATCTTGGGAGAAAGTGTTAGTAGCCAAACATATGCTCCAAATCTGGGAGCGTTAAGCACTTACCCCATATCAGTTCAGTTCAGTCACTCAGTCGTATCTGATTCTGCGACCCAATGGACTGCAGCATGCCAGGCCTCCCTGTCTATCTCCAACTCCTGGAGTTGACTCAAACTCATGTATAATACCCCATATAATCCAGAAAGAATTCTGGATCAGAATTCAGGAGACCCATTGTTCCTGTGTCTAATACATTGTGTGAGTTTAAGCTAGTTATTTCTCCAGGCTGTGCCTCAATTGGCTCAGCCTCAAAATGGGAATAAAAATCCTTTACCCATCTACTTCATAGGGTGCCTTTGAAGTTAAGCGGGAAACTAAATATGAAAATTTAACTTCAAAGCCTCCTATCCTCTGTAATAAGAGTGTAAAGCACTTATATCAAATTGAAGAAGTTATTAGTCTTACTGCTGGTGGGCATTGTCACGACATGATTCAGGGACCAGCAAGCTAACCAGTGGCTGAAGTGAAGGGACCATGACTAAGACTTGTGCAGATTTTATATTTCATCACATTTAAAACATGTGTTCATGCAGTCTTTTATCAATTTAACAGATAAATAAAACTGGCTCATAAAGAACATTCAAAGTGAAAAGTAGAATCGAGCATCTAAGCTCCTTATTCTGTGCCCTTGCAAATGACCCTGTCACTATACCAGGACTTCCCAGGTGGCTCTGTGGTAAATAATCTGCCTGTCAATGCAGAAGACTCGGGTTCGATCCCTGGGTCAGGCAAACCCCTGGAGAAGGAAATGACAACCCACTCCAGTATCCTCACCTGGAAAATCACATGGACAGAGGAGCCTGGTGGCCTACAGTCCATAGGGTCTGACTACAGTCCAAAGAGTCAGACTAAATGACTTAGAGATTAAGCATGTACACCCGTGGTGGATTCATGTCAATGTATGGCATGTACAATACAATACAATATTGTAAAGTAAAAAAAAATAATAAAATAAAATAAAATAATTAGTTACAAAAAAAATAAAAATATACCAATTGTTTTAAAAAATAAAATAAATAAATTTATATAAAAACAACAACAACAAAAAAAGAGATTAAACAACAACAATCACTGTACCAACATGTTGAACCTCTGAGAATTTCTGAAAGCCATTGTTTAATGAAAAACAGCTACCATGTGATTCAGAAAATGAGAGTTTGAAAGAGCCTCCAAGAGCCCTTTCAGCCCCAGTTCTTCTTGACCATCTTGTACACAGTGCTAAAGCCAGACCCCGACCCCGAGAGCCATCTCTGAGTTGCCAGGTGCCTGCATCTGGGCAATTCTGCACGTGGCTCACAGAGACTGGGGTTTACGTTATGACTGTGAACGTGGACTATACACCCAATAGAGGCATGGTGAGATGAGTCAGGGACATTTCTAGAAGACAGTTCCACTGGAACCCCAAACAGTTTGGAGAAAACCAAGGAGTGAAACAAGCAACTTGCCAGTGTGTTAAAGGGAAGACTTAGCATGTGATACCTAAGGGCACAAGATGATGGAAATAAGAAAATGCAAAAGCACTCACCCTCTGCCTGCACCTCTCCCTTAAGGGACTTGAAACGTTTGATGGGCAAGGATGTCCCTTGTCATCATCGGCAAGTTGTTTCATCTTCCAAAATTGAAAAGCTGCCCCTTCCCTCTTTTTAAAGGAATGTTGAACAGATAGAGTGAGAATTGGTTAGAAAGTGGCCACATCTATGGTGATCACTGCCTCGTGATGGAGCCAGCGCAGCCTTGGTGTTTGGCCCATTACTCTCAGATAGCAGTGACATCTCTGGGTTCTCCTACTGTTACATGGAGAAGAAAAGACAGCTCCACACTGCAAACCCAGAGACCCAGGAGGAGATGGCAGCTCTGCTGTGTGCCCTGGAGCATAATGATTTACTTTTCCAGTTTTGGATCATTATCCTCAGACTGTAGACATGACCTCTAACATCCCTTCCAGTTCTAATACCTTGTAAAACTAGGATTCCTCCAATCATACTGTATTAACTTAGTAAGGACCAAGAACCATGAAAAAGGAAAACCTTGCCTTTGCCTCTGCTTCCTCACTTCTACAATGAGGATACTATCACCAACTGTAGGGTGGCTGGAAAGATTAGACAATAGATGCAAGTCTGCAAACAGTGCCTGGCGCTCAGTAGGCGCCCCATCAATGGAGACTCTTAAATCAAAACCTAAAGATTTCCAGCCTCCGCCTCTGCCAGACTAAACTTTGCAGTCCTAGGCATCTCCATGGCTTGAGCACATGGCCCCTGACTTGCTGCTGCCCACTATGAGCTCTAAGCCCAAACATTAGAACAAAGTTTTAGAATCTTTCATCCCATACAGGAGCCACATGGGGAGTCTGTGAACTTTTCTGTCTCCTTTGACTGGAACTCCTTGCCTGTGAGCATCTGTTAGCTCCAGGTGTCTGTGGATGAACCCAAGGGCAGCCTTTTTGAAGACCAACTACTTGCTCCACTGTATTGAGCCCACAGACACTTCCTCGCTTCCTCCACCCCCTGTGACTGCCAGGGACGGAGTGCAGGGGAACAGGAGCCTGAAACAGAGAGCATGTGTCCTCTGTGTCTACTTTACCAAGCTGAGATCCTTTCAGGGTGATAAGACTGGAGATGGAGAAGGGTAAGTCTTCATCACAACAGCGATGTTGATGCTAGTACCATGCAGGCTGAAAGCCTGAAGGCCACGGAAATATGTCCCACTGGCTCAGAGTCCCCATCCCCTGCAGAACCTGAAAAAAAAAAAAAAAAATCAGAAAATTCCACTTCCTTTTTCCTATTTAATGAGGTCGAACATTCTTAAGGAATGAAAAGCAGAGCTCAAGCCTAGCTTTTAATTAGCTTCAGGAGCCCTTATTTCAGACTAGCCTCATTCCCAAAGCTATTCTCTCTCTGCTCTGAATGAGATGGAAATTCAATTGCATTTGCCTTGTTGAGGAGTCATAATAAGATGCTCCCTCCCCCTCAAGGTCACATGGGGAAAGACACTCAGAAGCCAGACAGACACCACACTTTTTGACCCCAACAGGACACCAAAACTTGAGAAAGGCATTTTTGTAAGTTACTATGTGAGCTTGGGCTAGTATCTCCCCATGTTCCATGGAAAAAAGATACGGACTTTAGAGTCAAAGGAATCGGGATCGAATCCTGCCTCCTCTGCTGAGTGTCAATTCAAGGTAACTAAACACCTGAGGCTTCTGTTCCCTCGTTTGTGATGCAGAAATTGATGTCCACCTTGTAGAATGACTGGAGGGACAAAATGAGCAATACATAAGCCCTGGACATCATCTGTCCTCAGTAAACATTGTTCTTTTTCCCGCTCATCAGTAAGACAGAGTGAATCACCCCCACCTTACCTATTTCATTAGATTACAACGGCGACCCAAAGGGATTGTACATTCAGAGGCTAGGAGGTTAGGTCTCTTAGTTGGAGGTCAGAGTTCACATCCAGATCCTGCTGCCTCCTGCCTGTGCCACCTTGGGCAAGTTCCAGAGCCTGGCTGTTTCTTCATAGTAAAAACAGCGATGTTATCAGCAGCCTCTCCATGGGGTTACTGTAAGGACTAACTGAGGCGGTGTCCAAAAAGCCCTTGCCTAGTGCCTGGCATGTAGCAAGTGCACAATAAATATTAGCTAATAATAGCACCAGCGGCATCTGAGAGTGTGCTGTAAAATTTAAAAATCCTCTAAGACAGCCATCTGAAATCCTTTTGGGAAGGAATGTGCCTGTGTTACTGGTGCTTATGTAAATGTAAGTGGTTATTATTTATGTAGGAGAACATTACTGAGTATGAAGCAGGAAGAGGGAGACAACAATATAGAGAAAGAAAAAATTTACGATGGGCTTCAAAGGGGAAAGAAGAGAAAATAACTTCTTGCCTGGCACTGGAGAAACAGCCCCATATATTACCTCCAAGCTGCCTGGGCTCAAAGATCACGTCAATAGTGTCTTCTCTAAAGAAAGAGGGGGGAAAAAAAAAGGAAAGCAATGGAAAAGAAAGGGGAAGAAAACTTCATTCTATTTCCTCTAAAATTAATCCTCAGGCTGTATTTATCCAACAGAATCCTACTAAACACCCATCCCAGGGGAGATGCCCGGACACTGGCGACTCTGCCCTCAGGGAATCTGGGACTAATGAGGATCTTAGAATGAGTACATAGATAACTAATTAAAGGTAGAGAGTGACGTGTCATGAATCATTATCTTCATCATTATTGGAAGTCATTTTTATGGAATTGCATATATTTACTATATCATCCTTTTTTTCCAAAAAGAATTTTGAACGACTTATAACATTAAAGAAGTTAGACACTGAGGTATAAAAAGATAGAACTAGATATTTATATTGAAGCCATAAGAAATGCCAAAAGCTAATACAATTGTTAGATCTAGCATTAGATTTAACTCTGAGCTTACTGGAAGTCAGGACAAAATGGGAAACACATTGTTATAATTTACTATTTCTCAAATACTAACACTCTCTTAAGCAATATACAGAAAAGTAGGCAAGGTCTAATCCACTAATCTTGCATTTTCTATTCATTTGACAAATGCAAAAGGCATGCCTGACTGTGGAATTTTGAGACTTTCAGGTCGGCGTGAACCATTATCAGCCATTAGGACTATTCTTTTTTTCAAAAAAAAATCCGTATGCATTATTAAACTATTTTGTTTGTCATTTCTGTTAAAGCTGTTTCTCAGCTAGAACACAAGCTGTCTCACTTCTTGTATTTTTAAGAAAAAATAAATAAATATTCTTTAAAACACAGAGCAATCTTTATGTCATGATGCTAGACCTGTTAATCTTATTTTCAATAGTGTCCGGAGGGCTTTGATCTGTCACAGGCCTCTCTTGGGTTAATTGCTGCTCTTCTCAACTCATCCCCACGCAGACAGGTAGGTGGGAGTGAGGAGAATTAGCCAATTGTACAGAAAAATCAAAGACGTTTGCTTGAAAGGGTACCTACTTCTGAGAATTACCATGAATTTTGCATGCCACTGACTAAGAAAGGAAGGAAGGAAGTGACATCTTGAAGATCCTGGGCTGGGGCAAGCTGCGGTGAAAAAAGACCATCTGTTATTCTTCTTCTGGTTGGTTTCTGGCCTGGTGTGATGTCTTTTGTGAATCTTTGAGAATTTGAACTTTAAAACCAGTTTTAAAAGAAGGTGTGGTTGCCTTCTTTTTTTTTTTTTTAACATAATCCTTAGAAGTCTCACGAGTTTGATTAATGAGGCAGAATTTTTTAAAATAAAAAATAGAACAAAAGACAAGCAGTAAAGAAGGGGAAGGAATGTTGCTGTAAGAGAAAGAAAAAGAGGATTGCAAGAGAAGAGACACAAGAAGGGTCAGAAGGCGAAAGCATCTGAACACTTCTTGACTCAGGCCCTGCTGGGGTGGAGGTGGGGGGTCCTGGAAAGAGGGCACCCAGACTCTGCCCAGCTGAGAGAGAGCCCTAATCGGGGAGGGGGCTGGACAGGGAGCCCGCTGCCACGTGCCGGCCAGTCCCACACACATCTGTTTGATTTGGCTCTGCTCACTGACCAGCTGCTGGCACTGAATCAGAAAGGGCAGGTGGGAGTGTTGGGAGAGCGGAGAGAAGGGGGAGATCGGATTATGCACAGTTGTTCCAAAAAGGGGGAAAGGGAGGAGGCGGGAGGAATGAGGCTGGGAGGGGCCTGGGGGCAGGCAGGGGCAGGAAGGCCACAGCTGTGATGGTGGGCACTGGAATTAGTCACTGTCTGCAGCAGGTGAAGGCGCTGAGTCAGCAGCCCGGGATGTGGCCTCCAAAGATATCCAGGCCCTGGGCCAGGTTTGGGCAAAGTGTCGGGAGTGCTTTCCCTCTGTCCTCTTTGACTGTCCCACTAAGAGGGAGCCAGGCCAGACCTGCAGACCAGCCACCATACTGCTCACTTCTTTTTCCTACCAGAGCAAACCTTCTGTTTTCTATCTCAGACAATTTCTTTGTCTTTCTAAGCTTATCAAGACATACTTCTTCTAAAGCTGTTAAGATCTTCCCAACCGTCCAGAGAGAAAACTGGAAAGAATCACCTTGTGTACCTAACAGAGGCCCCGGGAAGTGTAAGCGACATTCTTGAAGTCACCTGCCTCAGCCAGTGGACAGACAATTTGGGAAATGCTGACTCTTCCACCTCAGCACCATTTGCTCTGCCAAAATTTGCTCTGGTCCACAATCTCAACCATGTGCCAAGAGGCTGAGGTGCTGAGTGGAGAGTACATGGGGGAGAGCTACATTATTACATCATCCCAGTGTGAAGTCTTGCACAAGAACAAGTTCTTTGATCACCATTTGTTCGACATGATGTGCTGGGGAACCAAGCTGGTTCTCTCATGTAGCTCACCCTATGGGCGATCTCTTTCTAAACGTTTCTAGCCAGTCAGTGTCCATTTCCCAAAGGGAAGTCATTCAAGTCACATCTGCAGGTTTGAAAATCTCACACATTCATCACCTTTGTTTCTGAAAAAGTCCTCACTGCTGGCATCCCATGACAGAAGAGGCAGGACACCACCTTGCAGCTGAGGTTGGTGCCTCGGTCTGCTCACTGGGATAGAAAGATCTGGTTACATCAGGGACATTCTCATTACCCAGAGGATCAAAAACAGCATGATATGAAATTCCAAACATTCAATCTAAAAGAAAAGCTATCTCCTATGGCCTGCCCTAATTACATAGGTTTGGACTCTAAAGAGTGCCTGAGGTTCAAATCGCAACCCCCAACACTTATTAGCAAAGTAACCTGTCCTGTCTGTTACTTAAAATGAGGATAGTAATAGAACCTACCTCATAGGGCACTTGTAGCAAATGGAAGTGTCCGTGGAATGGCACAGCCTTTGGCCATTAGTACCCAAGAGTGAGAAAGGGGACTAGTCCTCCATAGATAGGACATCCACATCACAGAACCCCACCATCAATCTCCTATGGGTTTTTCTTTCAATACTACCCAAATTTTCCATCTTGTGCCACCACAATTCAATACACACACAAATACTGAGAGTGAAAAGATATTATTAAAGTCTCCTACTCAGGAAAGAAAGTTCAGAACATAAACTATCTTCAGATAAGAATTACCGGTGAAGTTAAATCTGATTTTTCAGCAGCTTATT
Source organism: Bubalus kerabau (assembly GCF_029407905.1). Classification (NCBI taxonomy): domain Eukaryota; kingdom Metazoa; phylum Chordata; class Mammalia; order Artiodactyla; family Bovidae; genus Bubalus; species Bubalus kerabau. The sequence goes on along the minus strand of NC_073625.1, from coordinate 125,741,604 downwards.
CCCACCCATGCTTCCCTTTCGAGCCAGCCCCACATGGAGTCCCTGGAGGCCTTTCAAGCTCTTCCCAGAACTAGGTCTTCTTGATCCGCCACCTGGAGAGTGGGCTTCTTCCCTCTCCTCCTGGATCTCATCCTTAGGCTTTCATTTCTCTCCAATTCCCAGACACTTTGCTGCATTCCTCTTCAATACCCCACTCACTGGATCTGCATCCGCACAGGGACCATGAACTCATCCAACCTCTGTGCCTTACATAATGCATAGTTATGTAACAGGCTCAACTCTGTCTTTGAATCAGTTAGGGTCCTAAGTAATTAATTAATTAAGCACATATTTGCATTTTCAAGTCAGCTTCCATAGACTGTAGTATAGTTTTAAAGGTCTGTAGACATCCTATAATTGGAGAAGGAAATGGCAACCCACTCCAGTGTTCTTCCCTGGAGAATCCCAGGGATGGGGGAGCCTGGTGGGCTGCTGTCTATGGGGTTGCACAGAGTCGGACACGACTGAAGCAACTTAGCAGCAGCAGCAGCAGCAGCAGACGACATCCTATTGATATAAAACACAAGTACCCATAGTCATCCTGCATAGGATCCTTCTTCAGAAGTTCCAGCTGCCACAGGAAGGACTTAGTGATGGATACCCTGATCAGATGACATTCAGAGAGTTCCCAACTTAACAATCATCAATCCCACTTGAGGGTTGAGGGCCTTTTCTGTGACCCAGCGGCAAGTTCATCCCTCTCTGCTCTTGCACTCTAGGTCCAATGACTCATCCCTGATCTCATAACCCACCAGTGCCCTCATTCCTACAAAATTCTCAGCCATGCCTGGAATCAGAATTGGCTACCAGCAGCCACATGTCCTGACTGGCATATTTAAGAGCAGGCTTTGCTCCCAGCCTCCCCTGGCCTGAGGCTGTAGTGGAAACTAACTTCATATTTTGAATTTCCACTCCACCATGTCTCACAGGACCAGCCATTTTATCTTTCTGGGCCTCAGTTTCCTCACCTGTAAAATGGGAATAAAAATACCCTGACAGAGATGCTGTGAGAATTAGTGACAATGCAGAGAATTTTATCCACAGTTTTGCTCAGTGAACAGTAGCTGTTTTCTTCAGACGACCACCTATTACTGCTGGCTTGGTGCCGACTGTCCCCTGGCCTGTCACCTCCTGCCTGTTCTCATGCAGTGCCAGGATTGCTGGCACCCACACCTACCTAACTGCCTTCTCCAGTCCCTGGGTTCTACCATTCTGCTCCTTTGAGCGAGTTCCACCATGTCTTTTCTAACTGCTGGCAGAGGGTATGCTGGGTTGGCTCCTGCCAAGGCACAAAGCTGATTCTTAACATCTCTTCCCAGCTCCACGGTCAGTGACCATGTCAGTAGTTCGAGGTCGGCCACAGGGAGGCTGTCTACACAGTTGAAATTAACCATTACTACAACAAGGCTGTATCCCCTGAGAGTGTCTTATACACTAGCTCTTAGACACACCGCGGCGGACTCTTCATTCTTTCTGTACCTTCTCTGAAACTGATCACCTAACCTGAACTCTCAGATATGGTCCTTTTACCAGAAGACCTCAGAAGTTTTCCTCCATACACATACTGCCCTTAAGTCTCAGTGAGAATGCAGCTAAACCTGTGCCAAAGTCTACAGAACAACTCTCCACTTAGGAATGGGAACACGACACCAGGAAACAAAAAAGTCTAACGAATATACATTAACCTCAGGATTAACCCTGCTGCTAATGAGATCTGCTCAACACAGCCAAAGCATTTTCTTCCTGCCAGCTCCCTCTGGGTGATGCAGGCCCCCAGGGCCCCAAGACCTTCACCTGAGCTCTGTAATGGAAATCTTCCAGGCTCCACAGGACAGTGCCCTTCATGCCACCCCATGAATGCGTTGGACTTGGAAATGCTGTTGTCTCTTAGCAAAAAGGGTGTGGAAGAAGAAGAATTTTTATAGGTGTCAAAAGAAAGGCCTGCCTTTCCTTCTTCTCTGTGAGGACTCTAAACCACGGGAGTTTGCTAAGGCCTTGGCATTTTGAGGGCTTGGATTCCGTTTCAGTTGCATATCTCAAGGGACCTGCTCCTTGGTGGTGTTCGATTCATATCGGCTGTTCCAAGGGCCACATCTGGAGATCGTCATGGTTATTTGTTACTTAGTTCTGGGCACACTTACCTTTGAGCTTCCCTGATGGCTCGGATGGTAAAGAATTTGCCTGCAATGCAGGAGACCCGGGTTCAATTCCTGGGTGAGGAGAAAGGAAGATTCCTTGGAGAAAGGAATGGCTACCCATTCCAGTATTCTTGTCTGGAGAATTCCATGGACAGAGGAGCCTGGCAGGCTACAGTCCATGGGGTCTTAAAGAGTTGGACATGACTGAACGACTCACACTTTCACTTTTCACACTTATTTTTATATCCCCTGAAAAAAGACTCATTAAGCAAATAAAATAGGTGTATGAGCATGTGTGTGGTGGGGTGGAAGGAGGGACATTTTTCTTTGCAAGGAAGTGTATTCTCATGAATTTTAGAGGACAAACCATCACCTGCTTTTGTGGAATCCTATCTATCTTTGGTGATGATTGTGGGTCTCTTTTGAGCGGTGGTTTTGTTCCTGCTTGTACTTGAATGGATTTTCATGGCCCAAGTGGGAAAACACCCCATTCATTTGCCCATTAAACCTAAAATCCCCTTTCCTCCCTACAGAATCTATAAATTCTATCCATTTTCGCTTCTTCACAATTCCAGACCACCTACAGAATGCAAAACATTGCTCACTACTCCGCTCCCTCCTGAGTACCCTCCCCTTGACTTGCTGCTTCTCAAATAGGTACACAAGCTGTTCATGCCAACACTTTTAGGAAAGTTCAGAAGGACACTAGTGGTTTCCCAGGTGACTCAGTGCTAAAGAATCTGCCTGCCTCTGCAGGAGATGCAGGAGACGCACATTTGACCTCTGGGTCAAAAAGATCCCCTGGAGGAAGAAATGGCAACCCACTCCAATCTTCTTGCCTGGAGAATCTCATGAACAGAGAAGCCTGGCAGGCTACAGTCCATAGGATCGCAAAAGCCAGACACAGCTGAGCGAGGATGCACACGCAGGCACGGGGACACCAGCAGAGAGAGACAAACATAGAAAAGGGACACGATTTCAGAATTCCCTCCTACGTTCTCACCCGGTCTCTGGCTCACACTGTGGGGAAACCGTGAGCCCAGGATGCTAACAAGCCTTCTTCATCTCATCTCCTTCTCCTCCCCTCTTGCCTCCGGGCGACATCTTCACGGACATCAGATGACTACTCCTGCGCGTCTAGTCTATGCAGATGTCATGACATTTGTGAGGCACCTCACAGCCTGCAAATGACTTCCTCTAACTTGGGTGACCTTTAGAACCTCCCTGGGACCTAGGTGATGGTGTGACTGCCACCATTTTCATGGGCCAACGAGACAGTGCAGAAGGAGTGCTTGCTAGGTGCCTGGTCAGAGCCCCCTACAGTTTTTTCCCCTCAGTTCAGTTCAGTCTCTCAGTCATGTCCGACTCTTTGCAACCCCATGGACTGTACCATGCCAGGCCTCCCTGTCCATCACCAACTCCCGGAGTTTACTCAAACTCATGTCCATTGAGTCATGTCCGACGGTGATGCCATCCAACCATCTCATCCTCTGTTGTCTCCTTCTTCCACCTTCAATCTTGCCAAGCATCAGGGTGTTTTCCAATGAATCAGCTCTTTGTTCAGTTCAGTTCAGTCGCTCAGTCGTGTCCGACTCTTTGTGACCCCATGAATTGCAGCACGCCAGGCCTCCCTGTCCATTACCAACTCCCAGAGTTCACTCAAACTCATGTCCATTGAGTTGGTGATGCCATCAAGCCATCTCATCCTCTGTCGTCCCCTTCTCCTCCTGCCCCCAATCCCTCCCAGCATCAGAGTCTTTTCCAATGAGTCAAGTCTTCACATCAGGTGGCCAAAGTATTGGAGTTTCGGCTTTAGCATCAGTCCTTCCAAAGAACACCCAGGACTGATCTCCTTTAGAATGGACTGGTTGGATCTCCTTGCAATCCAAGGGACTCTCAAGAGTCTTCTCCAACACCACAGTTCAAAAGCATCAGTTCTTCAGTGCTCAGCTTTCTTTATCGTCCAACTCTCACATCCATACATGACTACTGGAAAAATCATAGCCTTGACTAGACGGACCTTTGTTGGCAAAGTAATGTCTCTGCTTTTTAATATGGTGTCTAGGTTGATCATAACTTTTCTTCCCAGGAATAAGCATCTTTTAATTTCATGGCTGCAATCACCATCTGCAGTAATTTTGGAGCCCCAAAAAATAAAGTCTGACACTGTTTCTGCTGTTTCCCCATCTATTTGCCATGAAGTGATGGGACCGGACGCCATGATCTTAGTTTTCTGAATGCTGAGTTTTAAGCCAATTTTTTCACTCTCCACTTTCACTTTCATCAAGAGGCTCTTTAGTTCTTCTTTGTTTTCTGCCATTAAGGGTGGTGTCATCTGCATATCTGAGGTTATTGATATTTCTCCCGGCAATCTTGACTCCAGCTTGTGCTTCCTCCAGCCCAGCGTTTCTCATGATGTACTCTGCATATAAGTTAAATAAGCACGGTGACAATATACAGCCTTGATGTACTCCTTTTCCTATTTGGAACCAGTCTGTTGTTCCATGTCCAGTTCTAACTGTTTCTTCCTGACTTGCATACAGGTTTCTCAAGAGGCAGATCAGGTGGTCTGGTATTCCCATCTCTTTCAGAATTTTCCACAATTTGTTGTGATCCACACAGTCAAAGGCTTTGGCATAGTCAATAAAGCAGAAATAGATGTTTTTCTGGAACTCTCTTGCTTTTTCAATGATCCAGCGGATGTTGGCAATTTGATCTCTGGTTCCTCTGCCTTTTCTAAAACCAGCTTGAACATCTGGAAGTTCATAGTTCACATATTGTTGAATCCTGGCTTGGAGAATTTTGAGCATTACTTTACTAGCTCTCAACAGCTATGACCCACCCCCACCAGCTCCAACACTCACTGGACCCCAATAACCTTGTGTTGCTTGTTAGTTGCTCTGTCATGTCCACCTCTTTGAGACCCCATGGACTGTAGCCCACCAGGCTCCTCTGTCCTTCCCCCGCCCCCAATTTGCCTTACCAAGAAGGAAAAGCAGGAATTATGCACTGATTATACATGACCTTTAGAAAGAATTTGATTCAAAAGATTATTTTCAAGGAAAGGATCTCAAATTGCATTTTAATTTAATTTTATGAGGAAAATCTATACACATTTTCTATTTTCCACCCCAGTGGCAATGGCTTCTTGGCTGATGACCAGATGCTTCCTTCCATTTTGACATGGTAAAATCAGGGTGCCTCAGCAGGACATCCAGATGAACTCTTGCTGTTCTTCCAAAATCCAGGTTTGAGCTCAGTCTGGATCAAGAAGAAAAAGTGCCATTATTCCCCAATTGGCTTTTTAGTACTTGCTTTATCTTTCCACACTTTCTCTTCCTGCCTTTCTCTCAAATTACCAAAGGCACAAGCACTCCAAGTCACAAAACCTAAGACTTTCTTAATTTCTCTTCCTCCTTTCTAGTCCAAGCTAACCGAGGATCATTTAGTTTCCTCAGACACAGAATACCTACTCTCTAATCCGTGTAGTAATAATACAGAATTTGTTTTAGAATATTTATAAATTTAAACTTTTCACAGATTCTTAGTGTTCTTTAGAATTAGATGGCTCTTCTCTCCATTTAAGACATATCTCCAACACCTTCAGCACGCTGACATCAGATTATAGCATGGAGAGGGGCTGCTCCATGCAAAGCTTAAGAGGTCATCTTATTAATCAATTGGATAGAAGACTAATTTATTCATTCAACACATACTTAATAATCACTTAACCTGAACTCCTACAGTGCCCAAGATCCTGTAGCGTGTACTTGTTGTGCTACTTGAGATACTATAGTATGCACATCTTTCAATTAGACTATGAGGTCCTTCAGAAGACTCTGGCCTCAGCTTGCTGCTCCCTATCTTATGACATTGAGTGACTAACCGCACTTCTCTGGGCCTCAGTTTCCCCTTTGTGGTAGGTGGTTAAACAGAGCATTCTAAGTCCACAGATTCACTTTCTTCTCCTTCAATTCAGCAAATGTGGGTTAAGCACAAAACATAAGATCTACTAAAAGAGCTCAAAGAAGGAGGGATCAAGAACTATTTAAAAGAAACCAGGTCATTGTTGAAGCTGGGAGATGGGTACACAGAATGTCACCACACAGCTCTGTCCACTTACCTGCATATTAGAAAATACCCTCCTAAGAAGAATAAAAACAAAGAGAAAGAAAGCTAGGAGGTGTCACATTGCAGGTCACCATTGAGCGGGATGGAAGCATGGGTAGGATTTCAGTGAGCCGACACTGGGTCAGGGGCCATTCCAGGCAGGGCACATCCTGAGCCAAAGCACTGAGACTGGAAAATACATGGTGTTTGCAAAGGACCCGGAGTAGTCATGTGTGGCCACAGCTCACCATGTGAGGAGGGAGGGTGGGGGGAGCCGAACTGGAAAGGTATCCTGGGGTCAGAGCTGAAGGGTCTAGAGAGGCATGGTGCTAACCTCACTGGCAAGGGAAAGTGACTTCATTGCTTAAGCACAAATTGGCTCTGTCCCTTGTCCGTCAGTCCGGTGTAGGCCTGGGAGAAGGGCCCGTGGCAGAAATTGGCAGAGGAGGGTGCTGGCAGCACCGCCAGGCTTGTTTCTTCACCAGGAAACAAAGTTTCCTGTAACTCAGACCCATGAATCAGCATTTCCTCTGTCAATAATACACAGCAAGAAATGCAACAGCACAGGGCTTGGGGTAATGGAAGAAAGGAAGGAATATTCCATGACACAGCTAGGCTCTGCTCTCTTTTCCTCTCATAAAACATTCCTGATAAGCTCCCAAATAACACTTGGGTTTCATAAGATAAGTTCCTCAAACAGCCTCACAGTATCACGTGAAGATTAAGTCCTCCAGAATACCCAGCTCTCTTGTCATAGTATGTGCTTCTATCACCATTAGGATAAGGAAGATCACATTCTGAATTCTTTCATTATGTGATAACTAAACATTAATATAACTCTTCTATCACTGTAGAAGTTTGAGTGTATGTGTGATTTGCCTTTTAGTTTTTGCTCTTGTCCAATAATCTATTTGATTCTCATGATAATCCTGTAAGGTACAAAGGGAATATTATACCTATTTTATAAGAGCAGATACCAAGGCAGGGAAATGAAAAGCTTCTTCCCCATCGAATCTGTTTTAAAGATGCCAGAACTGTCACCAACTCTTCAGTCTCCAGTCCAAGGTTCTTTTCAAGGTTGCAGATGTTTAATAAGTAAATAAATAAATAAACTAATTTGTTTTAAATATATTGATGCTTTTGAATTGTGATGCTAGAGAAGACTCTTGAGAGTCCCTTGGACTACAAGGAGATCAAACCAGTTAATCTTAAAGGAAATCAACTCTGAATATTCATTGGAAGGACTGATGCTGAAGCTGAAGCTCCACAACTCTGGCCACCTGATGTGAACAGTTGGCTCATTTGAAAAGACCCTGATGCTGGAAAAGATTGAGGGCCCGAGGAGAAGGGGAGACAGAGGATAAGATGGTTGGATGGTATCACTGACTTAATGGACATGAGTTAAAGCAAACTTCAGGAGATGGTGAAGTACGGGGAAACCTGTTGTGCTACAGTCCATGGGGTTGCAAAGAGTTGGACACGATGTAGTGACTGAACAAGAACAAAGTATTAAATTAATTAATGATGTATTTAATTAAAAAAAAATATATATATGCATATGTTTTCTGAGCACCAGAAAGAATTTCATTCTCTCCCTTATTCATTGACCAGAAATTTATGGACCACACTCTCTTGGAGGTATGTTCAGCAGTGATCAAAACAAACAAAAGCTCTGCCTTCCTAAAACTTCCATTCTAATTGAGGTACTCAGAAAGTAACTGAGCTAAAAGCAAAATACAGAATATGTTAGAGAGTTATACAAGCTTTGAAGAAAGAAAGTAAAAGATAAAAAAGTGTTGATTGGTGTTTGGTAACCATCTCCTTGAAATGTGGTGTTCAAGTCAAGACCTAAGGAGGTGAACAAATAAGCCATGGAGATATATGGAGCTGGGGGTTCAGTTCAGTTGCTTTGAAAGTGAAAGTGAAGTCATGTCCGACTCTTTGCGACCCCATGGACAGTGGCCTACCAGGCTCCTTCATCCATGGGGTTTTCCAGGCAAGAATACTGGAGTGGGTTGCCATTTCCTTCAGGAGATCTTCCTGACCCAGGGATTGAACCCAGGTCTTCCGCATTGTAGGCAGATGCTTTACTATCTGAGCCACCTTTAGTTGTGTCCAATTCCTTGCAACCCTATGGACCATAGCCTGCCAGGCCCCTCTGTCTATGGGATTCTCTAGGCAAGAAGACTAGAGTGGGTTGCCATGACCTCCTCCAGGAGATCTTCCCAACCCAGGGATCGAATCTGTCTCTTATAAAGTCTCCTGCATTGGCAAGCAGGTTCTTTACCATGAGCACCACCTGGGAAGCCTGAAGTTGGGGGTAGGGGGTCAACAACAACAAAAAAGAAAGCAAGTGCCAGCATTCTGACAGAGTACCTTCCTAGCATGCACAAGGAACGGTAAGGAGTCAGCTGTGGCTGCATTGGAGGGCCAGAGGGGAGGTAGGAGGGAGTGGAGGTTGGGGACACATCATGGAGGCCATTATAAAGACTTGGCATAGACTTGGAGAACCTACTATAATTTACTCAAAACCAAAACCACACAAAGAAGACCAAACTAAAATAAAACTAGACAAGTAAACCAAAGAATGAAACAACAAGAACAACAAAAGCATGTAAAGGGGATTAAGGTTAGGAAGAGAGTGAAAGGAACAGTGAGAGGCACGAGCAAAAAAGAGAAAGTTTTAAAGGACCATATTCTGTTCCCTTGTTTTGCTTCTCTTTCTCCCCTCCTCTCCTCCCCTCCACCTCTCTCTGTGTGTCTCTCTTTTCTCCTTTCCTCTCCCCCACCTCTCTCTCTCTCAGATCTGGAATTCTGATCCGAGATCCAAACCAGCTGCCCTGGCCTCTTCCTGAGGGTGCTGTACAACAGCAAAGTCAGGCAGAATAGCAGTTTAGTGCCACAAGCCTGAGCCCTGGGCCCCTGTTAGTTGCCATTGAGCTGGGCCGCTCCTCAGGCCTCCTCACACCCAGTCTACAGGCTAAAAGCATGACAATTCCCACTGAGCCTCTTGACCTTGACTCGTCCTTGAGGGTGGAGTGTGCATGTGGGTGTGGACATGGCTGTGAAGGAGAGGGGAGAGGAAGACCTCCTAATCGCTCTAGAAGCCAATATCCCCTCACTTCTTGTTCTTTCTATTAATTTGATTGGCTTAGCAATCAAATTGGTAAGCTCATATATAATTGCTCATATATCAGGCAAGCTCATATATAATTCACACCCCTTCTGCCTCCACTACCACCTCTTTGCTGGCTTGGAGAATTTTAGAAAATTTCTTTGTGTGACTTCTTCAACTTTGAACACTGGGACCAATGTGAAGCCAGTTTGGCTCCTCAAAGGCTCTCATGAATGTGTCTTTGATTTGCCTCCAAAAGTCATTGAAGTAGATTCAAACAGGATAATACTCCAAGTCAGTAGTGGGCACTAAGTGGAGAAGTCCTTCACCATTCTCTTTATCAAACAAGGGAGCAGACAATATAGATGCTGAACCACCAGAGTTATACAAACAACCTCATTCCATGCCCTCCCCCTAAAGCAAACCCCATCACCACTATCAGCATCCAAGTTTGAGTCTCCTCTGAACTACTCTTTAATTAAAATTTTATGTTTAGGTACTCATGGATTCGTGTGTAGTTATAAGAAATAATGCAGAAACAGCCTGTCTGTCCTTCCCCCTCAGTGTTAACATCTTGCAAAACTATGGTACAATATCACAATGAATATATGGATGTTAATAGGCTTCCCCGTTGGCTCAGCAGTAAATCATCCACCTGCTAATGCAGGAGACATGGGTTCGATCCTTGGGTCTGGATGATTTCCTGAAGAAGGAAATGGCAACCCACTCCAGTATTCTTGCCTAGAAAATCCCAGGGACAGAGGAGCCTGGCAGGCTACAGTCCATGGAGTCACAAAGAGTTGGACACGACTAAATGACTGAACACACACACACAAACATATTGATGTTAATAAGTCAAGGAGAATATTTCCATCTCTGCCAGGATCTCTCATGTTGCACACTTATAGACAAATCCATCCCCATGCACCTTGCCCCCCTTAATCCCTGTTAACCACCATTCTGTTCTCCATTTCTAAAATCTTGTCAGTTAGGTATAGGGAACAAATGTATGGATACCAAGGAGGAAGGTGGGGGCATAGGATGAACTGGGAGATTGGGACTGACATATATATACACTACTATGTATAAAATAAATTACTAATGAGAACCTGCTGTATAGCACAGAGAACTCTACTCAGTGCTCTGTGGTGACCTAAATGGGAAGGAAACCAAAAAAAGAGGGGATATATGTATACAGATGGCTGATTCACTTTGCTGTACAGCAGAAACTGACACAGCAGTGTAAAGCAACTACATGCCAATAAAAAATTTTAAAAATAATAAAACAAAATCTTGTCAGTTAGGAATAGAATCACCATATGTAACTCTTTGGAATTCACTTTTTCCTATCAAGATAATTCTACCAGAAGATTCATCCAGGTTGTGTGTATCAAGTTAATTCCTTTCCATTGCTGAGTAGTATTTCATGTATGAATGTACCACAGTCTATTCTCCCATTGAAGACATTTGAGTTGTTTTCAGTTTATGGAAGTTGTAAACATTTACTATAAAGCAGTCATGGACAGAATTTTGTGTGAGTATAAATCTTTATCTCTCTGGGTTAAATGGTCAGGAGTGAGACTGCTGGGTTGCTTGCTGCTGCTGTTGCTAAGTCGCTTCAGTTGTGTCCGACTCTGTGCAACCCCATAGACGGCAGCCCACCAGGCTCCCCCGTCCCTGGGACTCTCCTTGGTCTTGTATATTTACTCCCTTTTTAAAATACAACCAAACTATTTTCCAGAGAGATGATGCCATTTTACATTCCCACCAGGGATGTATGAGGGAACCAGTTTCATACATATATGCTAGCACTTTGTGTTGTTGCTAATTTTTGTTATCTCAGTCACTCTGATAGGTGTAGAGTGATAGCTCATGTGCTTTTAACTTGCATTCCCCTGATCTCTAATGATGTTGAACTATCTTTCTGTGCTTTCACTTGTCATCTGTACATATTCTTTGACAAAATGTTGCTTCTTGCCTTTGCTGATTACAAATTAGGTTGCTTGTTTTTTAACTATTGAGTTTTGAGATATCTATATATATTCTAGGTATTAGTTCTTTGACAGATATGTGACTTGCAGATATTTTTTTCCTGGTTGGTCACTTGTCTTTTAATCTTGCTGCTGCTGCTGCTGCTAAGTCGCTTCAGTCGTGTCCGACTCTGTGCGACCCCATAGACGGCAGCCCACCAGGCTCCACCGTCCCTGGGATTCTCCAGGCAAGAACACTGGAGTGGGTTGCCATTTCCTTCTCCAATGCATGAAAGTGAAAAGTGAAAGTGAAGTCGCTCATTCGTGTCCCACTCCCAGCGACCCACATGGACTACAGGCTACCAGGCTCCTCCATCCATGGGATTCTCCAGGCAAAAGTACTGGAGTGGGTTGCCATTGCCTTCTCCGTCTTTTAATCTTACTAACTACCAAATGCTTTTTCTGCATTTGCTGATACAATCATGCAGGAGACCTGGGTTCTGTCCCTGGGTAGGGCAGATCCCCTGGAGGAGGGCATGGCAACCCATTCCAGTATTGTTGCCCAGAGAATCCCATGGACAGAGGAGCCTGGTGGACTACAGTGCATAGGGTCACAAAGAGTCGGGCACGACTAAAGCAACCTGGCATGCATGTGGGGAGTGTTACTCTTTAGTTATCTTTATTTGTACTGTGTTTGTCATTTCAGTATCAGAATGATACTATCTTTATAAAATGAATTGAAGACGGTTTTGTCCTCTTCTGTTTTCTAGTAGATGTGTAAAATTGGTGTTAACTCTTCTTTAAATGTTGGAAGGAAATCTTCAGTGAAACCATCTGGAACTGGAGATTTTGTTATTCAAAGTTTTTAAAATTATGAATGCAATTCCAGTTGTCTGTATTATATTGGGTAAATTGTGGTACTTTTAGAGTATTTGGTTTGTTTCATCCAAGTAGTCACATTTTTGTATATGGAGTTATTGCCTCTGTGTGATGTATAAAGTCTTCTCTATCTAACACTAACCGACCTCTTCAGTCTCCTACTCTTTACAGGCTCCATGAATCTCAGTGAACTGGGAACTCAGTGAATTGGATTCTTCTCTAGGATTCCTTGAATTCTCTGTGCTTTCTCACTGCCTCACCTGGCTATTGTCATTCTCTACACCTGAAATATCCCAAAATTTCAAAGTAATTTTTCCTCTCATTCAAGGGATACTTAGAACCCGCAGCTTCCCTTTCTTATTTCCCTTTGAACCCTCATGGCCTGTATTATCTGTGGTGGTTCCATGGTGTGAACTGGAGAGTGCCTTGTGTAAAAATTATTTCTGAACATGGGCTTAGTTTCCTGCTAGACTGTCAAGGATGAAACTGTGTAATTCTTCTTGGCTTCCTCCAAAGGCCCCAGCACGGGGTATGGCACAAAATACCCACACAAAAGGCATCTAAAGAATTAATTCACATGAGTCCTCACAGGATAGATCATTCAAGAAGGTTCTTTGACTTCCCTTCTTTAAATAGTTAGGGAGCTATCTTTCAGGACCTGCCCTTGAAACAGGGGTTGATTTAGGGCCTGAGGAGAGCTGGTTCCTTGAGTAACTGAAAGGAAAGCATCACTGTCAGCACCAATCCCATCTCAAGGGAGACCTACTGTGGCTCTCAGAGCCTGAAGACTCTCACAAAAATATAGGTTCAATGTGAAGAGTTGGGACACACACAAGGATCCAAAAATCTACCAGTTTATAGAAAGAACACCTTCTTCCACCATCCAAATTAGTAGTTCAAATTCTTAGCAGCACTGTACTAAATAGAGATGCATTAACGAAACAGGATGGAAAAATGATCTCCATCTATTCCCAGTTCAGCAGGCATCCATATCCAGTAATATCTTTGACATTGACTTTGCATCAAGAAGCCCAGGCTGGGAATGAATATTCTCCAGGGAATCCTCCCACCATCCCCAAATAGGTGAGGTAGCTGGGCAGGAACCCAGAGACAAATTTGGGCAAAGGGGAAACATTTCCACTCCTGTAACTGTCAAGAGCCACCTCCTGGTGATTTCACTGTCCCTCTCCTAGTCTGAGTGTCTTTGCCTCCCACCATATCTGCTACTTCATCCTTTATATGGTCTCCAGTCTGTGTGTTTACTTGCATCAATCCATCCTGAACACAAACACCAAAAAGATCTCCCTAAAACTTTAGTCTGATCATACCATCTATGTTTTCAAAGAAATCTTCATACATTCCGTATCACACAGGAATACTGTTGACATGCTTTCACCAGGCATTCAAGGCCCTCTTCATGTTATAACGTCACTTCCCCCAGTCCCAGTTACACACCAGTGGGAAAAAGCAGAAGGGAAGGAATTTAGAATCAGATCTCAGTTCAAATGTAACTCAGTTTTGTAACAGTTTCATGGTCTTGGGTAATAATTTAACCCTGATGAGCTTTAATTTCCTACAAAAAAAAAATCTAAGAATAATAGTAGCTCAAAAGGTTGTCATGAGAAATACATGAGGTCATGAGTGTAAAATGCACAGCACATAAAGGGACTAGATAAACGATAGCTCTTTTTACTGTGCTGAAGCACACCGAGCATCTTCCCTATTCATGAAACACCTCTGAGTCATTTCTTAGGCCTACTGGCCCTGGCAAGCTTATCAAACGCCCTTGCACGAGGAGCAGGGAGAAGGGACTGCCTGAGGAGGAAGGGGAGGGATGAGGGAGCATAAAGAAGCTCCAAGGAGAGCTATGTAAAGGAGACAAAGTAGGAACAGAAATTCAGAATGTAAGAGCAGGCTCCAGTAGTTTCAGAATCTTTCTTCCCTGAGCATCAGAACAAGCCCAAGCCTGCCTTTCCACAGTTGATAAGGACACCTCTCCCATCTCTTCATGCAGGTGAATTATGTTTCTTCAATAGAGATTTATTCAAATATGATGTCCAACATAGAGGAGAGGCTGGGAGTGGGTGTCTCAGCCTGGGTTTAAATGTGAAGTCCATTCACTATGGCTTGTAGCATTCTCTTGTATGTGCGCTCTTATAAGGGACTCAAGGAAATAGTGTCAAGAGACCTACTTCATAAGTATGTTTATTATTATCTCTGCTGTTTGAGCCACACAAAATAAATGTCTGGCATTTCCAGAAATTGCTATCGATTCAGCAGCAGATTTTACAAGGCCAATCAATAGCAGTTTCCTCTGTAACCAACCCCCCTCTGGGTATATTTATTTGTGATTAAGCTTTCTGTTCCTCCTGTGCTTTCTAGTGCTTGTAATTGGTCCAGAATAAATAGATGATTTCATCTTTTTCCAGGAAAAAAAGGGGAGGGATTAAAAAAAAACTTTGCTATTAAAAATATCTCCTTTTTCTATTCAAAAACAAATCTGTATGCATATCACTGTATGTATACGAAAGGGAGAGAGAATGGATTCAAACCTGCTTGCCAGAGTGAGACCCTAAACACGTAAGTCACAGTTGGTGACCTCTTTTCCCTGCACCTAAGCCCTGCTATAATAGAAAATTGGGCACTCAGAAAGCCATAGACTCTTCTAGCCATGGATCCTTCTATCATGATGTCTTTGTATCGTAGAGTATCACCAACTGTGTAACAGAGGCTTGGATCAGTATAGAACTTCAAAGTTCACCAGCCTAGCCTCCTCTTCTTATAGGTGAAAGCACAGAGGCTCAGAAAAGGAAAGTCAGGTGTAAACTCGGGTCTCTTTCTTCAGAATGTGACCTTGTGTGGAGATAGGGTCTTTATAGAGATCACCAAGTGAAAATAAGATCATTAGGGTGGTCCCTAACCCAAAATTACTGTTATCCCTATAAAAAGGGGATATTTGGACACTGAGAGACACACACAAAGAGGCAGAACACGATATGATGATGGAGGCAGAAATCAAGAAGATGCTCCTGTAAGCCAAAGAATACCAAAGGCTGCCAGCAAATCGCCAGAAGCTAGGAGAGAGGCATAGAACAGATGCTCCCTCAGAGCCCTCAAAAAGAGCACCTTGATCTCAGACTTTCAGCCTTCAGAACTGTGGGACAACAAATCTCCATTATCTAAGCCACTCAGTTTGTGGTACTTGGTTTTGACAGCCCTAGCAAACTCATCATTCCTCTTCCTCAACAGCAATCAGTCATGAAGCCCAGAGCTAGGGAACCCAGAGCTGAAAGTCAGAAAAATATTAAAATGATACCTTAGAACTACCTAGAAGCTATTGATAACCCTACTTCAAATAAATGAAACTTCAGGACAGAGGGCAAGGATGCTCAAACCCCCATCTTCTCAGAGGAGACAAACTTCTTGCAACTGTGGAGAAAGTAAAAGAACTGCTAAAATTACATAAAATCAATTGTCTATGTGGGGAAGCATACAGTCATGCTCTATGATGGTGTAAAGCTCACAGGATTTTTTCTTTCAAGGTAGAATATAAAAGTAAAGAAAACTTAGGAAAAAATTTGTCAAAAAATAGTGCTATACATTCTCAAGACCTACTTCACTTATCTCTTCCTAGGAACACAGGAAGACTATATTTCCCACTCTCCTTTGCAACTAGAATGGACCATGTGACTAGTTCTGACCAACAGACAGTAAATAGAAGTGATGTAGGTAGAAGCATAGAAAAGAGTGTGTGAGTCTTGCATACTTTCTCTTCCCCTGCCATGGAGACCCCCGTAGTCACATACTGAGAGAGACATGGTGCAAAATTGACTAGAATAGATCTTTAAGTCACTGATTGAAAGGGAGCTGCCTTGGAGAATCGTCCAGCCTTCAACAAAGCTTCTGTGAGAAAGAAATCCCTATTTTTGAGATTTGGGGAAAATAATCTAACCTGACACTTTGGCCTGACTCAGCTGATGATGCTCCTCACCTTTGCAATCTGTATTTGACTAACATATTACTCGAAAAAGAATAAGCCGCTGGAAAAATATGAACTTGGAATTTCTCACATTTCTTGTTGCTTAGCAAACAGACAGTGGTAGAGTGACCCATGCAAAAATGTGCATGTGATCCTGTCTGAAAACACAGACCCTGGGTATCACAATAAAGGAAACTCCTTTCCAGCATCCATGCCTACTCCTCCAGCAGAAGCTTGGACCCTTACCGGAAAAGGGCATCGCCCACTGCACGAGGCAGCGGCACCACTCTGCTTGTTAGAAATGTATTCCTTAAACGAATCTATAATCTGAGTCTGTATTTCCACCCACTGACCTTAGTTCTTCCCTCTAGAGTTCTGGAATAACAAAGAACAAGCCCATACTTCTCCCAAACTGCTTTCCCCCGGGCTGATGTTTTACTGAGAGGAGATTTCTTTCCAGAAGCCTTGTTAATCAAGCTATCACTAATAAGTCAAATCCCAATAGAATGTAAGCCAAAGCACTGTCCCAATTATGTTGCTGTGTTAGGATTTTATGATATCAAAAAATATTTCGAATACATGGAATTCCACCTGGGGCCTAGCATTCTTTCAGCTACAGAAAGATTTGCATCCTAGCAATATTTGTTTTATTGCGATTTAACCTGCCCATCATTGTGCTGAGTGCCCAAGTAGGAATGTGGGAAATAGCTTTCTATCACCATAAGCTCAGAAAAATGTCAGTGAAATGCAAGCAAATAGATTATGATTGCATCGACAGCTCTTTTCATAAGCTAATGGGCTGTCTAACCTATTCTTAACTGCTGTCCCCCATAGGGTCTCCTAAGCACATTACCAAAGAGTTTGTTGAATCTGGCAAATTGATACACTGGGCTTGTTTGACTTTCCATTTCTATGAGTGATCATTAGGTATTTTAACACTATGTGAATGTGCTTAGAACGCCTAATGGGGGCATTAGGTAGGTAAATAAGTGATTTACTTGGGAACTGCAGTATTAACATAGACAAAAATCCATTTTCCTTTCTCTTAGTAATGGATTCTCATCATGTTTTAAGTGGAAAATTTTAAATATGCATAGACAGGTGAGATATCTCAGTCCTGTAATTCATGTTTGATCATCAGGACTCCTATAGGAGAGATAATATACAATTTTTTCTTAAAGGACTAAAGGAATTAAATCAACATGAAGGCTAAAAAACCACGAGAAAATGGAAACTTACTAGTAAACAATTTTTTTTTTTACATTTCAGATTAGAATATCTAGTGTTGGCATGGCTGGGGGGAATACTTTTATATGGTGTTGAAGTCTAGCCTGAAGGATTTTGAGCATTACCTCATTAGCATGTGAAATGAGCACAATTGTGCAGTAGTTTGAACATTCCTTGGCATTGCCTTTCTTTGGGACTGGAATGAAAACTGACCTTTTCCAGTCCTGTGGCCAGTGCTGAGTTTTCCAAACTTGCTGGCATATTGAGTACAGCACTTTAACAGCATCATCTTTTAGGATTTGAAATAGCTCAACTGGAATTCCATCACCTCCGTTAGCTTTGTTCGTAGTAATGCTTGCTATGACTAGTGTGCTCTCTTAGCGAAAATCTGTTAGCCTTTGCCCTGCTTCATGTATTCCGAGGCCAAACTTGCCTGTTACTCCAGATATCTCTTGACTTCCTACTTTTGCATTCCAGTCCCCTATAATGAAAAGGATATCTTTTTTGGTGGTCTAGGCGGTCTTGTAGGTCTTCATAGAATCATTCAACTTCAGCTTCCTTATGGGAGCATAAATTGGGACAATCTTTCTGAAAGGCAATTTGGCAAATATATCAAAAGCCTTTAAAATGTGTATATCCTTTGACCCAGACACACTTCTTTCACTTCTAGGAATCTACTGTAAGGAAGTAATAATTGTTATGTGCACAGATTCATTTACAAAAATGCTTACCATGTTTTTCACAACCAAAGTAATTTGAAAAAATCAAATAGCCAACAAAAAGAAATTGGCTTTTTGGAAAACATGATGTATTCATTTATACAGCATTACATTATGTGGGCCTTAAAAATGTGTTGTGCATATATGCTCAGTCATGTCCCACTCTTTGCAACCCTATGGACTATAGCCCTCCAGGCTCCACTGTCCATGGGATTTTTCAGGCAAGAATATTGGAGCGGGTTGCCATTTTCTATTTAAGGTTATATTCCTGACCCAGGGTTCAAACCCACATCTCCTGCGTCTCTTGCTTTGGGAGGCGGATTACTTTACCACTGAGCCACCTGAGAAGCCCCCTCTGTATACTGGGGCCAAATGAATCAAATCCCAGAGACAGGGTTTTTGGTGAAGCAGAAGAGGATCGATTTATTGCTTTGCCAGGCAAAGGGAGACATACCTGGCTTCTGTCTAAAGACTTAATAGTAAGAAAAAATATTCATACTTCTAAGATAAAGAAGTTTCAGAACTATTTTTAAGATATCAGTTTTGCAAACACTTTTTAAACATAGATTCAAAACATCAAAATTTAACAATGCTTATCTCTGAAGGTTGGGGTTGTGGGTGCTTTTTATTTCCTTGTTTATCTCTCCTGAAATTTTCTAAATACGTACAATGAACACTTAATATATTTCCAATATATTGGTGTATAAAAATATTATAATGAGATTGAATCTTATATGTAAAAGATTCTAATTTTTCAAGATGCTATGGTCACTAGGAAACCAGTCACATCTTTCCTACTCAATTAACTCTCAGTACTAAGTGAAACTTTCTTTGGCATTTCTAATTAGTATACAGCCAAACGTTCTCTACTCTTTAAAACAAGTTTGAAAACCAAAGGACATTTGCCAAGATACCCAACTCAGTTTCATTTGAAATAAAGAAATAAGTGGAATTTTTAAATCTGGGAATAAAATATTAGTATCATCACTCAAGAACATTAGATGTAGAGTCGGAACACCTGGGATCAAGTTCTAACTCTGACATCAGTTGGTGACTTTTAACAAGTCTCTAATCCTTTCATGGGACTCAGACTGGGACTATATATAGAGAGAGAGTTTTTTTTTAATTAAGGGATGTGAAATATCAATATATCCAAAATACCACCAAGGTATGTTAGATACTTTGTTTGCTTTAGCCATCTCTAGCCTAGGATCTCAATAACTAACAACCAATCATGGCTGGAATGAGGCAAAGGAAAGAAACTAATTTTCTTTTCTTTTTCATCTTTTTGTTTGTGTATAAAATAAGACATAAAGTCATGCACAAAGTACATAGATCATAAGTGTACAGCGTAATGAATTATTACAAAGTAAATCCCTGTGTAAACGCCACACTTTCACTTGGAGAAACTTCACTTTCTCCAAGTGAAGAAACAGGACACACCAGGACCCTAGAAGGTTTGCGTGTGCCCTCGGTCACACCTGCTCTCTCCCTTAGAATCGCTGCTCTCCTGACGTTATTCAGATCATTTCTTTAATCTGCTATGTAGTTTTACTACCTAAGCATGCATCTCTGAATGTTATAGTTCACTTGAGTTTATTTTTGAACTTCATATGAATAGAATCATACAGAAAAAATATTGTCATGATAAAGGATGCAAAAAAGTTGTCAAGTGTAATGTACACAAAAATGAATGGCATTATTATCAGTGATCTTATTATATGGAGATATTGGCATTGAATTTCAACCCTACGTAGCAGGTGGCTGGTCTCACGATTTTGGCACTGAGTCGTTTCCAGTCAGGTCTAGATTGCCTCATCTTTCCTGATAGTCAGCAGAAGCCCGTGCTCAGGGGCCCATCAGAGCTCTGTGTTTGTGACTTCTTAAGCCACCTGGATGGAAAAGTACTCACCTGAGGCTGAAGGGGTCTGTAAATACCTGCTTTGTTCATAAATTAGCAGGCTTCCCTCTGTTGAGTGAGTTCTCTAGCTATTATCAAAGCTCTAAGGTCACATCCGGTTAATCGTTGGCTAGAAATCAATATGCAGAGAGCGATGGTTTATGATAAGGGCTTATAATAAGCAAGTTCAAGTTCAAGAGACTGACTGTCTTCTTGCTTTTAGATGCTGAAAAGAAGCCGCTAATCCTCTTTCCTGTTGGGGGGTGGGAAAATAGCCCACTCATGTTGCTACTTAAATCAAGAACTACTTACTATATTTTTAACATGTCCTCTTCCTTTCTTTGGCCAATTCATTGTGACCTTAGGCTCAGCTGTTCAAATGCTACCTAGAACTTTTTTTCAATCCAAAGGAAATGTATCAACGTATTCTCACAAGACCTCAGAGTTATAGTCACCTTTGTCCCAGTTCTGGGACATTCCCAGAGCTCTTTGATGTTAGCAGCTACCTAGTGAACTGATCCATGGGGCTCCCAGTGCCTCAGGGTCAGTATCACTGTGGGTTTCCCAGCTGGCATTTGGCCAGTGCTTGCCATTCTTCCTGTGCAACCACCCATGCATGTGTGCATGAGCACATGCGTGTGTGAATGAGGGGGTGTGTTCAAGCGTGTGTAGGCATACTATCTGCTCATTCCACAAGCGGACAGCATTGCTGTGGACTGTAGCGATAAAGGCAAGAATGCCTTTCATGTATTAAATACTGGTGAATAAGTGAACAAATGAGGAACGCTCCACCTGGCTTTCTACCCCGGCCTTCCTCCTCTTGTCACAAATGGGCCTATTTGAATTCCACCTTCAGGCTCAGCATTGCACAATGTCTAGGACCAATTTAGGACTCAGTCAAGTATAATTTCAGGAGCCTTAGTTTAGATCCCCAAGAAACTCAGAATTCAGTGGCCTGGCCAATCCTTCCACAGTGAAGTCAAGTCCATATTTGAAGTATGCCTTGTTCCTCTCCTGTAGCCCCTGTGTTCACTCCAGTTTTAGTATCTGGTAATACTTGCTACTATCCTGCTGCTGCTGCTGCTGCTAACCTTCTCCACTACAATAAGAGACTGAATATCCCCCTCCTGAATCCCGATAGCTAGGATCCAGCTTCCTAATCTCTTAAAATGCCCAGACCCTGAACTGGCATGTGGCATTGTCTCATCAACATCAGACTTCCTGCTGGAACCTCCACCTCTCCCTGGTACTTCCTAACTCTGAACAACAGCTACTCCACACCATACTCCCCAGAAGCCATATCTCACTACTGGAATCCCTCACTCCACTGGCATCAGAGTCTGCTCCCAGCTCTTGATGATGGACATCTCTAATCTCCAGTTCTACTCTTCTGATATGCCTTGTTCATTGCCTACTGAAAGCCCTTTTAATTTTAAAATTAGAAACAACAACAACTATTGAAAGTAAGACACTATCAAAGTAAGTAAATAAGTGCAAATAGGAATATATACTATGTTCGTGGCTTGGAAGACTCACTATAGTTAAGATGTTGATTCTCTATGAACTGATATATAGAATTAAATTCCAATCAACATCGTTGCAAGTTTTTTTTGGTAGATACAAAGGAGTTGATTCTAAAGTTTATATAGAAAGGCAAAAGAACTAGAATAACCAAAACAAAATTGAAAAAAGAAGAATAATATTAGAGAATTCTTCCTATCCTATCTTGATTTCAAGACCTATGATAAAGTAATCAGACAGTGTGGTTTTGGCAAAAGAAGAGTCACAGAGACCACGGGAACAGAATACAGAGTTTGTAAGTAGACTCACACGAATACAGCTAGTTGATATTTTATACAAACACAAAGGCAATTTAATTTACTAATAAAATCATGTTGGGATCATTGAAGATCCATATGCAAATATATGAACAATTTCAATCTAATCCTCACATATTCTAGAAAAAATTAACTTAAAATGAATCTCAGATACAAAGATAAAACATAAAACTATGACTTTTAGAAGTGAAATCACAAAAACATAATAGATAAAAGAAAAAGTGATAAACTGATCAGACTTCAAAAAAATTACAAACTTTGTCTCTATGAAAAATAACATTAAGAAAATGAAAAGACAAGGAAATGTTTGGAGAATATAGTTGCAAATCACACATCTGACAAAGGACTTATATCAAAACTAGATAAAAAACTGTCAAAATGCAATCAAAAGAAAACACACAGTCTATTTTCAAATAGGCATGAGATCTGAATAGACATTTTATCACAGGGGATCTACAGATGGCAAATAAACACATAAGGAGATGTTTAACACCATCAGCCATTACAAAATGAAAGTAAAAACTGTGATGAGAGACCACTGCACAACTTAGAAGGACTGAAAGAGGTAAAAGAAAAAAACACCGGACAATGGCAAGTGGTGGCAAGAATGCAGAGCAACTGGTGCTCTCACACATCGCTGGCGAGAAAGTATAAACGTGAAATCATCTGTAAACAGTTTGGTAGGTTTTTAGAAGGTAAAAAATGTGCACAAATGTTCACAGAAGCTCCTTGCATAGTACCCCAAAGTATTATTTTTAAGAAATCAATGTTTTTTTAACAGATGAATGAGCATCTGTGGTACAGCCATACAATGAAATATTGCTCACAATAGAAAGGAACTATCAGTGCCATATCGCAAAGGCATTACACTGAGGGAAAGAAATCTATTTTTAAATTTTACACTGTGTGACCCCATTTATACAACATTCTGGAAAAGGCCAAACTATAGCAACAGAGAACACATTAGTGGTCACCAGAGATTTGCAGTTAACTCCAAAGAGCAGCACAAAGGTTTTTGTTTGTTTGTTTGTTTGTTTTAAGTGTTAGATTTGGCTGTCCTGATTATTGCTGTGGTTACACAAATTCATACATAATTAAAACTTATACAACTGTACTTTACAGTATATTGATTTAAAAACTAAAATTAAAGTCTTTGGGACTTCCTAAAGCACTGAAGAAATGATGTTTCCAAATTATGGTGCTGGAGAAGACTCTTGAGGGTCCTTTGGACAACAAGGAGATCAAACCAGTCAATCCTAAAGGAAATCAACCCTGAATATTCATTGGAAGGACTGATGCTGAAGCTGTAGCTCCAATACTTTAGTTACCTGATGCAAAGAACCGACTCATTGGAAAAGACCCTGATGCTGGGAAAATTGAAGGCAGAAAGAGAAGAGGGCAACAGAGGGCATCAGAGGATGAGATGGTTTGATGGCATCACCGACTCAACAGTCATGAGTTTGAGCAAATTCTGGGGGATGGTGAAGGACAGGGAAGTCTGGCATCTGTAGTTCATGCAGTTGCAAAGAGCTGGACACAACTTAGCCACTGAAGAACAAGGGTATTCCCTGGTGGTCCAGTGGCTAAGACTCCATGGTCCCAATGCAGGGGGCCCAGGTTTGATCCCTGATCAAGGAGATAGATCTCACATGCAACTAAAGATTACATGAGCTGCAAGGAAACTCAAAGATCCCACATGCTGCAAAAAAAACCTGGTGCAGTCAATAAATAAATTCATATTTTTTAAAAAATGTCTTAGCACACTCCACCTGAATCTTTTCCTGCATATATATTAACAGAATCATTCTGTATTAGATAATACTGTATAACCCATTTTGATTTTACAATGTTGTAAATAGCTTTCAGTGTAATGAAATATGTATCTACATATCAATTTCAATGGTTGGGCTGTGTTCCACTGAATGGACATAACACTTATTATATAAGCAATCCCACGATGTTGGGAGTTGGGGCTGTCTCTGATTTTTCAGTTTTAGAACTGATGCTGTGATGACCATTCTTATAGCTAAGTATTTGCTACAAATCCTTAATGGTACTTTAGATAAATTTTTGCAAGTGGACTTGCTGAGTCAATGTATGAACTTTTCAAAGATCTTTGAGGAGCTAGTGAAGGTTCCCATTTCCCCATATGCTTCCCTGCAAACTCGCTCCCATTCTATTATACTATGTGGAGTCAAAACTTCTTCAAAGTACTTGTGTGTATATTGTATTCAGCTTTGAAGAACAACACAACCCACAGAGCCTAGCACATTGCCTGAGACAGAAGAGTAGCTATGTTATATTTATATCTGCTTGTTGGCAAGAATAAATGAGCAAATTAATGACCCAGATTCTTCTTTGGCAATGATGTTACCTGTTCAATGTCAAATAGAGTTACTTCATGCAATAATCATTAATTCAGTCCTTAGAGTGTGGTCACGTTTTTTAATCTCAGCAATAAAAAAATTGAGCACTCCTCACATATTATTTATTTATATTTTACATTACACATGCCTGTCAATCTACATATTAAAGAATAATAAAACCTGATTTCTTGCTTATCTTTGGATTAGAACTAAGCATAAATGAAGTTCTAACACTTCCTTCTCACTCTCCAAAGATAGTTCTTCATATCCCCGGCTGGCTGTGCAAATTTGCGGATCACTGCTCTAAGAAGCCTGAATGCCATGGAGAACACGGGGATCGCTGACACAGTCCTGCCCTTGGATTCTCAAGCAGCCTGGGAACAAATGCCATGAGAACTTCACAGATACCAGAGTGTCTTGTGAAAGCAGAGGAGGGAGAGGTGTCTTCCTATTGGAGAAGAGCTGAGAGTCTTTAGGGCAGAGGGTGCCCTGGAGCAGGCCATGAAGCACAAGAAGAGCTCTGTGTTCCCTGCCCTGAGGAAGTCCCCTCTTTGCTATTGTTCTATGTCTACCTCAGCAACCATACAGGATGGGAGGCTTGGGGAGGGCTGTTGAACAGAGGAGTCTGTACACCTGCCATGCATGGCTGTTGGTGGGTTTTTCTTGGGGTCTCTTTTGTTCCTGTTTGTTTCAGGTGTATTTTTCTACAGCCTTCAGGACACAGTGACACACATTTCTGTGACATTTCAGGACACAGTGCCAGACGCATGTGGACAGGAAGAGGCCCTGGGCAGAGACAGCTAATCTTTCATAAGCTGATGCTGCTTCATTATCTTCTTATTTTTAAATATAAGAACCACATCTTCCAGAGCAATAACAAGGACAGGTGACCTCTCAGGACCTTTTCCAGGTCACTGACTCTGAGGTGCCCAGGAATAATTTTTTAAATGCATGTGAACTCTAGGTCTGAAGGACTCTTTGATTGTCCCTAAAATAAGGCTCAGACCCTGACACTACTCAGCTTAACAGCTTCAATGAGTCTCTCCTGTCTACAGAATAAAATCTCAAGTTCTCCATGGGGACATTCAAGACGCTTCAAGTTTTGGCCCTCGCTGGGACACCTGCTTCTTTTTTCAATCTCCACCAGTCACATCAAACCATATGCTCCTCCCTGAACAGGCTGGCTTTATCCCTCATGACAGCTCAGCCAGTTCTCTACCCTCCTGCCACATCTAAATCCCACTCACCTTCCTGTCTCAGTCCAGACATCATCATCTCTGTCTGGGATGTCTCCCCACTCCCACCTGCTACCTTCCCAGGCAGAATCAAACTTTCTCCTTTGATCTATTGTCATTCACTTCTGTTACTCTCAAACTCTTCTTCACCTACCTTGGAATACAGTCAGCTGGATTACAGTCCTGTCTCTTACTTAAGACTAAAAGCTGTCTGAAGGCAAGGTAAAATGCTGAACTCTCTCCTTCTGCTACCCAGCATCTAACACCCATGAGAAAACAGGACTGCCAGAACGCCTTGGTAAACTAAAGCGATTGTCACCTCA
Organism: Bubalus kerabau; assembly: GCF_029407905.1. Classification (NCBI taxonomy): domain Eukaryota; kingdom Metazoa; phylum Chordata; class Mammalia; order Artiodactyla; family Bovidae; genus Bubalus; species Bubalus kerabau. The sequence continues at coordinate 125,715,766 of NC_073625.1, read as the reverse complement.
TCTGGTTCCAGAGATTTGCCTCAGGCTGGAAGAAGAACAGGTTAGGCGGGATAAGGTTTCAAAGTTTTGTTTTGACCTTTTATATTTGACAATACTGTTGGACTTTCAAGTGGTGATGTCTAGAAGGTGTTTGAATATACCTGGCTGGATCTGAGAGAAGGTAACAAGTCAGTGCCCATTCCCATGCAAATGATAGTAAAAGTGATGAATATGTGTAAGCTTTCCCAGACAAGTATAAAGTGAGGTGAGAACTAAAAACAGAACCTTAAGAAATGTCATTAATTAAAAAAAAAAAAAGAAATGTCATTATTTTATAAGCAGGAGGGAAAGTGCCCCCAAAGAGCAAGATGCTATAATAAAAAAGATGCAGAGAAAATCAGAGATTTGAAAGTTTCAAAGAGAAAGGAAGTAGGACACTGGAGAATGATATGTAAGTCTGGTAAAATAAGGACTTTGGTAGTTAGAAAGTCCTTCCTGATCTTAATGAAAGCAGTTTCCATTATGATTACTTATGAATCTATATTAAATCAGAAAGAGGACAACCCTTTCCAAAAATTTGAATAAAAATGAAAGAAGAATGAGAAGGTAGCAGTTTGAGGGTATAGAGACCATGACATAAGTTTGTTTTGTTCTCTGTTATTATGAAAGAAATGTGAGCAAGTTTAACAGCTAAAGGAAAGAAGTCAGTGGGAAAAAATATGGAAGATACAAGAGAGAGAACTGAGCAATGCATAAAAAGGATTATACACCATGAGTTGGTTCAGCATATGAAAGTCAATGCATCATATTAACAGAATAAAGAACAAAAAGATTTACCACTTCAACACACACGGGATAAGTATTGAACAAAATCCAACACCATTTCCTGATTTTAAAAAAAGACAAAAAAACCACCACTCAACGAGCTACGAATAGAAGGAAACATTCTCAATCTGATAAAGGGCATCTGTAAAAACTCACAACTAACATTATATTTACTGACCAAGACTGAAAGCTATCTCCCTATGATAAGGAACATCCACTCACCACTTGTAGTCAGTATCGTGTTAGAGGTTTAGCCATGGCAATTGGCAAGAAAAAGAAGTAATACACTCCCAGACTGAAAAGGAAGAAGTAAAACTATCTCTAGTCATAGATGACTTAATCTTGTATATAGAAAATCCTAAGTAATCTACAAAAATATTTTCAGAACTAATAACAAGTTCAGTTAAGGTCCAGGAAATAAAATCAATATATAAAAATCAATTATGTTTTATACTCTAGTAATGAAAAATCTAATAGTAAAATTAAGAAAACAATTCAATTTACAATAATATTAAAAGAATAAAATCCTTAGGAATAAATTTTCAAAAGAAGTATAAGACTTGTTTCTTCAGTGAAAACTAAGACACATCTTTTAAAAGGAATTAAAGAAGATTTAAATTTTAAAATATCCCATGTTCATGGATCAAATATTGAATTTTGAAGTGGCAACACTCCCCAAACTATAGAAAGAGTGTAAAATCCCAGCTCTGTTTTTGGTAAACATTAGTCATTGATCCTAATAATCATATGGAAATGTAAAAAAACTCAGAATAACCAAATGATTTTGAACAATAGCAAAGTTGGAAAATTCACAGGTCTCAATTTCAAAACCTACAGTAATGAGGATAGTGAGCACTAATGTAAACTAGACATAGAGATCCACGGAATAAAGTTGAGAAACAGAAATAATGGGAATGGGAATGAAGATAGACTGCTAGTGGGTGGAGGGTTTCTTTATGTGATAATGAAAATATTTTGAAATAAGATAGTGGGGATTAACACAAAACTCTATCAGGAAACTAGAAGACCCTGAATTTTATACTTTAAAAGGGAGTTTATATATGTGAATTATATCTTAATAAAGTTGTTATTGGGCTTCCTGGCTGGCGCTCCTGCAATGCAGGAGATGCAGGTTCAGTCCTGGGTTGGAAAGATTCCCTGGAGGAGGGCATGGCAACCCACTCCAGTGGGACTGCCTGGAAAAATCTCATGGACAGAGGAGCCTGGTGGGCTTTGGCTCATGGGGTCTCAAAGAATCAGACACAGCTGAAGCAAATGAGTACCCATGCAGAGCTGTTTATAAAAGGAGGGTACTAACTGATGGAAGAAAGACCTGGAGGACATGAGAAAGGCTGAATCTCCACATTAGTGGGGCATCTAATCTTGAATGGCTCTAAGACTGAGAGAAGGAGGAAAGGGTGGGTTTGAAGGTAGGTTTGCAAGTGTCGGGGGGAAGCAAGTGGGAGGAATTGAGGTGCCTCAATTTTCTAGAAACTGGAAGTGATATTGACTTCTGAAGCAAGGACTTGAGAACTGGGTAGGGAACTTGAAGAAAAAGATGATTATAAAATCAGCTGAAGCCCCTGAAGAAAGTTAAGAGGAAGCTACCTAAGAATAAACAAAAGAAGGAAGTTGGGATTTGTGAAGACTTTCTTTGCATGGCATCTGGCCCTTGGTCAGGCACAGTATGTTCCTTTCCTTTCAGCACCTCTGTGCTCTCCACCAGTGGCCTAAGAATACAGTACGGCAATTTTCCCAATACGCATGTCTGTAGGGTCCCTCAGGGCAGCACGTGACCCATTTTCAACATCACTGGCCAAAGTGCAATGAAGTCAAGTACTGTAAATATTTGTGATTGGGAGGACTTTTTTCCTCCACAATTTGCCATGAGATAGTCCTGCAAAATATAAACATTGGCTCAGGGTGATGGATGGCAACTGAAAATTCAAACACAGGCAAAGCAGCCCAGGGTCCTCCATGATCCCAGCAATAGAGGAATAATGTCACTATTTCAACGGTATCGGAGAGACCATCTCCTGGAAGTAAGGCTGGGAGGGAGGGGCAAGACAAATTCCCCTCTGGTGCCCCTTCCAGCTCACAGCTGAACATGCAGAAAATTGCCTTCGGCCACCTTTGTTACCCAGACTACTCCTCCATTGCTCCAGCTGATAAGATAAATAGTGTCATGTAAAGAAACACTCAGAACTGTCTTTCAACACATTTAAGGACACACCAGTGTCTCCAGGCTAAGTGGCCTCTTACATAGTGCAGAAGGTTGAATAACGGCCACACAAATACCAAGTCCTGATGCCTGGAATTTAAAAATGTTAACTTTTGGAATAAGATGGAATGCTACTTTTGGAATGTAATTAAATTAAGCATACTGAGACAAGATTACCCCGGATTATCTGTGATCGCCCTAAATTCCTTAAAAGATGGCCTATTGTCCTTAAAAGAGAAAGGCAAAGGAAGATAATGCAGATACACAGGGGAAAGGCCATATGAAGACTGAGTGGGGAGAGATGAAACCAACAAGTGAAGGACTACTGACAACACCAGGAGCTGTGAGAAGCAGGGGAGAGGTTCGCCCCTAGAGCTTCCAAAACAATCAGGCTCCGCTGATACCTTGATTCAAGAAGTCTGACCTCCAGACTGTGAATGAATACGTTTCTGATTTAAGTCACCCAGATTGTGGTGATGTGTTAAGGAAGCCCTGGGGAATTAATACACCTGGTCACACTGTTCTCTGTACTCGCATCAGTCCTACCAGTACACATTTGACCTTGAATGTGTAGAAAGTGAAAGCTAGCCAGAGTCTATGAGCCTCTCATCTCAGCTCATCTGCCTCCTCTCAGGAGACTCTTTAATAATCCACTTTCGAGTAATAACTACCCCACCTCTTCCTCCTAAACACCATCTTTACAGGAAAAGAAATAGTTAACTGGTTCTTGTAACTCTCGATGGAAACTTACATTCAAGTGCAAGAAAATGTGCAGACAAAACAGGTAGGCTCTGTCCTAATTTGCCTCTTACTGTGTAGCTCTGGTCTCCAGTAGCTCATTTTAATTCTAGTTTATTCAATTGAAAAATGGCAGTAATAATTCCTACCCCATAGAATGACTCTTTGTGAAAATCAGTCAAATGAGTAAATGCCATGTCTTCATCTGGGGCACATGGGGCAGCACATAAACAGGGTCCAATGCTTCATGTGAAGGAAATTTGAAAAATGTCAATCGCTACTTCCCTGGTAGTCCAGTGATTAAGAATCTGCCTGCCAATGAAGGGGACACAGGTTGGATCCGTGGTCCAGGAAGATTCCATGTGTTATGAGACAACTGAGCCTCTGCACCACAACTGCTGAGCCCATGCTCCAGGGCCTATGGGTCCCAAGAAGAGATGGTTAATCTCTGGCCTCTTCTCTCCTCACCTCTTGCTTTCTTCCTGCAAGTGTCTTCTAGGGGTGGGTCTGGCTCTCTAGCTCTCCCCTGTCTGGCTTCTCTCTCTGTGGCTGGGTGAGCAAGTCAGGTGGCCAGTGCACCTGGGAATTGCAGAGATGGAGCTGGAGACCGCATGGCAGCCTCCCCTTCAAGCTGCCTTCTCTGGCAATTGAAAAGATGCATATCAGGGATACCAAGCAGTTGATAAAAATGTATGTCAGTTTCATTTGACTAGTGACCTATGTGTCTATTTTCTACAGTTTTTATTCATATAACAAATATTTATGGAGCCTATATTATATGTCAAGGGCTTTCTGGGTGGCGCCAGTGGTGAAGAATCTGCCTGCCAATGCAGGAGATTCAAGAGACGCAGTTTCAATCCCTGGGTGGGGAAGATCCCTTGGAGTAGGAAATGGCAACATATCCCAGTATTCTTGTCTGGGAAATCCATGGACAAAGGAATCTGGCAGGCTACAGTCCACAGAGTTGCAAATGATCAGACAGGACTGAGCATGCATGCGTACACACACACATATTATGTGTCAGGCCCAGTGCTAAGTGCTGGGAAAGTGGAGTAAGTAGAATTTAAAAAAAAAAAAAAAAAAATCCCTGCAGTTATAGAATTTACATGTTACCGGACACAGAGAAACAGTAAATAAATCAGAAATAAATAAACAGTGCATGTCAGATCTTGAAAGTGCTTTGAAAGGCCTGAAACGAGGAATGACACTGAAGGGTGTAGTGGACTGGGGTATGAGACAGCTAGACGAGGTGGTTCCCTGTGGAAGAGCCATCTGAGAAAATACTTAATAGCTAGAAAGAGCCAGACATGTGCAGAGAAGGGGGAGGCGTGCTCTTGGCAGACAGCAGCCAGTCCAAAAGCCCTGAGGTAAGAATAAGCTTGGCAGATTTGAGGAACTAGAAGACCCATGAATGTAGAGAGTTGTGGGAAGGGGCAGAACATGGGTCAGAAAGGCCAGGGCTAGATCGTGGAGAACTTTATACAGACTCAATCACTGCGTGTCCCCAAATGTGCAGTGCACACTACTATAGTGTGTGTGCAAATATTGAGGGTGGTATACGTGCAAATATTTTTATTGGAGTAACTATAAACTTATTTCAGAGTATATTAGGAAAAGTATAATTAGCACATCTAAACCATGATTTCCTAGGTATATTATTCAGGTGAAACTAAATTAAAAAGTGAACTGATTTAAAGAGAACACAACGTCAATTATAGTACAGGTGCTGTGCATACACAGCCAAAATCTTCAAAGTGGTGTCTGCTGAACTGAAGTTGCTGCTTACCAATTAGAAACAAGAGGGGGCCCCATTCTCAGCCTCGAACACGTCCCCTAAGCTGGCTGCTCCGAAGTGAGAAGCAGGAGGGTGACTCAGGTGTGGCCAAGGAGGCCTGCTGCCCTCCAGATGCCCCCACCCCCCATCCCCCCAGTTAAGTTGTCTCCAGTGGGCAGCAGATCACAGGGACTGTGGTTCCCAGTTCACGCGAGTGTGAGGTAAGACCACATGAACGGTTCTCACTGATGGGATGAGTGCCCTCTTCACCCTCTCCCTCTGTCCCCAGCAGCAGGGAGGGAATGATGGAGATCCAGGTTAGCAGGGACTTGGGACCCTGAATCACCATGGGGAAGAAGACCAGCCCCAACCAGGACCGGTTACATATGGACAAGCAAACTTCCTTTGTGTTAGGCCACTGGCATCTCTGGTTCATTTGTTTCAAAAGTTGGTTATCCCATATCTGGAATCTTTGCTTAAGGAAGCACCATATCCTAAGAGTATCAACTACATCATGTAAGAGATGTGATAACCTTCAGAAGAGAAAAGAGTCGGATAGAATATAAAATCTTTTTTTTTCATACACTCCAAAGACTATCTTGTCAGAGAGAGATCTGGTATGTTCTAAGAGGACCAGTCCCTGGGAGTTACAAGAAGGCAGTTTCATCATCTGGAAAGTGAAAGAAAGTGAAAGTGAAGTCGCTCAGTCGTGTCCGACTCTTTGTGACCCCATGGACCGTAGCCTATCAGGCTCCTCCGTCCATGGGATTTTCCAGACAAGAGTGCTGGAGTGGATTGCCATTTCCTTCTCCAGGGGATCTTCCTGACCCAGGAATTGAACCTGGGCCTCCCTCATTGCAGGCAGATGCTTACCTTCTGAGCCACCAGAAAGACAGTCCTAAACTAGGACAGGACAATATGCCCCAAATAGTCACACATGATGTGTATGAAGTGTTCAAGTGAGGCAAGGGACTAAAGGATAGGAAAGCCAAAGGAGTGACTCTGCATTGGCTGGAAGGGTGGTCCCAGGGCTTCTGGGAAACCCTACCTAACCCTCCCTTGCATTCTGACTCTCCTGCCACTTGAGAAGGGAGGGGCAGGAAGGAGGAGAAAGAGGGTTACATGAGGAAGCCTACCTGAGCCACTTTCTCTCCTTGAGATCTGCCTCTAAGGCAGCTGACCCAGGAGACTGCTATGCCCCAAGAGAACAGGCCAGGTGGACTGGGCCACACTGAGGACCCTGTTTTCATAGATCACAGGCCCCGAAGTTGTTTCCTCCTGAACGAGCTTGGTCAGAGCCAGGCCTGGGCTCAGCAGACACAGTGACAGAGCCATACCCCTGCCCCTGGTGACTTTGCTCTAGGGGCAGAGAATCCAAGGAGTCGCACAGATGCCCTCAGGTCCAGGCAGGTAGTATAAATGAGTGAAGTGATCTTCACGTAAAGCAAGAGGAATGGGCCATGAGAGCTATAGCAAAATAAAAAGTCAAAAACCAGAAAGCAAGAGTGAAAAATGGAGACAGGGCACATTTGCAGGCCTTTTTCGGGGGATGAGATGACAGATTCAAAGAAGGGAGGGGCTTCCTGCATGTCACTCTGTCTTGAGGACAGTGTCTCAGTGAGAAATAGGTTTGCCCAGTGAGCTGCTCAGCCAGTGGAGGGCTGTGGAGGGCAGGGTCAGGCAGCAGGAGACAGCCATGATGGAAGATGGCCCTGTGGCTGGGACTTTAGAAACGGGGATCAAACTGACTTGGTCTCCAACTCAAGAGCTTGAGTGTAAGTTCCTTTGCCTTCTTTGACCCACAACAGTGGAGAGGGTGGTCCTGAACTTCCCTTCAACTCTGGCATTTGCATGGGAAGAGAAGTCAGAATCATCATTTAGACCTTCATTCTCCCATCCACACGTCCAATTAGACTTTAGGCCTCTGGAGTTGAATTTCTACCTATACCTTGAGCTCATCTGCTTTTCCCCACATGACCCAGCTTTGATATAAAGCCCATGTTCTCTTCCAGATGACAGCAAGGGCTTCCCAGCCAGTCTCCTTCCTCCATCCACATTTCCATCCTATCCTATTGGCTGTCAAACACTGCATCAACAACAGATGTGATTAAAAAAAACACAGAGGCAAGTACACAGTGCTCCTGCTTATAACCCTCTATGGCTCCCTGATGCCTTCTAGGATAAAACCCAGACATCATAACACAGTAACTTGGGCCCTCAAGGAAAGAGGCTTCATTTTCTGTCCTTCTCCAGCTCTTCTTCTCCAAATAGTCCATGTCTCATCCTACTGAATTGCTTGTCATTCCATTAATACATTCTCAAGCTTCATACTTCCAGGCTTTGAGTACATTCTGTTCCCACTGTTTTGAATAGCTACTTCCCACCCTTGTATGCCTGGTAGTAGTAGTGGGGAGAGCAATCTGGTACAGACTAGGCGATAAGGGGGTACGTTGTTTGTAGAAATTTAAGATCAGTAATAAAACCAACTTAAATCTAGCCTTCTTTTTACTGCACTGGTGATTCTAAACATGGACAGTGACAAAACACTTCTCTGCACTCAGATACCACTCAAAATGTCACACTCTCTTGGAGCACCATTGGAGCACAGTAGTCCACCTCATCCCTCAAAACCCAGCCTAGGGGTCTGCACATCTGCAAAGTGAAAGTGAAGTCGCTCAGTCCTTTCTGACTCTTTGTGGCCCCGTGGACTGTAGCCTACCAGGCTCTTCCGTCCATGGGATTTTCCAAGCAAGAATACTGGAGTGGGCTGCCATTTCCTTCTCCAGGGGATCTTCCCAACCCAGGGATCGAACCCGGGTCTCCTGCATTGTAGGCAGACGCTTTACCGTCTGAATCACCAGGGAAGTCTCCTTTGCACATCTGCAAAGACCTTCCTTTTTTAGAAATCTTTTTTTTTAATTTATTTTTAAATTGAGGTATAATTGTTTTATAATGACATCTTAATTTCTGCTGTACAACAATATGAATCATCTATGAGTATACATACATTCCCCTCCCTTTTGCATCTCTCTCCCACCCACTCCATATCCCACTCCTCTAGATCATCAGAGAGCTGAGTTCCCTGTGCTATACAGCAGTTTCCCACTAGCTAATCATAAAGACCTGCCCTGACCTTCCACCCCAGCCTCCCTCCACTCCCAGAAGCAATGCGTCTCTCCTCTGGTCTGCTGCCTCTCCTGTTTTACACTGTTTTTCTCTCCTGCCCTTGAACTGCTACATTTCCCTCCTGTTTACAATTCTGTCTCTCCCAGGGGTCCTTGAATTCCTTGAAGACAGAGGCTCAGACATAGCTTAGTCTTCCCAACACTTAGCCCAGGGCTGGGGATGTCACAGGGGCTCAGAAAAGTGGTCATAAGTAAACAAACGAGCACGGTTTGAGTTGTTCTGAACACTAATTTGGGCATGATGAGTCTCTAAGTCACAACCCAATTAAAAGCTCCAATTTATGCTTAAAATGTTGCTGCAGGTCAAGTCTTAATGTTCTGGCTAGAGCGTCTCTCCTTGTCAGGACAGGACGGCATTTGGGTGGTATGGAAATGACTCACTGCCCCAGCGGCTTAACAGGATTACCGAGGGGCTCACGTTGCTCAATGAAGCATGGCAGGAGCCCGGGCGGTGCCAGCCAGATCAGGGGCCAAGGTTGTTGTCTCTGTGACTCTTTCCCTGGTGCCCGAGGACAGAGGAAATTAAAAGTCATTGCTCTCCACTACCAGAGGAGAGAAAGGTTCAAAAGAAACTCAGAGAGTGCCTACCGCCGCTCAGTGAATATCATCCCCATTTCTGCCCTCCAGATCCCAGCAGCTGACCTGGGAGGGTCTTTGGGTAAAATCTGAGTCAGTCAGAGTCCTTATCTTTCAGATGAGGAGGCTGAGATCCAGAGAGGGGCATGATCTACTCAAGACTACACAGCTGATAAGTAACAGTATTGAGAGTTGAGTCTGTATTTTCGTTCCTTGTCCAAGGAGAAAACATCGCCACGTGGCATCAGGCAAAGACGTATAGAGCAGAAGGCAGGGAGAGGAAATTCACACCCGGCTTTTGTCTACTGGCTTTTTTTGTTTGTTCGTTTTGAAAATAGAAGTAAAAGTCATATAACATCAGATGAACCATTTCAAAGTCTACACCTGAGTGGCATTTAGTAGATTCGCAGGGTGGTACGACAATCACTCCCATCTAGTTCCAAGATATCCTCAACCACCCCCAAAGAAAACCTCTTACCCATTCAGCAGTCAATTTCTTCCTCCTGACAGACTAGCAACCACTGGTTTCCTGTCTCTGTGGATTTGGTTTTTCTGGACATCTCATGGAAATGGAATCTTAGGATACATGGCCTTTTGTGTCTTGCTTCTTTCACTCAGTATCATGTTTTTGACATGTAGCCATGTTGTAGCACACATCAACACAACATTCCTTTTTTGTGGCTGAATAATATTCCTTTGTACATATATACTGTATTTGGTCTATCACACCTGGTTTTAACTAAGAGTTGGTACTGGAGTCCATCAACTTATTCCCGTGTCCTTCACTCTGCATTCTTTGAAGACCGGCACAAAGAGGAAGGCATAGTCAATGGATATTGATCAATGTGTGCCATAGTTATAGCTCCATGAGGCACCGAAACAGAGAGTCAGCCACTGTGATGGTAAAAAGGACCGCTCACTGAGCCCAGGAGAGAACTGGTTTCCAGTTTCAGCTTATCAGATAGTCAACTGAGTGGCCTAAGACAGGTCTTTCCCCTCTCCTCACATCTAAGGTAGGATAAGAATGCCTGTCCAATTGATCACATGTCAGGGTAGCTGGGAGACCTGAATGAAATGATATCTTCAAAGTATCCTGAAAACAGCTCTTCATGGTGTGAAGTTTTATCTCTTTTAAAACAACAACAAAGGAAAACCAAATGAAGCTCTCCACTTGCTAGCTTTCTGTAAGGGCATGGTACTGACAATGGACAGAGAAATCTTATCAAGCAGAGTCACTTGCAGGGGGTGGCATATATTTCCCTGTATGGCCTGGATGTGGGGGAACTGCTCTTAGGAAGATGGGGGGAAATCAGCTGCATGTTCCCAGGGATCCTGAGGTTGACAAAGAGAGATGGGAGCAAGTAAAAGGAAAGCAAAAGGCTGCCAGTCTATGATGAGACTCCTCCCCCAAACCTTCCACCTTTAGTGACATTACCAAAAACAAAGGCCTGGGTGCAAGTGGATTTTTGTGAAGCCCAAGGAAAGCATTAGACTTTGCTCCTTGATTGACTGTGGAGCAGAACGGGGTAGCACACACTGACAAGAGGTCGTGGAGGCTGAGCAAGGTGTGACAACATACACTCTCGGGACTCATGGAAGTCGGGTGTGGATTTGAGGCTCTCTCAATGCTTGGTATCAGAATTCGGGGTCAAGTTTAAAAGAATCTCCAAGGATGTCAGTTAACATCGACCCCCAGGGCTGTGCCCCTGGGCAGTGCCACTGCTAAGGGCCACAGTGTCCTTGCGCTCAGAATACAGTGAATCGCATCCTTGCACCCCACGCAGCCCTCACCACTGCAGCCTCAGTACAAGGATCTGTGCACTCCACAAGGGGTCTCAGTACTGGTTTGCTTTTGCTCCCAAACCATGGTTGGCTCAGAAGTCCTTATATGGTAACCACAAATGAACAACTTTTGCAAATAAAGCAGACCCCTGGAATGGTACCCATGTATATTCTGCTGTCAAAAGTAGAGAACCTGTGCAGTAACACGTCTCCCTGAGGGCCTAGTAAACCTCTGCTCTTCTCTCAGTTGCCAGGTGACATGCTATTTACTGGCTTGGAGCACTAAGCCAATGAGATTGGTATTGAGGCTCAGAGCTCTGCCTGACACAGTTAGCTAGAGGGAATGCTGCTCCTCATAACGGAGATCCATACACTTTGGCCAAATCATCTCCTTCCTTTAAATTGCTCTAAAGGAAATCAACAAAAGCACAAAGCTAAATATCCTTAGATGTTCTTTACCAATTACCCATAACACTAAGCAGCTGGAGACATAAAATTGCAACAATAGGTAAAAGCAAGAAATGTATTGTGAATCACCACAATGGCATTTCTGCAGCTATAAAATAAAGATTGGAGCAATATGGCAAGTGCTTATAATATTAAGGGAAAACACAGACAGTTACTAGTATGTGTGATAGGATTGCAACTACATAAAAATGTGCATGGTACACGGACAAGAAGATAAAAGAGACAGTGGAAAATACAAAATGTTGCAAAAGATAAAAGAACCATAGGTGACTTTTTCTTTAATATTATATTTTATATCATCTTAGTATTTCAAAAAGTTCAAGCCTGTGTTCTTATCCAGCTGTTAATCTACATCTGTTTTCCCCACCCAGTTCGATTTCATACATCTGTCTCTATCAAGATATTTATAGTTCTGTCTGTGTTGACTTGCTCCTATCTCACAGTGTAGATCCTTCAGCAAGTGAAACCCACACAATGTTGGGCAAGATGTGGTTAAACAATAAGTGATGTTCCAGGCTGGTGCTGCTTGGGAGATGTTTGATGATACCACACTGGAACTGTCACTGTCTTATAAATGGAGGATCCACTTTCAGTTTGGACTCTGCTCAGAAAGAAAGTCTTCCCACCAAAGAGGCTTTAAAACCCTTCCCAGCAACCAGCACACAGAGACCAGAGCTGCTGGGACTGATAAATCCTGATCCTCACTGAAGAAATGCATCTCCAGCACCATCCATGATCAATAGTGCTACGAGCCAGTGGTGCTCCCATGTGTTTGTTGAGCAAGGTGATGCTCCCATGTGATGGGTGAGCAACTGCAGTGTGAGTGGAGCTGCTGGTCCCAGGGCGCACACACACAGACTGACAGACTGAGATTTCTCTGTGATCGGTAAGTAAAGGTCTAGAGCGAGTGATGGGCATTTCAGTCCAGATTAGCCCATGAAAAACCAGAGAATTCTGGCCCAGAGAAGAGAATGCTAACCCCACAGGGACTCTTCCTTCAGCCTTAGCCAGCTGGACCCCAGATCCTCCCCGGATACTTCCTAATTTGGCACCAGAACTCATTGTATAGTCTCTGTACCATTTATTTTCTACAAGATCAAGCAGGGGATGGTGTTTAAATCTCATTCCAGAGACTGCTCAGGCATCCTCAGCACTTCCTGATAAAGTCCTTTAGGATATCGGGGATCGCTCCATAGACACCTGGCCCAGGTGAGGACTCTCCAACAGCCAGAATTAGGGCTCAATATGCAGGGGAGGCAAACCTGGGAGAACAACTGCCCCTAGAAAATTTTGTTTGAACAAGCTTGCATCTTTCTGAATCTGAACCTATCTCTCCTGGATGAGAAATGTCCTTGATAATGATTTCCATAAAAACATCATAGAGGAGAAGGATACACAAGCAGATGGTAACACAGGCTGCTTTGGGGGAGGACAAGAGGAAATTGGAGAAAGGGTAAGAGGGAGACTTTTTTACTGCATTCCACTTATGCTTTTTTTTATTTTTTTAACTACTCATTACCATCTCAAATAAGTGGGTGAATAAGGAATGAACAGTTAGGTAAAATTAAACAAAATGAAAATCGGCAGAGATTTGCCAATGACATTTCCTTGCACTTGGGACTGAGACTAGCAGACAATTTATGTGGTGGTGATAAAAATTAAGGGGTTCCAAGAAGATGTCATATAATAGGACCTTAGCCACCATCTGAGCCTATTATTATTTGAAATTCACTCTCAAGACTTAAGACAATAACTCACCATAAAATGCTCACATTTGCCCTTAAAAGGGAAAAAACATTAATAAATTCATCTTCATCTAATACAAATCCAAAATGACCCCTACCCACTGGAGAGGCAAGGGATCAAGCCAGTTACTCAATGACTGGAACTGTAACTCTGTGACCCCAAGGGTCAGTGTCTGCATTGAGAGGGAAGAAAAATTTGGTGGGAAGCAAGGTTTGCTATGGAGCTTCACCACATCAGCTCCTCACCTTCTGTTCTCATGGCCATGAAGCAGGAACCAGGTCTGAGGATCAAGCTAAAGTTCTTTCCAAGCAGTGGGCCACAGAACCCAGGGCCAAACACCGAGCAAGCTCACTGCTCTGCCCGAGCCCCTCTGGTGTTCCGCACAGGCAAGGAGTCAGTCCCGCTCTCTTTTACAAAGGGGTCCTGTCTCTTCCCTGTGGTGGTGCCACAGTGGGGACAGGCCTTGAAAGGAAGCGAAGGAGCAAAACAGAGGGGCCACTGGTCTGCCATCAGCAGTGAGATAAGCACGGGCTTGTGAATAGGGGCTGCCCAGCAAAGGACAGGTTCTCCGAGATGAGATGTCAGCGCTATGTCTTTGCCTTTCAACCCCAGGAGCTTGTTAATAACCTCTTCACAAAAAGGACGAAGACGAGGTTTCTCAGCCCCATCTGAACAGACTTATGTACAAAAGCTTCACTTTGAAAGAGAACTGAACCAAAGCAGCCCGTCCTAGTCCTCTCCCAGGGGAACGGTCGCTGCTTGTTCAAAGGGCACCTCTGAAACCCAGCCACCTTTGAAATCCTGGGGTCTGGGTGGCCCAAGTGGAGAACCAAGCCTCCAGACCTTGGGAAGGGGAATATGGCTCACCCCAACCTCTGCCCGTGGAAGGAGCACTGCCCTGATTTGACTGAAGTGGAGAGAACGATGCTTCTTTTTGCTTGTGCTACCCAATTACACTGCCTAATGCCCAGCCTCTCTGACTCTCAAAACCCTCCTGCAGCTCCCAGCTGTCTGTCACTTGAGTCTCTTCTTCCTTCTGATGCTCAGGGCCTCCAAAGTCTGGTGCTAACCCTAGTGCCAGCTGTGCACACCAGTATGCCCATCCAGGTACCCAGCCAACCCCAAGCCTCCCCATCCTTCCTGCCCGCCCACACCAGCCTCTCCCCTGGAAACGACCTCCCTCACTCTCCAAGCTTTCAGAATGTCACTTCTCGAACTCTGAGCCTTTCTGCACCCCAAAGATCTTCTCTTCACCCCAAAGGTCTTCTCTTTGCCCTGACCTCCTTTCCTGTCCACTGCTCTGATCACCTATTCAAGAGGAATTCCCCTCTCTCAACTCTAAGAGCCTTTTTTCTGTATTTTTTCTCAGGGTTCATAACTTTCTCCTTCACATTTTTTCCCTGGGTGCCTCTCATGACTCGGCCCTCAGGGTGGCCCATGACGGCTGGCACCCAGAGTCACCTAGAGCACAGGCCCCCTGCAGGTCTGCCAAGTTAGCTTTAGGTGGAGAGCTGACTGGCTGAGCTCTTTCCCGGCAGCTCCAGGGTTTCATACACCTGTGAGTCTATGAATAGGCAAAGCAGAAGGCCAGACAAGCATCTTTTCTGCTTCTGTCCCAGGTCCGGGGCGCTCCCTTTAGGGATCAGTGCTTTAAATCATCCCTCACTGCACCGCCGTGGAGCAGTGATGGATGCTGACCTCTCTCCCCTGAGGAGCCCTCTCCTTTGCTTGTGGGTGGCTGTGTTTTTCCTATGCACCCTCTTGAGTGTCCCAAGCCCACTGGGAAGGACCCTGAAGAGCCGTCCTGCTCCTAGGAGCGCACCCGTGGCTCTGCCCTCCCTCGCACCAGTTCCAGCCTTCCTCCTCCTGTGTTTCTACGCCACGACAGGGCCCAGCTCTGGGAGTCCTGTGGTCACTAGGAGGAGGCTGGGTGCAGGGCCTGGACATAGGGCACAGAGACATCCCTTCCCCTGCAGAGACAGGAGGGAATTTGACTTGAGCCTGTTTTCAGGGTAATTCGGCATCAAACATCATCAAGGCCTGAAATCTGGCCAAGTCTTTGTTTTGTTTTGTTTTTTTCCTTTCCTCCAATCAGCCCAGGGCACCGGGGATGGGGAGGGCGTTCAGGGGGTGGGGGCCGCTGGCCTACTGGGGCTGAGAGGGAATGCTGAGCATGCAGAAGTGGCCCATTGAGAGCCCCGGCTCACAGCCGCTCACAGCCCAGGGGCGGGTGGCACCCCTGCTCCCCCCACAAGGGCAGCTCTGTCCTGTGGGCACAGGGCTCTGTCCCAGCCCCACTGGCTGAGAGAGAACAACATTTCCTTATAAGGCCCCGACTGCCCTGCCAAGGCTGGACGCTCCGACAAGACTGTAGCTTTCCATTCTCCTCGCCCGGCTCCAGCGCAGGCCTTGAATGTCGCCCTTGTTGTCAGGCCCCTCCTCTCCTCCCCGGCCCCCACCCCACCCACTTCCATTCCCTGCCAGGGCCAGCCCCACCGAGCCTAGCCGGATAAACAGCCCAGAGGCTCTCCCATGCAGGGACTGCTCAGCTTAGGCCTGCTGGAGGCAGCACAGGGTAGCAGAAAGAGCGGCGGGGCACTGGGTTGGGCCGACCCTACAGGTCCCTTCCTGGTGCCTGTGGCTTCGGGGCAGCTCTGGACTCCTGTGAGCCTGGCTCCTCATCTGGAAAATGAAGATCTCATTGCCACGGGGTCCAAATTCTTTGCATTGCATTCACAGTCCTTCCCAGTGAATCTACCTTTATAGCTTCACCTCTGCTTGCTTCCCCGGGCCAGGTTCCCCAAACTCCTCCCCTCTCCCCAACTGGCTTTCTCTGTAGCCTAAACTGAGCCTAGCAGGTAGAAAGACCTGGATTAAAGGCCCAGGGAACTCCACCTGCAGAGCCCCACCCTAACAATGCCACTTCCTCCCCACCCCCGGAAAAGCGAATCGTTTCTTCTCTCCTCAACATTTGCATGTACCTCTCTAAGAGGCTTCCCATTTTGCAGTTTCTCTGATATGTTTACCTGCCTTTTCCTTCACCAAGGGATGAGCTTCTTGAGGCTCAAATGGATCCTGTTTATATTCCGGAGTTCAACCACTGTACCAGGCACACTAATGTCACTTCGTGAAAGGTCATTGTATAAATATCGCAATGCACAGTGCTGAGCAAGCCGTCAAAAGACAACTGATGTGCAAATACGATGTGAACTATGAAGGGCTGTGCACCTGTGAAGGGTAACAACTGTACCATGCTGCTTTTCACTCCAAATTCAACTCTTTGTGATGCCATTATAACCTTACCCATCTGCCCAGTTCTGGATCCTGAATTCTGGATTCACTGAAGCCCCTGGGTGTTTGTTGTTGTTTAGTTGCTAAGTTGTGTCTTTTGCTTCTCTTTTGCAACCCCATGAACTGTAGCCCTCCAGGCTCCTCTGTCCATGGGATTTCCCAGGTAAGAATACTGGAGTGGGTTGCTATTTCCTCCTCGAGGGAATCTTCCTGAATATGGAATCAAACCCACATCTCTTGCATTAGCAGGCAGATTCTTTACCACTGAACCACCAGGGAAACCCATCACACATGTTTAACATGTATCAAAGATATTATTGGTCCTTAGAATGCCATTGTTAGGGACTAAAAGGGGCTTGGGGAATTATCCCATCGTTTCCACACTAACATCTTCCATGCAGATGTCATGTGGCAACACGTGGATTAAATGAAGGGGGTTCCAAGTCCTCAACCCTACCTGTTTTACCATTTCTACATCATAGGATCCTACAGCATTCTCAGAAAAAAAGAATCCACTGGCTATAAAAGTTAGAAGCACATTGATTAATCCAATCTCAACATGTGACAACTGAAGCAACTGAACTTCCTAAGAGAAAAGTGACTTTCCTAACATTTCAGGAGTCACACACTAATCACGATAGATCTGGGGTCCCTGATTTGCATACTGAAGACTTGCCCAGCATTGTTGCCAGCTTAGGGCTGAGTAATGATGGAAGGATGTCGCTGCATACACTTGTCAAGCTGAGTTCTCGTGGGTCTGGAATTTGTCAAGTTCCAAATAAAGAATTTCAGTCTCTGCTAGAACAAATCTCCCTGAAATGGAAATTCTGCAAATTATGAGGTCAGTGATTTGTAAGCACACCACAGTCAGGTACTGTGTGTGGTGGTTTAATCACTAAGTCGTGTCTGACTCTTGCTACTCCATAAACTATAGCCCGCCAGGCTCCTCTGTCCCTGGGATTTCCCAGGCAAGAGTACTAGAGTGGGTTGCCATTTCCTTCTCCAGGGGATCTTCCTGACTCAGGAATCGAACCCAGGTCTCTTGCATTGCAGGAAGATTCTCTACTGACTGAGGTACAAAGGAAGCCCAAGAGTGAGGGCCTGCCCTCTCTGACATTCAAACTCAGGACCTTCAGATTATGAGACTGGTGAGAATCTATTCCCCATGATCCTAGCAACAATTTGAAAGACAAAAATCTTATTCCAGGATGCAATATCCTTTTCCTCATCTGCATACTCATTTTCTCAGAGATGATGTTGACAGACTGAATGTCATGGTTAATCATGAGCCATATTCTAACATTCCTATTTGCCACAGGACAAATTCAGGGTACAAGTTGGGTCTGCGTTGGGCTGCGTCTAAGGGATTTAGTTACTCGAACACCAAAATACTTTATTATAGTGAAGTTTCTCCCAGGAGATGCCTAAAGTAGCAACACAGGAAACAAGGAGAAGTGGAAAGAACTTTGGGTCAGGAGTTAAGAAATGAAACTCTGTTCCTGTCTCTAACACTGACTGTGAAACCTAAAGCAAATCAACTGTCTTTGCAGGTCTTCAGCTTTTCAACTACAAAATGAAAATAATGATGCCTTCAAGATAATTTTCTAAAGCAGTAAGAACTAGACTAATTAAGATTATAGTCATAAATGTACTTTATGAACAATAATAATTCAAAAATGTATGTACCTAAATAAGGGCTAGTTATTAATAGGCAGTGGTTCTCCCCTTGGGGTTATTCTTCTGAATATAGAAGAGAAAAATCCCTTTTCCAGCATTCTGAAATGCTTGCTCCATCCCCCAGTTCCCTCCTGGCCACTGGCAGCCACAGGATTGCTGATCACTTTCCAGGAAATCAGGAGGGAGGTGGGGCTGCTCTTGCTTCAGGAAACAGGAGGACAACAAAAGGAGAATCCTCTCACCCTGCTTTCCCCTTCACTTTCTTCCCAGGCACAAAGAGAAAGAGTTTGCCAAGTCCAGGTTCTGGGCAAACTCCGGCTGGATTAAGAAAGTCATTTCTCTTCTCTGAGCCTCTATTTTCCAAAATATGAAATTAAGTGGTTGAACAGAGTGATATTTAAGTCTAAGGGTAACAGTGCAACTTATTGCCAGAATAGAGACACTTCTGAATATGAAAAATTATTAGTAATTATACCAGGATGGGGCTTCCCTGGTGGCTCAGTGGTAAAGAATCTGACTGACAATGCAGGAGACACAAGAGATGCAGGTTCAGTCCCTGGGCTGGGAAGATTCCCCGGAGGAGTAAATGGCAACTGACTCCAGTATTCTGGCCTGGGAAATCCCAAGGACAAAGGACCCTGAAGGGCTATAGTCTATAGTGTCGCGAAAGATTTGAACATGACTTAGCGACTAAAACACAACAGCAACATACGAGGATGACAATAGCAAATAGAACTGTACCAGGCAAACTGGATGTATGGGCATTTTATGAAACCCTGTTTCAACTTGCACTATTACTGGAAAAACAAGAAGACAAAATGAACTTAAGGAAAAAATACTTCAGTTCCCTCAGTGTGGTCTTGGCCACAGAGAAACTTTGACTAATCTACAGGTTGTTTTTACTTGTACTCAGTGAACCAAAGGCAAACTCACTATTAAGTCACACATATAAAAGAGCCTGAATACCATAAAGCATTTCTACATCCTTTAGCTCCAGGCAAACAATCCTGTGAGGCAAGCCTGGGAAGGCAGTAATCCCATTTTAGAGATTTTCTTTTAATGGCCTAGAGAAAGTTAAGGGCTTGCCCAAAGTATTGTCATTAAAGAATCCCTGCAATACAGGAGACCACCTATATCACAGGAGACCCAGGTTCCACCCCTGAGTCAGGAAGATCCTCCAGAGAAGGAAATAGCAACCCACTCTAGTATTCTTGTCTGGAAAATCCCATGGACAGAGGAGCCTCGCAGGCTGTCGTCCAGAGGTCACAAAGAGCTGGACACGACTGAGCAAGTAAACCACCACCACCACCACCAAGATCATGGAGCAAAGAAGCACAGTCATGTCCTACGCTATTGACTCTGTGCTTGCTCTGTTGCCCCAAGTTAGTAAAGGGAGCACTTAACTTGTAAAGGCAGATTGGCTTTAGGCTGGCTACCTTCTATCCAGGAAGTCCCTTCTCTACCCATAACAATGATAAGCAAAGCATAGACATTTTTTAGACCCCTGAAGCTTGAGGTTGACCAGGGTCTTGAGAATCAGCTAAATTTACAGACGAGGAGACAAAAACCCAGAGAGAATGAGGTGGCCAAGATTACCCATCAAGACCCACATTCAAGAAGAATTTAGGTCCCAAATGCCTCCTCTAGCACTATTTTAGAAGGCAATGGCACCCCACTCCAGTACTCTTGCCTGGAAAATCCCATGGACGGAGGAGCCTGGTGGGCTGCAGTCCATGGGGTCGCTAAGAGTCGGACACGACTGAGCGACTTCACTTTCACTTTTCACTTTCATGCATTGGAGAAGGAAATGGCAACCCACTCCAGCGTTCTTGCCTGGAGAATCCCAGGGACGGGGGAGCCTGGTGGGCTGCCCTCTATGGGGTCGCACAGAGTCGGACACGATTGAAGCAACTTAGCAGCAGCAGCAGCAAACACAAACAGACTTAGGAAAGTAAACATAACTTATACTCCTTTTGCGCCTTTCAAAGATTCATGAATTACCTTTTGATTTTCTAATGCTGAAGAGCCTCAAGCTATTACTTCCTTCCTTGTGCTCTCCAAAGCTAGTTGAGCATATTTAAGTTGAAGGCATTCAACAGACACTTCTTCTCTTCCCTGCACTTTCAGTGAAGATCAAATTAAATGAAGTTTCCTCCTGGGCAAAGCTTCCATAATTCAAAATGTTTACTGGAGTCCTGAGGGCAAACCAAAGGGAGCTTGCCGTGCGGTGATGAGCTCTTGGAAAATGAATAAGGAACCTTGGATCGAAGTTCTATTTCAGCTATTCCTTAGTAGCACTCCCTTGACTGAGTTATTTGCCCTCTCTGTGCCTCAGTTTCTTCATCGGTAAATGAAAGCGTGGTATTAGGTAAGATTTAAACATTCTTCCATCTCTAGTAAGCTATGTCCAGACTGTAAGTGTTTTCAAGTAGGACACTGATCCAATTCTTTTCAATCCATTAGTGTCATAGAAGTCAGTGTCCAGGAGAGGTTTTGTCACCTATTGCATCTTGCTGATGGATATTTTCTATCCCTTTGCCCTATACTCCTTTGTCCTACTGCTGATTAGCACAAGTAACTACTTGTACCAGCTAAAAGAGGCAAAGGGGGCCGGTCATTCTCTCTAGTACAAACCAGGGGGTGGTGAGTTAAATCAGAGGCATTAGTCATGTTGCCTTATTGACTGATTCCTCATAAATGAATACAGCTCTGAAAAACTTTACTCAAAGCCTGACCATTTATTTCCTGATTTATTACCTGTGCTGAGATCATTGCTGTAGATATTTCTCCACAGAACTGTAACTATAGGGCAAAATAATGACTCCATGACATTCATTGATGTCACTGACTCCAACCTCCCTGAAGATAGAGGAAAACCTTCCAGAAGACATACATAGCAATGACTTGTTTCTAACACTGCAGACCATCAGCACAGCTTGGGATTCTGAGCTGAAAGTTCAGACCCAAAATACCTATCCTGTCAGTCTCCTCTTATGTGGGAGGGGAAGCTGCTTACAGTCAACTTCTGTGTCTCTTGCCCAGCACCCTTTCTCTTTCTTCTCATACAGAAAGTTCTTATTCAGTGGAAAATCCATCCCGTGTACTATATATGGAGACAGACTCTTCCCACACAGATAAAGAGGCAAATATGTGTCCTGGGCCGGGTCACCGTATGAAGATGAGGGTGAATGTGAGACCAAAGCAAGTCAATCCAATCCCTCACCATGACTTTTCTGCTTTTAAGGACGATGATTATTTTTTCCCCATTGAGTTTATTTAGTTGATAGAATGTGAATCTTACAGATGATTATCCTGCCCATATATGGAGAGAGCTAGAAAGAAGAAAACCTGATGATGGTATTTGAGCCCCTGGATACGGCCAAGCCTGAAGCAAGACCACACTTAGGCTTTTCTATTACTGAGTTCATAAATACACTCTTTGGTATGGGCTATTTCAGTTAGGTTTCTCTTATTTGTAACCAAAGAACTCTTGACTAATGTTATCTTCTTATTAGATACTCCATGGGAACTTTGAATATCGGAGCTGAAATAACTTCTAATGTGTTCAAGTCCACTATGAATAGAGAAACTGAGAAATGAATAGAGAAACTGAGAAATGAATAGAGAAACTGAGAGGATCTGCTTAGAGGTATCCAAAGAAGTTCTAGGACTAGAAGGCAGATATTTTCATCACTAAAAGTTTCCCCAGAGGTCACTTATTCCAATACTTGATTCGATTCTAATGCAAACTCCACAGTGTAAAACACAGAAAAAAAAAAAAAAATGCCTCTGAGCTTCATGCTTTATAAGGTCTGAGACACACCACATTCCTGAAATATTTTGATCATACATCTGTGTCACCCTTTCATTTCTCATAACATTTTTATTGCTGTTATAATTCCAGAATAAAATGTCTTGCTTCAAAACCCATCTACCATTTATTTACAAATTGTGTGAACTTGGACAGGTTAGTGATAATATTGTGTGTCCATTTCTTCATCTATGAAATGGAGGTGATAGAAAGAAACAGTGGCCACTTCATAGAACTATCAGAAGCATTGACAAAATCCTTGTGGAGCATTTAGCCCAGTGGCTGGCATACAGCATCCAGTAATTTTGACTATTGCTATTAGTTTATGATTTTTGAAACAACACTGAGAAATAAGACAGCATATAGATAGGAAAGTCAAGAACCAGATGTCTAAGACAAGATAGTGAGTGGAAGAACGGAAACCGAGTCCCACCTCACGTGATCCTTGCTATAAACTATATTCTATAAACTAGTTGGTCATTTCAGATTGTGTTCACTAGTTCATACATTCACTGATTCTATCATTATTTCACATGTTCATTAATTCAGCAGCTATTTCCTGAGAACCATAGATCCTTTCTAGCCCTGGGAGCTACCATTTAGAGACCTGGGTTGATTCTTGTTCTTTCCTAATTCACTCTTTAGGCCCAAGGCAAGTGACTTCATCTCTTTGGGGGCCAGTTTCTTCAGGACACTGGGTAAGATGTCTGAAGGCTCCTTTGGTAGAAGCTCCCATTTGCTGTCCTAGGTATGACCAGCTTGGAGGAGACAAAGACGCGGTCCAGGGGCTTACCTAGAGGAGCCCATAGCTAAGGGGGAAGAATAAACATAACCAATATGACTTGCTTCAGGATGCTGGAGGACAACACATGTCATTTAAACAACATTTCTTAGTGAAATAAATTTGATGTCTACATGCCATACGCCAGGGTTCATGGGAAAGTTGATTTCTGGCATGTTGGGGGTGGGGGAGGGGCTCTCTCCTCCAGCAGATGGATGACCATGTACAATAACTTTCAAATAGACTTGCACACTGGCAGCCCTGGGGCCTGATGAAGCCTGTAAAAAGTGTTTTGCTTGGCCTGCAGTACTTTTTAAACATTTTAAGCCAACTTTTAGCAGCTGGGAAGTTTCTCATTAAAACCCAGATTTCTGGCTTCTATTGAAAAAGCAAAAGGTCTAGGGACACTGGGCTGGAATCCCTACAGTGGCAACTGACATCTTAGGGGCTCCTCTTACAGAGGTGCTGCGTCTCTCCCTACTCAGAGAGGGAAGTTTGACTTCATCTTGAGACAGACTGTACGAATTCAGGGAAAATGTACATCAGGCGTATCATGTGAGTTTAAAAAAATTTATGGAGGAGAGTAATGGGGGAGCTCAATGTATTGTGATAACCCAAATATGTTATTAATATAAGCATATTAATAAATATAAACATATAATTATATAGTTTATTTATATTTTATATATGTACATATTTACATTTATATAAACATGTATTTTATATTTTAAGTTTCTGGATTTCCTTAGGTATTAATTTCAGCCTAGCAAGGGGCCAGCATACTTTGATATTTCACAAAGAGGAATGTTGCTAGATCTGAACAAATCATTTACACATGACACTTCCCTTCCTCAAAGGGCATCTGAGTTGGTAACCCTGGGTCTTACTGTAATGTACTGGTAACCTGGCTCTCTGAAGAAAAAAAGTCTTGATTCGTATAGTTTGCCAAACTCCAAAGGTAAGTACTCCCACCCTAACCAAGTGCAAGGATGACTTAACAACTGATTCAATATTTCTCAAATGTTAGCAGTTGATTCTTGTGAGTCAGTACAGGCAGATTCAGCACACCGGCTCTGTCTAACTCCAGAACATGGGAATATCAAAGCTGTGTTACTTTCCTCTCACTTAGAACTCTATGGAGGGACATAAAGTTGTCTAAGACATGCCTGTCTTTGGGGGAATTTTGGTTCAGTTCCGGAGATAAAGCAAATACCTTTGAAATAATTAGAGGGCCTTTTGAGCAGAGTCAGTAGTCTTCCCAACATCTTTGCTGGAATGTCGAATAGGAATATCAAACTCACTATACCCAAAATAGTTTTCCTGGACTTCCTGCCAAAGTTGTATTATATTCTCCCAAACTTCTATCTCAAAAAGTTGACTTCTTCCTAGTTCTCAAGCTAAAAGATAAGGAATCACCCTTGATTCCTTCCACTCTCAACTTCCTTGTCCAATTTAGAAAGTAGTCTCAGTGTATCTACCTCCAAAATTTATTTTAAACTGTCCACTGCCCTGCATCCCACCATAGCAATCCTAGTCCTTTTCTGATGCCTCTCTCTATGGTCCAGGTCTCTAAACTCTTGGCTCTTCCTCAGCGTCAACCTTCACCAGTTATTTTTTCTCTCCCTCCCTGTGTGCCATGACCAGCTCCTTCTCATTCTTCAGATATCTGTCTGAATGTCACCTCCTTACAGCCATCTTCTCTGCCTATCCTATCTAATGTAGCTCTCCTTACCTGACTGGTAATTCCCCATTCCATCAACCTATTAATTACCTCAGGTGGCTCAATGGTAAAAGAACCTGCTTACCAATGCAGGAGACTTTCAGGAGATGCAGGTTTGATCCCCTGGAGGAGGAAATGGCAACCCACTCCAGTATTCTTGCCTGGAAAATCCCGTGGACAGAGGAGCCTGGCAGGCTACAGTCCATGGGGTTGCAAAGAGTCAAACATGACTGAGCAACTGAGCACATGCATTATCACATACTTTGTTCACTTGCCTATGACTTGCTCATTCCCATACACACAACATGTCAATTCCACGAGGGTAGGAAGCATTTATGCCTTGATTTTGCTCTATGTCTTCTGCCTAGCACAGTGCTTATCAAGGGTAATCGTTATATAAATCCTTGGTTAGTTAATGAATGGATAAATGAATGAAGGATAGAGGTGAAGTGAGACTTGATATTTCAGAATTCCCTTTTGGCCCTAACATGTTAGAAGTCTGTGGCTTTAAGAGCATAATTCTGTTCCTTCTGATGTGGGTCCAGCTCTCAAAGTAAAGCTGAATTCAGTGGGGAGGCAGACAAGTGAAGAAACCAGCAGCCAGCTGACTCCCTGGAGGAAGTGGTGAATATACTGGGCTTTTCCAGTCTTCAGAATCACTTACACAGAAGACATCTGACACCTTATAGAAAATTTACCTTAATCTTCATTTCAATTTTGATAGTGATTATAAAAAGTTGAAGAGCACACTTTTCAGGAATCTCTAGCTTCTAAACTTCCATGTCCTTAAATATCCATGTATGTGTGTGTGTGCTGATTACCAGGTTTAATCTGGCATAAAGAATTTGCTGAATTTGCCCAGAGGCCCGTAGACTTGACCCCCTTAGCTGGCTTGATGTTTGAAGGCATGATCTGTTCCACACCTCAGAGAAGACCCACTTAGGACAGGAAATGAGTCATCTGTGTTCCACGGAGGACCTACTTCAGATTGGACTACACTAAATGTGAAACAGATTAAACCGGAATGAAATCATGACATATTTGCTCCCTCCCACACTGTGGGACATGTCATAACCCCGTGGTACCTTACCCTGAAACTTTCAATCCTGAGGAGGTCTTCTGAAATCACCTGTCTGACCCTCTTGTTCTCCAGAAGGGGAAACTGAGGACCAGAGAAGGGCAGTGACTTGTCCAAGTTTACGGAGCATATTTGGAGAAGGGCCAGCATTGAATTCTCGTCCTATCTCAGTCAAATGTCCTAAAGAAACATACACATACAAGCTGAGTGTTCTTTCATCTTAATTTTTTTTAAAGACCCATTGTTTTGTTTTATTTATTTAACTTTTTGGCTACACAGAATGTGGGATCTTAGTTCCCCAACCAGGAATGGATTCCACACTCCATGCATTGAAATTGTGGAGTTTTAACCACTAGACCACCAGGGAAGTCCCACAAGTTGAGTTTTTAAAGAAAAAAATAAAAACATTCTTTTGTTTAATCTTTGTTAGCAACTTGATGAGCTATTTACTGACTTTTTCTAATTGAAAATTAAAATTTTAGCAACTAACCTCTAGTCTTACTAGGGTTCTAGGACATCCCAAAGGAATCTGGCTTAAAATGATTAAAGAAGTCTTCACATAGTAACATGTAAGACAGTCCATACCATTTTATACCAAGAGGTAAATGTTATTTTAACCATCAGTAAAAAACTATGTCACTGCAAAAGCAACAAAAAGAACTAATTCTTTTCATTTTAATCCTTGTAGTTAAGACTTGGAGATCATCCCTTGCAGTTTTCAGCAATTTGTTTGAGATGTGAACGCAGTAGAAGGATGCATGCCAACCTGTTAAACTGTTACACATGCAGTATTGGAGAATACAGAGGAGATACTAACTGGAAAAAAGATAGGAATTTTTGTGAGCTTTTGAATCTGTCAAATGTTCAGAGCAGTTTAGGGAGTAACAGTATTTCAAGACGTATTTATTTAAACATAGTGCCTGACAGACAAACAGGAATCATTTGACTAATTTCTTTATATCTAGTCTGAAAAAGGCAACCAGTACCTCTCAAAGTGCAGAAAGAATTAGAAACAGCTGCCCAATTCACTCTCCTGGATCTGTCTTTCCCCACGGTCACCAGCTCTGGTATGAGAGCGGTCAGTGTGGAGTCAGGAGTCTTTCTACAGAGACAATAGGGAACCAGTTTTGGAACCCTAGACCAGTGCTTCTCAGACTTGAGGTGTCTAGAAATCACCTGGGGTATTTGCTAAAATGCAGATTCCTGGGCCCACTTACAGGGCATCTAACTTCCTAAGAGTCTGGCTTGGTCCCCAAGAATCAGCATTTTAATCAGCACTCTTAGTTGATGCTGACACAACTAGATGTTAGAACAAACATGCTAACATCCTTCAGCTGTAGGCAAGTTATTCCCTTTTCTCTGAGTCTCAATTTCCCATAAGTGGAATGAGGACACTGGACAAGGGTCATCTCTAAGGTCACTTCCTGATTCAGGCAATAGAGACCTATGACTCTTGAATGAGAAGGTTGGGTCCCTACCTTGCCCTGGACTAGCTCCATAGCCCAGTTGGGCCATGTGCTTATAGGAGCATTTCACTCAAACACAGGCACTTTTCAACACAGAGCTCAGTGCGAACCATGGAGGGGTTCAGGGGTTCCCGGCCAGGTCCTCCCGCTGCACGCCATCCACAGCGTGCTCTTTGACTTGTTCTTTTCACTCCTGCAGGTCCTCAGATGGCACCTCCACAACCCACTGTCCTCAGGCAGGAATATCCAGGAAGTACCTGGTTCTCTAGACCCCTAATCCTGCTTCAGATTTAGAGTTTACTAACCAGGATGATGCTCCAGGTTAATCACCTCGAACTACTCAGAAAAAACAAAACCTAAACAAAGAATTTATTTAGAAAAAACAAAACCTAAACAGAAAAACATCTATTTCTGCTTTATGGATTATGCCAAAGCCTTTGACTGTGTGGATCACAAGAAACTGTGAAAAATTCTTCAGGAGATGGGAATATCAGACTATCTGACCTGTGTCTTGAGAAACCTGTATGCAGGTCAGGAAGCAACAGTTAGAACTGGAGATGGAACAACAGACTGGCTCCAAATAGGAAAAAGAGTATGTCAAAGCTGTATATTGTCACCCTGCTCATTTAACTTATATGCAGAGTACATCATGAGAAACGCTGGACTGGATGAAGCACAAACTGGAATCAAGATTGCCGAGAGAAATATCAATAACCTCAGATATGCAGACAACACCACCCTTATGGCAGAAAGTGAAGAGGAACTAAAAAGCCTCTTGATGAAAGTGAAGGAAGAGAGAGAAAAAGTTGGCTTAAAGCTCAACATTCAGAAAACTAAGATCATGGCATCTGGTCCCATCAGTTCATGGGAAATAGATGGGGAAACAGTTGAAACAGTGGCAGACTTTATTTTTGGGGGCTCCAAAATCACTGCAGATGGTGATTGCAGCCATGAAATTAAAAGATGCTTACTCCTTGGAAGGAAAGTTATGACCAACTTAGATAGCATATTTAAAAGCAGAGACATTACTTTGCCAACAAAGGTCTGTCTGGTCAAGGTTATGGCTTTTCCAGTGGTCATATATGGATGTGAGAGTTGGACTGTGAAGAAAGCTGAGTGCCAAAGAATTGATGCTTTTGAACTGTGGTGTTGGAGAAGACTCTTGAGAGTCCCTTGGACTGCAAGGAGATCCAACCAGTCCATTCTAAAGGAGATCAGTCCTGGGTGTTCATTGGAAGGACTGATGTTGAAGCTGAAACTCCAATACTTTGGCCACCTCATGCAGAGTTGGCTCATTGGAAAAGACCCTAATGCTGGGAGGGATTGGGGGCAGGAGGAGAAGGGGACGACAGAGGATGAGATGGCTGGATGGCATCACCGACTCGATGGACATGGGTTTGGGTGAACTCCGGGAGTTGGTGATAGACAGGGAGGCCTGGTGTGCTGCGATTCATGGGATCGCAAAGAGCTGGACACTACTGAGCGAATGAACTGAACTGAACTGAAACAGAGAGTGAGTTCCTTAAAGATAAGAGATGCTAGGCAAAGATTTTCTTTTTTCTCTCCTTAAGATATATTAATGATTACCTAAAGAAGTTACAAAATTTTTCTTTAGCATTTGTAAATCCTCAAAATTAGAGAGTCAACTATTATAGCTTGGCCAGGAATAAAGCTTGTTTTCAGCCTTTGACTCCCCTAGACATTGGTTCTTTCCAATGCCCTGAAGCTATGACTTGCTGCCATGGCTTCTCCTACTACAATTACAAGGTTTTACCTCCTGGGCTTAGATATGTTCACCAGGCCCTTCCTAAGGTCAAAAGATTTAATTCCTTCTACATCTTGACTTTGGACACTTTCTTTGAAAACCTCCTGAATCTTTCATTTTAAGCTCCTATACTGAGTTACTCAACTTTGTTTCTTCATCTTCCTTCAATACTCATACTCCCATGGCAAAGCATTGACCAGAGCACAACATATATGGCAGAAAGAGAAGATGCCAGGGGGAGAAAACACAAGTTGCCAAAGACTCTTAATTCTCACAGTGGAATTGAAGCGCCCATTGACTGACAGCCACTTGTAGGGTGGGACAGTAATGATCATTGGTTGAAACAGCACCATCAAGTTTATTCATTGCTTACTTCTTGAGAGCATATTCTACCTCTCCAATCCCAGGTAGATATATTTATGATATGATATGAATGACACATGTTTCAAGGGGAAAAAATCATAGTAATTATGGTTGAAATGAATCTGTATTATTAAATGGGGTAGGACAAAAATCAACTTTCCTTTCCATTCTTCATGAGGCAAAGGGTTTCTGGTCTATAAGAGACTTCCAATGTTTTCAAACTGAGATGATATAATTTCAGACAAAGGCCAAAAAAAAAAAAAATGACATTTTCATTAAACTGACATTTCATAATGTCATAACATCTATGACTTTAACAGTAAATTGACTGTTTCTATCAGGCTTTTTGAATCACTGAAGATATTTTAAAGATACTTTATTGGTTTTGCTATAAGCACCAATTCCCCTTCTTCTGGTTATAGCACCACTCCCTTTTCCCCACCCAACCCTTTGCTACATCAATTCCTAGAGTGCCCCCAGCTCCAAGGATGGACTTGGACAAAAATCAATCCAAGTCCACTTCCTCTTTGGCTACAGGGACTGTTAACCAACAATCAACTCTGAGAGATAAACCCAGCACTCTTTTGGAAAAGTTAGGGAAGAAATGGGTTTTCATTTTCCCTGGGGGTGCTATCAACTATATTGACACCACGAGAAGGAAGCAAAGGTGAGAGTCAAAGAGCAGAAGCTGACGACAGCTCAAGTGCCTTGATTGTCAAACCAGAAGCCAGTCTGTGCTCAAGAAGCCCCCCTCTTTTTTTTTTTGCATTAGCTAATATAAGTTGGGTGTTTATCACTTATAACTGGATAATTTTATCTACTCCCTCCTTACTCTCATTATTATACAGATCTCTGGGTTCCAGGGATCCTTGGTTGAGAATCATTAACAAAGCACCAAGGAGATCATAGACATGTGTTTGTTGTATCTGTTGATCTAGATCTGTATCTAATTCAAATCTCAATCTCAAATTTGCTGATTCATGTTTATTGAGCTCCTCCCAGGTACAAACTTCTCCTGGGATCTGTGGGAAGCTAGATGATTCCACCAGGCCCATCCACCCACACAGACTGGTAAGAGAACTTAGAGAAGATCAGGGGAGGAACAGAATCTTCTGGATGGAAATCTGGGAAAGTTTCATAAAAGAGAGTTCACCAGAGATGGGCATTAAGGGATTGAGTCACAGTTGACCTAGACTAGAGCCTGTGTTCTGCCTCCTGATCCAGTATTCAGTTTAAACCCAACAGGGGTGAGTGCTAATGCAGGGTCGGGTCCTAGAGGAGAAAGGCTGCTGCTGTTGGTTCCCCAAGCCATGCTAATGGCTATGTGGGGCCTTGTGTAGACACAGGGGCTCAGGCCACCAAGAAGCACACTGAGAGAATCATAAGATGAGGGCTAGTGGTGTTGGTTTAGCCACTGAGTCATATCTGATTCTTTTGTGATACTATGGGCTGTATCCCACCAGGCTCCTCTGTCCATGGGATTTCCCAGGCAAGAATACTGGGTTGGTTGCCATTTCCTTCTCCAGGGGATCTTCCGGACCCAGGGATAGAACCTGAATCTCCTGTGCCTCCTACCTGGCAGGTTGATTCTTTGCCACTAAGCCACATGGGAAACCCAAGAGAAGGGCTACTAGCCTGTCAATCACCTCAAAGTATCTGAGAATCATGAAATAATTGGATAGCATAGAATCATTAGATACCAGAGCTAGTGAGGACCTGGGGAATTAATCAGCCTCTTCATGTGACAGGTAAGGGGCCTGGAAAATGGAACAGGTCAAGGACTTGTCCAAGATCTTGTCCAAGATCACTCCTGCCAAGTCATTCTCAGGACCCAGGGCTCCATGACTCTGACCAGTTCAAAGGAGATACCGTTATTATTTCATTTCCATCCCAGCAGGAGTGAGGAGTCTGCAATTGTATTTTGACAGATGTTGTCTTTTATCTCAGATAGTTTCCTGTGGCTAGTCTTGCTTCAGTACATCCCTTGATTTTAACATGTAATGAGCCTTTCCTGGGACTGAGTCATGCAGGCCTGGAGGATTTTCATTGGGTCTTTAGCCAATGACCATTATTTCATTGGCTTTGTAGCCAATAACCATAAAATCCCCACTAGAAAGCCCCTGCTGAGGATGCAGTCTTGTTGAGCTCCACGTGGACTTCTAGTGAAATGTGGATGCCATCAGGGGATGACAATTTGGGGACTGGTTCCATTGCTTACCAAGCCACTCTTCCAGACTCTCAAGAACATAATAAAGGGAAGAAATAATTATTCTACATACAAAAAGGACGTTTTTTAATCTACAGCAAGTGAAGGGTTCTAGGTCAGAGTTAAGAGAGAACTGCCTCCTTTTGCAGTAATCTTTGATTTGTCTAGTACAGTTTTACCAGTCACAGCCATGACTCTTTCAAAAGCCTTGTAAAGAAGGCAAGACCAAATTATGTTTACCCCATTTCCCAGGGGAAGTAACTAAGACTGGGAGAGGAGAAGCCACCTGTCCTCTTTCACCTGTCTAAGAAGTGGCAGACCCGGGGCAGTCAGAACCCAGCCTGTCCCACAGGTGGCCAGCACTCATTTTGCAACATCTCAGGGATTTTGTCCACAGCCAGTTCTGAATCACTGCTCAGACTGACAAAGGATGAGAGTCCAGGACCTTTGTGGGTGTGACAAAGAAGATGGGGCAGAAGTTTCCTTTGTTCTCCTCTGTGAGCCACGCCTGACACTCAGAGCAAAGCTACTCCTTTTTAAAATCCAACAAAGCCTGACTAGAGGTAGTGTTATATAATGCAAATCAGCAACTAGACATGGGATGATGAATGAATGAATGATTGAACAGATGAATTAATGAAGTGGCTCTCGTGTTAATACACAAACATTGTTCATATTTCAGCTGGCATTAAAGACAGAGCAGAGACAATGTCTAAGCTCTGGTCTCTGCTCCTGAGGAATACACATTCTAGCAGAAGAAACAGACACACAGACAAATAAATGACCATACACTGTGACACATGCTGGAGTGCAGCTAGGTAGGTGGGATCTAGAAGCCTGGAACTGAAGGATGTGACTAAACCTCCTTCCCATGTGACCAAACTTGCAACCTTCTGTTGGCAGCAGCTTCCCTAGGGTTGCAGGAACCAGCATGACTCATCATTCCCTTCCTATCAGATATCACACTGGGAACATCCGAGATCACCAGTTAGTGCAGGCTCAATAAATTCTCCTGGAGGAATCTTGAACACTTCTGCCATGTAGGTGACCTGGGCCAAGGAACAGAGTCTGCAGGGTTCTCAAGCTACCTGTCCCAGCCTCCTACGACAAGGACCCCAGCCATCACAGCCTTCCCTGGGAGTCATGCTCCGAATCAACTTGCACCAGAGTCCTCTCTCACCTGCACGGTTATCTTAAAAGGTGGCGTGAATCAGGGAACAGGAAACATCACAGTCACAGTAGCCCAGCTCATCCATCAGGGCTAGAACACCTCACCTGGAACAAGAGAGATAAGAGAATAAAATAACGCCTGACACAGCCTTATCACCTAATAATATGACCTCAGTTTTTCCATTAAAATTACTGAGAACCACAGTCCTGTACTCTGGCTGATAAAGAGATCACAGGAAACAAAGCTATTAATTTTTATCTCTGCCATGCAATAGCGCATCTGAGTGAATACAGTATATGCAAGGGGAAAAAAAAAAACCACTTTTTCTGACGGTGGAAGTTGGATATGATTTTTTTTTCTCTTCCCACCTTTCATTTCTCATACCTTGTTCATCAATGAGCCTCTAAGGAATTTTTAATCTCAGAGGTATTAAATAGACATGGATCTGGCTATGCTGTAACCCTTATACAATGTTATAAACCTCTCTGTTTACCCATCCTTAGAGGCCTTGGTAGAGGTATTTAGAACACAATTGAAAGCATTTGAGCTGGGACCTCCCTGGTGGCCCAGTGGATAAGAGTCTGTGTTCCCAATGAAGGGGGCATGGGTTTGATCCCTGGTCAGGGAACTAGACCCTACATGCTGCAACTAAGAGTTTGCATGCTGTAAAAGACATGATTCAGCCAAATAAATAAAGAAATATTAGAAAAAATAAATAACATACTTGAGCAAGCTAGTTGCCTCTCTAGTCCTCAAGACTGTCACCTTTAAAATAAGGAGCTACACACTTGGTCTCCATAATTGCTTCCATCTTCAGTATTTGAAGATACTGTGACTGAAGGGGACATAGAGCAGGTCAGTCATGATGACAGCCGTCATCTTCCCAACCCAGGAATTGAACCAGGGTCTTCTTCATTACAGGCAGATGCTTTACCAACTGAGCTATGAGGGAAGCCAATGACAACAGCAGTCTTTGTAAGCAGAGTGCTGTCAGGGAACAATAGAATGAGGCAAGCACCACCCCTGCCCTGGGCCCCATGCTGTTAAGGGGGCCAACTCTGGCCTTTATAGGGCAAAAGTCGATGGAGTCATGAAAATATGTACCTGAAGCCCGCATCCCTCTTCCAGAGCAAATTCTGGGTACCTGGGACCCTGAAGTAGCCTGTACAAATGGCCCAAGGTTTGCTTCTAGGCCCTACCTGATGTCTCCCCTTGTCCCTCATCCCCAGAACAGATCACAGCCCCAGGATACACACTCCTAGGGCTGGGCGTGGTCCAAGGATGGGTAGTGTGACCTATGCTCCATCTCCACACCCTACTCTTCCCTGCTCTCAGGAATACTCTGGTGGAAGCGATTGCAAAGCGTCTGTCTTTGGGGTGTCAATGCCCAACAGTGCCAGTGAGTAGCAGAGTTGGAGTTGCAATAGTGTGAGGAGGAGGCAGGGACTGCGGGTGTGACCAGCAAACTTCACTTGTCCTGGTAGGGACAAGTGAAGTTTGCCAATGCAGGCAATTGGCAACTCTGGCTTGCCAATGCAGGAGTTGGTGACTGGCTGCCAGAGAACAGTGGACTGTAAAAGATCCATGTGAGAAGGTGCTCGGAAGAAGAGTGGGCCACTGAGTGGTGATGTTTTTCCCCAGCTGGAGCTGTCCACTCTGTCACCTCCAAAGGGCCACAGACAACCTCAGGCTCCTTCCCAAGCCTGCCTTTCCTCCAATTTTGTATTTTAAAGGTCTTAGCTCCTCTTCCTCTTTCTCTGGAATAAAGCTATCTCAGAACTGGTTTCCTTAGCTTTGATACCCTATCTATTTCTAAAAAACAAAAACCTGGAGAAGGTTTATAGCAAAAACATCAGATAGCTAAATACACAGATTTGCCACTCTATGAAAGAAAGGAAATAGTCATGTCAGGAACCTCGGATTCAATTTTTACTAAATATAAGGATAAAACAGCTTTGAGCTTCTTGACTGCTAAAGTAATACCAGAAAAGTGCTGTGATCAAAAGCACAAATACTCATTCTTCAAAAGAAATAAAATTCTATTGGAGTGAGAGGGAGGTTCAAGAGGGAAGGGGCATGTGTATATCTATGGCCGATTCATGTTGATGTATGGTAGAAACCAATACAACATTGTAAAGCAATTATCCTGCAATTAAAAAGAAATTAAAAAAAAACTATTGGCTATAAAACTTGAGGAAATTTCATCATCTGCATCTGTATATAGGAGGCGCTAAGTAACAGAAGAGACTGAATCTTCAACAGTGGTTTTGCAGACGATGCAGACTCTTTCTCCACACAACCATTTATTATACTGACACTTGATAAAAATCTGAGGATATGATATTTTTAAAAAGCTGTGAAGTCATTGCTACAAGAACATGATCTAATATCATCTAAGTAACCAAAATAGATATAAGAAAATAACTCAGGAAAAGCAAAAGGATGAACCATTCAACAAACACTTCTCAAACTTCTCCACTCAGTATCCCTAATAGCAACAGTGGAATTCCACCCTCCCAGTAGAGTGGGGAGATAGAGGATCAATTATGCCTTCTGGAGCAAAGTAAAATTTATCTTTAAAATGTATTCAGTTTTAGGACTTCCCTGGTGGTCCAGTGCTTTGGGCTCCATGCTTCCAATGCAGGGGTCGTGTGTTCAATTCCTGGCTGGGTAAACAAGATCCCACATGCCATGCATATACATTCTAAGTTGCTTCAGTCGTGTCCAACTCTTAGCGACCCTATGGGCTGTAGCCTGCCAGGCTCCTCTGTCCATGGGATTCTCTAGGCAAGAATACTGGAGTGGGTTGCCGTTTCCTTCTCTAGGGGATCTTCCCAACCCAGAGATCAAACCCGTGTCTTTTACATCT
Source organism: Bubalus kerabau (assembly GCF_029407905.1). Classification (NCBI taxonomy): domain Eukaryota; kingdom Metazoa; phylum Chordata; class Mammalia; order Artiodactyla; family Bovidae; genus Bubalus; species Bubalus kerabau. The sequence goes on along the minus strand of NC_073625.1, from coordinate 125,680,274 downwards.
CCTGCTTTGGCAGGAGGGTTCTTTACCGCTAGCGCCACCTGGGAAGCCATGCAGTGTGGCTCGAATGAATAAATAAATGAAATTTTTAAAATAAAAAGCATTCAATTTTGACTTGCTACTTTATTAAAAATGTGTTCTTATTTTAATAAAAAATTAATTTTCCCCAAATCTGTTTCGTCTAAGAGTAAGCCCTGGCACTATCAAGTCTCCCAAAAGTTTAGAAAACCATGACTAACTTACATTGTCTCTTATTTGTGCTTTACAACAAACTGATGAGGCAGGTATCATCCATTTTCATCAGTGGGGAAACTGAAGAACAGAGAGATTAAGTACTTTTCTCAGTAGCACATGGTACCAGAATATATACTTGAATGAAAATCAGATCTCCTGGCTGTAAGTCCAGTTCTTTTTTCCAGCTTCCATAATGTCAGGTAGGAAATAATCAAGGACTGAAATGCATGGTCCCACTAAGGTTTCTGATGTCCTACTACTGAAGCACAGTACCCACTGAGCTTTGGAGGCCACCCAGGCTTCCAATGTCCCCCCCATAATGCACACTGGCATCCATAGATGTCTCTGATTCATTGCCAGATTCTTCCAGAGGATGAATCGCCCATGCTCAAACTATAATCAGTTCATATATTATCAACTGTATGAGGCTGGAGCAGGAGAGGAGAGAAGAGCCTTTTCCACCGCCCCACTCCGACCCCCCCCACCTCCCCCCCACCCTCCCCACCCCCACCTCCCCCCCACCCCGGCCCCGGGCTCTCCAGCAGATGTCTCAAACTGTTACAACACTGATGGTAGAGTCTCCTTTCTCCATGAGGGCCTTGATCCTGAAGTTGCATGATGCAATGAGAGGTCTGGCGACCTGAGTCATAGTCCTGACTCTGCCACTAGAGGATTATGGGAAAACCACTTAACCCGTTGGTGCCGGGTGTGCCAGGGAATGATCATGAGAAAGAGTGAGATAATGTCTGAGAAGCCCTTTGAGCTCCTCAGGAAAAGAGACCCCATAAACACAAGTTGTTATTACCTCCAAGTCCATGTACATCACAGGACATCACAGTTCAGGTCCCAGCAGAAACCTCCTCTCTCCCCCAACCTGAAAGGACCAGCTGATCCTTCAGTTTCTCATTCAGATGAAATGTCCAAGGTTTTGGAGGATTTAGATTCACTCATCAATAACCTCAGATATGCAGATGACACCACCCTTATGGCAGAAAGAAGAGGAACTAAAAAGCCTCTCGATGAAAGTGAAAGAGGAGAGTGAAAAAGTTGGCTTAAAGCTCAACATTCAGAAAACTAAGGTAATGGCATCTGGTCCTGTCACTTCATGGCAAATAGATGGGGAAACAGTGGAAACAGTGTCAGACTTTATTTTGGGGGGCTCCAAAAATCACTGCAGATGGTGACTGCAGCCATGAAATTAAAAGATGCTTACTCCTTGGAAGGAAAGTTATGACCAACCTAGATAGCATATTAAAAAGCAGAGACATTACTTTGCCCACAAAGGTCTGTCTAGTCAAGATTATGGTTTTTCCAGTGGTCATGTATGGATGTGAGAGTTGGATTGTGAAGAAAGCTGAGCACCTTAGAATTGATGCTTTTGAACTGTGGTGTTGGAGAAGACTCTTGAGAGTCCCTTGGACTGCAAGGAGATCCAACCAGTCCATTCTGAAGGAGATCAGCCCTGGGTGTTCACTGGAAGGACCGATGATGAAGCTGAAACTCCAATACTCTGGCCACTTCATGTGAAGAGTTGACTCATTGGAAAAGACTCTGATGCTGGGAGGGATTAGGGGCAGGAGGAGAAGGGAATGACAGAGGATGAGATGGCTGGATGGCATCACCGACTCGATGGACATGAGTTTGAGTGAACTCTGGGAGTTGGTGATGGACAGGGAGGCCTGGCGTGCTGCGATTCATAGGGTCGCAAAGAGTCCGACAAGACTGAGCAACTGAACTGAACTGAACTGAACTGAACCATCGGGATAAAGATGAGTATTGTTGAAATGAAGACCCTTATCTTTAAATCACAGACCTTTGCAGCTAAAAAGGGTATTGGCCATTTAGATCCCAGTCTTTATTTAGAGAAGGAGAAGTTGAGTCCAGAATATTTCACACATAACATTCCCAGAAGGCCTGGGGTGCTAGATGGATGCTAGCTAAGAAGATGACTGATATCTGGTCTTCAGCTTCACAGACCTACTCACTGAGAAGAAAATGCAGGTACATTCACAATTTCTGGACAATGTGAGATGAGCATTATTGTAAAGCGCCACCAGGACTGTGACACCAAAGCTGTCCTGCGGCCACGTGTCCTTGGGCAAATCATTTCAATCTTTCAGAAAAATAGAAACACGAGCAATGGCATCACTTTTTAACATTTTTATCATGTTTGACAGCTCCCTAATAATTTTATAATCACTGGTTGATTTAATCCTTACACGAGAGCAGGGAAGGAATCTTACGATGAGCTGTTCTCTCTAGAGATGGAGTCCCAGGAGTATGGTCCTGACCTCACTCCCAGATGAGTCATCTGGAAAAGAACCAGGAAGGTCACTGGACTCTAGTCCCCAGTGGCCTGCCTTCCTGCAGGTGAACAGCAGTGATCCCTAAGTTCCTTTTGGAATTCAAGTTCTATAGATCTACACATTCATCAGAGGTTCAAGGCTCCCTGGAACTGAGGAGATGGAGACTTTGGATAAGCATTTATAATTCTCAGAAAACTGGGAAAAGGATCAGCATCTTTTCCCTCTAAACTCAGCTACCAATAAAACATTTCTTAATTCTAGTGACAATATATTTTAGTAAGAACCTCGGGTTATTTTGTATCTCAACATTTTAAATTACACAACAAGCACATGAATCTCTTTTTACTGCAAAAAGTTCAAGTATCTAAAAGCAGATGTCCTTTGACTGCCCCTCATGATTCCCATCCCTATTTCCTGCTAACTCCCCACCCTTGTCCTCCTTGTCCCCCAGCCCCACTCCTACTGTTAATACTTACCAGCGTCATTTAACCCTTCGCTGTATGCAGCTAACTACATGTGCATGTTGAAATACCTCAATATGTCTTGCACATTGTTTCTTATTAAATAATCTAATGGTGTGTGCATTATTCTACATTTATTTTTAACTTAACACATAGTGGAGCTCTAGTCTTGTTAGCTGCCATAGATGTGCTATAGGAAAGGATCTATTGTCTTACAGCCTTCACTAGAGATTGGTTATCATCAATCATCTTAGTTTTTTGGGCAATTTGATAGTAAAATATATATATTATATATATATGTGCATAGTTGATGCTAATTTGCATCTTAAATATATCTTCTTTTAAAATGAGAAGTAGCAAAAAAAAAATGTTACTATTTAAAATGTCTTAACCTGCTCCAGAGAAAATGTGACATATCAAAAGATAAAGGTCTCTGGGGTTAAAGGGCTTGGGGCTGGCTTCCAAATCTACCTCTGACAAGCTGGGTGACCCTGGCAAGTTGCTTAATCTCTCTGGGCCTCACCTTCCTATATGTCCAGGTTGTGAAATAATTGTCATGAAAGGGCTGTATTAATAGTTAGCTCTGTGCAAATGTTAGGCATTATCTGACTTTTATAAGGGGAATAAACTGATGCTCAGTGAGGTGGGTTGCACATTTCTATGTACCAAGAAAGCCCCTTATATAGCTACAATAGCCCTAATCCTATGTTGAAATATGTTTAATCAGACTTTCTTAGCAAGCTGAAAGATTAGGTCTTGAGTTTCATTTACATATTTACTGGTTGACTTTGATTTCTTTTTGTTTGCTTGCCTCATTTTTTTTTTTAATTTAATAGAAGCACATATAGAGTAAGGCATGGGTTAGCTGATCAACTCTAGGATGTAGTATTACCTAAAACCCAGAATTCCACTTCACCCAGCGAAATGCAGCAGTCTCTTCTACATAAATTTCTACTGTCACAACTGCACTATTTGCTAGAGAGCAAAACACTCCCTAACTTGAGGAGGTGGAAGATTTGATGTACCTAAGACATAATCACATACTTATTATCACACACGGAAGCACTATGGTGGCATAGCGGACATTTTTCATTTTTCTCCATGGAGCCCCATTTCCCCTCCCTGGAAGCACCCCACTTTCAATCCATAGCGTCTGGGTGGGCCCCACCTTCAACCCTGGGGTGGAGCACGTGGCCCAGACCCACATCAGTTGGCACATTGCAGTCTGCAGCCCCAGTGATTGGCTGACAGCAGAGCATATGGTCCAAGAACTCCAATCAAGGTGAACCTTGGGATTTTTGCTGGCAAAGCAGGCACAGAGAACTTTCATATTTTCCCATGACACATGATTTAATCCTGAAAGAATTTTGGCCTGGAAACTTCTGGTGGCCTTCTTAAAGGAAAAGAGAAGAAAACCCAAGAGATAGAGAGAAAAAAAATGGATCCCAAGAATATTGCCAAAGCCAGATATTATCCTGTCTATCTCAGTTACAGAATTCAATAAATCCCCCCTACATGCACACACTCTTTTGGGGGGGAAATGTGCTGTTCTGTCATTTGTGATGACTGACACTAGTGGAATCACACATGCATATTCATGCTCAAAGTTTCTTTCCATACAAGGAAGGCAGCGTGGTGTCATGGCAGAAGCCCAGACCTGGAAGGCAGGAGGTCTAGGTCTGTCACTGGCTTTGTCTCTTTGGGCATCAGCTTACTTCACTGTAATGTGAGAGAGTTGGACAAATAAGTTTGGGACACCTTCCTGCTCTGACACTGTCCAAATCTGTAAACCTGAAACTCCTGGTGCTCTTGTGACCACTGGAAGCTGAGATTGTCAGATCTCAGACTCTTTGAAGAATTCCATTCATTGTGTTAAATGAGCACTTAAGTGGCCCCAATGGAGGGAACCTGAAGAACAGTAAACAATTAGATTCCTCTATCTCCACCAGAATTGGCTCCAGAAGACGGTCAGGCTTTGCAAAAACACAGAACATTCTTCTCTCTGGGCTCCTTGGGAAAAGTTCTTGGCATGATGGAGGGCGTCTCTCTGGCTATTCATGGCTTGCCAGTGGGAATAGCCAGGGAGAAGAGGTCACATGGCTGGGCCTGCTGCTGGAACTGGGCATTCTACACAGTCAATGGCTGGGCGAGGAAGAAGACTGCCCAGCCCCCTACTGAGGCGTCCTGTGGAAAGCAGGCCCAAGTGTGGCCATAGTATACTCTGCACTAGTCTCTATAAAGAAAGTGAAAGTGAAAGTCACTCAGTCGTGTCCAACTCTTTGCAACTCCATAGACTATACAGTCCATGGAATTCTCTAGGCCAGGATACTGGAGTGAGTAGCCTTTTCCTTCTCCAGGGGATCTTCCCAACCCAGGGATTGAACCCAGGTATCCCACATTGCAGGCAGTTTCTTTACTAGTTGAGCCACAAGGGAAGCCCAAGAATACTGGAGTGGGTGGCCTGTCCCTTCTCCAGCAGATCTACCCAACCCAGGAATTGAACTGGGGTCTCCTGCCTTGTAGGTGGAGTCTTTACCAACTGAGCTATCAGGGAAGCCCTTTTTTTATAAAGTTTCCCATGAAGCAGGACTCAAATTCAACAATTGTTGCTTGTCTCTTCTGTATAAAGCATCATGCTAAGTGTTTTCAAATGTAGTCTCTCTATAAAGTTCACAACAGCCCTCTTGCCTCTCATATCACCTCCAGTTTATAGTTATAGAAACTGAGGCTCAAAGAAGTGAAGATGAAGTAACTTACCCAGGGACCCACAGCAAGACTCACAGTCTGTTTCACTGATGGAAGACAGATGAGACCAAGGTCTTAAGATTGCTCCGGCCTTGTCTTGGCCCACCTTTTCACCATTCCATGAACAAGACCTGCAAACATGCAGGTCAAAAGCATGTGTTCCAGTCACTGTCCTTCTCACAGCTGCCTTTGTAAACAATCAGAAACAGAGTATTCTGGCCATTTATGTTCATGTCACTTCTTTGACCAGACTGTGAGTTCTTCAGCAGAGCCTGTGTGATCCAGCTGTGTGCCCCCCCACCCCGCACCCCAGTTCTTGTGCAAAATAGGGATGTGAAAAGCAGTCCTTCTGTCTGTCAGGCCACTGACCCCAGTAGAGGACTGGACTCAAGCAAGGGTCACAGACTGATTGTGCTTAGGGACCGGGAAAGCAATGGTAACACAAGAAATCCCAAGCCAGGTCTGAGACAGTAGGGAGTGGTAGCAGATTGACGGAACAAAATATGCAGGACCTGCCTAAGACACTTAAGCCCAAAAGCTTCAGAAAGATTGTACAGCCAAAAAAAAGCATGCAGCCTGCACCCCAGGGCCAACAGTTTATAGCCATGCTATAACTCCACCCTTAACAGTTCAGTTGTCTTGGACTGATGAACATCCTTCCCCTATGATCACAGCAGTCTTCCAAGGCGGAGACATGTTTGCAGGGTTCCATATGTGGTTCTCATTTAATACAATGTGCAGTAAACCATGGCCATTTTATACACATTTGCTAAATAAACTTTAAAAGAATTGAATTAATGGTTACTCAAACCACTATAAACCTCAGTTAACCAACACTATGCAAAGGAAATTATTGACTAAGTTTTCACTATTGCAGAAACCAGAACGTTGATTATAGTATTTGGGTGGGGAACCAACCATATTAGGTAAGTGTTCAGTTCAGTTCAGTCGCTCAGTTGTGTTTGACTCTTTGTGACCCCATGGACTGCAGCACGCCAGGCCTCCCTGTCCATCACCAAATCCCAGAGTTTACCCAAACTCATGTCCATTGAGTTGGCAATGCCATCCAACCATCTCATCTTCTGGTGTTCTCTTTTCCTCCTGCCTTCAATCTTTCCCAACATCAGGGTCTTTTCAAATGAGTCAGCTCTTCACATCAGGTGGCCAAAGTATTGGAGTTTCAGCTTCAACATCGGTCCTTCCAATTAACACTCAGGACTGCTCTCCTTTAGGATGGACAGTTGGATCTCCTTGCAGTCCAAGGGACTCTCAATTGTCTTCTCCAACACCACAGTTCAAAAGCATCAATTCTCTGATGCTCAGCTTTCTTTATAGTCCAACTCTCACATCCATACATGACTACTGATACGTACCATAATACCTATAGGAGCCCTTTAGGACAATAAAAGGATTCATTGAGTGGTCCCCATACTCTAAAATGAGAAATACACGCAGTTTATGATTCTGCAGTATATCCCATTGATCATCCATTTGCTCAACAATTATGGTGCTGGAACCACAAGGGTGAGCAATACAGACAGTGCCTTCCCTCAGGAAACAGTCTTGTTAGCCATCTGTATGTCTTCTTTGGAGAAATGTCTATTTAGTTCTTTGGCCCATTTTTTGATTGGGTCTTTTATTTTTCTGCAATTGAGCTGTAGGAGTTGCTTGTATATTTTTGAGATTAGTTGTTTGTCAGTTGCTTCATTTGCACACAATGGAGTATTACTCAGCCATTAAAAAGAATACATTTGAATCAGTTCTAATGAGGTGGATGAAACTGGAGCCTATTATACAGAGTGAAGTAAGCCAGAAAGAAAAACACCAATACAGTATACTAACGCATATATATGGAATTTATAAACATGGTAACGGTAACCCTGTATGCGAGACAGCAAAAGAGACATAGATGTATAGAACAGTCTTTTGGACTCTGGGAGAGGGAGAGGGTGGGATGATTTGGGAGAATGGCATTGAAACATGTATAATATTATATAAGAAACAAATCGCCAGTCCAGGTTCGATGCAGGATACAGGATGCTTGGGGCTGGTGCATTGGGATGACCCAGAGGGATGGTACGGGGAGAGAGGTGGGAGGGAGGTTCAGGATGAGGAGCATGTGTACACCCGTGGCAGATTCATGTTGATGTATGGCAAAACCAATACAATATTGTAAAGTAATTAGCCTCCAATTAAAATAAATAAATTTAAATTAAAAAAAAAAAAGAAACTTAGTCTTGTAATCAGCCAATCACATAAGTAAATGTAAAATCACATGTGATCTACTCTCAGAAGTAAGCTGTGCTTTCAGAGGACTGGTTGAGGAGGATCAGGTAAGTGATACATGAGCTGGCTAAAGAGGGAAAGAAACAACATATGAAAAGGCCTCCAGAAATATGTGAGGCAAAGAAAAGGACATGCAAGTCCAGAGGGCTGAGGAGAGGAGGGGGTATATGGTTGAAGAGACTGGTAGTAGAAATCCCATGGACAGAGGAGCCTGGCAGGCAACAGTCCATGGGGTCTCAAGAGTCAGACATGACTTAGAGACTGAATATACCATCAGAGGTGAAAACATCCCAGGCTTGTAAGCAATGGTAAGAACTTTTACCTTTATCCCATGAGCATTGGGAGTTATCTACTCTGCTGTGAAAAAACCAAACAAAAAAAAATGGTGGGCTGTTGCCACAGTTCTCCATTCTTCTAACTTGGACCCTCTGCACAGGCTCTTTGGGGGCCCTGTTCTCTCTCTGGAATCTGTGACAAGGAAGAAGAGTTTTAAACTCTTTTGGATAGAAAACTTATTTCATTTTTAGAGTCTGAGCTGCAAATGAGATTTCTCCTTCCAGTGTACCGTGACATTGCGGCTGTAACACCATTAGACACCCTACTGGCAACAGGAGCTCAGAGCCCTACTCTCTGTTACTTCATGTCCAACATCATGCCAGCCAGCACTTTCTCATCTTTGGGATTATACAGACCACAGTTTAACCTGAAAAATATCACAGACTTCCCACTTGATAGCAGTTATACTTCCAAATTTTAATAGCATAATACCATTTACATTAATACCCCTAAAACTGAAATATTTATGTATAAATTCAACAATATATGTAAAAGACCTATATGGGGGAAATCACAGAATCCTGATTAAAAGAAATTGCTGCTGCTGCTGCTAAGTCACTTCAGTCGTGTCCGACTCTGTGCGACACCATGGACTGCAGCCTACCAGGCTTCTCCATCCCTGGGATTCTCCAGGCAAGAACACTGGAGTGGGTCGCCATTTCCTTCTCCAGTGCATGAAAGTGGAAAGTGAAAGTGAAGTCGCTCAGTCGTGTCCAACTCTTAGCGACCCCATGGACTGCAGCCTACCAGGTTCCTCCATTCACAGGATTTTCCAGGCAACAGTACTGGAGTGGGGTGCCATTGCCTTCTCCCGAAAAGAAATTAAAGAAGATTTAAATAAATGGAAACATATTCCACGAGTGGATTAGAAAACTCAATATTGTCAAGGTATCAGTTCTTCCCAACTTGATCTATAAATAAGTCAAAGAAATCTCAATCAAGGGATTATTAATTCCAGTAAATTACTTTGTGATGCCAACAAAATGATTCTAAAGTTTATACAGAAAGGCAAAAAAAAAAAGGATCCAGAATAATCAACACAATATTTAAAAAGAACAAAGTTGAAGGACTGACATGACCCAACTGCAAGGTTTATTATAAAGCTACAGTAATGAAGACAGTGTGGCATTGACCAAAGAATGGAAAAGACATTAGGACAGAAGAGAGAGCCCAGAAATAGATTCATACAAATATGGTCAACTGATCTTTGACAAAGGAACGAAAAGGCAATTCCATGGAGAAAAGTTAGTCTTTTCAACAAATGGAGCTGGAATAACTGACCATCCACATGCCAAAAGAAAAAAAAAGTGACTCTAGATACAGATGTTACATTTTTCCAAAAATTAACTCAAAACAGATCACAAACCGAAATATACCTCAAAACTATACAACTCCAAGAAGACAAGATAGGAGAAAATCTTGATGACTTTGGGTTTGGCAATGACTATTTAGAAACAACACCAAAAGCACAATTCATGAAAGAAAACGTTGATAAACTGGACTTCATTAAAATTAAAAACTTCTGCTCTGTCAAATACACTGTTAAGAGAATGAAAACGATAAACCATGGACTGGGAGAAAATATTTGCAAAAGACATATCTGAAAAAGAAATGGGATTCAGAATACATGAAAAACTCTTAAAACTCAACAATTAGAAAGCAAATTCAGTTTTAAAAAGGGCAAAAGATCTGAACAAACATCTGACCAAACAAAAAATACATATAGCAAATAAGCATGTGAAAATATGCTCAACAACACGTCAACAGGGAATTTCAAATTAGTACAACAAGATAGACTACCAGCTCAGTTCAATTCAATCGCTCAGTCATGTCCGACTCTTTGCAACCCCATGCAGCACTCCAGGCTTTCCTGTCCATTACCAACTCTATACACTATATACACTATATACTATAGTGTGATACACTATACATTTATCAAAATGGCCAAAATCTAGAACACTAGACATCTATCAAAATGGCCAAAAATGATGCACTATACAAAATGATACACTATATAGAAATGGCCCAAATCTAGAACATCAAATACATATCAAACGCTGATGAGACTGTAGAGCAACAGGAACTCTCATTCCTTGTTGGTGGGAACGCAAAAGTTGGTACAGCCACTTTAGAAGACAGCTTGGCAATGACTTACAAACATAAGCATACTTTTACCACAAAATTCAGCAATCATATTCCTTGATATTTTCTCACATGAGTTGAAAATACATGTCCACGTAAAAACCTATACACGAATATTTACAGCAACTTTTTTAATAGTTGCTAAAATTTGGAAGCAACCAAGATGACCATCAATAGGAGAATGGATAAACAAATTATGGCACATCCATGCAATGAAATACTTTCCAGTAATAAAAAAATGAGCTATTAAGCCATGCAGAGACAAAGAGGAACCTTAAGTCAGAGAAGGCAACCTGAAAAGGCTACATACTGTATGATTCCAGCTATATGACTTTCTGGAAAAGGCAAGACTGTAGATACAGTAAAAAAAAAAAAAAAAATCAGTCGTTGAGAAAGAGGAAAGGAGAGATGAATTGGTGGAGCACAGGGGATTTTCAGGGCAGTGAAACTACACTCTATGATGCTGTGATGGTGGATACGTGTCATTATACGCTTGTCAAAACCAGCAGAATACACAACACCAAGAGTAAACCCTAATGTAAATTATGGACTTCAGCTAATAATAATGTATCAGTACTGGCTCATTAACTATAACAAATATACCACATTAATGCAAGAAGTTAATAATAGGGGAAACTTGGCGGAAGGGCAAAGGGGTGTATGGGAACTCGCTGTACTTTCCGCTCGACTATTCTGTAAAACTAAAACTGCTCCAAAAATAATGTATATTAATTTTAAAATTCTAATGATTAATAAAATATATGATGACAAAAACACCATGGTTTTCATAGCCTGGTTTTACAAATTATATTTGATTAATCACAACAGCTCCCACATACACTTGAGAAATACAAGTACATATGAGTAAAATATGCCTGTGTTTTGCAGCCTCTAGACAACCTTGGGCACACATGGATTCAGAGATTTTCTTGCAATAAGTCCATAGGCCTAAAAGAATCCAGAGTCTGGGAACCATTGCTGAGGACCCTGTAGACATTTCTTGATTAATGAGTGAAACATGCTTCTTTGGAAGATAGGAGACCACTAATTGCAGGGCAGTGTTGATGACAAATGTGTCTTGACTCTGGGAGACTGTGAGACTTTTCTCATCCCATGGAAGGGAGGGTTAGGCAAGAGATTGTGTAAAAGCATCTAGCAGAGTGCCTGGTGTATCAGAGCTGCTCAGTAACTATTAACTAAATGTGCTGTGCTTAGTCGCTCAGTCGTGTCCGACTCTTGCGACCCCATACACTGTAGCCTGGCAATCTCCTCTGTCCATGGGATTCTCCAGGCAACAATACTGGAGTGGGTTGCCATCTCCTTCTCCAGGAAATTAAGTAAATAGAATCTGGCTTTAGAAAGGAGATCAATCATAGGAGCTGGTCTGGACTGGCTGACACCCAGTATCTCCTCTTCTTAGATTTGTGACTCAGGCTCCACCTTCTTTTTAATACTTTGGAACCTCATTTCTGTTCCAGGCCAAAAGTTTTGTCACTCTCAGACTGGGCATGGAAACGAGAAATAGCAGTAGAAGAGATCTTAAGGTGGCACCCCAACTGAGCCACTCTCCAGTTTGCCCCCATGCTCCATTTTGTCATGTGTACCCATAAAGTATGAGGACTTTGGAGGAATTTGATACACTTCAGTGCTGAAGAAGAAACTAAACTAAAACTGTTCTGTTCCTCCATAGTGGCAAAGCAGCTGAAAAATTATTGAAAGACACTCCAGAATCACAATGGTCTGGAGGAATGAAAATATATTTCTATTACAGACAGCAAAGCTTTCACTGCCTTTATTCATTCACAGTATTTGTTCCCTCAACTCCAACTGTGTGCAAGGCACTGACAGTGCTCAGGGCTAAGCTGGCTGGCTCTAGTCAGTGTGATAAAAGTGGCCTTTCCATGCTGTTCCTTGTAACCTTGGGTACACGGGGATCCAGCTGTTTCCACCCTGCCCTACGGCTTGTCCGAGAGCCTCAACTTCCCCCATCTCTTGGGAAAAGCATAGATTCTACCTCTTAAAATGGCGAAAAGCCTGGAAAGAGCACTATGAGAAAAAGAAAGGAACTGGGGAGTTTGAGTTGGTGATGAGAGAGCCCAGGAGAGACAGAATCCTTAATTTCGCAGATCTGAAGGACGATCACAAGGAAGGGTTTGATTTTTAATTTTTCTTCCTTTTTTTTTTTTTTTTTTTTTTGGTGTGGAGTCAGGAACCAGAACTACAAAGCAGTTGGAAGTGACAGAGAGACTGATATCACCTTAGCCAAAGAAAAAACTTTCTACCAGTGAGAAGTTTCCGAGTATGAAATAGACTACCCTGATAGGGAGCAAGTGCTGCATTATTGGAGGTGTTCAGAGGTCAGAAGTTCAACAGACAGTTTGTAGAGGAGATTCTTTCAGCAAACTTAGGAAGAGTGGGGATGATTTTAATGACTCATGTTCTATGCCAGATCCACTTCTCTAAGTGTTGACTGTATCCATTGATTTCTGCATTACAAATCAGTTAATGCTCTATTTCACTTGTGTGTGTCTATACATCCTTTAGAATTTTACGAAGTGCTTTCAATTACAAGATCTCATTAACCCCTCAGGGCAAATTTTTAAGATGAATTATTACACTCACTTTATGTTGAGAAATCTAAAGAAAGGCAAGGCTGAGAAAAGCAAATCAATGATAAAATCAAAGGAAATCACCAGACTTCATTTGGGAGTTCATTCTTCTCACTATGCAATCATAGGCCAAGAACATTCATCTCAGTTTCAGGATGAAGAGATGAAAAATATCAGATTCTGTATAAGAGAGATATGTTTTCCAATGGACTAAGAAGCTCTCATTGATTCTAAGATTGGGCATAACATTTTCTCTGTAGCTCAAAAAGCAGAAAATACCGAGTCTTTGAAGTTAACAAACCTATTAATGGATCGGCTTCTTCTCACCCACACCATGCTCAAGGGTGAGACCAGGCTGACCGCCGCCTAGGTGTGAAAGAGTAAGGCCTTTGCCTCAAGAAGAGAGAAGGTGATAGTCTAGGGATGATGTTGAACTGAGAAAGTCCCAGGGGTGACCAGGAAATCAAGAACCACTTGTTTCTTCTTGTAAGAATGTTTCACACCTGGAAATGCAGGCCAGTGACCCCCAAAGAAGGTACAGATTGAACAGAGAACTCCCAAAGGCTGGTGAAGGGATTAATTCCCATATAATAATCATGCTGTGTTCTTCTCCAAGGTCTTTCATCTGTAGATCTCAGAAAGTTTTGCAAACATTAATTAAGTGTTGCAACATTGCTTTGAAGTTAAGTGTTATTATGTCCATTTTCCAGATGGGAAAACTGAGAGGCCAAGGGGCTTGCTTAGAGGCAACCCAATCAAGATTCTAGGAGGACAACCATTTCAAACTTCAGCTCTGCAGAGCTCTGGGCCTCACAGACAGAGAGTGAGACAGTGGGACAGTGCTATTCCCAGGCTCAGAGAAACAAAGATTCCTGCAGATGCCTTCTCTCTACAGGTTCGCAAGCTCTGTAAGAACCTTGGAGGGTTTTTCTTTACCAAAGGAACCACAAGATTCAGAGATAGACTCCATGAATCATTCCTCAGCCTTCCAGTGGGATGTCATTTCTTCTCTTCAAAGCTGTCAAAGACCATTTAGGTTACCTCTTTTATTGTCTACCTTGGGTTATAATTATTCTTTTTGTCTTCTGGTTTTTCTCTTAAGACTTCAGACAGGACATCTTACATTATCCCTTATGCTGGTACATACTACAGGGTCATAGGTAAATACGTTTTGACTTTATTTGAAGTGGGATTGATAGAGAAGTCAGAGCAGCAGACAACTTCTGCAAGGTGTAAGGACCAAAGTTGATAACATTTGCCCTCCCCAGAAACAACAACAACAAGCCTGCCTGCCATTTATATTTCATGTGAATAAAGTCACTTCTGGATTTTTCGTGACTGCCACAAATCTCTTTACCTTAGGAACAAATGTTCAGTTAGAATCATAAACCTAGTCAAAATTCAGTGAAGGAGCTTCGTGGAAAGACATCAAAATTCAGTGAAGAAGTTTCAGGAAAAGCCACATGTAAAGTAAGTATGTCTGGGAATAACAGACATGTTATTACATGGAATAGCAGTATGATATGAGCAACATGCTTTACAAATTTTATGAAGCATTTTTATAAGCATTTTCATTTGAGCCTATTAAGACATCATAAGGTATGCAATTGAGATGTCGCTATCTTATTTATGGGCTTCCCTGATATCTGAGTTGGTAAAGAATCCGCCTGCATTGCAGGAGACCCCAGCTCTATTCCTGGGATGCGAAGATCCACCGGAGAAGGGATAGGCCACCCGCACAAGTATTCTTGGGCTTCCCTGGTGGCTCAGCAGGTTAAGAATCCGCCTGCAATGCAGGAGACCTGGGTTCAATCTCTGAGTTCAGAAGATCCCCTGGAGAATGGAAAGGCTACCCACTCCAGTTTTCTGGCCTGGAGAATTGCATGGACTGTATAGTCCATGAAGTAGCAAAATTCACTGACGAATTTCATCAAGGTTTAGTGACCTGCTCTAGGTCACACAAGTATTAAATAACAGAACTGGGACAGGAACCAAGAAACCTGGAGAGAGAAAACAAGGAGAGCTCTCTGCATTCCACAAACTTCCTTTTCCTCTCAGCTTCCTGAATAGCAATGTTCTTTGTGCTTTCTTCTTTGCCCACATCTGTTGCTTGCCACTACGCCAAGCAGGGTCCATGCTAGACCACTTTGGGAACTTCTGAGCCTGAGTCTCCCTGTTAGCAGTGTCTGTGCAGTGGGAAATACAGAGCTCAGCTGAACACGATCTGCCTTTCAGGGAAGAGTAGTGGAATTTTGCTGTCTTAGGAACCCACCTCACAAAAGACAAAAAAAAAAAAAAAAGAACGTCTCCATAACAGCCATCAACTGAAAATCCATTTGCCTATTTATTTGGTGCAGTTGTCTAAGCCCGAGGTGGAGAGATGGGAGACGTTGGTTATTATCCCTGTGCCGCCCACCAACTATGAGCCCTTGTTTTCATTCCAAAGATATTTAATGAGCACCTAGTGGATGCTGAATACTTAGATAGATGCCAGGTACACAGAAATGAAAAATAAAGCTCCTCTGGCTCTCAAGGAGCTAAGAGCTACAAGACAGACACACAAGCAGATAAAGACAGTACAATGCAAAGTGGAGGGGTCACAATGCTGAGTCTTTGCAGGGACAAAACTAAATCCAGTGCTGGTGTCTTCAGAGTGCAGGGTGCTGTGGAAATGCAGAGCCTGCGCACCCGTGAAGCCAGTCCTGCCAACAGAGATCCTCTGAGTTGCATAGTTTCTCTCCTTACAGTGGTTAAGGGAGGACAAGTGGGTGCAGAAATGGAAACTCTCAGAGACCTTGGAGTGAGATCAGACAGGAGAAGCCATGAGATAAGAGAAACATAGAGCAAAGAAGTCAGTGGCCACAGCAAGAAGTAGCGCTAGGACGGAGGACAAGCTGAGGCATGCGGATGCCAGAGTGACTCGAGGGGCCTCCACACAAGAGAGAGATGGCCGCCAGGCATGACAGCTGTTTCCAGAACGGCAGTTTCCTCATAGCCTGAGGCCCAGCCTCACAGCCAGAGAGAGGCTTTACTCTATTTCCCCACTACTTTGAACTCCTATAACCCGAGGGCAACAGCAAAACGGGACAAAACAAATCCAAATATGTGAAAGTGTTTTACATGCTTACAAAACATCACACTTTATGCAAGGGAGACTTGCAGCTGGAAGACGCCACTAACAGCCAAAACAGACAAAATTAGTTCCACAGGTGGGTGAGGACATAGGCACAGGCTACTCCTGGCTGTGCTGTCTGCACCTTTCAGAAGTGAAAAGCGTTAGCCGCTCAGTCATGTCCAACTCTCTGTGATCCCATGAGCTGTAGCCTGCCAGGCTCTTCTGTCCATGGGATTTCCCAGGCAAGAATACTGGAGTGGGTAGCCATTCCCTTCTCCAGGGGATCTTCCCAACCCAGGGATCAAACCAGAGTCTCCTGCATTGGCAGGCGGATTCTTTATCATCTGAGCTACTATGGAAGCACCTTTCAGAGACTCCCCAAAGTACTATCATTGTGCCAGCAAGCCCCTGCCTGCTTCTCAGACGTGATCTCTGCTAAAACAGGGAGCACCGACTACTTGATAACTGCATGGCAATAACTCGAAGGCTGGCCAGCCCCTCCTCTGCTATTCCCCAATGAGCTTTCTGTGCTAAGCATTTGCGCCAATCAGCTTTGTTTTTCTCAACCCATAGCATCCCACCAATAATTACAGATTAAACATCAGTCATTTCCTCCCCACCAATAACGCTAATATTCTAGCTACCTATGAAGATAACTAACCTTCTTAAAGAAAAGTGCCCTACGAAGATTTCCTCAACACAATAGATAATTACCTTCGTTAATCACCTTTTTCTTTTGTTCTGGTATTAGTGTTCAGACTGGTCCCTCTTGTATAAAATAGTGACGGCTGCTCTACATGACTCGCTCCCCATCCTAAATCTCATATGATAGTCATTATCATCCCCACATGCTTCCAGAAAGTGTCTTTATTCTGGCTACTTAGCAGTTGATTTCATTGACCTCCCAAGCAGCAAACAGTTCAGCAACCTGTAACACAGATCAGATGTGCCTCTCCAGTGTCCTGATGAGAGAAGAAGGAAAGTGACCTGGTGGTCAAGGTCTTGGAACAAGGTACACTCCCTCCCTTTAGCGTAGGAAATAGGCAACTGCATTCCAAAAACCCAGCATGACTTTGCTCAGTAATTCCCTCCATGATATTTGCTGAGTGCTCACTCTGCACTGGAGAAGGCAATGGCACCCCACTCCAGTACTCTTGCCTGAAAAATCCCATGGACGGAGGAGCCTGGTAGGCTGCAGCCCATGGGGTCGCTAAGAGTCGGAAACAACTGAGCGACTTCACTTTCACTTTTCACTTTCATGCATTGGAGAAGAAAATGGCAACCCACTCCAGTGTTCTTGTCTGGAGAATCCCAGGGACGGGGAAGCCTGGTGTGCTGCCGTCTATGGGGTCGCACAGAGTCGGACACGACTGAAGCAACTTAGCAGCAGCAGCACTCTGCACTGGTCCTCTGCTAACCCTGGCCATTCAGCCATGAAGAAGAGGAAAGAAGACCACAGCAAGTCTGTCACACAGGGATGGAATCAACTAGCCTGACTGCTAAAAGTGATTTTTTTTTTTTTTTTTTGGTCCATTCTTCAGGAAGCTATCTAGCAGACACTTGTATCAGACCCTTGAAGGACCTGCTGAAATCCCACTTTTCTGATGAGCACTCCTCCAACCCACACCCGTGGGAATGAAACTCCCTTCAACAAAGAGTTTGTGCTGCCACAAAAGCCTGTCCGCACTTCTGCCTTCCATTAGAATTACTGGGTGCGATGAGAATGGCTTCCTACCCAACTCTGCATCCCCTGCAACAGTCCCTGGTACACAGTAGGCTCTTCATCAGTGCTCATCAAATTCAATCTATGCAAGATGTATGAGGCACCTAAGAGGGGGAGGTGGGATTACTATCACATCTGGTCATGGCTGCTAAACGATGAAAATGACGAAAGCAACAACAGCGAAAGTCATTTTTCCGAAGAGCTCTCTGTGTCTGTGCATCTCCTAGGACACAAGCAGATGTGCCCCTGGTTTGCTAGGGCTCTTCTAAGCAGAGTCATGCTCGTCCTTCCATGTTTGGATAATCTCATCATGAGCTATCACATCTATCCCGTTGTCTAAGCCGCTGAGCAAGCCCGTAAGATAGGCGCCCAAAGGATGCTTATTCCTATTTTACCAAGATCGGGCAGAGGACGTGACTGCCCCAGATCCAAGACTGAGTAACTGGTACAACCTGGTCTCAGACTCTCCATTCTTGGTTTGGAGTTGTTAGCAGTGAACAGGCCCATGCACTGTTGCAAATCATAATAATTATAGAAAGCCAAGAATCAACAGAGCTGTAATTAAAGATAGGCTTGTTTTCACCTTCAAATATATTTTTTGGTAACTCACCTAATAGTTGATTTGTATAAATCTAATCTGGGATATGTATTTGTTAATTGTCTGTAATAAACAGACACAGTTGCACCATCATGCAAAGAACCCAGGTGAAGAAGGGTTTACTCACGCTCATTTGCATTCAGCTATCAAAATAAGATATGAAAAGTACCTCACGGGAGAAATCAGAACTTTTGAATACTGATATTTCACAGGTCAGTGATTCTTAATAATTTTAGAGACACTGATGCCTGTCTATATCTACAACTGTTCTTCATACTCACTTATATTTAGTTGGAGAGGATGCTGATGGATAAATGAGAGCAAATTGCAACTGACACAATACCCGTTCAGGTTTATGCTCCAGTAGCTTGAAGACACTTTGTGGCCAAGTTTTTTTTAATTGATCACGTCAAGGCTCCAACCTACTTGAGTTTAGAGGAACTTTGTGGCTCAGCTTTATAATGTGCAAAAAAAAAACAAACAAACAAAAAAAAAAACAGAAAAAACCACTGGAAATGCAAATAAGATAAGCTATTACATTTTAAATGAAATTAGTAAATGTCATTTATATCTTTTTCTAATAATTAGAAGCCAAGTATAAATTTCAGCAGTCTTTTGATGAATGTTTCATTATTTCTTTCCTATTAGAAGGTGTTGAGATGGAGGTGTATATGTCACCATATATGTTTTGGGTACCATTTTCCCCTCACTTCCTCTCCAGTTTAGAGGACTATTTTCCTCTAATTTCCTCGTGGGGAATTAAAAAGACAGTTGTAAGCTAGAATTAACTTCCCTACCATGTGTCTGTCAAAAGGGGAAACCTTTTCCCTCCTCTCCATTCTGATGGCTCCTTCAGGGTTGAGAAGGGAGCTACAAAGGTGGGATACCCTGACCCCCAGCACCCCTCCCTGGGGGAGTACAGTGACTTGTCAGATGGACCATTGAAAGTGGGGTCGTGGCCTCTGCATTTTTCCAATTCTCTCTCTTTCCAGTCTGCCCTCAGAGTATACGCTCTCGGTTGCTCTTCTCCAGTGTAAACATGGCAACCAAGGCCTTGGACTTGCAGGAGGCCACTCTTGTCCAGCACTGCTGGTGGCAAGATGGGTAAATCAACACAAGCCTGAGTTCAGTATCAGAAAGTCCATTCGCCCAGAGACATGAACCACACTCTCCCAAGAGGACGAGTGAGCAACCGCGGGCCACAGCAGGTGCAGCCGTCACTTCCTCATCAGACCCAGCTCCTCAGGATCACCTTGACCCTCCATACCCATCACCTGGCCGGACACCTCAAAGGCGCCCATTTTTCATGCAATGAGCTAAAGTAAAAATCAGGGTAAGAACTGAAGGGTCCCGATTTGGAGCCTCTTGTGCCATGCTGTCGCTGTGGTCATGAAGAAACACACTCCATTTGGTACAACCTCACACATGTGCCACGTGGGGCGTATCCCACACACGCGGCTTCTGGTTCATCCCACCCACCGGCAGAAACCACACTGGCTGGCACGGAAGCTGGCTTTCCCACCAAGCTCTTCTTTCTCAGGGAAGCTTGCAGGTACCACATGGCCCCTCTTCCCCAGCATTTACCACCTCCTACTGAGGTAACACCCTCCCTCCTCAAGCTATTTCTCTTTAACTCATGCAGCCTCCCTGGATTTCTCCTCCTATCTCTTCTCCAGCTCTCTCCTGTTCACCACTGGAAAATCTCTCTTCTGCCCTCTTTCCTCTTCATCAACTCTGGCATGAGCCCTAACCACTCAGACTGACAGACCTCAGCACAGGGCTGATGACACCCTGAGTGAAAGGCAAAGGGAGCCTTGCATTTTGTAGTGCAATGAGCATTACAAGAATTCTTTTTCATCAGCCCCTTAAAGTCCTTGGAGATGCCTAGAAATTACTTTAGTGATTCTACACAAGTCCTGTCACTACCCTTACCTTCTGTTTCGCTTCTGTACCAATGAGCCACCTAAAAACTCAAACAAACATACCACCCTAGATTTTAAATTGCTAGAATGGGTTTTACTATTTTTAACACAAACATATCATGCTTCAGTTATATGATGGGGCCCAGAGACTGTAGGGAGATGGACTGGGGCTCTACTTACCACTGAAGCATCATCCAGGAAGCATGCCCTGGGCCCCAAGGATACAATTCATGGGGAAGCTGTCCATGCCTCATGATCCTTATAGGATTCCTCAAGGATCTCTGTGATGGAATTGAAACATGGAAATGTGCAGGCTAACCATTTTGAACAATATGGACTCTCTTCTCAAAAAGAGAAATGGTGATTTACTGACTTTAATCAAATAATTTTTACCAGGTGGAAGGGAATATATATATACATCTTGGAGGACTGTTATTTCATGTTAGGCTCTGTGTTTCACTCTGATTTGGAGTGTTCTCGATCTTTCTGCTTGAAAGACTTCCAGGCCAAGAGGATACACTGGAAGAGCCATCAGCACGCCTGCTCTTCCATCACTCTCATCTGGAGTGACACAGGAAGTCAGTATCTGTGCTGGCTGTGCCAAGTGCCTTTGTTGGCACATCTATTTTGCAGCATGCAACAGGGCTCTTAGCAGGATATGGGTTACACAACAACAGAGGTTATTAGGAAAACTTACAAAGCAAAGGTCAGCAGTGGAAGGCAAGTGGACCAGTCTCTTACTTTTCCGTGGAGAGGCATACCAGAGCCAGGATACCCAGCTAGATTTGTCATGGCTGCACAGTCCCTTTTAAAGATCGTGCCTGAGAGCATACTTGAGGGCAGGGAGGGTAACTGTGGACTGTATGGATGCCAGGCTGTCTGGCTTTTATATGCCAGTGAGTTTCAGTGTTTACATGAGTTTCCTAAGAAAGTTAACTGTGTAGCACCTGCAAACCTTGGGGACCACAGGAAACTGGGTTCAGAGGCATCACCTCCTATCCAGAAGAAGAAACCTTCCAGATCTGATTGGAAGCTGACTTTGCATGTGGTTCCTCCTGCTGGGAGAGGGGGAGCCTCTGGTCCCAACGAATTAATTGTCTGGGCAAAACAATGAGTTCCCAGGGATATTTTTAGGGAATCCTGTTAGTTGGACCAGAGTGGGATGCTGAACATAGTAAAAAATCTGCCTGCAGATCAATCTAATTGTTTGCCAGGTCCAGTGCCCACTCCATTTTCAGAGTCGCCTTTGAAAGTCATGATGTCTATAACTTCCATTCCATCTGCCTGCCCACTGCCCTTCCTCATAGGTTCATTATCTCATGGTTGGCCTACTACACTCTCTCCTAACTCTTCTTCCTCTTTCCAGTCTCTCCTAAAGACAATTTAGCTTGCATATAGAAAATCCCTGAAGTACAGCCCTGACCTTGTTACCTGCATCAGTTAGGATAGGTTAGGCTATGGCACAGTAACAGACAAACCCAACATTACAGTGACTTGAAATGATGAAGGCTTATTTCTCACTCTCACTGCAGGCCCATCTTTGGCAGCTGAGGATTCAGCTCTATGTCATTATAATCCCCACTTTGAGACCCAGGTCAATGAACCAGCCGCTATGTAAAACACTGCAGAGGCTGTGGAAGAGAGAAGAGAGAGCTCCAGAGGGTTACACATTGATAGATCCATGTCTGCCTAGAGGTGGCAAAGGCCATCTTCTCTCATAGCTCGCCAGGTAGAACTGATCTCATGGCCCCATCTAAAACTGGCCAGGAAGTACAATTCTACCATGTGTCTAGAAGGTGTGGGCCCAGAAATATTCAATGAACAGCATTAATGACTATTTTATTGTGTGTGTGTGTATGCATGCTCAGTTAATTCAGTTGTGTCCAACTCTTTGCAACCCTATGGACTGTAGCACTCCAGGCTCCTCTGTCCATGGGATCTCCAGGCAAGAATACTGGTGTGGTTTGCTATGCCCTCCTCCAGAGGATCTTCCTGACCCAGCGATCCAACCCAAGTCTCTTGTGTCTCCTACATTATAGGTGGATTCTTTACCACTAAGTCACTGGGCAAGCCCCCAAAATTTCATTACTCTTGCTTAAAGAGCAAGTAAGCAAAAAATAAACTGATAATTTCCTATGGTTTTCAGAATAAATGCAAAATGTCTTCGGTTTCAAGGTTTTCCATCTTCTCATCTAACAAATTACTAAGCCAGCAATATGTCCCACATTTTACATCACATTGCACAGATAATAAACTACTTATATTTAACTCTACGATGGGCCTCATGGCTTGTTGCCCCGGGTTCCATGCCTTTGCTCCTGCTGTTCCTCCCTTCAAATTCTAGCCATTTCTCCAGGCCAGATTCAAATGACACTTCTTCTGTGAAGCCTCCTACCACTCTCCCAGCCAGAATCAACTCCTTCTTCATGTAATATCTTTATAAGGGCCCAATCTGTGCCTCTTGATGGTATATAACACAATGTCTCTTCTATTATAAAGAATAGTTATAATTCAGTCATAGGGCTAAAAGAGACTTAAGAAGCCCCTGATTCTTTTGCTTTTAATTTTTATTCATTTATTTATGTATGGCTGCCCTGGGTCTTTGCTGCTGCTCACGGCCTTCTCTGGTTGGGGTGAGCAGGCTTCTCACTGTAGCAGCTTCCCTGGGTGCAGAGCATGGCCTCCAGGCACACGGGCTTCAGTAGTTGCAGCACGTGGGCTCCGTAGTCATGGCGCATGGGCTTAGTTTCCCCACAGCATGTGGAATCATCCTGGACCAGTGATCGAACCCATCTCCCCTGCTTTGGCATGCAGATTTTTAACCTGGGGACCACCAGGGAATTCCGAGAGCACCTAATTCTTAAATCTTCCACACACCACTGCCAAGTCTTTTGTCATCTGTTTAAAAATTTACAGTGTGAGGGAACTCACTACCTCCCAGGTAGCCCATTTACCCTTCCAAACATGAACAGCTCTATTTAAAAAGCAACATACAACCCAGCAATCCCACTGCTGGGCATACACACCAAGGAAACCAGAATTGAAAGAGACACGTGTACCCCAATGTTCATTGCAGCACTGTTTATAATAGCCAGGACATGGAAGCAACCTAGATGTCCATCAGCAGATGAATGGATAAGAAAGCTGTGGTACATATACACAATGGAGTATTACTCAGCCATTAAAAAGAATACATTTGAATCAGTTCTAATGAGGTGGATGAAACTGGAGCCTATTATACAGAGTGAAGTAAGCCAGAAAGAAAAACACCAATACAGTATACTAACGCATATATATGGAATTTAGAAAGATGGTAACGATAACCCTGTATGCAAGACAGCAAAAGAGACACAGATGTATAGAACAGTCTTTTGGACTCTGTGGGAGAGGGAGGGAGGGGATGATTTGGGAGAATGGCATTGAAACATGTATAATATCATATAAGAAACAAATCACCAGTCCAGGTTTGATGCAGGATACAGGAAGCTTGGGGCTGGTGCACTGGGATGACCCAGAGGGATGGTATGGGGAGGGAGGTGGGAGAGGGGTTCAGGATGGGGAACACGTGTACACCCGTGGTGGATTCATGTTGATATACGGCAGAACCAATACAATATTGTAAAGTAATTAGCCTCTAATTAAAATAAATAAATTTAATTTAAAAATAAAAAGCAACAATCAGAGTCCACTTTAACCCATTCACCACGTGAAGTGAGTGCCCACATGCCTTGTTTCCAAACAAAGTTAAGAATAGGAGACGTTTTCTTAAGTAGGAAGGAAAGCAGCAAAGGAAAGTTCTGGTTTAATTTATTTCATTGTGCTGTTTAGAGGCTTCTTGGCTTCTGGATGGTGATGTGGGTAATCTCCTATGAGACTGAGAGGAATGGAAAGACACCAAGGCAACCTCCCCGCCTTGTTTACCAGGGAGCTCAAGGGTACCTTTCGCACAGCTGTGCTGGTGGAAGTGTTTAGACTGGCAGCTGTGTGGTCCCGGACAGATGTGGCTGTATCACGGCTCACTGTCAGACTGTCGACCTGAACTGCCAGGAATGCCACAGGACGTGCCCTGGGTGCCCTGAGCAGAGCAGTGGAGGGAGCCTGCAAAAGCCCCTCCTTTAGTAGGAGCAGTAGTGTGGTGTAGTCACTCAGTCGTGTCTGACTCTGTGACCCCATGGACTGTAGCCAGGCTCCTCTGCCCATGGGATTCTCCAGGCAAGAACACTGGAGTGGGTCACCATTTCCTTCTCCCTTATCCCTAAGCAAACATGAGGGGGAAACCCTCTCTAACCGCACAGTTAGCCTTCTGATGCTGCACAGTATGACTTCTGATGCAAAATACACCACCTCTGTCTAGAAAGCAGCCTTAAATGTTCTAATTCCTTCTCCAGTTGCCCCATGGAAAAACACAGTCCTAGAAAAGAACACAGTCTTTAGAATCACTGCATCTTATTCACCATGTGACTTTCAATAAGTCACTTTCATGAGTCTCACCTGTAATATGGGGCAAGTAATAGTTTCTGAGATTGTGATAATGATCAATGACAAACAAAAAGTGCCACAGCCTGGCCTGGCTCAATACATCTTAGTTCTTTGTAGCCTTGCTTTAGACTAGAGCTCCCTGAGCCCTGTACCCAGTTCGTCCAGCAGGACCTTGCACTGTTGAGGCCCCAGGCCAGCCCATCTCCACGTGCTCTCCTCTCCACCAAGTGAGGAGGTCACAGGCGCCTAAGAGTCATGGTCAGCTTCTAGACCACCCTCCAAGAACCCAGGACTCCAAAATTCCCCGCCCACATTGTCTTGAACCCATTGCTAGGAATTTGCTTCACCAGCTCTCTCCTGTGGAGGACAAAGCATGATGTTAGCATGCGTATTCCTAGGCCGAGGGGCAACTGCATGCAGAGTGCCGCAGATGGGCTGGGCTGGGGATTGGATTGTGGGTGGATCTTTGTCACGAGGCTGAGCCCTTGCATCGGAAGCACATGTCAGGCACTCCCCATGCACGAACAAACAGGGGTAGGAAAGGAGGAGGGGGACAGCAAGTCAGGACCCTCATTTTGTACACTTGTCTTGGACTTGTCAGGTGCTTTGGGGTACTATTTCTCACTCTTCCTCATTTCTAGTCTTAATCTGAGCTAATGTAATCTAGTGGATGATTTCGAAGCTACAATACTTCTTTTCTCTTCATGATTGAAAACTATTCTGTTATAGGTCTAACCCACATGATGTGTATCCATTCAGTCATTGATGGACATTTGGTTATTTCCACCTTTTAAAAAATATTTATATTTATTAATTTGTTTGGCTGTGCTGGGTCTTCTCTGCAGCCTGTGGGATCTAATTCCCTGACCAGGGATGGACTCCAGGTCCCCTGCATTGGGAGCATGGTGAATTACCCACTGGACCGCCAGGGAAGTCCCTATTTCCACCTTTTGATTATCGTCAATAATGCAGCTATGGACATGGGTGTACAAGTATCTGTCTGAGGTCCCTGTTTTCAACTGTTTGAGGTAATATACCTAGAAATGGAATTGCTGAATCATATGGAAATTTTGTGTTTAACTTGTGGTGGAACCTCCAAGCAGTTATCTGCAGTAGCTGAACCATTTTATATTCCCACCAGCATTATGAGTGTTCCATCTCTATACAATCTCGCCAACACTTGTTATTTTCCGCTTGGTTGTTTTATTTTCTGTTTTTTTTTTTTTTTTTCATTATAATCATTCTAGTGGGTGGGAAGTGGTAGTGCATTGTGGTTTTGATTTGCATTTCCCTATTGACTAATAATATTGAGCATCTTCTCATGTGCTTATTGGCTATTTATATATCTTCTTTGGAGCTGTGTAAGGGATTATTTTCAATAAGATAACTACCATTCTAGGGATAATGAAAGGAAAGGAAAGCTAAGAATAGCTTAAAATTACTACTACTCCCAGGGTGCTTCTGGGGTCTCTAACAGAGCCAGTCCCCCATTTTGCCCCTGGCCTTCCTCTTTGAAGCTTTCTTGGGCAAGCCCCACACCAACAGAACCACTCAGGCATCTCCATGCCTTGGAGTTTGGACCCACTACACTACTTGCTACTCATTACCCACTGAACTATCCTGCCCTCCCTTCATGCACATAAGCACATCCTATTTTCATTTTCAGCCCAAGGGTAACATGGAACAGCCCCTGGGACTCAGATTCCCTCTGTGGGGCAGCCTCAACCCTTGGTGTGTGGTTTGGTCTAGGGCCCCAACAAAACTAGCTCATGGAATGCAAGCTGCACACCCTACAAAAATGAGAATACCAGGGATGGGGAGGTAAGGGGCAGCCATGGCCCATGCAGGTAGGCTGCTCTGGTCTCACCCTTGCGTCTTTCAACCTCTGCACACGTAACTTGTAGTACAAAGAAAGGAGCCCTAAAGAGAAAATGGCCAACGCCCCTTCTCTATCCATTTACCACATGGGGAAACTGAGGCTCAAGCAGTGACTTGCCCAAGGTCACAGCTCAACACAGGTCTACAGCTTGGGTCTTCGACTTCCCAGACTTTGCTCCTGGAGCCCAACAGGATACAATAAATTTATAGACATTCTTATGCCAACACCACCAATTCAGGCCATGATTTGAGTCAAGATGCGTTTCCTCTATGCCTTGATTTTCTCACTACAAAAAAGGCTGGTAATAACTATCCTTCCTCTTCCCCAGCAGAACTAATGTGTGTGTGTGTGTGTGTGTGCGCGTGTGTGTGTGTGTTTATATATGCTTCAAGTTCACTGGGAGGCAAGGAGCTATTTAAATATATGTGTATGTTTGTACTTACACTTTTTTCTTCCTGACCTAGTTGAAGTAGTGAACCATTTTGGGACTAGGTGAAAATGGCACGTGCTAATTCTCCCCGCTTTTTCCTGCGTGATCTAGTCTAACTTCCTAGGTAAAATGAATCCCTTTAACTCTAAAAAAGGAAGTAGATATTGTTCTGTCAGGAGCATTCAAGCCTTCCCAGGTGTGAGCCCACAGCCATAGGTCTACCTTTTGGGCCTGGGGTCGCGTCACTGAAAGTGAAGCTGGGGAAAAAGCAATCTGGTGACTTGTGAGGAGCTCCAGACTGACACCCAGAGACCAGGGTTCAAGGACAGATGGGCCACCCAACAGCAGGACTGGAACCTTGAACAAGTTACTCCCTTGCATGGGGCCTCAGTTTTTCCATCAGTAAAAAGCAGGAGCTAGACAGGACTGGCATATTTCAATTTTTTAACAGCAAAAATCCTCTTTAAAGATGAAATCTCCTGCAGGGCTCCAATGCTATCTAAAAGCAGATAAAAGTGGAACCTCTGTCTTTAGAGACCCTCCCCCATCCTCACCTGGAAAGAAGGTTCAGTCTTAGCTCACTGGAATGAGCCTTTTCTAATTATTTGTATAGTTCAATATCATGAGAGTAACTAGTCAGATCCAGAAAAAAAAAAAAAAAAAAACACCTAACCCAAATAGGGTGGTAGGTCTAGAGAGACAGTAAGGGGAGGTGGGGCCAGAGTGCAGAAGGTTTGGGCCCTGATGGAGTTCTGAGACCCCTGCCTGCTTTTTCACCTCAAATTCCCCAAGAGGAAACTGAGGCCAGATGGCTGAGGTATAAACTTTGTAACTTTTTGACCCAGGAAGTTTTGAGAATCATAATAAGGAAATGATTATAGCATGCTTTGAGCTCTTTGGAGACAAGCAGTATTTAAATACAAGGTATTATTACCTCCACAGAGTTCTCTTTTGATTACCACTGTGCTTGAAAATGTGGGCAGACCACTTTTATTTTTTAAAACTCAGGTGTTTAAAAAAATATTCACATGTACAATACCTACCCTAGCCCCCTCACAAGTTAATTCTCAGCTTCCTTGTCACAAGATAATTTAAATGTTCAAAGATATATTATACTAGCTTTATCAGCTAAATTGGCAGTCCCTGATTTAAGACGTCTTTCCCTTCCAGCTCATTCCCCTCCCATTATTTGAAGGACTGTTAAATTAAGAGTGAAACAATATTATGTTGGGAGTTTTAAATGTCAGTACCAAGTATCTTTCAACAGAGGCGCAAAGTAGGAACTTATTTACCATAGACTCTGAATATATCAGGTGAACCTCGGGATATTTCGTTCCTTGGTACAGGGCCTGCTGTGGAACTTCAGAAGTCAACTTCCCAAAATTCAGAAAGTTTTTCTTTCAGAATTGAGAAGCTTGAACTCTCAGCTTATACTGTGCTCACAGGACTTAAAATCAAGTCCTGGTTTTACTGTGCCTGGGTGGGTTGACCTCTGCAAATTGTTTCACTTCTCTGGTCCTCAGTTTTCTCCTCTGTAAACTGGGATCGTCTCCCTGCCCTGCCTAATTCACAAGGCTGCTCTGAGGAGCAAAATGACATGACACCGTGTGACCAGCCTGAGTGGAGGCTCAGAGCACAGGCGCCGAGTGGAGCCAGATCAGACCTTGATGCAAATCCTGCTTCTTCTCCTTACTAGCTGTGTGATCTTAAATAAGTTGCTTGTCTGCTCTGAACATCATTAAACAGGCTATTTATAGCATTTTCCTCATCTGTTCTTTTGGAGACTTAAAGCCTCCATCGGAGTGAAAGCTCAATCGGTGTGGGCATTTATTAAAAAGCTGTAACTCTTCCTGTGCCCAAGGAGTTACTGTTGTTTCTCTCTAGTGCTGCTTTTAGTGCACTGCAGACCTAAAGATAACCATACATCTATTGTCTCTGAACCGCCTCAGTGCTCTTACTCAAAGGAAAGGAAAAAGGAAATACACTGTGGCCCAGAATGGGGCTCCAGAGAAATCCAAAATGAGCTGTGGTCTAAAAGTGACTTCTCTCCAAGCCTATTTTTAACCAGCTGTGAACTTCTCTAATAGCAAAAAGTGATGCTGGGCTCCCTGAATAGCTCGGCTGACGAGCTGCTGCCCGCTTCTGCTACTATGTGAATTTATGGAGTTCTGGTCTCACACTTCATTAAAGAAATATATGATGGTGCTGAGACAGGGGGCCAGACACTTATAACTCTTTTCCCAATCTCCCAGTTATAAATCTCAGTGCTTCATTCACCGGAGAGGCACAACTGAAGAGACGTTATCACCCGATCCTTTGGAGTGCACTCTCATCTTTTCAAGTTGTTTGCAACAGATAACTTTATTAAAGGATCACCAAACAAAAGGCCTGGCCCAAAGTACATGCCCACCTTTGTTGAGAATGCTTTCAATTGCAAATTACAGAAAGCTCAACTACTGTCAACCTAAACAACTGGACGTTTCTTTCTCTCACGTGAAACATGCACAAGAAGATGATTGCTGGTGCTAGTCGAGAGGCTCAATAAAGTCGTCACGGTTCTATTAAGTTGAAATTTTCTGCCCTTTTTCCTCATAGTTACATTCTGACTGCAGCAGCTACAACCATCATACATATAATCCAGCAAAAATAAAGAGGAAAGG
This sequence comes from Bubalus kerabau, assembly GCF_029407905.1. Lineage (NCBI taxonomy): Eukaryota > Metazoa > Chordata > Mammalia > Artiodactyla > Bovidae > Bubalus > Bubalus kerabau. The sequence continues at coordinate 125,650,352 of NC_073625.1, read as the reverse complement.
AAAATGGTGGTATTTATGTCAGGGAATCAAAATATGTATAGCACTCCCGCAGCAATTTTACTCTTTTACCTTATTGGCTATATGGGTCAAATGGGTCAAATGGCTATTCTTGCTTGGACAGTGATTAGGAATAAGAGTTTAATCAACCAAGAGTGTCTGCCAGAGCTCCCAGTAAAGGTCTTCCGTATGAAGGAACAAAAGTGAATGACTGAATAATGACTAAAGAAACAAATGAATGAATGTTTGACAAAGATCCTCTCCTAAACTGATTCAGTTCACCTGTTATTTTTTTCTGATCTCTTACCCAGGTGTCAAACATTCCCATTCCCTTGCTAGCTCTCCGATGTCCCATAAAATCTTTTTTCTTTCTATATTTAATTTTCTCCTCACTTGTCTATTTTATTACCTCGTATGTAGGCCCCTGAGTGGCAAAGTGTGTGTCTTATTCACCACTAGTGCAGTGCCTAGAATATACTAGTTAATCTATAAATAATTGTTGCTCTATTTGTTGAATGTGCTCTCAAAAAAAGTTTCAGAAAATAAAAGTGACTGATTGCTCAGCACACACATATCTGTAAAGCCTTTTAAATCCCTCTTTTGAATTGGTCTATCTTAAAAAAAAAAAAAAAAGAACCAGAGTTGTTTAAGTGACATAGTCAATTAAGCATGAGAATATATTCATGTGGTTTCCCTTAAAAATCAAAGAATTCACAGAAATTATTTTTATTTTCTTTAGTCTAAAGTATTGCATATTAATTTTCAGCATTAAATCTGTTTCTGGTTCTGAAGTCTTTGATCTGAACAAGGAGTGGTGCATCAAAACCAAGGAAGTGTTAAAAATAAAAATTCATAAAAGAACACTATAGTTAGGGTGTTAGGGAGATTAAGGCACCCAGTGATAGGGCAGTTCAGTTCAGTTCAGTCGCTCAGTCGTGTCTGACTCTTTGCAACCCCATGGACTGCACACACCAGGCCTCCTGTCCATCACCAACTTCCAGAGTTTACTCAAACTCATGTCCATTGAGTCGGTGATGCCATCCAACCATCTCATCCTCTGTCGTCCCCTTCTCCTCCCACCTTCAATCTTTCCCAGCATCAGGGTCTTTTCAAATGAGTCAGTTCTTTGCATCAGGTGGCCAAAGTATTGGGGTTTCAGCTTCAGCATCAGTCCTTCCATTGAGTATTCAGGACTGATCTCCTTTAGGATGGACTGGTTGGATCTCCTTGCAGTCCAAGGGACCCTCAAGAGTCTTCTCCAACACCACAGTTCAAAAGCATCAATTCTTCGGCGCTCAGCTTTCTTTATAGTCCAACTCTCACATCCATACATGACTACTACTACTACTACTAAGTCACTTCAGTCGTGTCTGACTCTGTGGGACCCCATAGATGGCAGCCCACCAGGCTCCCCAGTCCCTGGGATTCTCCAGGCAAGAACACTGGAGTGGGTTGCCATTTCCTTCTCCAATGCATGAAAGTGAAAAGTGAAAGTGAAGTCGCTCAGTCATATCCGACTCAGCGACCCCATGGACTGCAGCCTACCAGGCTCCTCCATCCATGGGATTCTCCAGGCAAAAGTACTGGAGTGGGGTGCCATTGCCTTCTCCAATACATGACTACTGGAAAAACCATGGCTTTGACTAGACACACCTTTGTGGCAAAGTAATGTCTCTGCTTTTTAGTAAGCTGTCTAGTTTGGTCATAACTTTTCTTCCAAGGAGCAAGTGTCTTTAAATTTCAAGGCTGCAGTCACCATCTGCAGTGATTTTGGAGCCCAAGAAAATAAAGTCTGTCACTGTTTCCACTGTTTCCCCATCTATTTGCCATAAAGTAATGGGACCAGATTCCATGATACTAGTTTTCTGAATGCTGAGTTTTAAGCTGACTTTTTCCACTCTCCTCTTTCATTTTCATCAAAGAGGCTCTTTAGTTCTTCTTCGCTTTCTGCCATAAGGGTGGTATCATCTGCATATCTGAGGTTATTGATATTTCTCCTGGCAATCTTGATTCCAGCTTGTGCTTTATCCAGCCCAGCATTTCTCATGATGTACTCTGCATAGAAGTTAAATAAACAGGGTGACAATACACAATCTTGACATACTCCTTTCCTGATTTGGAACCAGTCTGTTGTTCCATGTCCAGTTCTGTTGCTTCTTGACCTGCATACAGATTTCTCAGGAGGCAGGTAAAGTGGTCTGATAGGGCAAGGAGTCCCTAAGCTTGCTATTGACTAAGTTCCCTATGTCTTTGGGATGCCCCTGACCCCTTCTCTTCCTTTCCCATTGACTGTCGGCCTTGCCCCCTAGTTTACTAAGTTTCTTCATTGTGTTAGGCCTCCAAAGATAAGTAGGGTTTGGATATGCACAGGAACAGTATGAGAAAAGGTGTGACAAAAGGAAAGCATAGCACCAAGAGTGATTATCTGGAATTAGAACACATGAGGTTAGAGGAGATATAAAGGAGGAGATAATGCTGGAGACTCCAGTAGGAGTCAGATTAATGAACAAGATCCTTAAGTTTGCACCTAAAGACTTTAAACCTCATTGCATAAGCAATAGGAAATAATCTTTGTGTGGGTAATCACATAAACCAACCTATAGTTTTACAAATTTTTGTCTTCATGTTCTAGTTAGAAGTATAGGCGATTTAACACTCTGTGGAGTAAACCTTTGACCCATGGGAGACAGAAGCCAGGAAATAAAGCCCTCTCTTCTCCCCCTATTAATGGGTAGTTCATAGATACAGTTGCTAAGGCTGCTTGGGGTACCATCACATTTATTGAGCAATCAGTATCACAAAGTAATGAGAAGCTCAATAATCATTAATCATTTTTACATTGACCCTCCCTTCTTCCCTGCTTTGCTCTCTTTTCACTTATGTTGTTTGAGATGAGATTCCTTAAGAAAGGAGAATAACATAATTCTACTTCAGTTCTGACTTTTGGATAACTCAGGTTTAGACAGAAAACAGCAAAAAAAAAAAAAAAAAAAGTGCTCATGAAGTACAATAGAAAGATAATCAAGGATATTTACTGCAGGAATTATTGTGTTTGGGGGGAAAGGAAAGGTAGAAGATTGTTTAAATATTAGATGATTGATTCAATAAAGGTACATCCATACAATGACACATACCATTCAACTATTCAAAACAACTAAGTGAACCTGCATATGCAAGGTAATTTGAGCAGGAATGCAAATTACCTAGCAGAGTGATCTCATTTGTTTAAATAAGATTAGGATCATTAAATGAATATGTCAGTAGAATGAATCTCTTGCAACTGAGGGTGGCCATATGATAAAATTTGACCAGTAGAATGTAGGCCGGACTGTTGTACAGCAGTTCCTGGTAACCTTGCCTGAAAGATAACAAGTGTGTTCCATTTCTTCGGCTGTCCTGCTGCCTGGAATGTTAATGTGAGGGCTGGAACTCTAGCCACCATCATGGACCACGAATATAAGGTCTGTGCTATAGGGATGGCACAGAGGCAAGACTGAAGATAAAGGGCCTCCAAGGACAGGAGGGCCTCTTGCCCAGTGAAAGTAGCTTGTACGCCAGCTCATATATCATTTGCTTCTCTGCAGGGCTGGCTGCAGGTGTCACAGCCTTACGCAAGAAAGCTGCACATCAGGCTGGCCCAACAGTACATTTTTCCAAATGTGCATCCTCTCTCTATATCTTGAATGCAAGGTATTCTTTCACATGATAGAATTTTACAAAAGCTTCCACTGGGGCTCTTTCTTTTCCCTTATCTCCAGATAAGAGGAAGTCATTTCAGGCCAGGTCTATGCCCAAAGACAGGATAGAGGTTGCCTAGGTTCTTCTGATTGTCCCGGCTTTCATCAGAGATCTTCTCTAGGACCTTCACTGGAGGGGTGATGTGTCTGTGGATGAGTGTACACCTCCCTAGCCCAGTTGAGTCTGCTGTTGAGTCTGTTCTTCTAAGATGGGCACCCTGGTGTGCTGAGAAGGAAACTTTTGCTTCTGCCACCACTCCCACTCCCATCTCCCCATGAAGAGAGGCAGGTATTGGTAATTTAACACAGTCTACATGTTTTCACTAGCCAGAGTCCAAGCCACGATTTAAAATAATTGCCTCCTCTACTCATCAGTGACTCAAAAAACAGAGGTCCAGTAAGCCTGATAATTCAGGGTGAGACCAGCGCTCCTGAGCAGATTATCACAAGTCTTCTGGCAAGCATTGAACTGCCTTTTAATCCAACGTTATTCCCTGAGGGGAGAAAAGTGAGTTTAACATCAACACACCAATAGCCAAGCAACCCTGAATTAAGCATTTGTTTAGCAGTTACAAGTATAAAGAAGAATATCACAACTTTACCATTGCATTTTGTCTGAACCAATGAGTCAGTTCTCACTCATCCATTCTGTGAAAAATTGATAACGAACATTTCTTCCCAAGCTAGTTTCTTCCAGACCCCAAGCCAGCTCCACGCCCTGCTTCAGCAGATGTGTGTGGACGTGGAATCGGGGTTACCTCTTTGTTGTCGCTTGTAGTGGCTTTGCTCCCCCTCCCTCTGTTCTCCATGTGTGTGTGCAGAATGGGAAATTAACTACAATACTATTTCTACCTATCTTTCCTACACCCCTACAGCATCCGCTTCAGACTGCCGCTGTCAGCCAGACTCTGAAGCCAGCGTGGGGAAGCGGAACTTCAGTCTCTCTCTATGATGCTAATGTGGGCAGTGCTCTCCCTACTCCCACTTCGAGGAAGGTCACCTGCCCTCACCTCTGCTTTCCACGTTCTTCCTCAGAGTGGCAGGAGAGAGGTCATGGCCCCGCTCAGCTAGTCCTGGCCAAAGAGATCAGAAATGCTTTTGGAAAGCTTTAGGGGAGGCAAAAAACCAAAAGGCAAGCACCTTTGTCTGGAAGGATCCTAACAGGAAATGAAGCTTGACACGGGAGTGTGAAGTAGTAATAAAAAGAGATGAAAGGTGAGCCGGATCAGTTCATTCTTCAACTACACACTTCATCGTTAGACTCTTGTTCCCCTCCAGTGGCGACCTGGCAGCTGTCTTTTTTCTCCCCTTCATTTCTCTTTCTTCTTTTCTTGAAACACATCTTAGAAAGAGAAAGACTTTCTAATGAGGCAAGACAAGCAAGACATTAGCCTCTAGCACCAATTTTAGCTCGGGCAGTTGAAAGCTTCCCAGTTAGTCAGTGAACACTACCTGCAGGGCCATCTGCTCGCCTTTTGAAATGTTTGGCCGTTGCTTTGAAACTCTTTTTTTTTTTTTTTGTATAACCAAGCATTCTCTTTATCAAAAGGGCTCTCTCTTGTGGAGGCTAGAGGTTGGGCTTTCTAAATATTCCTTTGCTCTGGGCAAGGGAAGAAAACAACGTTTCCCAATGTGTAACATGCAGTCCTCCAGCGTATCTAGTTGGTTTGTCATTCACTTACTGAATGCCTGATGCATCAGGATGCTGGAGGATAGAGATACAGAGATGAGTTAGATGCTGTCCAGTTTTTTAAGTGTTTGGTCTGGTTGGACAGTTAAAGGGATGGCTGCAAATAACTTGATCCCAAGATAGAAAGTGAATGTGGTAGCCCTCATCGGGGCAGGCACAGAAGAGGTAGGGGTAAGAAAGCATTCCCATTCAAAATATGCTAAATGTGAGACTTCCTTGGCAGTCCAGTGGTTAGGACTTGCCTGTTTCACTGCCAGGACCTGGGTTCGATCCCTGGTCAGGGAACTAAGATCCCACAAGTCTCTCGGCTCAGTGAAATAAAATAAAATAAACATACTGAATTGCTCCCCACTTGCGTTTCTGGTTAAGAATGATTTTGATTATTACTTTGTTGGTTATTTTGTTGGTGGGTAGGTAGGATGTGCAGAACCTCAGTCTGTCTCTCTCTATATATATACTTGTGTGTGTGTATGGTATGTTAAGATATCCCTGTACCTATAGAGGTAGATATATCTGTATCTATAGAAACCTTTATATATGTGTATAGCATGTATGTTTATTTATATAAATATTCTAGGCATACAGATATAACCAGGAACCATGGGAACTAACCTAACTGATGCACTCATTCATTCATAAAAGATTTTTGGAGTACCTATAATTTGCAGGCACTGTGCTCTGATCATACAATGGTGAACTTGTCTTTTTTTCTTAAAGGGATTCAATATTTTTATAGATTACACTTCATTTAAAGGTATTGTAAAATACTGGCTATATTCCCTGTGAAATACAATATATCCTTGAAGCTTATTTATTTTATACCTAGTAGTTGGTGCCTCTTAATCCCCTACCTATTTCTTGCTCCTTCCTCTTTCCTCTCCCCATTGATAACCACTAGTATATTCTCTGCATTTATGAGTCAATCTCTGTTTTGTTAACTCCTTTGCTTTATTTTTTAGATTCCACATATAAATGATAGCATACCATATTTGTCTTTTTCTGTCTGACTTATTTCACCAAGTGTAGTACCCTCTAAGCCCATCCATACTGTTGCAAGCTTCAAGATTTCATTCTTTTTCTGGCTGAGTAATATTCCTGAATGTGTGTGTGTGTGTACATACCACATTTTCTTTTTCCATTCGTCTGTTGAAGAACATTTAGTTTGCTGCCACATCTTGTCAATTGTAAGTAATGCTGCTATGGACATATGAACAGTGGATACATATATCTTTTCAAATTAATGTTTTCGTTTTCTTCAAGTAAATGCAAGAGTGGAATTGCTGGATCTCTCAGTAGTTCTATTTTTAGTTTTCTGAGGAAACTCCATAATGTTTTCCATGGTGGATGTACCAATTTATATTCCACCAATCTGCTACTGTATTAGGGGTTCCTTTTCTCCACATCTTTGCCTGGTGGGCATGTCCGTATAGAACTTATACAAGGAATGGAGGGAGTAGATTTTAGCTAAATAATTATACAAATAAACGTACAATTACAAAAAGAAAAAATTTTTTGAAGATCACAATGGAGGAGAAGGAATCACTCCCTCAGTGAATATATGGGGACAGATACTAAAGAAGGTCTTATAGATAAAGTGCCTCTTGTACCAGTTTTGAAGATCTGTGTAAGATTTGGCTACTGAGTGTTGGTAGGACTCCATTTAAAAGGCATAGTGTGAACATGGGCTGGCAAAGTAGGAGAGGGCAGGGTTTGGACTATATTCTGGAGTAATGGGGAAAGCACTGAAGTTTTCTGAGTGATGGAACCAATAGCTACATTTTAGAAAGTTAGTTTGACAGCGTTGCAGGAAAAAAGAAGGGACAGAGAGGAGAGAGGTAGACCCTTTGGGTGCCACAGAAATGCAAAAGAGAATAACAGTAGCTGTGGGAATGACAAGAAGGACATGGATAAAGGAAGCCTGCTGACTTATAATCCAGAGGATTCAGCAATAACTAGATAATGAGGGGACAGGTAAAGGAGCTGGTAAGAGAGGGAGGAGCAAGATATAATCCCAACGTTTCTAGCCTGGAAACACAGAGACTTTGTTGATATGGGTGGGGCTGGGGCAGTGATTTACAGAGAAGTCCCACTGGGGAAACACCAGCATGTCAGCACACATTCTGAGAATGAAGAAGCCCACCTTACAGCTAACACCATCCTTGTTTTCCATCTCTTCTTCTCTCATTTCTACTCTGTTTGGAGCTCAATATGACAGCTAATAGATTATACATTGCCACAATTTTGGATAAGTTAAAAAACTTATCCCAGAAAATAATCAGTAAATTTATTTCTCACCCAGAGATCTGGTTAGCAATGAAAGGACTCTGGTACAATTAGGCAGCCGACACCCAGCCAAGTGCCTTTCAACACTGCTCCCCTGCCATGCACCAGCTGGGATCCTGGGCAAGTCACTTCACCTCCCAGCACTTCACTTTCCTCAGGTAGGGGGAATTTGGGGGGTAATTATATCTACTCTGTCTACCTCAACAGAGTGCCAAATACTTCAGAAAGAATCCAGACAAGAGAGGACAAGTCTCTTCCTGAATAAAGATGGGGCAGAAAGCGATAAGCTCTGAAAGGCAGTTTAGTAGAGAGGAAGACCGAGACTGTGTACTAGGCCAAAATGAAAGGGTTAGAAGACAAGTAACTGACACCCTGAGAGCCTGTGTGTTCTGAGAGTAGAACTATGCATCAGAAGCAAGTTTTGAGAGTAGAGCTTGTTTCCTTAAAAAACAGTTTTTGAGAGAGCAAACAGGACTGTTTTTATCATGCCAGAATTTGTTAGTTGCTTTCAAACATCTAGCGACCCCTTTTCAGTAAGTCGCCCTGGTTTTTGACTGGCCACGAAATCAGTCAGCTGGATTTCCCAGCCTGTTCTGTCACTTAATGTGCACAAATGACTAAGTCCTAGTCAGCAAGATGTGTGTGTGACTTCCAGAAACTCTCCTTTTAGAGGAAGAACTTTTCCGCCTCTTCATCTTTCTTCTAATCAGACTGCAGATATAATTGTTAGAACTCCAGCAGCCATCTTTGTCCCGGAGGTGGCCTTGAGAATGAAAGTCTAATATTAGTCCAACAAAAGAGAGCGAGTCTGGCTCCCTAATTCATGGGACTGTATTAATTTCTGATTGATACTCTGACGACTTGCTCCAAATTTATTGACTTAAAACAACACAATCTATTTTTCCCCATACAGTTCTGTAGATCAAAAGTCTTGACAGGGATCTCACTGGGCAAGATCAAAGTGTCAGCAAGGTGTATGCCTTTCTGGAAGCTTAAGGGAAATTTTGCCCACATTCCTTGGGTCATGGCCAGTCCTTATCCTGATGCCATCACTCTGGTTCTCTCTTCCAATTTTCTCTCCTGCTGTTACAGATCCTTGGCATTACATTTGGGCCCATCTAGATAATCCAGGATAATCTCCATATCTTAAGGTCAGTATATTAGAAAACTTAGTTCCAGTTGCTTTCCTAATTCCCCCAGGCCACATAACCTAAGATATTCACAGTTGTGGACACATGACCTAAGATATTCACAGGTTGTGGAGATTAGGACAAGGACATCTTTGTGAGGCCTATCATACAGATGCAGAGAGATATATTCCTATCTTGTCCAAACCACCGTTTCTCAGGCCTTTGTTGCCCACAGCTGGGCCCAATGCATTTCCATAATGGACACTTGCTGAATACCCATTCTGTATGTGGCATGGAGGTACTGGCCATGTCTGATAATCCTGGATGATCCTGGTATTCATGGTCCTCCAGAGGCTGTGAGACCCATCTTGCAACAAACAGCATGTGGCCCTAGAGGCATTCATACTTCCACAGTGATGCCACCAGAGCAGAAAGAGGCAGTTTACCCATAAACTGAACAAAACTCCTACCCCTCAACATCCACAGACTTGTCTCAGCACAGAGAAAGAAACTGAAGCTCAGAGTCAGAAGAAACATGCCCAGGCTCCCATAGAAGTTCACAGCATTGTCAGGACTAGAACCTAGGTCTCTGAATACCACCCCACAACAGATTCTTTTCCTGGGAATTTTGAGGAAGGACATATTGGGCATACTCCTCCAGGTCCCTGGTCCTGTGCATCCAGGTCACAACTTTTGGAAGAGGTCAAAGACCTTGTTTACCTCTATCCAGTGATTCTAGTGACATCAAATGTTTGCAGCATTAGGCTGGATTTTCTACATTCTCTTTCTAGATCTGGGATAAGCATACTAAAGGTCTCTGGTATATAGATTATTCATTTTCCTACCCTTGAGATGCTCATGATCCATTTTCCCTATTTGTTAAATGGGTATACCTATTAGGATTTAAGAGGACTTCCTTAAAGATAGTCCTCTTAGGAAAGTAGCCTGGATAGTCGAAGACCAAGTTAAGGGTTCAGGCTTGGGAAGTTATGCATTCCAGTGCCATCTTTGATTTTGCCCTCATATCTCTGGTTGTCAGTATTTCTGTCTTTAAAAATGGGGAAACAACAAACACTCTTCAAAATAATTTCAAGGAGCAGCTAATGAAACTCACTGTGAAGCACGTTAGCACCACACACACAGTGTCAACTAACTGCTTATTAAAAAAATGTTGAGCAATTAGGAATCCAGCTCACCCCATCTGGCTCTGAGTCACATTCCCTAGTAACATTGAGTGAAAGTGAGAAGAACTTGAACCAAGCCAGGATGTAGAGTTGGGCGATGCCTCACAGCCAACCAAGCACAGAGATGTATGTGTGTGAGTGCCAGTGGGCTAGGAAGACTTTCAGAAAGCCATTTGCTGAAGCCCTTTGCTCTACTCTTCTTAAAGGTCAGATTTCCCAAGATCTCTTTGGTAACTGTTTCTGGGTTACACAGCCCAGATAGTTGGAAAGACTTCCCTTATGCAATCCAAGTGAGTTTGCTTTGGCTCTGCCTTCAATGGAAATGGAAGAAAGCTTGTCACACACACCCCCATACCTCCAGCCTTACAGTAATATCCTTTCTGATGCCTGACGGCTGGTATTGAGATAGCTCTTGCGTAGGATTTCCCAATGTTCGTTGCACATAAATGCAGTGGTTAAATATATATATATTTCTTTTAATCTAAGAATTTTTGCACTGAGTTAAAAATGCTAGAGTCTAAGGATTTTAGAGCTGATGAGATCTTAGAGATCACTTCTTCCAAACATATAGAATTTGCACATGAGAAGAGTGCAGCTCCAATATATATGGTTTTGCTTAAGGTTACTCAGTTAAAGTGTTGAGACAAAGGACTGTAAACAAGGTCTAAAGAGTTTTGATAATAACATGTTGCTAATTAATATTAACTTATGCTAATTTCCAATTTTTACATTCTTTGCATAACACCTCCTGATATTTGTATAGCACTCTGATATTTATTTTGAGCTTAAGCAGTTCATCCCCCCTTCTCATATAATAGTTTGTTTACTCATCTTCTGTCAGAAAGCTCACTTTCCCTCAATTAGGCATAATCCTGCACATTCATGTCAACTTCTCTAATTTAATGGGTCACATTGAATTGCAATTCTACTCTACTTGGCTTCATCTCACATTATGGAGCAGCTCCTGTAAGCCAGGCACTGTCACATAGCACCTCATTTGATTCTCAAGACAGCCCTGTCTTGATATTATTATTCACATCCTAGAGGTGAAATAAAATGAAGTACAAGAGGGTTAAGCAGAAAGACCCAAGATTGTCCATCTGCTGAGACCTGTGTCTTCTGGTCTGTGCTTGTGACAGCATAGGACCACTCGCATAATGGCAGCCACTCCATATAATTTTCTTCTCTCAGTAAGTCAGGGAATGATGTCTCTTTTCCAACATCCCCTCATGAATGTAAACAGTAATTTAATTAGTCAAGGCTGATGAATAGAGAAGGTCAAGCTGAAGGTAAATGATAACTTTTAACACTCCCCAAAAGGTAAGTCAGTAACAAGAAATTGTGACCTTTTCTTTCATTATATATCCACAGATATGTAGACAAGGCAGAAAATGAAGATGGGTAGACAGTAGAGTATGCCCAGGTTCTGAGAGTAGGAGCCATTGTTTCTAACGGGGCACTTAGAGAAAGTGCCTTGAAGAAAAGGCTTCCATGAGTGGGAGGACTCACTCAGGAAGAGATGAAGGGAGGGACACTTAAGCCAGATGTTGAGAGATAGGACCCAAAGTGAGGAAAGGATTGGGGAAAAGGTGCAATAAGGAACCCCTGAAGGAACTGGGAATGATTAGCTGGGGAAAAAAAAAAAAAAAGCAACTCAAAAATAGAGATGCAGATGTAAAGAATGGACTTGTGTACAGAGATGGAAGGAGAAAGTGGGACGAACTGAGAGGGTAGCCATGACATATGTACACTACCATGTGTAAAATAGTTAGCTAGTGGGAAGCTGCTGAATAGCACAGGGAGCTCAGCTCAGTTCCATGTGATCACCTAGAGGGTTGGGATGCGGGGCGGTGGAGAGAGGCTCAAGAGAGGAGGGATATGTGTATACACATAGCTGATTCATGCTGTTGTACAGCAGAAACAAATACAGTGTTGTAAAGCAATTATATTCCAATTAAAAATTTTTTTAATTCAGATAATTCTGGGTTTCCATGTATCTGAAGGGTAATCAAAACTAAGGCAAGTAAGCCTTGCATTGTAAACTTAAAATTCCAAATATCAGTATTAATTGGACCTAAGACCACACAGTCAACAGTGGTCTCAGAGAACCTAGGCCAAGAAAGAAGCACATTTTTTCTAACAGTTAAGCCTGCTCAATAATGCCATGGCTTTCTCCTTGGAGGGCTGAGAAACCCATCCAAGACCCTGGAGCTGGGTTGTAGAAGGTATTTCTGTGTGCTCTGGGGAATGGGCTTAAATGAATTCCAGGGGCACTTTCCTTTCTGAATTTCTAAACTTCTAAAACCTCTGCACAAGAAAGAATCTTTCAAACTTGAGAACTGTCCCCAGGGAGACTGGATCTCCCTGAAGGACTGGCCTCCTCTGTGCAAATGATGCTCTAAGTCAGTTCAGTTCAGTCACTCAGTCGTGTCTGACTCTGCGACCCCATGGACTGCACTGTCCATCACCAACTCCCGGAGCTTACTCAAACTCATGTCCGTTGAGTCGGTGATGCCATCCAACCATCTCATCCTCTGTCATCCCCTTCTCCTCCCACCTTATCCTTCCCAGCATCAGGGTCTTTTCCAATGAGTCAAAGGGATCATTTCCAAGGCACCATCCAACCCAGGTCTTAAACTAGACCTAAATAGGTGTTTTTGCATCTTACTATTTTTTTCACAATAATAATAATAGTATTTCTTAAAAAAATCTTATATTCCAATCTTCCACCCTAAAGGTTTTCTCATTGTTGCATTAAAGGTGAATTTTGTACTAACTATATGTGATTTGGCTGGTAAACTTGCATTCTGGTGAAATGTACTCCAAGTCTGTCTTTTAACTATTTTAAAAAATTGTGTTATATAAATTAGCTAACTTTAAAATCATCATGTATCATCTCTTAAATTTTTGTAGTCTCATTATGGTTTTATTACTCATCCATAATCTTGTTTTATTTTCAGGCAAGCCTATGAGGTAGGTAGCACTGCTATCGCGACTCTTAGAACAAGAAGAGCCGCCTATATTCAGGGCTCCTGGAGACTAAGGACTGCATGGGGCCACTAGGCTAGGCTCCTCAAAGACTAGGCTCCTGGCTCCCACTCTAGGGTTCCTCACACCCCCACCCCAGTCTCCCCGGTGACTCAGCACCATAGCTTTGTCACCGCTTTCTGAGGAAGAAGCTAAGACAACAAAAGGTCAGTTGAATGGGCCTAAGGTCATAGAGTTCATCTGTGACAGGGTCAAATGAGCTTTGAATATGTGGCCCCATAATCTTTATTTTTTGAAAATCACCCTGAACTCATTGCAGGTCATTCATGTAGAGAGACCCAGAGATATAAACTGACATGTCCAAGTCCCCTCACCATAATCACTGAGTCCCTAAATGGCCACTCTGAGCACAATGGATTTCATGCTCTTATTAGAAAGCCAAAGAAACAAAACCAATCTCCATTTCTTGAGAATATCAGTGATTTCCATAGGCTTCTACACTGCAAACTTGCAGATCACACCTTGGCTGGGTTATTAAATATGGATATTATATTTCCAAGCATTTGATCAGTGATTCTCTGTCCCTCAAATGAATATTGGGTAGAATTCTCTATTAAGAACCATAAGTAAGTTAATTTCATTTAAAGCAACTAAAAAGCAAACAAGAAAGAGCATTCCTTCTTTTCCAGCCACTTCCCTGAGATCTCCCATGCTGCTGTTTCAGCAATGCGGCCTACCTCGGTGCCCTAAAAATACCCAGACTTTCCCACTTGCAATCCTTTATTCATGCCATTATCTCAGCCTGGAATGCCCCCTTTCCTCACTCTCCAGCTATCAAAACCTTACTCATCATTTATAGGCCAACTCAACATCACCTTGTGTGAAGTCTTTCCTAGTTCCCCCAGTTGAGATGAATCCCTTCCTTCTCCAGCTCTTTCCATTAAGTCTATAGAGTTGATTTTTTATTGTATGTCTGTCTCCTACACTAAACTGTGACTTCTTGAGGACCCAAACCAAGTGGGATTCACGTGGGCAGGCCGCACAGGCTCACAGTGTGCACTTGACATATGCTTATTGAATGAATAAAATTACCATCAAATGCCATTTCCTCCTTTCCCTTTTCTTATCAGACATTCAAAGATATTCAACATCTCAAGTGTCTTCCTGCTCACAATCTGTACCTCTCTTTCTACAAATATTCCATAAGGGGTAAGCAAGCTGCTACTGTTATGAAACACTTGCCAGGGATTGCTAGAAATGGTGCAGAGCGCATTGGTTTTATTAGATCTTAAGGGTTTCCTTTTTTTTCTTTCTTTTTTTTTAGATTGCAATTCAGCATAATCTTTTCTCTCCTTGTTAAGCCCTAAAAAAAATGCTCACAAATTAGAATCACAGAATATCAGAACCAGAGGAGAAAATCTAGTAATTTAGCCCCACTTGTTTTATTAGGAAACAGGGGGGAAAGTGAGCCTTGGAAGGAGCGAGTTACTTGCCCACTTACTTGTCACAGTCAAATAGCAGGTTTCCAGCATGCTGAGACACTTGAGGTCTCCTGTCCTCCAGGCCAATGCTCTTTGCAAATCTGGTAATTTGTTATGTGGTCTAATTGCTAAAACAATAATTGATCCCTCTCTCTATTCCCAGCTATGAATTCCATTTCTTCATTTGAGAAGAGAGAATCCCAGCTTTCAGACACACCCTTGGTTGGCCTAATATTCCCAAGGTCGTCAGTGAGCAGGTCTGGCCGGCCCTGGCTGCCTGAGGCCCCACTGCCTTCGCTGTAGCTCCGCCCAGATCAGACGGCTTTCCTTCTCATTGTCCTGTCTCTCACACAGGCAACTCACGCTAGTCTCCAGTCCTCTGCGTCAGCTCTTCTGTTACCAAGGAAGCCCTCTCACCATGCTTCTGATCTAGATACTCATTTATTCCTCATAACTATCCTATGAAGTTTGGAGCAGCCTTATCCCCGCATGAAGTACAGAGAGGTTAAGTCACTTAAGCTCAAGGTCATATTCCTTATACATAGTACAGCCAGCAGTCTAGGTTATAAAGAGTGGACAAAACAGGAGATGAGTTCAGGTCTTCCATCCCAAGGAGGCCCCTGCTTTCTCACATTCATCCCATCTTCTCAGGAGGTAACATCGCTAATTTCCAAACTCTTCTTTCTTGAGTACCTTAGGGGAAACTGATTCTTATCCTAAGGAGCCACTTCCTAGGGCAATTAGATGTGGGACAGGCAGGTTTTCTGATTTTGGAAATTTTTTCCCGCTAAAAATGGCAAGCGCAGTCATGATTTAAAAAGAGAAAAGTCTGTAAATGGGATATTCACATTTCCTCACCAGAAAAATTCACCTTTAGGGTAGAGTACTCGATGGAAAATTCCAGTGGAGAAAGGAAAATTTCTCAAAGAGCAGTGAGCAATCACAAATAGAAATTTTGAAACAGGCCAGGCATTTGGTAACCTCTGGTATTTGTGACAGCAAACGCTAGACCTTGCAGAGATAATAACTTCAGAACAAATGAGTGTGCTAGTCAGACTTAAGAGGGATTTTGCACTGGCTTTGGGTATAGACTTTCACAAAGAAGAGTGTCTGATGGCCCAGTTCTTTAGAGTTGTACTCTTAGACAGGCCAAGAAGCTGAAAGGCAGAATAAAGCATCCTTAAATTAGAGCGGTATGTACCAGCTCTTCAAAGCGAGGACACTCGTTCAACTGACAAGCACCTGCAGCCCTGAGTTGGAAAATTCAGGAGGAAAGGAAGAAAGGAAGGAAGGAGGGGAGGGAAGGAGAAAAAAAAAAATAGCCAAATGTTGTTTCTCTCCTCAGTCCATTAAAAAATCCTCAACTATTATAATGATAAATTCTATTCTACACTAAATTCTATTTTCTACTCAAAATACTAACTCTAGTCTCCAACACACACACACACATAAAACTAACCTGAGGACAGATTAATAAGCAGAATTACCCAGAAGAATGTTTAGTCTGTTTTGTCTTGTTTTTAAACCTCTGTGATGTGAGCTACAGGTGATAGAACACTGACATTTTGCTTCATGCTTGAAGAACCCTGCTTGCCGCCATGGTGGGGTTGTACATCTTCCCGAGGCTTGGCTTGCAGTGAAGATGGCGTGTCCAGCCTCTGTCCATCCTACAGCAGAGGCTACTGTCCCCAGTGGGAAAGAAAGAAAGGATTCCCAGGGAGAGACAGGAGGTGATGTGTGGAATGAACGAGAACACTGTGCTGAGAGGCTGGGCTACAGCCTCAGCCTCATTATCATTCAGCCTGTGAGGGTGGGCAAGCACTCCCCTTCTCAGGTCACAGGGAGATGAAGGGCATGGCCAGAGGGTCCTAAGATTCTCTTCCAAGATGTAATGGTGTTGGTGATTCACATATTTCACTGTCTGTTTTCTCGCTTTTAATGTGGCCAGGTTGAACCCAATGACCTCTAAGTGCCCTCTAGCTCTGGGAATCTGTGGTTCTATGACTAAACCAGGTCTCACTAAACAGAAAAGGAGAGAAGCATAAGGGATATATGGATGCTCCCAATGCTCTAGCTCAGCTTAAGGTATGAGATTCTCCCGCAAG
Organism: Bubalus kerabau; assembly: GCF_029407905.1. Lineage (NCBI taxonomy): Eukaryota > Metazoa > Chordata > Mammalia > Artiodactyla > Bovidae > Bubalus > Bubalus kerabau. Next base: position 125,633,757 of record NC_073625.1, on the reverse strand, counting down.
AGGTCAGAGGGCAAGAGGTGAGACTCTCCTCCACTTGGGCAGAGTGGGAGCCTCCCACATCTAAAGTCACCATTCTCTGCCACTTTCCTTGCCTCCAGACCTGCTGTTTCAGCAGCCCTGACCATCAGAAGATTGGCTGAGCCTGGGTTTCACAACCCAGAGTTCTTTCTAGGACCTCTGAGAGGTCTCTAGGTCTCTGATTGTTGAGAGCTCAACAATCCCAAATTTATTCCTTGTGCATTCCTAGTAAACTGTTTTCCAGCCTCTGCCTGGAGGCAATTGGTTCCATTTTTAAAGAGCTCTGACCACAGAAAAATATCTTGGGTCAAGGCATGGGTCAATATCTGCTTCCCTGTAATTTCTGCCATTGATCAGATCTGTCTTCTGAGATCTCCATGGCAATCTATCCTCTCTCCCCATGAAAACCCACCAGGCCATGGGAGACAATACACAAGGCCTTATTACATCTTCTCCAAGATAAGAAACTCTAGTTCTTCTGATGGCATGGTTTTCAGCTGTATTATTCCTCTGGTCTGTGCATATGTGCTTAGTTGCTCAGTCATGTTTGACAGTTTGCAATCCCATGGACTGTAGCCTGTCACGCTCCTCTGTCCATGAGACTTTCCAGGCAAGAGTTCTAGAGTTGGTTGCCATTTCCTATGTGAGGGGATCTTCCTGACCCAGGGATTGAACCCGAGTCTCCTGTGTCTTCTGCATTGGCAGGTGGATATTTTTTTTTTACCAATGAGCTCCCTGGGAAGCCCCCTCTGGTCTGTAAATTCCCCCAAACTGTTTGAATTGTACGTCTATCAGTGGGCCATATTCCATCCTCACAACTGAACTTAAGTTTTTATGTAGGGTAAAAGAATGTTGGACGCAGAAAGCTTGTAAATGATAAAGTGCTTCATAAAAAAAATCATTACTGCTACTGGATATTACTACTGAAAATAACAATTACTACTATTAAATCAAGAATATAGTCCAGTTGTGTTCTAAGAGTACAGACTAGAAAATGGAGATCCCTTTCCCTGCTCTGGATATGACACGCATATGCATTTAGCCTAACACCGCCCCAGCTATTTGGGAGGCTGAGTCTCAGAACTTTTTCATCCAGAGTTCACAGAAAATGAAATACGGCAGATTTATTACACATGCGGCTGTCAGTCTAGGTTCCTCCAGCTCTTATTACTGTAAAATTGAGGAATTTATGCTTGTCTCTGACATTTTATCTTGTTTGTTCAACTTTTTCAGACACTTCTGGACTATGATTCAGCCATCAGAAACTGTGCTTTCCAATCCTCACTTCACAACAGAATCATTGTGGAAACTTTTCAAGCCTAAGATTTTGATTCACTTGTTCTAAGGAAGGACCCAGGAAGCTATACCCAAAACAAGCATCTTACACTGTCATCAGTCAATGCACCAGGACCCATCAGCCCACATTCGGAAATCCAGGGCATATTGCAACCTTGTCTGGGCATTTTCACTTGGTGCCTGTATTGTCTCTCAGCCAAAAGATATCTGCATCTGGGATCTTTAACTGTTATTCAAAATGAAAGAGAAACATGATTTTTCAAACACAATAACCATGATTTTTCTAGGAAACTGCCTAGAGGGTAAGAAGCTATCTACATGGAAGGGCAGGCAATGACTCCCCTATACCTTTTGCATTCTCTTAATATTCTTTTGAGCTTCCCTGTTGGCTCCGAGGTAAAGTATCTGCCTGCAATGCAGGAGACACAGGAGATATGGGTTTGATCCCTGGGTCAGGAATATCCCCCGGAGGAGGGTATGGCAACCCACTCCAGTATTCTTGCCTGAAAAATAACGGGCAGAGGAGCCTAGGGTACAGTCCATGGGATCACAAAGACTGAAGCGACTAAGCACGGACGCATGCAATGACCTTTTACAAATCATTTACTTCGTCGTGCTATAAAACAATGTAGATACAAGAGCCTAGAGGTGAGCAGGACATATGGATGATCAGATGCACAGAATATCCTGTTTCTTTTCCATCAAGCAGCATTCTGCCAGCCCATACCAGAAATATGCAGTCTGGGCAAAGAGAGATTTCCAAGAGCCAGAGAAGCTGACCATCTCCTTGGTCTATCTCTATCTTTTCTTCATCTTCTCTTTTTAATTGTTTTTAATTTATTTATTTAATTTTGGCTGCACTAGATCTTCATTGTGCACCTGGACGTTCTCTATTTGCGGCAAGGGGAGGCTGCTCTCCAGATGCAGGACGCCCGTTTCTCATTATGGTGGCTTCCCTTGTTGCACAGGCTTTAGAGCAGGCAGGCTAAGCAGGTGTCATCCTCAGGCTTAGTTGCCCCATGGCATGTGGAATCTTCCTTGACCAGGGATCAAATCCGTGTCCTATACACTGACAGGCAGATTCTTGACTACTGGACAACCAGGGAAGTCCCAGTCCATCTCCATTTTATTTTCCCACTGAAGCTCTCACTGTGAGTAACAGTTAAAGGTCCTAGATGCAGGTATCTTCTGGCTGAGAGATGACATATGCAGCCACTTACTGCTCCAATGCCTATGCCAGACATGGCTAATCAATCACAATCCTCTTTCTAAGCCCCTAGATGTGACCTCCAAATCCTTCCCAAACTAGAGCTCTTATATGCCAAGCATTCTTCCTGAACTCCAAGGAGCCTTAAACAATGACCCAAGGTGGGTGGAGATGGATGCCAAAGAAACTCAAAGCAACCAAGAATCACAAGATAATCATTTTAAGGAAAAGTGTTGGTCTCAGCTTTCATTAAAAAAAAAAAAAAAAAGAATTTACCACAATAAAAAAACATGCTATACTAAGTTCATGTCTATGTCCCTGTGACCCCTTCAAATCTCTTGCAAGGTAGAGATTTCGTTGTCTCTATCATCTCAAATACACTTAGCATCATATCATGTCCACCCAGAATTTTGCCTCTACCCTCAGCCAAATCTTCCTATATGTAAGTTCTGGGCATATAAGAGCACAGTTGTGTTACTTAGCTCTGTGACTACTGGATTTCTTCATCAGTATCTATGTTAAAAGGCTTTTCCCCACATTACTAAGGCTGTGGTCTGCTTCTTCTATACCTCTTAGACAAGAGTCTCCTTGTTCCGTAAATCCAGAGATCACTTCTCTGGTCTGTTCAGGCCCCCAGAGCCCTACTCTAAGCCCCTGAATTCATTGTTCTCAGAAATAGGCATTTCTGAAAACAAGATGCCATTTTGTTTCCGGGATCACAGCGCAAATCTTTCTTATTGCCTCTGGTGAGATGATACCCTGTTCTCCTTTCTCCTTTCAAGTATAAAACATGCCCTAAAGTATGTGCTAATTAATACATCTGTTTGTCTTACAAAGTAGTTGAAAAGCATCTATTTAAACTGTGATTCACATTTTCCCTTTCAGCCTGTCTGCAGATTTCTGGGCATGAATCAAATGAGGAGCCTGATTGCACTACTATTTTAAAGAGCCAATTAAAAAGTTCATTAAGTGATACTGGTGTGTTTTAGTGCAGGTATAGAAGTGTAAAGTTATACTTGGCATTAACAAGCTGAAAGGTACAACTGGATTTGATGACAAAATTCATTTCTTTTCATTTCTAAAATACCCTCCTGAAGGAGTACTGTGTTTCTCTGCCAGAGACAGGCAGTGGGCATTTAGTCTGTATAGGGCATAATTAGGGTACAAAGAAGTAAGCCATGTGGATATACTTGGAGAGCTCAATGATTAAGGCTTTATGGTCACTCCTTTGTACGTTCTCCAAGTCTAAACCACATGCCTTGAGCTTTAACCAATCATCCACTTGCTCCTAGGACTTGGAATCTTTAGTGAATGAGTATAGATCGAGGAAACACTTGCAGGTTAGGCAGTCAGAGCACCTAAACATGAACCAGACTGTTACTGAAATACGATCTTGACTGCGCATCTTGCCTGTTGCCCAGCCTCATTCCTTAGTCTCCCTTTTATTTTGTGAGCCCTAATATCTCTTCAGGATAGTGCCTTTTTACATGATATCAACCAGAGTCTGTTTCTGTTTCTTGTAGCCAACAATCCTGATAGACTCTAAAGGAGACAGTTCCTCCCCTAGAAAGCTTGATACAAGTGAATGATAGAAAGACATCCTTTACTCGGTTATAGAGAGAATGCTATCATGGTATAACTTGGGAACTAATTGCTGTACAAGAATGGGCTGTCACATCAAAGCAGTGTATTTCTGTTTGCTGTAAAGGTTGAAACAAAGAACAACCATTGGTCAGGGATGCTTTGGAAAGGTTTCTTGGATTTGTCAGGAGCATGGACTAGCATCTAGTTAACAGGTTTAATGAAAATGCTTTCCAAGTGCTAAAGACCTATGGTCCATTTCAAGCCAGGCCTCTCAGCTGGCTCACTAAAGGTTCTCAGCCTAGAAGACTTGGAACTTGGTCTGAGCACTGTGGGAAGAGCTGAGCTTAGTATCTTTCTTTGGTCTTCTTGAGACTGGGTTCTTAAATCTAGACCAGTTAACTTGATTGTCTGGAAGGGGTAGCGAACCCTATTTTCAGTAACATGCAGATAATTTCCACAAAGCTGTTTTTGTTTAATTCAAGGAATTTTTCAGTAGGCTCTCTGCACCTTCCCAAGTAACACCCTTCTGCTCAAAAATCTATTCTTCCCTGGGGTTAACCATGGGATTAGAATCTTGGATTGGATAATCCATAAGGTAGTTTATTCATAGACACATAGTTTACAAGATGAATTAGAATAGCCCAAGATGATTTATGAGGCTGAAAGAAGGTCCAAAGGGCACACATTTAAATCTAGCCATAAACAACTGAAGTCCATGACCAATGAGCCAAGTTACACGATCATCCACAAGCCATCTTATTAGGTTCCCTGGTCATCTGTGTGCCCAAATGTGTCCTTTCAGAGCTAAGAAATTAGAGGCTGGAAGAGCCGCATCTTACCCACCATCACACTCTGAAGCTGGGGTCCACACTAACCAGCATCTTGTGACACTGCTCTTCTAGCTGTCTCCCACCACGTTCCCTGTCACCTCCCGCCCCTGTCACCTCCCGCCCCGCCTGGCAGGCTGCTATCTTCTCAGCAAAGGCTGAGCGGGGCTCTGCTCACACCCTCACAGGGAGGCGTCTGTGATGCTCCTGTGTTGGGGAAGCTCTCACCCAGTTCCTATTTATGCAAAAGACACCCTGGGAATAAATAAAGGTCCTCACTCTCACACCTTCTACTCCTACCAAATATGCACATGAAAAAAAAATTGAAAATAAAACTCACAGAGGTGGGGATTCTCTGCTATTGAAAGAAAGTCCTTAACACATTACTCAGGTACTCATTTCCATGAATGATTCCATGCACATTTTTTTATTTTTCTATTGATTTACAATGTTGTGTCAGTCTACAACAAAGTGACTCATACTTTAGACATACATATAGACTTTCTTTTTTCATATTTTTTTCCATTATGGTTTATCACAGGATACTGAGTATAGTTTCCTGTGCTATACAGGAGAACCTTGTTTAACCATCCTATATATAATAGTTTCCAGGGGACCTTCCCAACCCAGGGATCAAACCTGCATCTCCTGCGTCTCCTACACTGCAGGCAGATTCTTTACCACTGAGCCATTGGGGAAGCCCATATATAATAGTTTACATCTGCTAATCACAAACTCCCACAGTCTTTCCCTCTCCTCCTTCCCCTTGACAAACACAAGTCTGTTCTCTATCTGTGGGCATCTTTAAGAGCTAGAAATAAGGCCTAAGAAAGCAACTAGTCCAACGCCCCTTATTTACAAGTGGGCAAACTGGAATTCAGAGCAGAGAAGGGCATTTGGTCAGCCCAGTGGGCTTCCTGCTGAATTAGAGCACTGTTTTCCGTTCCTCCGGGGCCTCCTGAGGTGGCTAGGGTGTGCGTGTATGACACAGCCTACGTGGCTTAAGAATACTGATATGTGATTCTTTTGGACTCTGGGAGAGAGACTGAGCTACTTACTTCCAGCGGGGCTGGTGGAGAGAGAGGGAGGTGGGGGCTTTAGAGCCAGCTAACCCCTTTTAGCAATGGGACCCAGGCAGCTTAACCTCTCAGAGCTTCCATGTACCTGTCTGCAAAGTAAGGAGAATTGAACTAGCTTTGGTTGTCTGGAAGACTGAAGATTAGCTTTGGCAAAATGCTTAGCTCAGTGCCTGGCATCTCCCCAAGGGCCAGTACCTCTTCCTTTCTTTCCCACCCTCCCCCACCTTACTTCTTACTTTGACATAAGTGAGAAAACTGAAATGGACAAAACCCGCAGGAGGCTTTTGCTCTTGTAGAAGCCTGTCTCCCCAACACTGAAGACATTTGGCCAAGGATGTTTGAGACCCCTAAAGACCCTACCACAATATCTTTGGTACTGTAATGTACACATATGAAGGACTGGTGATTGCAGTTGCCAGATTACCTAGTCAAAATAAGTGTTCTTTATGTTCTAAAAGGGTTTTAAAGGAACAAATGTTTGGGGTGTTTGGGGAACAAATACAACAGGTTTTCCCTTTGGGGATAAGATTTTTCAGAGTCAATAAAAGCAGTAATCCTCACTTAAGTCCAAGGACCTCAGCTTTTATAAACTTCCTTATAGAAATCTGGGATGTCAGATGACACAGCCTCTTTTATTTATTTATTTATTTTATAACTGCAGCCTCTTGACCAGTCTTGGAGTCCCATCTGTGAGATTCTGGACACCTTAGGACAGGGGGTGCCAATTTTGTGACAGAAATTAGGTTAACAACAACAACAAAAACATTAAAAATGTATAAGCTACACTCTACCCCCTGCCATGTCCAACTTTTGAGTCTAACTTCGGTACCTCTGGAACCACAAGGGCAAATTCATTCCTTTTCTGGGGGTTGCTGAAGAAAGAAAGCTGTTGTTTTTCTAATGTTTGAGTGTAGGAGTTTCTAAAAGAATGTTAAAACATGGGCGATTTCACTTGTTAAAAATTAATCCTGAATCTTACTTTACGGTGACTGTAAATGGGCAATGACATACCTGTAGTGTGGAGAATCCCAGGGGTGATGGAGCCTGGTGGGCTGCCGTCTATGGGGTCGCGCAGAGTCAGACACGACTGAAGCGACTTAGCAGTAGAAGTAGCAGTGTGTAATTTTTCTGTGGTTGAGCTTTAACTCAACAGAGTTACCAGTTCCCAAACATCACTGGCAAGGGTGAACGATCCGGATTTAGATTCAGTAAACCTCCGGTTAGAGCCTTGCTCAGTCTACATGATCTCAAGCAAATTTCTGAAACCCAGTCTCTCCCTTGTAGAAGATGGAGATAACAAAGGAGTAGGGTCCATGTCTGGAAAAGATGTCTGGAAATCTGAGTGTAAGAATTCACGTTCCTTTCTGTCTGTGAATGAGCTATTTGAGCTATACAAGTGTCTTTACTCACATTTGTAGCTGCTGAATCTGTTCTTCTTATTTTTAAATTTGGGAATTTCATTTATATTTTAAAAATGTTTACTGAAGTATAGTTGTCCACAATGGTGTGTGCTTTTTAGCTAGGTTGTGTTCCTACAGCATCTAGCAAGCCAGTTCAGGCTTATTCCCATGCAGTGTGAAGTTGTACATGCTGCAGAGAGGGTAAGAGCCGAAGCTATAAGGCTTCTTGAAGTCCAGGCTCAGAAGCTGCCAAATATTACTGCCGCTGTATTCTTTTATCAGGCCAAGTCATCAGGCCAGCCTAGATTCAAAGGATGGATAAGTAGACTCCACCTCTTTGTGGGAGAAATAGCAGAGTCCCATAGCAAAGAGATTACTGTGGCCATCTTTGCAAAGAGCTATTGCCCTAGCTAACGCTGATTTTTGCTTAAAGATACTACCGTTGGTTGTCTTACTCCCTGATAATTAAACAAGGTGTAGCATATGAAAAACCCAGTTTGGGACCAAAATATACAAGTTGTAGGAAAAGTAAAAATAAATCTGAATCCTTCACCCATCTGTGTTAATGTGAAGCCTAATCTCCTGTCCGTGGCATCCTCAGGTCTGGTCTGTGCACCCTCTGGTCTCAGTCACCTGAGGCTTCTGTTAAGGCTCCAGTTTGTCACACGTCACTGAGAAATAAACCGTGAAAGTTCCTCTGCTCAGGGACTCTCAACCTTGAATCAGTGAAGTCTTTAGAAATGCCCAGTGCTTGCTGCTCACTGACAACAATTACATGTCCCTGAGTGAACTTTCCCACAGAGAGAAAAAAGTGGTCAATTATTGTAAAAACATAAAAATAAAATAATGCAGGTACTCCATCCAGTATTCTTACCTGGGAAATTCCATGCACAGAGGAGCTTAGCAGGCTACAATCCATGGGGTCTCAAAAGAGTCAGAAACGACAATTTAAGGACTAAAGGACAACATTACTATATAGGCTTTGTAAGGGTCACAGAAGAGGGGGTCAGAGGGTGAGATGGCTGGATGACCTCGCTGATGCAATGGACATGAACTTGGGCAAACTCCAGGAGATGGTGAGACATAGGGAGGCCTGGCATGCTGCAGTGCATGGGTTGCTAAAAGTTGGACACGACAACTTAGGGACTAAGCAACATTAGTATATAAGCTTTGTAAGGACTACAGAGGGCTCTGGTTTATGAATCTAAATCAGTTAGTCCTCTAAGTCCCTTGAGAAATAAGTGATAAAATTCTATGCATGTGGTTGTGCTTCACAGTAATGGAATTGTATCTTTATGGTTTCTTTTTAACATTTATTTTTATTTATTTAATTTATTTATTTGGCTGAACCAGGTCTCAGCTGCAGCAGGTAGGATCTTTAGTTGGGGCATGTGGGATCTATTTCCCTGACTAGAGATCAAAGCCAGATCCCCGGTATTGGGAGCATGGAGTCTTAGCCACTGGACCACCAGGGAAGTTCCAGTATGTATATTTTTTTTAATATTTAATTAGAAAGCAGCTCCTGGACACAGGCTGTCATAAGAGGACACTATGTTCTATTATTAATATCTCCTCATTCATGCATTAAGTTCACAATGGTTGAGTGACTTGCCCAAGGCCTACCTTGTAAGTGTCAGACTTGGGCTATGAGTCCGGGTGGCCCAGCACACCAGCATCTGGTTTCTTCACTGCTGTGTCTACTGTTCCTCAGGGGACACGTGACTTACATGTATGATTCCTGCCTTTCACACAGGTGGCCTGGCACCACATATGGACCCTAAGGCTTTCTATAACTACAGATGCCCCTTAGACTCTGGTTCAATGGGTCTAGAGTGGTAGAGGAAATGAAATGTGAACAAGGAGGGAACGTGTCATAATTTTTTTTAAATAATAAAAATATGATTGATGAGATATAGGAAAAGTGCTATGGGTATTCAGAAAAAGGATGAGATATGTGAGGAGAGATGGAAATCTAGGAAGATTTAGGAGAAAGAAAATTTTGATTTGAACTTGGGCAGTTGATATATGTATATACTGAGTGATTATCTCAGGTTGAAGGAACAAAATAGAACATCCCCATCCATCTCTCTTGACCTGGAAGTGTTGATGATTGGACTCCACTCTGTGTTGACCATAACAAAGTGTGGGGAATAGGCCTCTCTTGGTACTTCTTAATGACAACACATTTGAAAATTAACCCAACAATCATTGATATGAATTCTAAGAGATAATATGGCACACATACATGTGGAAACCACCTGTAAATGGTAAAATTGGAAATAAATGTTACTTATTTGTGTTATGGTAGATTATGTGTTACATATCATCCACAGTTTATAAGGCGTAACTATGTACTTAATAGATTATCAATAAAATTCCCATGGGATGAATTAAAAGTTGGCGACTTAATTGGATCTGGAGATTTATATTGAGAAGAAAGTTGTACTTGCCTCACTCAGAACTACTGTGCAAGAAAGCTAATGGTTGATGGTTTGTCGTGATGACGGACTCTTCCAGAGGCTGGGATTGCTGAGTCATGGGGGCTCGTGCCCTTTTGGTGAGGAGACAGGTTAACTGGGGATGGCTGTGGCTGCAGAAGGCATGTCTGCACTTGAGAAGCCAAACAGAGAGGAAGCCTTTGACTTTAGGTTCTTCTAGAAAGAAAAAAATACTAAAGCAGAGACCAGATCATGGAGAATCAAGAAAGAATCAGGCTGCACATTCTTGTAAATGCTAAACATTATTAATAGTTATGGTACTTTGACATAATATTTAGAACACAGCAATCGAAGTCTCTAAAAGTCAGACTTGGCTTTACCATCATTTTTAGGATCATAGAAGGCTAGATTTGGAAGGGGCCTTAGAGAGCTCTTAATCCAAACTCATTTCTTCTAATTTTAGAGCCAACAGTTCCTCTGGAACCCAGGAAGCTACTTGCCCAAGGCAGGATAGTAAGTTGTTCTAAATAAAGAAAGATACAACATGTTCTTTTGGTGTTTTTAAAAAAGAAACACAAGCATTTTCTTGTGTTTTTCTATTTATCAAGCCTAAAAAGCGACTGTTACTAAAACCACTTAGTTGCTATACTAACGAAATTCAAAGCAATGCTACACAGCTGGAAAAAGGAAAAGAAAGAAGACATGGCACGATTTTCCAGTCTTTTAGATCTGACTCAAATTCTAGGACAAATTCACTCATTTATCAATCACCTGTGTTTACTGTATGGCTTTCCTGGTGGCTCAGACGGTAAAGCGTCTGTCTGCAATGCAGGAGACCTGGGTTCGATCCCTGGGTTGGGAAGATCACCTGGAGAAGGAAATGGCAGCCCACTCCAGTATTCTTACATGGAAAATCCCATGGACTGCGGAGCCTGGTAGGCTACTGTCCATGGGATCGCAAAGAGTCGGACATGACTGAGCGACTTCACTTCTCTTTCACTTTTCTGTTTACTGTAATCAAGGTATTTTCAAAATTCCTAAAGGCCTTGAAGAGTTCATAGTATAGCAAAGGCATTACATTATTACTGCTAATACTATTACTTTTAATAACATGATATATAAAGCATGAAAGACCTGAAGAGACATACAAGCAGTTGAAGGCAGTTAGAATACCCGTGGTTCTAATTATCATGGAGCTTTTCATGGACAAGGTGCCAACTAAAGTGGCTTTGCAGGACCATAGGATTTGTCTCCACAGACACTTTTGGTAGACAAGGAGATGTGGATTTCCCAGTTAGCGAAGACTCTAAGGTGACAAAGTATGAGGTAGGTTTGTTAGAACAGAGAGCAGGAAGGGGACAGTGAGAGAAAATGCTGGAAAGGAAGGCATAAGGAAAATTTCCTATAGAAGTTATGATTTGCTTCCTGGGTTAGGTCTTCTCATAATGTCAGAAAATACTTATTTTTAAATGCATTTTTATAATCTATGACAATCAGTTCATTCAAGAAAATGTAAAAACTACAGAGATTTAGAAAGAAATAAATTTTATTATTTAATAATTTGCTTTGTTTCCTTCCAATATATTTTTTTAACAGACAAAAGTGTTCTGATTTCTTGTAACATTATTTTGGGCTTCCCTGGTAGCTCAGTCGGTAAAGAATCTGCCTGCAATGCAGGAGACCTGAGTTCATTTCCTGGGTTGGGAAGATTGCCTGGAGAAGGATTTAATCACACTTAACTGTTTTTCTCAAGAATGTTAAGCCTTACTTGAGTGATGGGTCCTGGAAGAGAAATTTGTGTTCAATGACAGCATTTGTCTCAAAAAGATAAAATGTCATAAGGAAAGGGATAAAAAGGAACTTTGACCCAGACACAGCTACAAGAGAGCACCACACTTTTTCTATTTTTGCAGATGCTGCGGCCCATCTGTTTGGTAATGAGTGATCCTGACAGTGCTCCTCAGAGGGCATGCACTCCTGAGTACCCAGGCTCAGTAGTTGCCAGACTGTGGGCTTAGGTGCTCCTTGGCATATGGGATCTTAGTTCTCCAACCAGGGATGGTACCTGCGTGCCCTGCATTGCAAGATGGATTCTTAACCACTGGACACCAGGGATGTCCCCTGGTTTCCATTTCTTAAATGAGTGGTCATCTGCTTTTCAGTTCAGTGCAGTTCAGTCGCTCAGTCATGTCCGACTCTTTGAGACCCCATGAACTGCAGCACGCCAGGCCTCCCTGTCCATCACCAATTCCCGGAGTCCTTTTATAACACAGTAAATCCTTGACTCCTCTCTATCCACTTGGGTCCAGATGGAACCCATTTTCAGAGAAAGCCATGTCATACTCTATTTTTGGCTCTATTTCTGATGTCTTTGGGTTTTCATTCTGTACAGGTCTGTTGGTTGGGTCTGGGGTTTCATAGCTCTGAGAAAGTAGAAATAGAGTTCTGATGGAGAAAGAGGTAGCTACCTAGGACACTATCAGGTACAGATCTTCCCACAGGAACAGTTTCCTTATCTATTAAAGCAGAGGAGGATGGGATTCAGTGATTTCTAAAGGCCACGCGGCCTGTATATGCATGTAAGTTGACCCACGAATGATGAGTCAGGCTAAGAGGGACCAGAAACAGGAGCCAAGCTCACATACTCTCAGTCCTTCTGCTTAGAACCATTGGCCTGAGCATAATGCTGGGCAGCCCATCTCTTGCTCAAAACTTCTCCATGAACTTTGGTTGAAGTCATCAACCAGGATAGATTGCTGGCTGTTCTACCATGCTATAATGCCTCTCCCTGTTGCTTTCTCTGAATTGCATCCCCTCTCCATCTTGGTCCAGATTTTTGTAGCTTTACTGCTTTCTCCCTCATAAGTTCTTCTTTTCTTAGTCTCCCCATATTCTATGCTCAATCTATAATGAACTGTTTTTAACTCCTTGATCGTACCATGATTTCACAATCTTCATTTGTGCTATATCCTTTGCCTGGAGTACTTCTCCTTGTACTGCATTTCTTCAGCTAACTGATGCTTCCTCTTCTCTTGTGTATCATTTTATCAATTGTTTCTTTTAACAAATCTCTGCCCTCCCTCTCTCCCCAAGACCCAGGTGCACCTCCCATAGGCTCTTATGACACTCTGAGACACACCCTAATCTTAACACAAATCACTCTCTCTAGTAATTGTATGTGTGTGTCTATTTATAACCCCGACTAACGTCCAGCAAACCCTTTGGGTATGTCATTCTCTGTTGTATCCCTAATATTTATTTAGTCAAGTGCCTGTCTTGTAGGAGGTACCTGAAAACATTTGTGAAAGAATATAAGAATAATTAGAAGTAATTCCTCCCCAACCCTGAACATGCATCAGTTCAGTTCAGTCGCTCAGTCGTGTCCCTGTGACCCCATGAATTGCAGCACCCCAGGCCACCCTGTCCATCAACAACTCCCGGAGTTCACTCAAACTCATGTCCATCGAGTCAGTGATGCCATCCAGCCATCTCATCCTCTGTCGTCCCCTTGTCCTCCTGCCCCCAATCCCTCCCAGAATCAGGGTCTTTTCCAATGAGTCAACTCTTCGCATGAGGTGGCCAAAGTATTGGAGCTTCAGCTTTAGCATCAGTCCTTCCAAAGAACACCCAGGACTGATCTCCTTTAGAATAGACTGGTTAGATCTCCTTGCAATCCAAGGGACTCTCAAGAGTCTTCTCCAACACCACAGTTCAAAAGCATCAATTCTTCAGTGCTCAGCTTTATTCACAGTCCAACTCTCACATCCATATATGACCACTGGAAAAATCATAGCCTTGATTAGACGAACCTTTGTTGGCAAAGTAATGTCTCTGCTTTTCAATATGCTATCTAGGTTGGTCATAACTTTTCTTCCAAGGAGTATGCGTCTTTTAATTTCATGGCTGCAATCACCATCTGCAGTGATTCTGGAGCCCCAAAATATAAAGTCTGACACTTTTTCCACTGTTTCCCCATCTATTTGCCATGAAGTGATGGGACCAGATGCCCTGATCTTAGTTTTCTGAATGTTGAGCTTTAAGCCAACTTTTTCACTCTCCTCTTTCACTTTAATCGAGGCTTTTTAGTTCCTGTTCACTTCCTGCCATAAGGGTGGTGTCATCTGCATATTTGAGGTTATTGATATTTCTCCCAGCAATTTTGATTCTAGCATGTGCTTCCTCCAGCCCAGCGTTTCTCTTGATGTACTCTGCATATAAGTTAAATAAGCAGGGTGACAATATACAGCCTTGACATAATCCTTTTCCTATTAACCAGTCTGTTGTTCCATGTCCAGTTCTAACTGCTGCTTCCTGACCTGGATATAGGTTTCTCAAGAGGCAGGTCAGGTGGTCTGGTATTCCCATCTCTTTCAGAATTTTCCACAGTTTATTGTGATCCACACAGTCAAAAGCTTTGGCATAGTCAATAAAGCAGAAATAGATGTTTTTCTGGAACTCTCTTGCTTTTTCGATGATCCAGCGGATGTTGGCAATTTGATCTCTGGTTCCTCTGCCTTTTCTAAAACCAGCTTGAACATCTGGAAGTACACGGTTCACGTATTGCTGAAGCCTGGCTTGGAGAATTGTGAGCAGTACTTTACTAGTGTGTGAGGTGAGTGCAATTGTGTGGTAGTTTGAGCATTCTTTGGCATTGCCTTTCTTTGGGATTGGAATGAAAACTGACCTTTTCCAGTCCTGTGGCCACTGCTGAGTTTTCCAAATTGTGATTATCTGGGTCGTGAAGATCTTTTTTGTACAGTTCTTCTGTGTATTCTTGCCACCTCTTCTTAATATCTTCTGCTTCTGTTAGGTCCATACCATTTCTGTCCTTTATCAAGCCCATCGTTGCATGAAATGTTCCCTTGGTATCTCTAATTTTCTTGAAGAGATCTCTAGTCTTTCCCATTCTGTTGTTTTCCTCTATTTCTTTGCATTGATTGCTGAGGAAGGCTTTCTTATCTCTCCTTGCTATTCTTTGGAACTCTGCATTCAGATGCTTATATCTTTACTTTTTGTCTTTGCTTTTCACTTCTCTTCTTTTCACAGCTATTTGTAAGGCCTCCCCAGACAGCCATTTTGCTTTTTTGCATTTCTTTTCCAGGGGGATGGTCTTGATCCCTGTCTCCTGTACAGTGTCACGAACCTCCGTCCATAGTTCATCAGGCACTCAATCTATCAGATCTAGTCCCTTAAATCTATTTCTCACTTCCACTGTATAATCATAAGGGATTTGATTTAGGTCATACCTGAATGGTCTAGTGGTTTTCCCTACTTTCTTCAATTTAAGTCTGAATTTGGCAATCAGGAGTTCATGATCTGAGCCACAATCAGCTCCCGGTCTTGTTTTTGCTGACTGTATGCAGCTTCTCCATCTTTGGCTGCAAAGAATATAATCAATCTGATTTCGGTGTTGACCATCTGGTGATGTCCATGTGTAGAGTCTTCTCTTGTGTTGTTGGAAGAGGGTGTTTGCTATGACCAGTGCATTCTCTTGGCAAAACTCTATTAGCCTTTGCCCTGCTTCATTCTGTATTCCAAGGCCAAATTTGCCTGTTACCCCAGGTGTTTCTTGACTTCATACTTTTGCATTCCAGTCCTTATAATGAA
Source organism: Bubalus kerabau (assembly GCF_029407905.1). NCBI lineage: Eukaryota > Metazoa > Chordata > Mammalia > Artiodactyla > Bovidae > Bubalus > Bubalus kerabau. The sequence continues at coordinate 125,618,301 of NC_073625.1, read as the reverse complement.
AAGGACATCTTTTTTGGGTGTTCTAGAAGGTCTTGTAGGTCTTCATAGAACCTTTCAACTTCAGCTTCTTCAGCATTACTGGTTGGGGCATAGACTTGGATTACTGTGATAAGTAAGAGAAACTTACTTACCCAAGTAAGATGGTAGGTGTTGCGAGAGGGCATCAGAGGGCAGACACACCAAAACCATAATCACAGAAAACTAGTCAATCTGATCACACAGACCACAGCCTTGTCTAACTCAATGAAACTAAGTCATGCCGTGTGGGGCCACCCAAGACGGGCGGGTCATGGTGGAGAGGTCTGACAGAATGTGGTCCACTGGAGAAGGGAATGGCAAACCACTTCAGTATTCTTGCCTTGAGAACCCCATGGACAGTATGAAAAGGCAAAATGATAGGATACTGAAAGAGGAACTCCCCAGGTCAGTAGGTGCCCAATTTGTTACTGGAGATCAATGGAGAAAAAACTCCAGAAAGGATGAAGGGATGGAGCCAAAGCAAAAACAATACCCAGTTGTGGATGTGACTGGTGATAGAAGCAAGGTCCGATGCTATAAAGTGCAATATTGCATAGGAACCTCGAATGTTAGGTCCATGAATCAAGGCAAATTGGAAGTGGTCAAACAGGAGATGGCAAGAGTGAACGTTGACATTCTAGAAATCAGCGAACTAAAATGGACTGGAATGGGTGAATTTAACTGAGATGACCATTATATCTACTACTATGGGCAGGAATCCCTTAGAAGAAATGGAGTAGCCATCATGGTCAACAAAAGAAGATGCATAGCACTTTAAAACTCAATGACTCTTTTCTTTGCATAAAGTACTTACATACAGCTTATTAAGATGAAATTCATGACTGGATTATCAGCTGTCCAAATTGGACCAGTTTTGAGAGAGAAAGGCAGTGGTATTAGTAATTACCTGGAGACAAGAGGTATTGTGTTGGGATTGTGGGATTGTCTGGGGCTAGTGGGACATATGGTCACCTTATTTAGCTAGCAACACCCCTTTGCCAGGTCATTAACTGTGGTTTTATAGACTTTGATTTAAGCCAGAAGGTGCTGGGTGAGGGAGAACTTCTGGCATTACACTCATTCTCTGAAAGAACAAATTGAGTATGAAAGGGTATCATCTCATAATCAAACTATAAGCAGGGGGTTAGTAACAGGATCAGAGAAAGTGTCCAGGATTCTTGATTCTCTTTATTTTTACCCCCAACGAATCCTACTTCCCTTTGGATTAAGTGTGGAACATGCAATGGGAAACATTGCAATGTTGACACTTTTTGAACTGTAATAATTAGTCTTTATAAAACAGAAGGAAAAAGATCTGTTCTTCTACCTCTGTCTTGGTGATCAAGCATAATCCTCTCATTGTAATCAGAGGTAGGAATAAAATCTCAAAGCCCTGTGCTTTAAAGAATTTAATTGGTGACTCACCATCATCCCATTGCAACAACCACTTTTTTTTTTTAAGAAAAGCACTTAGAACATTTAGACATCAGTTCAGTCACCCTCCAGTCACCCTCCATCACTTCATGGCATAGATGGGGACACAATGGGAACAGTGACAGACTTTATTTTCTTGGGCTCCAAAATCACTGCAGATGGTGACTGCAGCCATGAAATTAAAAAACACTTGCTCTTTGGAAGAAAAGTTATGACCAACCTAGAAAGCATATTAAAAAGCAGAGACATTACCAACAAAGGTCTGTATAGTCAAAGCTAGGGTTTTTCCAGTAGTCATGTATGGATGTGAGCGTTGGACTGTGAAGAAAGCTGAGCGCTGAAGAATTGATGCTTTTGGACTGTGCTGTTGGAGATGACTTTTGAGAGTCCCTTGGACTGCAAGGAGATAAAACCAGTCAACTGTAAGGGAAATCAACCCTGAATATTCATTAGAATGACTGATGCTGAAGTTGAAGTTCCAATACTTTGACGACCTGATGGGAAGAACTGACTCGTTAGAAAAGACCCTGATGCTGGGAAAGATTGAAGGTGGGAGGAGAAGGGGATGACAGAGGATGAGATGGTTGGATGGCATCACTGGCTCAATGGACATGAGTTTGGGCAAGCTCCAGGAGTTGGTGATGGACAGGGAGGCCTGTCATGCTGCAGTCCATGAAGTCGCAAAGAGTCGGACACGATTGAACAACAGAACTGAACTCAGTCACCCTCCATCTAAGAGCTTGATCCCCTAGAAAGTCTTCTTATCTACATTCTCTTTGGGGAAATCAAGGCTCAATATATACTGCATTCGGATCAGATTGTGGTTTAGTAGATCTATTGTTATAGGTTGACAAATTAGAGTCACATTGGGCTTCCCCCATAGCTCAGTTGGTAAAGAATCTGCCTGCAGTGTGGAATACCTGGGTTCGATGCCTGGGTTGGGAAGATCCCCTGGAGAAGGAAAGGCCACCCATGCCAGTATTCTGGCCCAGAGAATTCCATGGACTATATAGTCCATGGGGTTGCAAAGAGTTGGACACAACTGAGCAACTTTCACTTTCACTAGGCCATGAGAGAACACTGGAGGCTAATTTTGAGAACAGTGTTGGAAAGGTTCAGTGGAGACAAGAACAGTAGTTCTAGGAATCATGGAAACCAATACTAATTGTTTCATACATTTGCACGGTGTTTATAGTTTGCTGTGTGCTTTCACATTCATTATTTATCATTAACAGAGTTGAGACTGGAATCTAAGTCTCTCCATTCTTCTCCTGGGCATCCTCCCCACCATCAGTTATATGGTTGAGTGCTTCATCAATACACAGTATAAGAGACCTAAAAACTGTGACCTGTCCTACTCAGGATTTGCAAGTTTCACCAGAAAACATTCACACTGCTTACCTTTCTGCTAAGGAAAACCTGAAGTGTTCTGATTCTTTCCCTGTTTGTTAAAACATATGTTGTGAGCACAGAGAAAACTTATATATATATACACACACACACACACAAAGCCTGCTGAGGACTGCCCTGGTGGTCTAGTGGTTAAGAATCCACAGTCCAAAGCAAGGGACGTGAGTTTGATCTGCAGTCTAGGAAGATTCCACATTTCACAGGGCAACTAAGCCTGTGGATCACAACTACTGAGCCCCTGTGCCTAGAGCCTGTGCTCCACAACACAAGAAGCTACACAATGAGAAGTCCACGTACGACAACAAAGAGTAGCTTCCGCTCACTGCAGCTAGAGATAGCCCACACCCAGTAACGAAGAAACAGCGTAGCCAAAAACATAGATGAATACATAAATAAATAACAACAACGACAGCACCTGCCGAAAGGAAGCTAGATCTTATAGCCAGAGCTTTCTCAGTGCCCTGCAAGTGTTTGACCCTCAAGTTACACAGCTGCAGCCGCCTGAGTGATCTGGAGGTAGAAGGATCAGGATCTAAAGATGAGGTATTAAGGTAGTGTGGTAATCCACGCATCAATCTGACAAATGAAATAATACTGTGTCAGACTGGGAATTTGAAAGGTTCATGCAAGGTGAAAACACCAAACTTCCTTGGTTAAAAACAATCATTTTAAGATGTAAACATGAATTGCTGATCTACTCTTCTCTATGGATATCTATTTTTATTCTTTTTGTTTTTTTGGTAGGATTGTGATAATATTGTGTACTCAAAGGGCCTTTGAATTTTCCTAGTGACCATACAGTGGAACCCCATCTAATGTTAGTGTTCATGATTGAAAGGAAAGCATGTAGTGAAAATTTTTGCTTGAATTTATCTTTGAAAAATACTTAGGAAGGTGCCATGTTGCAGCCCAACCCAGGCTGTTTAATCTCCAGTTGCAGGATTAATTGCTATTTATTGGTTCAGCCCCAGGAGCAGTGGTTGGCTTTTAACTAAGGATCATGCTGAATAAAAATGGTTATCATTGAACAACAAAATCATAGATGTGGGAGAGCTGACAATGAAAGGCAGACCAAGGCTGGAGGCTCAGTGGGGACAACAGGTTCACATCTCACACCTCTTGCTCACAAGAGCCCTGGTGCAGAGGACCAATAGCAGAATTTCCATGGTTACCTCTCGCCTCACTCTGCTTTCAGGCTGAATTCATGGATGCTACAGGCATCAATGATGGGACCTGACCTCACAGAAGGGAACAAGTAGGAGAGAATTTTGGGGGGCAGAATTGGTCACACTTGACAGCACATTGAAGAGAGGAGTTAGGGGGAGAGAGAGGTTAGGAATGATTCAGGGTTCTGACTGCGGTGGTTAGACGCAGGGAGGCATGGTGTAAGGACGACTGAGGGAGTTGGATCTAGAGCCGTGTTGAGTCTGAGGATTCTCAAAGAAAGATTGAATAAGATACTAAACTTACAACTCAAACGAGAGAAATAAAACTCAAAAGGGCACAACTTAAAGGTGAGAAATAAAAACTTGAAAATTATCTATAATTGGAAACTTCTAATTAAAATTAAATTTTTTATTCATCAAAGTAGAAGAAACCTAATCTCATTTAATTTGAGGTCTACCCTTTCTCTGGGAATGTACTAACACAAAATATCTTAAGCTAACTGGTTGAGTGAAGAGCTAATGGTTAGAAATATGGGTAAGAAAACTCATTAAATATTTTAAAATAATATCTCACTACAAACCATCTGGTATGGATTCCCAAGAAGATTCAGTTGTCAAAAGAGGGATTGAAACTTTGCAAATATTTGTTGATATTTTTGCCCTTAAAAAGAAGAGCTTTGTTGGCTTTGTCTTATTACAAACACACAGGAAAAGTTAAAATAATACAAGCTTATTGAAAGAAAATTTAGATAAGTAAGAAGAAGAAATCTTCTTACCACCTAATGATAATCACTTTGGAAACTATGGTCATATCCTTTCAGATTCCATTTTGCTTATCTATCCTTTTCTTTTCCACTTTAAAACATCGTGTACTCAAGATAAATGAAAATACATGACCAAACAGAGAGTTTTACATGATACAATCATGGTAGTGTCATTCATAATAGCCCCAAAGTTGAAATAACCCAAATCTTCAACAACTGATAATGGATAAACAGAATGTGGTATATCCATCCAATAGACTATTATTAAGCCATACAAAAGAACAAAAACCATTAATACATGCTAGAACATAAATGAACCTTGAAAGTATTGTGCTAAGTGAAAGAAACCAAATGCAAAGCTACACATTGTATTATTCCATTTACATGAAATGTCCAGAATATGCAAATTATAGAGACAGAAAGTAGGTAAGTAGTTGCTTGAGGCTACAGGTGGAAGTGGGGAATGACTGTAAAGGGGTGCAAGGTTTCTTTCGGGGATGATGGAACTGTTCTAATATTGCTGCTGCTGCTGCTGCTAAGTCGCTTCAGTCGTGTCTGACTCTGTGCAACCCCATAGACGGCAGCCCACCAGGCTCCCCTGTCCCTGGGATTCTCCAGGCAAGAACATTGGAGTGGCTTGCCATTTCCTTCTCCAATGCGTGAAAGTGAAGTCGCTCAGTCGTGTCTGACTCTTAGCTATCCCATGGACTGCAGCCTACCAGGCTCCTCCATCCATGGGATTTTCCAGGCAAGAGTACTGGAGTGGGTTGCCATTGCCTTCTTCATTCTAATATTAGCTCAATAAAGGACAGAAATGGTATGGACCTAACAGAAGCAGAAGATATTAAGAAGAGGTGGCAAGAATACATAGAAGAACTGTACAAAAAAGATCTTCATGACCCAGATAATCACGATGATGTGATCACTGACCTAGAGCCAGACAACCTGGAATGTGAAGTCAAGTGGGCCTTAGAAAGCATCACTATGAACAAAGCTAGTGGAGGTGATGGAATTCCAGTTGAACTATTTCAACTGCTGAAAGATGATGCCGTAAAAGTGCTGCACTCAATATGCCAGCAAATTCGGACACTCAGCAGTGGCCACAGACTGGAAAAGGTCAGTTTTCATTCCAATCCCAAAGAAAGGCAATGCCAAAGAATGCTCAAACTACCGCACAATTGCACTCATCTCACATGCTAGTGAAGTAATGCTCAAAATTCTCCAAGCCAGGCTTCAGCAATATGTGAATCGTGAACTTCCTGATGTTCAAGCTGGTTTTAGAAAAGGCAGAGGAACCAGAGATCAAATTCCAATATCCGCTGGATCATGGAAAAAGCAAAAGAGTTCCAGAAAAACATCTATTTCTGCTTTATTGACTATGCCAAAGCCTTTGACTCTGTGGATCACAACAAACTGTGGAAAATTCTGAAAGAGATGGGAATACCAGACCACCTGACCTGCCTCTTGAGAAACCTGTATGCAGGTCAGGAAGCAACAGTTAGAACTGGACATGGAACAACAGACTGGTTCCAAATAGGAAAAGGAGTATGTCAAGGCCGTATATTGTCACCCTGCTTATTTAACTTATATGCAGAGTACATCATGAGAAACGCTGGACTGGAGGAAACACAAGCTGGAATCAAGATTGCTGGGAGAAATATCAATAACCTCAGATATGCAGATGACACCACCCTTTCGGAAGAAAGTGAAGAGGAACTAAAAAGCCTCTTGATGAAAGTGAAAGTGGAGAGTGAAAAAGTTGGCTCAACATTCAGAAAACGAAGATCATGGCATCCGGTCCCATCACTTCAAGGGAAATAGATGGGGAAACAGTGGAAACAGTGTCAGACTTTCTTTTTTGGGGCTCCAAAATCACTGCAGATGGTGACTGCAGCCATGAAATTAAAAGACGCGTACTCCTTGGAAGGAAAGTTATGGCCAACCTAGATAGTATATTCAAAAGCAGAGACATTACTTTGCCAACAAAGGTCCGTCTAGTCAAGGCTATGGTTTTTCCAGTGGTCATGTACGGATGTGAGAGTTGGACTGTGAAGAAAGCTGAGCACCGTAGAATTGATGCTTTTGAACTGTGGTGTTGGAGAAGACTCTTGAGAGTCCCTTGGACTGCAAGGAGATCCAACCAGTCCATTCTGAAGGAGATCAACCCTGGGATTTCTTTGGAGGGAATGATGCTAAAGCTGAAACTCCAGTACTTTGGCCACCTCATGCGAAGAGTTGACTCATTGGAAAAAACTCTGATGCTGGGAGGGATTGGGGGCAGGAGGAGGAGAAGGGGACGACAGAGGATGAGATGGCTGGATGGCATCACTGACTCGATGGACGTGAGTCTGACTGAACTCCGGGAGTTGTTGATGGACAGGGAGGCCTGGCGTGCTGCGATTCATGGGGTGGCAGGGAGTCAGACACGACTGAGCAACTGAACTGAACTGAACTGAATGTTTATACAGTTCCATAAAGTTATGTAAAATCACTTATATGTGTAAAATGAATAAATTTTATGGTATAGCTGTATATATACAATAGGGATTTAATTTCGATTTCTATTTCCAACTACAGTTTTAGGTGAATGGAAAGAGGTCCATGATATATATATATGTGTGTGTGTATATATATATGTGTGTGTGTATATATATATATATATATATATATCATGGGTGTGTGCGTGTATATATATATATATATATTTATATCCATCATGGATATATATATATATATCATGATGTGTATATATATATACATTATATATGATGTATATATATATTTATCATGGACCTCTTTTCATTCACCTAAAACTGTAGTTGGAAATAGAAATCTAAATTAAATCCTTATTGTTGGGCCCAAATGCTATCTCCAGCCTTGATATCTGCTGTGATTCTCTAAGGGTAGGTGAGGCTGTGTATCGCAGCCACAAATGAGGCAAACTACATCCTAAAGCATATCCCCAGAAACCCAGATCATCAAGAATTAGCAGACCCTCTTCCGAAGTCTCACAGCTCTACACAGCTTCCTAAAGGAAGCAGAGAGGCCACCAAGACCAAGGCTGAAGGCATCAAACCCTTGGACACCATCCTTTACCTCTTGCTGTATTATGAAGACAAAAATGTGTGCTCCATGTTTGTATTCCTCCAGCAGGTCCTGGGGGATATCTCCTGGCTCATCTTTGCCTGCTCCATTACTCCATCACTATCAAAAGAGACTTCTGGCTGAAGTAACAGGTCCAGTCCATCCAGTGGTCTATTGGGAAATCTTAGCCGAGCTATCTCACCCACTCCTTCCCTTGCAGTTGCTATCTTGTTTTATCTTTGTGGCTTCCCCCATGGTTCAGTGGGTAAAGAATCTGCTTGCAATTCAGGAGACACAGGAGACGTGGTTTTGATCCCTGGGTTGGGAAGATCCCGTGGAGGAGGAAATGACAACCCACTCCAGTATTCTTGCCTGGAAAATCCCATGGACAGAGGAGCCTGGCAGACTACAGTCCACGGGTCCTAAAGGGTTGGACATGATTGAGCATCTAACACACACACTTCTATCTTTCTTTTAATATGTAGAACTAGCACTATGTCTATTTTTCTCAACATTATTCCTAGGTCTAGTAGAGTTAGCCGGAGAAGGCAATGGCACTCCACTCCAGTACTCTCGCCTGGAGAATCCCATGGACGGAGGAGCCTGGTAGGCTGCAGTCCATGGGGTTGCTAAGAGTTGGACACGATTGAGCGACTTCACTTTCACTTTTCACTTTCATGCATTGGAGAAGGAAATGGCAAGCCACTCCGGTATTCTTGCCTGGAGAATCCTAGGGATGGCGGAGCCTGGTGGGCTGCCATCTATGGGATCGCACAAAGTTGGACACGACTGATGCGACTTAGCAGCAGCAGCAGCAGTAGAGTTAACAAAGTGTATATTATATACTTGTTAAGACAAAAATATGGCATAAACTGCCTCCTTTTGTGTTTGAGTCTCTATGAAACTTTGCATTGGTAGTGGACCTAACAGAGATTAAAGCTCCATCCATCAATATTTCTACCACCACAGACTGGCCCACTGTCTGACTGGACTGCCTGACTTCTGAAGTGTTATTGGTTTCCAAGCGTGGTCACAGCTCTCCTATGTTCTGGGCTTACTGAGGTCAAAAGTCAGCTGAGTTGTGTAAGGTGCTGAGTTGGGGTGGGCCAGAATGCATTCAGATAATCTGATCCTGCAATTTGATAAAAATGCAAACAATGATGATAGCCTCTGGCTTGAAAACCGGACTACAAGGCTAGGTAAAATAGTGCAGAAATTCATGGGCAGATACAAACTATCATTTGTCTACATTGGTTTGATTCCTCAAAATCAATAAAGAAAGAGCTATGACACCATTTTTCTCTCAAGAAAATACCAAGGGTTTTCTCACACAATAGGGAGTAAGTATTTATTTAGGAAGTGGGATAATCTTTTTTTTTTTCACATGGAGATCATTTTTTTCCCCACTGTACAATGAGGTATGAAGAATAGAGAGTAAACAGTATGTCTTCATTTGTAATATGCCTTCATTATCCTTAATAGTGCATTTACTAAAAGCCTACCACAACTGTTTACCATGTCAAGTTTTCACCTCTTTACAAAAGGCTGATGCTGATCTGACCTGGTTGATCAGGACACATCAAATATTTAAACTGTCACTTGTGCTTGGTTCTTTCCGGAAAAATATGACCTTTAGCATTTTTTTTTCAAGAATTTATTTGAAATGAAGTTGCAAAGCAACCATTGCTTTAAGGTGGCACAGTGGTAAAAGAATCTGTCTGCCAATGCAGGAGATGCGAGAGCCACAAGCTTGATCCTTGGATCAGGAAGATCTCCTAGAGTAGGAAATGGCAACCCACTCTAGTATTCTTGCCTGAAAAATGCCACGGACAGAGGAACCTGGAGGGTTGTAGCCCATGGGGTTGAAAAAAGTTGGACACAACTGAGCACTCCTAGAGCAGAACTATATCCTTAGATAATTTATAAAATTGATGTTAAATGTTGAGAAAGCCTAGAACAGTGCACACAGGGAACAATGTAACAAATGACAAATCCTCTCCCTTCCCTCATCCCTCCTTGTACCTGCTAGAGTCATGGTCTAAGATAATATGACCAGTCTTCCAGAAAGATAACATTAATTGTAAAGCCTTTGACTGGATCACAGCAAACTGTGAAAAATTCTTAAAGAAATGGGAATACCAGACCAGTTTACCTGCCTCCTGAGAAACCTGTGTTTGAGTCAAGAAGCAAAACTTAGAACCAGATATAGAACAAAGCACTGGTTCAAAACTGGGAAAGGAGTGCATCAAGGATGTATATTATCACCCTATTTATTTAACTTACATGCAGAGTACATGCGAAATGCTGGGCTGGATGAAGTACAATCTGGAATTAAGATTGCTGGGAGAAATAACAATAACCTCAGATATGCAGATAACATCTTATGGCAGAAAGCAGAGAGGAACTAAAGAACCTCTTGATGAAAGTGAAAGAGGAGAGTGAAAAAGCTGGCTTAAAACTCAATATTCAAAAAACTAAGATCATGGCATCTGGTCTCATCATTTCATGGCAAATAGATGGGAAAACAATGGGAAGAGTGACAGACTTTATTTTCTTGGGCTCCAAAATCACTGTGGATGGTGACTGCAGCCATGAAATTAAAAGACACTTGCTCTTTGGAAGAAAAGCTATGACGAAACTAGACAGCATATTAAAAAACTGAGACATTATTTTGCCGACAAAGGTCCCTATAGTTAAAACTATGGCTTTTCCAGTAGTCATGTATGGATGTGAGAGTTGGACCATAAAGAAGGCTGAGTGCTGAAGAATTGATGCTTTTGAATTGTGGTGTTGGAGAAGACTCTTGAGAGTTCCTTGGACTGCAAGGAGATTAAACCAGTAACCTTAAAGGAAATGAACTCTGAATATTCACTGGAAAGACTGATGCTGAAGCTCCAATACTTTGGCAACCTGATGGAAGATCCGACTCACTGGAAAAGAGCCTGATGCTGGTAAAAGACTGAAGGCAGGAGGAGAAGGGGACAACAGAGGATGAAATGGTTGGATGCCATCATGGACTCAATGGACATGAGTTTGAGCAAACTCCAGGAGATGGTGAAAGACAGGGAAGCCTGGCATGCTGCAGTCCATAGGATCGCAAAGAGTTGGACACTACTGAGCGACTGAACAACTGCTTTTCTAGCCAAGATGAAGTATACGTATTCATTAATTCACTCACTGGATAACATTTGGTCATAAGTCCATAGCTGCTGAGGAGGAGAAATGAAGACATGAAGCCCACTGTGAAGAGTTGCATTAACAGGAACAGATCAAACACACTTGGGAAAATTACAGTGCAATGGGACAATCCAGTGTGTACATTTTTCAGAAGGTAGAGAAATTATTTTCATATCCTTGAAGGGGATTTGGAGGAAATGAACAACAGGGAAGAGGTTTCTTGAGAGGATGCTGTTAGGACAGGAAAAATCTGCATTCGTTGGGGTGGGCCTGGGAAAGTATTTCCGGAAGAGAAACTAAATGAGAAAAAGTCCGGAGGCAGGAAGTGCAGGAAGCTGTGTGTGTGTGTGTGTGTGTGTGTGTGTGTGTGGTGGTGTTGGTGGTAATGGTGGAAGGCTGGAGGTATGATCTATAGTTGAAAAGCTCATCATAAAACCAGGGAGGGACAGCTGAAGAGCATGAATTTAATGTGTTTGATATACCAAGTATATTTCAAATTATCATGTGGCATGTTAAGCTTTGGGAAGAGGACTTCAGTCAGCAGGCTGAAAGTAGCATCAAATTGAAGAGCGTGTTGGAGAGCATAAAGTCTGAGAATCTAACTGTGTGTGTGGATAAAGAAACTGAGACCAAAGATGAAGTGTCTTGCCAGTTTCAGGGCAAGGAAAGGACTACAAACTTTCCTTTCTTGTACCTCCCCTTGTCCATCCTACTTCTATTTCCAGGTGGGCAGGCCCTTCTGACTCTTCCTCTCTCTTCCCACTGGTCTGCTTACATCCAGTCTCCATCTCTTGAGGAAGTTATCTGGTTTCATCTAAATGCCCAGGCCCTACACCTGCTGTATCTTCCTCTGCCTTTGACCAGGAACAAGAAGAAGGGAAAAAACAAAACAAAGCAGTTGAATACCTGCAATGACAAAGGCGGTCACTTTGTTAAAGACTCAGTGACACATTAAGACTCTCAGTCCAGTAGCAGAGGAAGACAAGGTGACCAATGACATTATGCATTTATAGGGACTAAGCACAGAGTGACAGATGTACTCTGTAGGGGCAACACATCCCCTGGAGGTAGTGGGAGGGGCAAAATGACCTCTGAGAGGGACTTTCCTGGTGGTCCAGAGGCTGACTCTGTGCTCCCAAAGCAGGGTGTCTGGGTTTGATCCCTGGTCAGGGAACTAGATCCCACTGCTGCAACTAAAGACCCTGCATGCTGCAAGGAAGAATGAAGATCCAGTGTGCTGCAGCCAGGATCATGCTGAATCCCGTCAGAGGTGTCTGACTGTTTGCGACCCTGTGGACCATAGCCTGCCAGGCTCCTCTGTCCATGGGGTTCTCCAGGCAAGAATTCTGGAGTCGGTTGCTATGCCCGCCTCCAGGCAACCAAGATCAACATAGCCTAAATAAATAAATAAATAATATATTTTTAAAAAGGAGTCTCAGAGGTGATGTTTAAGGGGAGTCTAAAGAAGCTAGGTAAGGGTGACCACGTGTATGGAGAAGAGAGAAAAACCTGTACCAGGCAGGTAAGTGGGGCAGTTAAGGTGTCTGAGAAACCACCTGACCTCAAATTGGCTGGAGGGCTAAGGACTGGCAGGCAAAACCCTGAAGGGCTATGCAAACCACATGAAGGAGCTTGGCCCGATGGGTTTTAAACTAAGGAGAGGCCACACCAAGTTGGTTTTTATCGTCTATCTTTAATGCCCCTGTTCTTATTATTTCTCCAGTAGCTTCTTCATACCCTCTTGGTCAGCTGTGACAGATTATGAGTTCTGCACACTGGAATGTTCAAACTGAGACCAGATGGTCACTCAGCAGTGGGTGAGTAGTCAGGCTGCCTGGGCTCAGAGGGGCATTTCAGCTTACCATGTACTTGCTCTGTGTTAAGAGCAGGCTACTTCACCTTCCTGGGCTAGAGAAAATACCGCTGCCAAGCTCAAAAGGGTTCTGGGAGGGTTAAATGAAATATGGATGAAAAAATCCTTAGAATATTGCCAGGCATATGTAAGGTCAGAGAAAGGACTGGCATGAGCTACACAATGGCCTCTGGGAAAGGGATGGTCCTGGATGCAAGAAAATGGGGGCACCACAGCCTAGCCTTGTTCAGTCTTTTGTGCCATCACTGGACCTACGAGACTGCATCTGTAGGGCTTCAGGCCACCAGTGTGCAATCCTCTGGTCACTTATCCTCCGCCCCATCTGAAATTCTGTGCTTCTTTTAGTCTCTGAATTCGTAAACCTGTATTTCTCTAGAATTGTGTCTGTAGCTTTACACAGCCTTCCTTTCTTTCCCAAGTCCCTGCACGCAGCAGGTTTTAATAGGGTTGTTGAGAGAAGTGTGAATACAAAAGAAATCAGATCAGCACACGAAAATGAGGCTTTTGATTTGAGTTTGCACTGATGACAAGACTGCACGCAGTTCGCCAAGCATCCAATTTATGACTTTGCCTCTTACACTCCTGGTGAGTGCCTCCTGAGTAGAAATTATCTTTTGTGATTAACTTTATATAATACTTGTGCTAACATCAGGCCCACCTGAGCATTCCATAAATATTTCAGGAGGGGTGACACAGTGATCTTCCCCAACACACTCATACAACAGTTTCAACATAATTAGGAGCATTTCTGGATCTAACACAGCACTCTTACAATGTGTATGATGAAGGAAATGAATGGCTCTAATTACACCTTATTAAATCTTATTAATCCTCATTAGAACCCTATTATTCTTTATAAGTGGGTTACTGGGGAAGGAAAAAAAAAAATGCTGGTCAAGTCCCGTTATATCCGATGGGGAATGGTTGAATCCATTCTTACTTTGCATGATACCAGGAATTTTTCATATTATACAGTACCACTTAGAATGTCGGTTTGCTGAAATACTGAGGATAGAATAAGTGAATTGTGGTGTAAGAGAATAATCTTTTTAAGCCCCAGAACAAAATGTCGTTAGGAGCTCACATTTCCTATTTCAAACTATACCAGTTGCAAAGAGAAAAATATTTCATTACTGAACTTCTCTATTTTCATATTTTTGTATGAATAGATGAGAAACTGAGAGCAAGAGAGATTAATTTGGAAGCAGAAATGTGTGAAGTCAAAGACTTTGCACCAAGAATATGCTTGATAAATGGTTAAGTGCAAAAATATGTGTTTCTGCATTTGTTTAATTCTTGGTTAAAAAAAAAAAGAAGTCACACCAAATCCCAAAAGAACCAAGTTTTGGAGATTTCATGAATTACTAACTCATGGTGTACTCTCAACATTTATTAATATGAATTAGGAGATGAGGGCCTCCTCCTTGGGTGGAAAAAATCATGGGATCAGTCAGGTGACCTAGACACCAGAGGTGGGTTCAAGTTGCTTGCTGTTTTTGTGTTGGTTATTTTGCCTGACTTTTTACCTCAAATGTCAACGATGGACTACAATTTGTTTTATGAAGACCTTATAAACCTGGGAGAATGTGCTTTTACGATGTGCTGGGGTGAGGAATGATTAGTTTAGACATCAGGAAGCAGGACATAAGTACAAAGAAACGAGTCTCCAGCCTTGGCGTGCCTTGCAGGCAATGGCTGATGCACATGATAGGCCCCTCACATGGTGCTCACATTTACAAATATTAGAGCAAAAAGTCCTACACAAACCTTCCAAGAACACTCTTGCCTTTATTCAAACAAATTCACCCAGTTCGCAGATTTTTTTTGAAGCTATAAGCACGAAGTCTGGGTTTCTGGATAGGGCTGTTAAGTAAATTCCAGGGGTTCGTTTATTTGAGCACTGGATGGAAGGAGTTGCCTTGAAGCAACTGATCAGCATGGCTATGCAGGGCTCATTGGCAATCAGAACCTTCCAGGAACTGACCGCCTACGGGGCCCGGGGAAGCTCCAAATCTCTTCCCAGGGTGGTCCGCGTTGCCCTCTGACATCCAGCCAGGCCGACTGGTCCGCGGGAAGGAGGCAGTCGGGCTCCTGCCTGCAGACAGGAACATAGGCTGGGAGACTGAGCATCTGGCTCCCGCGCCGGGATCTGTGGCGGGCATGACCTTGTACGAGTCTTTTCTCTTCCGAGAGCTTCAGATTTCCCGTGTGAAGTGGAAGGGCTGAAAGTTGGTCGGGGCCAGTTCCGACATCCAGTACGTTTGAACCTTGCTGGGAATCCGGGGCGGGGCTCACGAGCAAGATCTCGCAGGGGGATTCCACGGCAGAGCTCGTCTACCCGGACTCAACCCCCTAGTCTGGCGCCTTAACAGTGGACGCAGGTTCCCTCATTTTTTTCAGTAGCCCCTCGCCCCGGCCGCTTCCTCCTTCCACGTCTCCTTCCTCTTCCTCCAGGGCAGGCAAAGGCTCCACACCTCCCTCTTTCCCTTCCTCCTCTGCAAGCTCCCCGCATTCCCCGCGTCGTCTTCTCTTCCTCCCAGGAAATCCACCGCCCTCGGTGCACCCACCTTGGGCCCGGGCCACGGCCCCGAGGTGGGCGCCCCCTCCCCCGTAGGCGAGCGCCGCGGCCCCGCGGGCACCCGCCTTCCCATACCTTACATGGACAAATGCGTGCAGGCAAAGTCAGGAATTCAGGCCCGTCCTGACGTCAGCCTCCAGCTCTCAGGGCACCGCACGGGAGACCGAGGGGAGGGGGTGGGGACGGTGGGAGGAAGGAGGGGGAAAGGCACCAACCAGCAGCCGCTCCAGCCTTGCCGAAGTTTCACTTTTTGTCTGTGGGTTCGCTCCCGGGCCCCGCGCGAGCTTTCCCGGGATAAGTAGCTTTAGCGAGCGGGGGAGAGCTGGTCGCTGCAAGGTAAGGGCTGGCTGCGCGGCCCGGGGCGCGGGGCGCGGGGCGCGGTGCGGGGCGCGGGGCCGGGCCTGGCCGGGGCTGGGGACAATGGGAGGGGGAGTGCCTGGGCACCTCCTCCTTCGCCGCTGCCTCCGCCTCCAGCCGCCGCCGCCGCCGCCGCTGCCCCGGCCGCCTCCTCCCCGAGGTATTGTTGCAAATCCTCCTTCCTTCCCCTCACCCTCCGCCCGCGGGCGCCTCGGGAACCCCCAGCCCTCCCCGGCGAGAGCGCCTCCGGGGTGGCAGGAGAGCCGGGCGCAGGGCACCCAGCGCGCGCCCGGCCCGGGCCGCAGGGCCCGCGGTGCGGAAGTGCCGGCCGCGGCGCGATCACGGGGTGCACGCGTGGGGGAGGGGGACCCCGAGTTTTTTGGGAAGCCTCGGACGGGGGCTGGGCGGGCTTGGAGGCCTTCCCTGCGCGCCCCCTGCCCGGGCTTTTCAGGACTCCCAGGGGGCGGGGCCACACCCAGCAGCTCTGCGCTTTCGCGGAATCACAGTTGTCACTGGGGAAGGGGCCTAGGAACCCAGGCATCAAGTTCCCCCATTTCCCAGCTGGGGCAACTGAGGCCTAGAGAGCTGAGTCTCCCCAAAGTCTCTCACTAGAGGCAGAGCCGTAACTAAAATAAATGGCTCCCGACTCCTGGCTCCTTTTCTCCAAGCAGTTCTCCGGCACTCACTGTGTGCCGCCCTGTGCTGGGTTATTGGGTCCAGAGGCTTTTAGGGCTCAGACTCTGCCCTCAGGAAGCGCTCAGTCAACCGAAGAACCAAACCTGACCCCAGACAGAAGGTGCTAAGTCCTGGGGAAAAGGCACGGGGCGGGGCTTGGAGACAGGAGTTTGGTCTCCTGGTCCTTCATGAGGGATCAGAGGCTTCTGAAGGATGGGGGTTTTTTCTGAAGTTAATGACTAGGGACAAGGAATGAGGGCATGTGCTGGAGGGAACTGCAGAGGCAGAGAAGACTCAAGTGTGGAGAGTGGAGATGAAGCTGTAACTGTTACTGTGCTGGGGGCACGGGGTGGGGCAGCGTGGGTACATAAGATGGGATAGTCAGCAGAATTGTGCTTGAGTGCACTGGGACAGAGGGGTGTCTTTGGGACTTTGGGGTGCTGGAGGAGCTGAGGATGTTTCTGGCTTCCTTTCCCTTCTCAGTGATCCACGGCCTGCTCACCCTGAACCCAAAATGCAAAAATTTAGCTTCACCTTTGAGCTTCTTTTCTAGTCCCAGACTCATTTAACTTTGTATCCAATCCCCTCTTTCTGTCTCCTACCCCCCTTTCTAAATTGCTTGCTTCCCAATAAGCCTCATTTTTACTAAGGTGTTAGTGACTTAATGGCCTACCTCTTTGAACACAAGAGCATTTTAAGAAAGTTAAGTGGGAAGAGAAAAAGCAGCTAACACCCTCTTCCCTCCAACTCCCCTCCCCTCCTTCCTCACCCCCACCTTGCTCTTACAGATAGGGAAATATAAATAAAGGCCCAGAGAAGGTGGGTGCCAGTTCTAAAGTCTACAGTAAATTTTGGTAGCTGGTGGAAGGCCAGAACTCTCAGTAGGGTTCTCTGTATCCCATGACCAGCCTTCTTCCTT
The DNA here is from genome assembly GCF_029407905.1 of Bubalus kerabau. Classification (NCBI taxonomy): domain Eukaryota; kingdom Metazoa; phylum Chordata; class Mammalia; order Artiodactyla; family Bovidae; genus Bubalus; species Bubalus kerabau. The sequence goes on along the minus strand of NC_073625.1, from coordinate 125,600,846 downwards.
CAGGGTCTTTGTCTGCACCAGGGTCAGTCAAAAGGTTGCAAGGCAGACTTCCAACCTCAGCACTCAGGCTTTAGAACCTAGAGTATAGATTCTAGGTAAGAAATACATAATTGGGGTTAGCTGTCTGAATAGTGAGGGTGCAAACCTGGAGCCCTTGGGTCAGGCAGCCACCCAGGGTCATGCTCCTCCTACACAGTGGGTGGGCCTGGACCTGGCTTTGAGGATTGGCAGGAGGAGAAACTGCTATTGAGCTGGTTACTATGATTGGGACTGACGGAGTAGAACCCTTCTTGGCGGGACATATTCCAGTGAACAGTCAGTTCCAGACAGTGGTTGATGGGACAGGAGGCTTCATTATGAAGGTCCCTAAAAATGCCAGGCATGGATATGACTTGAAGTCATCATTTGAGGGTTTTGAGCAGGCTGGGACATGAGCGAGAAGGGAGGAACTGGCACTGGGTAATCCTCTGCCGCCCATTCCAGTGAGAGAGGCAATAATCTGGCCTAAGAATTATCAGTGAGTGTTTGCTCATTTACTCCACATATATTTCTGCTTACTACATGCTGTTGGCAAATGTGAAAATTTTATGGCAGATTCTTTATTTTATTGAGACAGATAACTTGTGTTTCATCAGAAAAAATATACTTTTTCACATTTTATATCAGTGACATTGGGTTGTCTTATAATCACAGATGTGTCATAGTTGAGATCTTTGGTAACGATGTATTTTACCATTGATAGCTTAGAGCTGATAAAATTTGTTAATCATACCCTTTATGAATGTACAGTGCTTTGCACTTTATAAAAGTTTTCCATCAAATATTCCATTTGAATCTCAAAAATCCCCTGAGAATTGGGCCTGGTGACCCTGTCATCTCAATTTTATCTCTTGCCTGAGGTCATCCAGTTAATTAGAAATGAACTCAAAATAACAGCCCAGAACTTTGACTCTGGGTGTTAACATGTGACTACCCTGCGGTGGAACTAGCATGGGTTAATTGGGAATAGAAAGAGTCAGATGGAATTTAATTTCAGAACTATTTTGGGGAGTTTTGACCAAGGGCAGAGTGTAACTCACAATGACTGGGAAGCTCTGTTAGCCCAGAGATTTAATGCATTAAATAGAAAATGGGCAGGGGGATAGAAGATGCCAGGTAACATAATAAAAACAGAGGATGGAGCACGCTGCTATTACACCGAAAGAGAGGAGCAATGGATGAGGCACATGGGTTCTGGAGCCTACCTGCTGTGAAGCAGGAACTGGCTGGTCCTACGAATATAAAGATTAGGAGGACATGGTCGGTCCCTGTTCTGGGGCAGCACCTGTGTGTGTGTGTGTGTGTGTGTGTGTGTGAGTGTGTGTGTGTGTGGTGCTATTCTAGGGCTATGTTTTGGTTGCACTGAAGTGGTTCAACCTCAGGGAAGCTACCAGAAGGAGTGGTGCCTAAAGAGAGCCTTTAGGGCCAAATATGAGTTGCCTAAGTGGAAAAAAGACAGATAGAGATGAACCTGTTAGGCGTATGCCAACAGATGTAGGGAAGAAGGCCTAAGTTTGAAAGGCCAGCAGGAATGGAGTGGTGGGAAATGGAGAAATGGGAGGACTTTCATTTTCTGGTAAGCAGATATAAATTTATCTTGTGGGTTGTAGGGGCCATTAAGGGGTCTTGAGAGATTCGCATGAAAACAAGGCCCAGTAAGGGCTCTGGAAGTATCTGTGGGATTAGGTATTGGCATGGTAACCACAGGAAGAAGAGTAGTAACACATTTAGTAACTGGTTGAGTGGAGCTGGTGCGCTTCCTGGTGGCTCAGATGGTAAAGAATTTGCCTGTAATGCAGGAGACCCAGGTTCGATTCTTGGGTCAGGAAGATCCCCTGGAGAAGGGAATGGCACACCATTCCAGCATTCTTGCTTGGAGAATTCCGTGGACAGAGAAGCCTGGCAGGCTACAGTCCATGAGCGACTTTTACTGCTACCACTGAGTGGAGCTGAGACTTTGACCCGGGGCAGTATTTAGGAGTCCTAGCTCAGCTTGTGCATCGGTGGGTGGGGACTTTTCTTGGAATTCCGCATTGGAAGGCTGCACCCAGGCTGCAAGAAGTGAGTTGGAAGAGGTGAGGAAAGGGTAGGCAAAGTTGCGGTGCATGCACGAAGCTCCGATCTGGGTGGAGATTCACGGTCTTAAAGGTGTGTGTGAAGCAGAGGTGGAGAAGGGAAGAAGAAACAGAAGTGTGGTGTGGGAGTCTGTTGTAGATGGCTTAGATGCATGGAGGAAAATGGTAGTGGCTTCTTAAGACAAGTCACACAAATGGGAAAGGACACTGATAAATTGATGAGGACTTCACCTCTCCTGACTTTCTACAAATAGGGTGGGTGGCTGGCCATGGGTTAATGGGATTCATGCTTGGAAACTGGTAAACCACAGAACTGAGGCTAGAAAACACGTGTTTTTTTTATCTTTCTTTCTTAATAATATATAAAATTTTTGCCTATTTACTGTGTACTGACATAATTCTCATATCGATTCATCAAAGTAGGTTTTATGATTATCAATCTCATTTTGCAGATGAGTAAATGAGTGTGGTCAAATAAGATTTGTTATTGTTTAGTTGCTAAGTCATGTCTGACTCTTGCGACCCCATGGACTGTAGACCACCAGGCTCCTCTGTCCATGGGGTTTCCCAGGCAAGAATATTGGAGGGGGTTGCCATTTCCTTCTCCAGGGGATCTTCCAAACCCTGGAGAAGTTCAACCTGGAGAGTTCCACCCTGGATTGAAGTCGCTTTTTCTGCATCTCTTGCATTAGCAGGCTGATTCTTTACCAGTGAGCCACCAGGGAAGCCATGAGTAAGGTTGAAGTGAAAGTGAAAGTGAAGTCGCTCAGTCATGTCCGACTCTTTGTGACTCCGTGGACTGTAGCCCACCAGGCTCCTCCGTCCATGGGATTCTCCAGGCAAGAATACTGGAGTGGGTTGCCATTTCCTTCTCCAGGGGATCTTCCTGACCCAGGGATCGAACCCAGGTCCCCCGCATTGCGGGCAGATGCTTTAACCTCTGAGCCACCGGGGAAGCCCTGATGGCTTATGTAAGTAAGGTTACATAACCACTAAGTGAAATGGCCAAGTTTTGAACCTTTGCCTGATCTACAGCCTCTTCACCACTTTCTTCTTTTTCCACAGAAGGAAAAGTGCAAATTGTGGATGAAAAATTAATCAGTCGATCTAAGAAAGGATTGGAAAATTTTATTTGAGCCAAATTTGATGATTATAACTTGAAAGAGCATCTCAGAAAGTTCTGAGAACTGTTTCGCCTGTTAGAAATCCTCTGTCCACGGAATTCTCCAGGCAACAATACTGGAGTGGGTTTCCATTTCCTTCTCCAATTAGAAATCAAGGCTCAGTTTTCTAAGTTTTTTGAGACAGAGGGCTGTACGTCACATGATGTATTATGGACAGCTAATCCAGATCTAAGCATCATCCTGGTGGGTCATGTGAAACCTTACCAGATCAAGAAGGAATGTTATCTTGTAAGGAGTTGTCTCCTTGGTGCTAGGAGAATGTTGCTCTTTATGGTTGAGCAGGTATTCCTGCCAGTGGGGGAGGTCTGGTTGAGCCACAGTGCAGAAGCATGGTGCACGTGGAGGGGAGAGAGAAGGCCAAAGGGCAGAGAAGAATTTCTATGTTTACATTTCTCTTGTATAAAATATGAATTGTTTCACAGAATCACCACCGTCAGGGTTCTTTGTCAGATTTTCTCTCAGTACTCACTTTCATGGGGCCTCAGTGGGATCATAATTGAGGGTTTCCCAGGGCCAGCAGACTTTTCACTTCTGTGCTGATGCTGCCCCAGCCAGGGAGGAGTAGAGGGTAAGGGGCTGGGATGATGGGCTGAAGATGATGGCAGTGGTGGTGGTGGTGGGTGGGCATCAGGAGGGCTTTTGTTACTCTTTGAGCAAAGGAGGGTGTTGTCGATCTGTGTTTCAGAGAACCCTGGTTGCAGAGTCACAGCAGGTCAGGGCCAGAGATGGGGACACCACTTAGGAGGCTGCTGAAATGTTCCTGGTCGGTAAATGCCGAGCCTGCATCAGGTCAGCAGAGAGGGAAAAAGTTGTTTGCTGTTAGAATCTTATCAGGGAGCTTAGTTCCTATTCTTGTTCTTCTAATTATTTGCCAGCTTATCAGCCTTGACTGAAACAACTGTGTTATGGACACCAAAGCTTGTAGGCAGCAGAAGTGGCAGGCCGGCACGCAGCTTATGCCTTAGAAGTTGAGGACTGGGGTCTTGATGGCCAGAGGGACACTATTCCTCCTTTTGTGAGTGAGGAAACTGAGGCCCCAGGGAAAGGACGGAAGTGCTCAGTCACACCCTTGTCAGCTGAGCTGGAGCTGGGCGTGGCCCTTACTCTCTTTCCTGTGTTCTTTCTTTCAAGGGTGTTTTTGATTCTCTTTTTGCTGAGCCTGGCTGGACACATTCCTTCTTCATTCCACCCCCACCCCACTCCCAGCCCCAGGGGCTTTGCTTGGGAGAATTTGGGAGGGACTATAACTTGGAGATCCTTGTTACTGGGCTTGAACTTTGTTCTTTGCCCTTAGAAAACAAAGTGATTCAGAGAGTTCAGTTTCAGTGTCCTTGTGGTTTGGGGATTTATTTCTTTTTCTGCCACTTAGGCCCGTCACTTGTTTGCAAGAACTGAGCTTCTGACTCCATGATAACTTCAAGGTTCCTTGTCTGTGACTGTCCGCACTCTCATTTCTTTTCTAGTTCTACTTATTTTTGCTTGCCTAAAGGTTTTCAGGCTGCCAGTATTAGATCCCTTACAGGGTAGATCCTGCTCTTTTTTCTTTCTGTCTTAAATCTGTCCGTCACAACCCATCTCATAGAACCCATTAGCATTTCACAGCCTTCGGAGCACTTTTTATGTGGTGAATGTGTTTTATGGTTGTTTTTATTACTTAGCTCCCAATTGCCATCCAAGAGATGGGTCGGCAGGATCAATCTTGTCTCCCAGAGCGTGAGCAAAAGTTCAGTGGTGAAGAACCTCCGCTGGGATGCTTAAGTGGTAGTGTGAGAATCAGATCCCCAGCTAAAGCTCCTGTCCTGCTCTTTACTTCACTTTTGCTGGTGAGCAGGAGATAATTGATGTGAAAGTCCTGAGTAAGCCCTATGCTCAGGTGAGAAACTGTTGTTATTTCATAATGCGCTAATTAGTAACAGTAGCTGCAACTGAGAATCTGGTTGGAGGCCCTAGAGGGGTCTGAGGGTTGGGCTTCAGATGCTATCATTTCAGGAGTACCATCACCAACTTGGTTTTGGGGGTAAGAAAACCAAGACCTGTGTTTGAGCCACCCATTAGCCCTGTGATCTTAAGGAAGTTCCAGAACATCCCTGAGCCTCAGTTACCTTTGATTATAGATCGTATGATCTACCCCAATGCGAAATGGTTGTGTAGTGTGTAATGTGACTGTGAAGTGGTTGCATGGTCAGTCACTCAGTCGTGTACAACTCTTTGTGATCCCCTTGACTGTACCAGTCTCCTCTGTCCATGGAACTTTTCAGGCAAGAATTCTGGAGCGGGTTGCCATTTTATACTCCAGGGGATCTTCCCAACCCAGGGATCGAGCCCAAGTCTCTTCTGTCTCCTGCATTGGTAGGTGGATTCTTGATACATGTGGCTAATTTTTGGTGCCCAGTGAAGTGTCTAGCCCACAGGAATGGCACCTTGTCCTCCTAGAGCAGACTATGGGATTTAGACTTGGGAGGCTGCAAGTTCAAGTCTTAGCTGTGTTACTTAATGGAGGGTGCTCCCTGGGGAAGTGACAGGAGATTTGGTGTACTGACTTACTCAGTTTTAGACATCTTGTTCAAGAGGGTACCACTGTTGACAAATGTCAGGTTGCAAAGTGGGGTGAGTGCCGCAGACATTCACAGGCACTTCCAGGCTGCACAGAGAGATGGTTTGTCACCAGTGAATGGTTGTCCAGTGTTTCTTCTTCTCCACTGTGACCATCCCAGTCTCTCTTGGTTTTTAAAATTATTTTTATTTAATTTTTTTAATTTGAGAAAAATCAGGGGCTTTCCTGATGGCTCATCAGGTAAAGAACCCTCCTGCAATGCAGGAGACTCAGGAGACTCCATTTGGATTCCTGGTTTGGGACGATCCCCTGGAGAAGGAAATGGCAACTGGGTGCCATTTCCTTGCCTGGGAAATCCTGTGGACAGAGGAGCCTGGTGGGCTACAGTCCAGAGGATCACAAAGACACAACTGAACATGCACGAGTATCATAAGGTGATACTATTGGTTGGTGGAAGGGGATCACTTAGGAGCTCTTAGTGGGGCAGGTCCACTTTGTCTTCCCCATCACAGACTTCTGGCAGCATGGTATGGCGGTCTCTTTGCAAATCTGGGCGGTACTTGTTCTTTTGGATCCCGTCCCAGATGCTGCTGAGGATGACCCAGGCGTTCTCCTTGATGGTGGTCCACGCATAGGTGGCCTGCTTTCCCGGGCCGTATCTTGCTTCATCGCCGCCGCGACCCCTTGGCCGTCTGCTGCCGGCTTCACATCCACAGTCTTGGCGAAAGAGTCTGTTACTGTGGAAGCAGTTGCGGGCCTGTAGGTTCCTGGGTTTGGCGCTGTGTGTCTATTTGTTCCTCTCCAGGGCGAAGCTGGAACATGACCAGCTCCTGATCAACCATTGCATATGTGCGGCAGCTCCTTTTGTTGTGGAGACGGAGACCAAGGCCCTGCCGGGGTCTGGACCTCTGTTGGATTTGGTTTGTGCAGTGTTTGTGCTCTATTCCTCCTGCAGTCATTGCTCTTGTCCATCTTCTCATCAAAGCCCCCTGTAGTTCACAGGGAAGGCTGGTACTCAGGGGCTGTTTCAGGCCCTCCTCAGAAACTTGTGTGGGAACCTTTCATGGGGCAGGTAAGCACGAGGGGCACGACAGGGCAGGGTTGTTTCACTCAGGTTCACCTGAATCCAGAAGTTTGCTTTGGCCTCCTTCCATCCCCACTGTGGGCAGTTTTCCCGACATAGCCATGGTCAGCATTCCTTAGTCACTCAGGCCATCAACCAGCAGCTCTGTTGCCATGGTGCAGGGAGCTCCAGGAGGGAGAGGTACCTACCCCATTCAGAGATGGTTGTGGGCATGTGTATTGCCAGTTCCTTGGCATTTTTGGGAGCCTGTTTTATTGTTTGTTTAACGTATTTATTTGGCTGCACTGGTTCTTAGTTTTGGCAGGCAGGATCTTTGATCTTCATCACAGCATGTGGAATCTTTAGTTTTGACATGCAAACTCTTAATCGCAGCATGTGGGATCTAGTTCCCTGACCAGGGATCTAACCCGGGTACCCTGCATTGGGAATGCTGACTCTTAGCCACTGGACCACCAAGGAAGTTCCTAGGAGACCACTTTTTGAACTCGAGGGGACTCCTGCCCTTAATGTTAGTCTCAGTTTCCTATCTGTAAAAAGGACTATAGCAACAGTGCTTGCTTCAGAGGTTCTGGTTTTCCCAGGACATCCCTGTATGCCTGTATCCTGGTGTAGTAGTAGAGTATTTCGCTCTCAGAGGTGTTCTGATTGAAGGTTACCCTACTTGTTAGTACTGAGTAGGGTTGTATAAGTAGTATGTATAAGGGTAGGCCTAAAGTAAAAGCCAAGAAATGTTTGTCAGAAGAGATGCTATGTGCTCAAGTAATGTTTGTTCAGTGAACTAGTTTTATAAAGGTTAAGTTTGAGGATATTTGAAGGGAAAGTCTAGCTTGTAGGCAGTTAGAGTTTATTAAGGATGATAAAAATGTGTTAATACCTGTTTAGAATATAAGGAAGTGCCAGGAGAGTGGTATGGATGGACTACTGCAGGTCTCTGGAAGGTGTATAGCAGCTTGTTGGAGGGGCTGGGCCTTGAATTAAACATTGAGGGACAGAAAGGCTTAGTCGAAGATTCCATGGGGCAGCTAAAATTGCTCTGGCTACTTATAGTTAAATAAGATCGAATCTCTGTCCATGTGTGTATTTTATTTATTTTTTATTTTTGGCCATGTCACTCCAGGGATTTTAGTTCCCTGATCATGAATTGAACCCAGAGCCCCTGCAGTGGAAGCTTGAAGTCCTAACCATGGGATCTCCAGAGAATTCCCCATATATGTATTTTAGCTGGGTTTTTTAATCTGTTATTTTCCATCCAGTAGCCCACCTTCATGAAGATCTGTAGCTTTAAGTGTGAAAGCCTAGTGCGGTACCAAGTCCTGTGCCAAGAGGTCACCAGAGGAAACTGTACTTATTCTTCTAATGAATTTCCAGAGAAAATGCTTCTTGTTTAATTCCCAGGAAGAAAACAAAAACATGAAAAACAGTTGGCACCTAGCACTTCTGTCTTGTTTGGTATGAAAACCAGTCCTTTTCAGGAACTGGAGAAGGGAGTTGCTACCCCAAGGGCAGGGTGTGCCCTGACTCGTGAGAAAGGCAAACTGCAGTGACCTGGAGGGTAAGGAGACCTTTTCTTAGAACGAGGTGAAACTCAGGTCAGTTTTCCTGTATTCTGGTTGTTTCCAAACTGGATTTCTCTTCTCGGCTGCAGTAATTTCCCTTGGAGACTAGGAGGGTGCCAGTAATGACAGCTGGATGGGACCCTCAAGACCCCTCTGTCTATTGGTTTGATGCATCTGTGTGTTCATTCATTCCACACGAGATGCCAGGTGTACCTGTGAATGAATGAGTGAAACTGTAGTCTGGGTTTAGGGGATGGAAACATGAATGCTGTGCCATCCCTGTCTCCAGAAGTCAAGAGAGGACGTAAAAGTATCTGCAGAAAATATCTGGTGGCTCTAACTGAGCAGTGACTAACTCTAGGGACTCCGGGGAAACTTCACAGATAAAAAGTGTTATTTGATGGAGCCTTCAAGGATGAATGGGGATTTGTCTAGTGAGATAGAGAAGGAGAGGATCATTGAGCAAGAGAAATAACATGAGTAGGTGAGAAAGTGCATGTGCTGCACTGTGTGCTAAGTTGCTTCAGTGGTGTCTGACTCTTTGCGACCCCCTGGACTGTATAGCCCGCCAGGTTCCTCTGTTCATGAGATTCTCCGGGCAAGAATACTGAAGTGGGTTGTCATGCCCTCCTCCTGGGGATCTTCCTGACCCAAGGATTGAGCTCACGTCTCTTATGTCTCCTGCATTGGCAGGCTGATTCTTTACCACTAGTGCCACCTGGGAGGCCAAAGTGTATGCACTTGGAAATTGGAAATTCCAAATCCTTGTAAATTGGATTCATTGGGGATGGACTGCAGAGTAGAAAGGCCATGGAGATGAGGGTGCAGGGATGGGCTTAGGTTGAGAAAGGTCTTGATTGCTGACTGAGGACTTAAGACTGTGCTATGAAAGGAGAATCACCTAGGGAAAGGAGGTGATTAGGTCTGTGTTTTAGGAAAGTGATGGGTTATGGATGGTTAAAGGGGGTGGTTAAAGGGGACTTCCTTGGTAGCTCAGACGGTAAAGAATCTGCCTGCAGTGGAGAAGACCCAGGTTCGATCCCTTGGTCAGGAAGAACCCCCAGAGGAGGAAATGGCAGCCTACTCCAGTATTCTTGCTGGGAGAATCCCATGGAAAGAGGAGCCTGGTGGGCTACAGTCCAGGGGGTAACAGAGTCAGACTTGACTGAGTGACTAACACTTTCACTTTCAAAAGTGGTGGTAGTGGAGATGGTGAGATGTGTGGTCATGGTCTAGTCCCAAGATACAAGTTGAAAAGGAGTTGAGACAGTGGATATGAGGGACAGTTCACTGGTGGAAATAGAGGTCACCCAATCTCTTCACTTAAACAAGAGGAACCCCAGGTCCTGAGCAGGTAACACATAAAGAGTCCAAAGCCTTGGTTCCATGATAACCCCCTAAGTAATCCATCCTCTGCCCAGTGTCTTTAGAAGGGTGACAGATGCTTAGTGGCTGAGATCACCATCTGTCAAGAGGAGAATCTCTGTCACTTTTTAATTCTATGAAATCTTTTTTTTAACGTTTGTTTATTTGGTTGCACCGGTCTTAGTTGCGGTATGTGAACTCCTAGTTGTGGCATGTGGGATCTAATTTCCTGACCAGGGATCGAATCTGGGCCCCCTGCACTGGGGAGCTTGGAGTCTTTGCCACTGGACCACCAGGGAAGTCCTGGAACCTCTTAATTTTGAAAGAAATCGGCTCCTTCTAGACTTAGTGACTCTTTGATCACTGGAGATACTCAAGCACTGACTGATTGGGATGTTACAGTGGAAATCAGGCACTGGTTGAAGACTTGGTGCAGAATATCTTAAGTTAGTTAGTGGTAGTCACTCAGTTGTGTCCGACTCTTTGTGACCCCATGGACTGTAGCCTTCTAGGCTCGTCTTCCATGGGATTTTCCAGGTAAGAATACTGGAGTGGGTTGCCAGGGTTCCAACATGGGTCTCCCGCATTGCAGACAGATTCTTTACTGTCTGAGCCACCAGGGAAGTCCCTTTGAGGTCTGTTAGATCTGACTTTTTTTTGAAGCCCTTCCTTCTTCCCAGCTTCCCTCCTTTCCTTTCTTCCCTTCTTGTAAAAGATACTTAACAATCTTACCTGACTTACCTCTGTCCATTTGGCTCCTCAGGATCATTTTAGCCAAATTGGACAAAAGGCAGAGACAGTTAAAAATGGATGATTAGGGATTTCACTGGTGGTACAAGGGATAAGAATTCACCTGCTAAATGCAGAGGACACAGATTCAATTCTCGGTCGTGGAAGCATTCATAAGCCACGGAGCAACTAAGCCCGTGTGCTACAACTACCGAGCCCGAGCTATAAAGGCTGTGAGCCACAACTATAGAAGCCTGTGTGCCTGAAGTCTGTGCTCTTAGCAAGAGAAGACACCGCAATCAGAAGCAGTAACCTCCGCTTGCCACAACTAGAGAAAGTCTTGAGCAACAACGAAAACTCAGTGCCACCACAAATAAAATAAATAAATTAATTTAATAAAAATTGCCAAGGTAGTAAATCTTAAACATTCTTACCACAAGAAAAAAATTGTAAGACTGTATATTAACTAGACATATTATTTAAAACAACAACAACATAGCATTAAAAAAAAAATAGGTGATTAGGCACCAAGAATGGTGGGCAGAGTAGCAAGGGGAATAACCATTTGGGTGCCAGTAAGTTAATACTCGCCAGGCCTGGGGAAGTGGCCTAAGCCAGCCTGCATGATCCTGATCAAAATGAAATCCACCATACAGTTAATGATGCCAGTTGTCATTTTTATAGTTGCTGTTGTTGAGTCAGAAAGTTGTGTCCAACTTGTTTGTGACCCGATGGACTGTAGCCCACCAGGCTCCTCTGTCCATGAAATTTCTCAGGCAAGAACACTGGAGTGGGTTGCCATTTCCTTCTCCAGGGATCTTCCTGACGCAGGGATCAAACTCGAGTGTTTTGCATTGTCAGGCAAATTCTTTACCACTGAACCACCTGAGTGCTTTACAGTTTATGATGTGTTTTCCTACAAATTACAGGTAAATCCTTACCATAGTCCTCTAAGTAGTTACTATTATTGTTCAAGTTTTACTGATCAAGAATGTGAGGCTTCTTAATTAAATGACTTATGACCAAAACTAGCTGGATATTGAATCTTGACTTCAGCTTTAGTTTTCTGTTTGCACAATTTCAGATTCTTCCTGTCCCCGGCCTGTGCAGATCCCTAGGACAGACTCTAGCTTTTATTCTTATTGATATCCTTAAATCTGTTGTGGATCCTGATATGCGGTAAGGATTTAATAAATGTTTGTTGAATGAACATGTGAATAAATAATATAAATGAAGTAATAATGACAACTTGAATTCTAAGAATATCTTTAGTAGCAATAAAAATCTAATTGAGCTCCCTTAAACATTAATTTGTTATCAAAAGACAATGAGAAAGAACTCATTTAGAATACATTTACTCAAATTCATTAAGAAAAAAAAAGCGCTAAAAAAACCCCTCACCAAATTCTTGCCTGAATACCTCTGTCAGATCTCTTAGGGACCTATAACTCTGATCTTGACCCCCTGAAAGGGCCTGTCTACTTCTGTTTGTGTACAGTGTTTCCTTCCACTTAATATTATTCTAAGAAATGCGCCTCCTTCCTTTGGCCTGGTCTTTATATTTATCTCTTATATAACTCAAGATTTGTCGAATTGACATTACCTGTGGGCACTGGGCTACTATGGTGACTCAGCAGTAAAAAATCCACCTACAGTGCAGGAGCTGTGGGTTTGATCCCTGGGTAGGGAAGATCCACTGGGGAAGGAAATGAAAAGCTACTCCATTATTTTTTCCTGGAGAATTCCATGGACAGAGGAGCCTGGTGGGCTATAGTCTGTGGGGATGCAAAAGAATTGGACACGACTTAGGAGCTAAACAGCAGTATGTAAGTGATATATAAGTGATATGTGGGCATCAGGATAGTTTTCAAATTTTAAAATAATACAATTCAGTGAGTTAAAACATGCAGTGTAAACATCAGTGGATAACTTTTACTTCTAAATTATTTCTTGAAGACAATGATTTCTTTGGCACTTCCACTTTCCCTTAAACTGGTTACTATCTTGTCTCCTGTATTATGTGGTTATGTGATTATATGTCTTATCTCCTCAGGGATGTAGGAGAAAATGCAAGTGTGGCTGGGGAGTCAGACAGGTTTGGATTCAAATTATGGCACTGCCTCTTGTCATATAATCTTATACTGGTTACTTAGCCTTTCTGAACCTCCAAGTGCTTATCTGTGACAGGGAATAGTAGTTCCTTCCATGTAATGTGACTGTGGGAGGGATTCTGTGGTCAGTGTTGGAAGGCACCAAAGCCTGCCATGTGGTCTGCTGAAAAACACCCTGTCCTCTGCTCTCTGTTCCCCACCAGATGATAAGACAGCCAAGATCTTTCTCTTATATTTCCCCATAGAGTATGACCCATGCAAGTAGACCTTAAATACATGTTTATCAGCTGGCTAAAGAACTTTTAAGTTTTTTCAAAAAACAATTATAGGCACAACTACTGAATAGTTGTTCTATTACTTTTCATACAATTTGCCATTCAACTTCTAGAAAGGTTGAACTAATTTAAAGAGTCATTAGCAGTGGATGAATGTACTGGTTTCTTAGTGTCTTCCCTAGAATTTAATTTTATAACTTGCATTTGTCTGCTAAATTAATAAGAAATCATATTTTGTTATTGTTGCAATTTGTCTTCCTTTAATTACTGAGAATAATTCCTAAGAAGTGGCTTAGAGTTTATATGTCCTCTTGTGTGAATTGTCAAATAGCAATACTTAAAAATAGTCTGGGCTTGAGAAGCTCCATATGAAAGGGCTAAAAATGTTTAGTGTCTTGAGTTACCTAAACTTGAGCACCTACTATGTGGCAGGCACTCTTCCAGGGGCTATGGCTACCACAGAGGAAAAAAAAAAAAGTGAATAAAATTAGTAGCCTCCACTCCAACCTCCTCAGGTAATGTAGGTGGTGGCTGAGATCTAGAAAAAAAATTACTGAAATCATTCAGCTTGTTTAGTAGCAGAACCAACCGTTTATTTGAACAATAATTGTAATTTCATATGTTTTGTATTGGTAGCCTTTTAAGCTATGGAAACATCCTGGAAATTGCAGAATTGTGATATTCAGACAACACCTGCAAACTGTTATCTACACTGAGAAAGCAGAGTCCTGGTTTTTGGTTGAGACAATATGATCACCCAGTTCTTCAGTCCTGAGAAGACAATGGCAACCCACTCCAGTACTTTTGCCTGGAGAATCCCATGGATGGAGGATCCTGGTAGGCTATAGTCCATGGGGTCGCTAAGAGTTGGACACGACTGAGCAATTCACTTTCACTTTTCACTTTCATGCATTGGAGAAGGAAATGGCAACCCACTCCAGTGTTCTTGCCTGGAGAATCCCAGGGACAGAGGAGCTAGTGGGCTGCCATCTATGGGGTCACACAGAGTCGGACATGACTGACGTGACTTAGCAGCAGCAGCAGCAGCAGCAGCAGTTCTTCAGTCTCATATGTAATTTCTTCCTACAGCCCTTTACCCCTTATATTTACATGCATTCTTAAATGAATAAACTTGTTTTTAAAATAGGGCTAGAAGATAAACTTACCCCCTCTAAGCTGTTTAGGCCAACTCTGAACCTTTCTGGACATGTTTGTGGTAAATGAGAAGAGGTGACATATTTCTCTATTGAATAAAATAGTCAATTTAGTTTTAATAAGGCAGTTATCATCAGGTAATAAAAATTCAACTAACTTGCCATAACTATCTTGTTTAAAGTCAATTAAGAGCCTCATATTCCTCACTTACTGGGTAAAATTTAATAGAACTTCAGTTAAGCATTTATTGCTTATTTAATTCAAAATTAAGTTAATCACCACAGTTGGTAACAACCACTGAGTATTTAATTAACATTCAGCAAACTATCTTATTAAGTCTAAATTAGATACAGACAGGTCTTGTTTATCCCCATTAGTTTGCAAACACCATTTCCCTAGCTCTCGCCCCAAAGGGCCTTTGGTTTTCCCATGGCTTTCTTCTTCTGACTTGTCATCTTCATTTTCATCTGCTTGACACCCAACTTGGGTGAAGGATGAGGAAAAGAGGTAGGAGTCTATTGTGTTATGGGAATTTCTGGCTTGGGGGCACAGCTGAGAAATTTTTCTGTTCTGTTCCATTCTTCAAGAATTGTCGAGCACATTCTCTGTGTAAGACATTCTTTTGAACATTTCAGAAGATGTGGAGGAGGTCATGTTGACATATTTGGTTTTATGTTCTCATCTTAGAAATGAGATGATGGGATTTAGTACCTTCATTTAGCACGTATTTTTTGGCCTACGGCTTGTAAGGCCCTCTGCAGGGTGTCAGAGATACCATAATGGTTTGGACAAGGTCCTTGCTGTTGAGGAAGACACGTAGTCTAGTTTGAGAGGAGGGGTGGTGGAAATATTGGATAAGATGCTGCTATAGGAGCACTGAGGTCCCTTAGTGTTCTGTGAGGAAGGATCCTGTAGCTAAGGAAGTTTGGAAAAGTCCAGACAAGCAAAATTAAATGGATATCTTTACTGTGCGACTTTTCTGAGTCTTTAGGAAACTAATGTGCATTGTAACCTTCCAAGAGGTTTGTTCTCAAGGTTTTAGATCCTAGACTCTCTATGTCACCAACCTTTTTTGCCCTCTCAGAATGTTTCTTGGTCTTAGTCTTTCAGTGTGCTTTGGGAAAAACCACTGTGAGCCCTGGATCCTGTCTCTTGGCGTCTCAGCCTAGCAGGCAGACACCCTGGTAACCCATACAGGGTTGGAAGTTCTAATTTGTAAGAAAGATGTACAGGAAAAGTTGGTGATTTTAGACTTTTGGTGGGGTTGAAGGTGTGAAATTCAAAGCAGACTTTCCTGGTAGAGAGCTGGACTTGTGAGAGAGACACAGTTTGTATCAGTGGAGAGGCCCGGAGGATTGCCAAAGAGTCTTCAGGAACAGAACCATGAAATTCTGACACAGCTGATTTGATCACGACATCCCAGCACATGGATCCAACTTAGACCAGTTTTGTTAAATAACCTAAATCTGGAGAGGTAAGAGGCGGCAGCCTTTGTGGTGCAGAATGCTCTGCTTTAGGCCTTGTTTCAGTTGAGCGACTGCCCGTCTGGAGAAGGGGTCCCTTCTGTGAGGCATCCTGATGCTGTGTCTGGGGCAGAATCTTTGTCCTGTGAAGAGTGAGTCTCGGCCCCTCCATCTGGCAGGTCCAGTTTCCGTTTGCCTCATCGTATCCCACTTTCTCCACCTTTCCTTTCTCCTTAGCATCCCTTCTTCTGATGAGTCACCTTGTCTGCATTTCTCATTCTCATCCATCTGTATCATCCTCTCCCTCTGAGGCAAGTACCCTTTATGTTCTTCCTGACAAGTACTTTACTTCACTGAAAATAGTGCTACCAATTTTCTCCTCTTCAGGAGCAACCAGCAGATGGAACCTGATGGATGGAATGGAGGATAATCTACAGATCTGGTCCTCCACACTGGGGAGATTTGCCCCCAGGCTGGGTTCCTTCAGTACCTACCTTGTTAACCATGTGTGTATGGAAGGCAGCATAGGCACAGGAATGGGAACTCAAAGTCCTGTTTCTGGGCATGAGTTTTCCTCAGTCCAAGCCTCAGTTTATCCATCTGTGAAATGCTCAGGTAGGCTAGGTCTCTTTTTCCAGTCGTTTCAACTAAACATGTTGAGTGTTAGCATTTGGTCCAGTGAAGTCAACATTCACTGGAGTCGGTCTGGGCCATTTGATGAGACATTTATCTTCAAGCCTGGCGATATGAGGATATGGGCAGTGGGCAGAGTTCCCTGTCCACACATGGGAGGTGTGGTTCTCCTACCCGCAGCCTTCTTCTGGAGTCATTTTCCTTATATTGCTTGTTACTTTTTAGTCGTATTTCCTCCTCCTCTGCCATTCAGGCTTATCTATTCTTTGGCAACACACTTCTTGCTGTAAATGCTCCTCTTCTATTGCCCAGCCAGATAGCTCCCTGTCTCCTTTTTCCCTCTTGGCTCTGCCCATGAAGGATGTCCGCTCTGGAACTTTCTAAAGACAGATGGCTACTGTGATGGGTCAGATCGGGGAATGGCGGTCCTGGCCAGCTGCAGATCCTTCCAGGAGACTGTTCTTCAGAACCATTTCTTTATTGGATAAATATACTTCAATGAATGAGACCAAGTCTTGCCCTGGGGGAGCCCACAATGGAACTGAGAAGCTTTTAGAGTTCTTGACGCCTGGGGGAAACCACAGCCAGTGAGGAACATTATTCATTGCAGAGGAAGGACTTTGGCCTTCTAGAATTGGGCAGTGTGCTGTTAGAGTCTCAGCATGAATTCTTAAGCATCTAGGAAAACTAATCACTTGGAAAGCTGAAGCTTGTTTTGCAGACCTTGAAAAGGCAGCTTGCATGTTTCATTTCACCACCTACCTGGACAGACACTTTAGGGATGCAAATGTCAGCAGGCAGCTTGGCAAGTGGCTCACCAGAGGCCATAACATTGGCTGGTGGTGCATACTATCAAGGTTGACGTGTCAGCGCACGTAGGACACTGCATAGACCCAGCAATGCCATTGACATGTGAAGCTGCCATTGGAAATGGCAGTCAAGTTTGGTTCTGCTCCAGGAAAGACTTTTCCAAAGTTAGGTATTTACCTTGTGACTCCTTTGACTTCGTCTCTGTATTAAACACAGTTCTCATCTCTTGGTCTTTGTGATTAGTTGTTTGGATTTCCCCGGTTATATAGGCCTACCTGAAGAATACAGAAGCATTTTGAAAGCTTTGATCTATATAACGTTTGAAAGCATGGGTTTTGGAGCTAGGCTGCGTCCTGGCTCCACCATTGTTAACTTGACCCATTACCCAGTCTCTTTAGACTTTTGTTACCTCATCCTCAGAATGGGGAGAAGAAAATTACCTGTCTTCTAGTTGTGAGGATTAAATGAACTATGTGAAATGCTTAGAACAGAGCCTGACACATGCCAAGTAACCATTAAATATTATCTGCTGTTATATGTTGGTGAAAGCAATGGCACCCCACTCCAGTCCTCTTGCCTGGAAAATTGCAGGGATGGAGGAGCCCGGTGGGCTGCAGTCCATGGGGTCGCTAAGAGTCGGACACGACTGAGTGACTTCACTTTCACTTTTCACTTTCATGCATTGGAGAAGGAAATGGCAACCCACTCCCGTGTTTTTGCCTGAAGAATCCCAGGGACGGGGGAGCCTAGTGGGCTGCCGTCTATGGGGTCGCACAGAGTCGGACACGACTGAAGCGACTTAGCAGCAGCAGCAGCAGCTGTTATATGTGTTATAAAGTCAGAAAATTGTGGTTTGGATAAGATGTTACAGGTGAATGAGGTTTTGTGTTTTCTCTCTGTGTTTTTTATTTTTTTTGTCTTTTTAGATTTTTTGTTTTGGAATAGTATTAGCTTTATAGAATAGTTGTAAAAATTGTACAGAGAATTTCCATCTATCCTTCACTCAGTTTCTCTCATTTTTGACCTCTTACATTAGCATACTGTGTGTGTGCTCAGTCGTGTCCAACTCTTTGAGACCCCATGGACTGCACCCTGCCAGGCTCTCTGTCCATGGGGATTCTCCAGGCAAGAATACTGGAGCGGGTTGCCATGCCCTCCTCCAGGGGATCTTCCCCCACCCAGGGATCGAACCCATGTCTCCTATGTCTCCTGCATTGGCAGGCAGATTCTTATCACTGTGCCACCACATTAGCATAGTACATTTGTCAAAACTAAGAAATGGATGTAGGTACATGACTATTAATGGAACTGGACTCTATTTAGATTTCACCAGTTTTTCCATTAATGTCTTTTTTCTTTTTTGCAGGATACACCTCAGGGTACCACATTACACTTAGTTGATATTTCTCTACCCTAGAGTGGCTTTACAAGTGTTTTTTTAATAGCTAAGAAGAAATTCTTTACACAAAAGCCTATTACAACATGTAACGCTGAACCAATAAACTGGAGCAGCTGTGGTTGAAATGGTGCAGGACTGCAGGACGGGACTGACTTTCTTGCACTTCCCTACTTTTTCTATTTGAATATGCTCTGGTAAAGTAAGGCTTAAATATCACCATAATACAGTCTCTTTGCTTCCAGGGAAGAGACTGAGGCCCCAGAATGGGGAGTGATGATCCTAGCTGAAGCTGGAAGCCCAGTGAGGGTCAAAAAAAGGATTGTGGAAATACCCCAATTTTGTCCCTGTTATTTAATGGATGAGTGAACAACAGTTAGGGACTCTGGAAGATCTGGGTTTGGATCCAGGCTCTTCCACCATATGTCTCAGTTTTCTTATCTGTAAAGTGGGTTCAGTGGTCAATGATACCTCAAACAGTACTTGATACTCACAAAGTACCACCGTTTACCTTATGAAAGTTAAGTAAGCGAAGATGCTTACTTTTAGCATAGCCTGAAACATCGTAGGTTCTCAATATATATTTCAAAAAAAAAGAAGCCTTGAAAATTAGAAAACTTTATCCTTAGAACTAATTTCAAGAAGGCAGGGACAAATTGATATGAAACAAAAACCAGTCCTTCATAAGGAGATCTGCGATACTTGGAAATGGAACCAGTGTTTGCGTTTCTGATAAGCGGGATATACTGTCTGTTTTTATTCTTGGAGGCTTTTATCATACAATACTACATTATGTTGCAGTCTGACTTTCACACAAATTGGATCCCAAAACCTCTTACAGGAATTAAAAATACAAACTCGTGGGCAGTATGTGTTTTATAAATTACAGAAAACAGTAGTGTAACGGCATGGCATAGTGAGCACAGTGAAGGCTGCGGCGGGCATTGGCACCCAGGAGGAAGACAAGGGTGTGGTAGCTGAGACGCCCGGGAGGCAGGAGGCGGGAGGAGGTGAGGAGGTGGCCGGCATCGCACTCAGTGTCGGGAGAGATGAGGGAGGCCGCCTCCAGCGGGGAGGCTCGGTGGAAAAGCTGAGGGTAGTCAAGGCAGTCGCAGAATCCTGGAGAAATCAACCTTTTGATAGCCTTAAAAGATTTTTAAAATTTTAGGCTTGTTAAGAGTAGTTTTAGACTCACAGCAAAACTGAGAGGGAGGTACAGAGATTTCTCACATGTCCCCTGTCTCCTGCACAGGCAAAGCCTCCCCAGCTGTCAGCATCTCCTCCCGGAGTGCTTTGTTTGTTGCAGTTGGTGAACCCACGTTGGTATATTGGTGTCACCCGACGTCCAGAGTTCACATTAGGGTTTACTCTCAGTGTGCTGTACTCTATGGGTTTAGACACGTGTATAGTGACATGTGTCCATCATTATATCATACAGACTATTTCGCTGCCTTACAAATCCTGTCATCTGCCTGTTCATACCTACCTCTCACCCCCAAATCTGGCAGCCACTGATCTCTTTACTGTCTCCACATGTATCCTTTTTCTCCTGCCATTTTTGGTTGTGTTGAATGGTAACCACCAGACTTTTAGAAACTGACCTCCATTGCCTTCCCTCATTCTTCCTTTGTCACAGCATTTTCTCAGGCTGGGCTGCTGTTCTCTACCATCATTGCCTGTTTGAATCCAAATGTATCTTCAGGGCCAGCACTTCCTCCATGAAGCAGGCCTTGATTTCCAGCCTTGGTCCTAAGCAGGAAATAATCCCTTCCTCTTATGGTCTCTGTCTGGACTGAGTGCAGGGCACTGAGCACTTTTTACCTTCTATTGTAGTTATCTGTGTACCTATCTTATTTAGGAGTTTTTAACTTCTTTAGACATTCATTCTTATCTAGAATCGGACAGACATATTGCAAATGCTTGTTGAATGGATGGATGGATGGATGGACAGGTTTGACATCATTCATACTACTCAAACTTAATTCCTTTAGAGTAGGGATTTAACCTGCTAATCTCTATATCTCCTCAGTATTAGCACTGAGAAGGTGCCTGCTATTTGTTCATTCATTCATTCCACAGTAGACTTTCAGGGACTACTTTAGGAATGAAGTGATGAGTAGTCCATTTGTTGATAGCCTATGCAGAAAATAGACTATTCTTTGGAATATATTTTCATTCTTGTAAGGTTGATCCGGGATTGATTTTTTCTTTTGACACAGAAGAACCAAGCAAGAAATGTTTTGTTTCATCTGCATGTGTCAACGTGAATGCTCTCTCATTCCTTCAGCTGGCTTGGTAGTAAAGAGATACTGCTGGGCTGAGACAGGCACCAGGATCTATGGCAGTCCCTTACTGCTTTCCTCAGGGACCACTCCTCTTCCCAGTGTTTTGAAAGGTAGTGCCAGTATTCCGCGATGATCGTGGTTGGGCTTCCCTGGTAATGTCTCTACTCTTATTTTCTTAATATAGTGACAGGATGCATGCTGCTGAGGTGGTAAATGGGAAGAAGAAGTGCAGTGAACTGTCTGTTTCTTGGGGCCTTCTGTATTAATCACAGGAGGAGGTGTCAGACGCGGCCAGATGAGAGAGCCAGCTGACTGAAGTTCATGTCGGATCCAAATTAGAATGGCAAAATTGGGAGACCTTGATGATGCTGAACTGAGGAAGCTTAAGGTTATCAGAGTGGTTAGGGCTGGAAGAATCAGAGAGGTCATCTAATCTAGTGGTTCTCAGACTTGAAGGGGCATTAGGGTTTTCTGGACCCCGTCCCAGAGCATCTGATGTAGTTGATCATGAGTTTGTACTTCCCGCAAGCTCATGGGTGTGCCAGTGCTGATGAGAACCCCTGACCTAGTCCCACAGCTGGTCTGTTGAGATTTTATAGATGGGGAGAGGACACATAGAGATAGGTGGAAAGGACTTGTCTAGAGTCACACAGATATCAGGAGTGAAGTTGGAGTCAAAACCAGGAATCCTGGCTCAAAGTCATTTCCATACCGTCACCAGAACAATATTATTTTTAGGTCAAGGAACATTATTATTTTTAGTTCTACTACAGGATGATGACAGATTTCACCAGCTTTGCCTGATTTGGTCACAAATTTATTTTTGAGGGCCTTTCATTTAGCTGTCTCCATCCTACATTTTCTTATTCAGTTAATCCACATTTTTGACTACAGCTCTGCACTAGGAATTGCACTTGAATCCAAGGTAGTATTATAGCATGGTAGTCTGAAGGCATGGGTCTCAGGAAGTTTGACCTTGAGTAAATGGCTTTTTCATTTTCTCATCTGAAAATGAGAATAGTAATACCTCCTAGGACAGCAGGTAGAGCGCCGAGATTGTACCTGGCCCTCACTCCCTGACCGATAGGCCTGATGCAATTATTGTTAACTGGGTAGGACGTGGTCCCCACCCTCTCATGCATAGGTGACTTACTGAGTGCTACAACTGAGAGACAGTGGGAATTAGGGGAACAGACACATGACTTGGAATTAGGAGGGCTGAGTTCTAGTCCCAGCCACTTACTAGCTGTGTGATCTTGTGCAAGTCACTTGACTTGACTGAGCTATAATTTGAAGCAGCTCCTTGATGGCTCAGTGGGTGAAGAATCCACCTGCAATGCAGGAGACAGAGGAGGCATGGGTTCAATCCCTGAGTCAGGAATCAATCCCAGAGGAGGAAATGGCAGCCCACTCCAGTATTCTTGCCTGAAAAATCTCATGAACAGAGGAGTGTGGCAGGCTACAGTCCATGGGGTTGCAAAGAGTTGGACATGACTGAGTGACTAAGCACACCACATGCAGACTTAGTTTACATTGTGTGTGTGTGTGAGTGTGTGTGTGTGTGTGTGTGTGTGTAGCAAGGGACATGTGTCAGCTCTGTGTCCACTGTCTGCCATTCCCAGGACAGGGCAGAGAAGTTGAATAAGGTACCCTTTCAGCCGTCTGCAAGGTTGTGGTCAACACAGGAAACAGACATGCAAACCAGATTGGGGCTGCAGGTGGAGCAGCGCTGGAGGGTGTGTGTATGAGACATAAAGGAAGTATCCTGGCAGCAGGGTGATGGAGAGCTCATTAGGGCTGCAGATCAGTGGTCCTGCAGACATGCAGACATGTTTGGCTCCCCAGAAGGAAAATGAGATATTGAGGGCATTTAGGCTCTACAGAGCCACAGTCCTTCACATTCTCTGTTAATCTTAGCAGCTTGCTCACCCCCAGGGCTTTTAAATTAGCCATCCTCGAAGGCTGTGCAGACTCTTCCACAGTGGCCTCCTCTTTCATGACTCTCTGTCTGGCTTGTCTGTGAACCTCTTCCAGGCAGCGCCCCCAGGAAACCCTGTGGATCTCCTCCTAAGCTCCTATCCCACCTTTGCAACTCACTTCCTGCCTGGGCCCCAGGGCCTCTGGAGGCTGAGAGGGCTGGCCAGACTGGTCTATCTCCCCTGGCTTCCCCTGTGATTCCTGAGCCCCTGCCCTTCTGTGGTGTCCATAGCTGGGACACACTTGTTTGCTCAGTGCATGCTCTGTACTTCCAAATTCCTCCCTTGCTCTCATGTTTCCATTTAAAGCCCTTGTGAGCGGGTCTGAGTGTCTCTTGCCAGCACCGTTCCTTCGCGTTTCCTGGAACCCCATTTCTCATCTTGCTGGGAAGCCAGCCTTGAGCAGGACTTGAGCACAGCCTCTCTGCAGCCTCTTCTCTTTCTCCAAGATCATGACTTCTGGCTGAAGAGGGGACCAGCTCTTCTTGGCCCTGCTTACCTCATCTTCCTTGTTCCCTCCCGTGAGGCTTTCTTCCTTTTTATCCTTGTCCACTTAGTCTCCTGCCTTGGGTCCGCTGGACAGAATGGCATCTTTTCCTTTGCCCGGCATCTATGCCTTACTCAGAAGTAACTTGTGAAGCCACACAGAGTGTTCATTGGGTCTGCTTTTAGGAGGAAGTCAGAATGGCCTCTGGCAATGCCTTGTGACAATAAGAATATGTTGGTTTGATTTCCCAACTAATTTTATTTTTATGTGCAAACACACACACAGCACAGCCGTGTTAGGAATGAAGGAGAATCATGTCGTGAGTGGCACTGAGTGCAAGACTCTCACCTGGCAGTTCTCTCCCTGCTCTGCCTGTTCTTCGTGATCGTCCCCTCTGTTTTAGAGCAGGCATCTCCCCTCCTGTTTTCCAGCTGGCCTCTGCCTTCTTGCTTATTGTCTCTCTTGGCCTGTGGGTAAAATCCTTTCATGGGCACACCTCCACCCTGCCATCCATCTGACCTTACCTCAGTTCTAAAAGTGTCTCTGGCCAACCCTGTTAGTCACATTCTATAGCTGAAGCTACCACGAGTGTGTTAGTAAGCACTCTCTTGCACGCCTGTGACTTTTCATGTCCCTTCTTCTTGGCCCTGGGCCTTTTGTTTCTATTTGGTGAACACCTGCTCATCACTCCAAAGGAAGCACAGATGTCTCCATCTCTCAAACCTATTCTCAATCTCTCATGAAGAATTGTGAAAGAATAAAACAAAACCAGATTTTCTAAGCATTGCTCTAAGAGCAGCACATGCTCATAATATATTTCAAATATATAGAACCAATATATATAAAGGAGGAAATGAGACTCACTCATAAATCCACAGTTTAGATACAAATGCTGTTTGTTTTTAATATTCTTGAGTAGCTCTTTTCATTACTTTTTGTTGCATTTTGCTGACTTGACACGTTATGGTATGTACAGTTTTGTATATTACCATTTCACCAAACAGTGGAGTACGAGCACCTTCTCATGGCACTGGGAATTCTTCATAATTTTTGATGACTTATGATGGATATTATTCCATCATAAGAATATACCATCATTTTTAATCTTTTCTTGGGTAGCTGACATTTGAATGTCCAATTTTTCATCATTGTAAATAGCACTGTGATGAACATCCTCTTTACTACATTTTTTTTCTGCACCTCTGATTACTTTCTAAGATATATTACTTGCACATGGAAAATGCAAGGACTTCTTCCACCCTTAATTTCAAAATAATTCATGGTAACTGAAGAAAGTTAGGAACCTAAGGAAAAGCACAGAGAAGAAAAAACAAAACAAAAAAAACTACCTTCAGCCACTTGCAAAAACCAGTGTGAAATCTGTGTATTGTGCATCTCTCTTTCTAGCCCAGGTATTGGCACGCATTTTTTGGTAAAGAGCTGGATAGTAAATATTTCAGGCTTTGCAAGCCTCATATGATCTATCACATCTTCTCCTTCTCCTCCCACTCCTCCTTTTCCCCCTAAAAAATATAAAAACTGTTACTGGCTAGCACCATTGCAGTTCTAACCTCCATGGTGGCACCATGCTGAATGTCCTATTGATATTTTGTATTGTTCTCCTCCATAAGGTAGGTGCCTCCTCATTCTCCTTATGGTTTTCTGTTTCATGCTGCCCAGATGTTATTAATGACTTCTTGCTGGAATGCCCATGATACCCTGGCTCCGCCTCAGATTTAGAATTTAAAGCATGTTTAAATGTGAATGCTTGCTGAGATTTCTCTTTTCCGTCTTATGCATCTCTGTCTTGCCAGCCCCAGCACAGTGCACAGTGGTACTTAACTGATGCTCAGCAAGTTTGTGTGTCAGTTTACCCTGGCTAATACCTGTGTTCAGAACATTGCTATTTGAGATTTGTTTCTTGGGTCGGTCACATCAATATTACCTGGGACTTGTTAAAGATGGAGACTGTCAGCCCCACTCCAGAATCTGCATCTTAACAAGTTCCACTTGTTAAGTTCATGTTAAGTGATGTGTGTGCACATTAAAAGACGCTTACTCCTTGGAAGAAAAGTTATGACCAACCTAGACAGCATATTGAAAAGCAGAGACATTACTTTGCCAACAAAGGTCCATCTAGTCAAGGCTATGGTTTTCCAGTGGTCATGTATGGATGTGAGAGTTGGACTGTGAAGAAAGCTGAGCACCGAAGAATTGATGCTTTTGAATTGTGGTGTTGGAGAAGACTCCTGAGAGTCCCTTGTACTGCAAGGAGATCCAACCAGTCCATTCTAAAGGAGATCAGACCTGGGTGTTCTTTGGAAGGAATGATGCGAAAGCTGAAACTCCAGTACTTTGGCCACCTCATGCGAAGAGTTGACTCATTGGAAAAGACTCCAAAGCTGGGAGGGATTGGGGGCAGGAGGAGAAGGGGACGACAGAGGATGAGATGGCTGGATGGCATCACTGACTCCATGGACGTGAGTTTGAGTGAACTCTGGGAGTTGGTGATGGACAGGGAGGCCTGGCGTGCTGCGATTCATGGGGTCGCACGACTGAGCGACTGAACTGAACTGAACTGAGCACAGTAAGGTTGGGATGCATCACTCTAGTGCTCACCTCCACTCTTCAGGGCTTGTGTTTATTTACAGGTACCCCTTCCCCATTCTTCCCACTGGTAGGAAGCTCCTAGTGGTGGACCATGTGTCTGTGCTGATTCAGACTGATCTGGTTGGCCAACACAGTTTGTTTCACAGCTGCCATCTTGCCTTGGCTGGGAGAGGATGTGTTGGTGTAAGGAGTGAGCCTTTAATTAGTGCCTGTTGCGTGCGAGTCCCTGTGCCAGGGTCTTATACATATTTCCCAGGGGTGAGGCATGATGATCTCAGCAAGAGAGGACATAGGGTTCTTTAAGGTTGATGAGTCTTCTTTTTTTCCCCTTTGAATTCCTTTTTTAAAAATTGAATTGTAGTTGATTTACAATATTATGTTAGTTTCAGGTGTATAGCATAGTGATTCAATATTTTTGCAGATTATATTCAATTTAGGTTATTACAAGGTAATGGGTGTAATTCCCTGTACAGTAAATCCTTGTTGTCCATTTTATATGAAAGTGAAAGTCACTTAGTTGTGTCCAACTCTTTGTGACTCCATGGCCTATACAGTCCATGGAATTCTCCAGGCCAGAATACTGGAGTAGGTAGCCTTTCCCTCCTCCAGGGGATCCTCCCAACCCAGGGATCAAGCCCAGGTCTCTCGCATTGCAGGTGGATTCTTTACTAGCCGAGCTACTAGGGAAGCTCATTTTATATATAGTAGTTTATGTCTGTTAATCCGGGCTTCCCAGGTGGTGTGGTGGTAAGGAATCCACCTGCCAGTGCAGGAGATACAAGTTCAATCCCTGGGTCAGGAAGATCCCCTGGAATAGGAAATGGCAATTCACTCCAGTATTACTGTCTGGGAAATCCCATGCATAGAGGAGCCTGGCAGGGCACAGTCCATAGGGTAGCAAAGAGTCGGTCATGACTGAGCAACTAAACAACAATAATAATACTCTGCTCATCCTATACCCATAGTTTGTCCCTTCCCACTAAGGCCAGTGATTCTTAACCTTCAGAATCAGCAGAGAATTTTAAAAACATATATGTGCCCAGCTCTCACCCCGGTTCTCAATCAGAATTCCCGAGAGCTAGCCTTGTCCTGATTACTTAGAGAAAATTCCCTAAGTGTGTTTGCCAGGCATCCTGGTGAACAAACCAACAGTTTAACTCAGTATCCAGTTGTGCAGATGAGGAAAGTGAGGCTCAGAGAGATCACTGAGACTCCGGGGTTACCTAGAGTTTAGTCTGAAGCCAGGACTGGATTCAGTGTCTTCTGCCTGAGGATGCAGCCCCTGAGCTGCTGCCAACCTGCAGTGATGGGTGGGAAGTAAGCCCGGTGAAGAGGTGGCACCTCGTCCCCGGTGCTTGAGGCAGATGTGTTCCAGGGTGGCAAGTGGGTCGGCAGCCTGGATGTGGATGGCAGACATGGTCACATGCTGTTCTTTCATCCCCACCTTTGTCCTCCTTCCTGGTGCCGCCATTTGGGACTGTGATCAGGGAGCTGTATCCAAGATCCCTGATCCAAGTGGCCCAGGTAGCTGCTGCAGCATCTGATGTCCTTCATTCTCCAGAATGGGGGGTGGACGGCACCCTTCAAGGCCAAAACTCAAGAATCTATGTTCCCCCTGACTCTTCACTGTCCTCCCAGTGCCAAAGTTTTAATGGGAAATCTGGTCAGCCCTGGCTTCCGGTCCTGCCAGCCAGCAGCAAACAGAATGGGATGCTGACTGAGGTTTTGCAAAGATCTCCTATGGAAGGGTGGACAGGCATCACCAAGAGGTCAAGGGTTTGATTAGCACTCTGATTATGTGGTGGGCCAGAATGGGAAACAGGAATAGAACTAATTACCATGATTGCTGCCCTTTATCGAGTGCTCACTGAGCCGGGCACTCTGCCTGAATTATATTTCCTTTTCTTCTTTAGCAGCCATGAGAGGCCTAGGGTTTGATGCCTTCCCCTAAGTGGCCGGCTGGGAGGTGAACCCAGTTCTGCTTGATTTCAGAGTCCATACTCTTAGTTGTCATGTGACACTGCTTCCCCAGCTTGTCCTGTGCTCGCCCTTCTCACCCGCCACTCCTAGGGATTCAACCGGAAGCCCATGGAGATACAGTGAACTCAGTATTTAAGAACACACAGTAAAAGATTTCCTCAAATGAGGTCCTTGGAGGTGTTCAAGGAGAGATACTGTGCCTCTTGGTGGGAGACTGTCAGCTGGGAATTCGATTGGCCAAGATGTTGTAAATCGAATTGGAGGATCCAGTCAGGATACAGTAAAAAGTATGTTAGGTGAAAATGTATAGATTGAGCACTGAAAAGCAGTGAAGTTTTTATTTTGTATGGCCTACTTCCAGCTGTGAGAGCTATGCTGGGGTGACTTCTCAGTGCCTGGATGTGCCATGAGTGTCCTGGGGTGTCCAGGGTATAAGGACCTGCCCACCAGGAGCTTCCCATCTAGTGGGGATAGGAGGACTTGCTCCCATGAAAAGAGCAGCTCCCTATCCAAGAGCAGACAGTATGGGGGAAGTGGAGGAGAGTGTGCCTTGTGGGCCCAGAAGAAGGGATGAGTTCTGTGATCAGGGAATTGTGCTTCTACAGTATTGGACCAGTAGTGGGCTCTTAAGGATGCTTAGACTCCTTCAGATGGAGCTTACTGACCGTGTGATGGGAAGGCAGGTCAGGTCCTGGTGTGGAGGGCCTTGGATGATAAGAAATTGTAGAGTGAGTCTCTTGGGCTTCTTCTGAAAGTTATAGCAATCTGTTAAACAATTATTTTGCCAAGTGGTGGAGTAACAGCAGGGGTGCCTTATCTAATTCCATTAGCATTTGATGTGTGGCCACTGTGGCTGGAGCAAGCAAAGCCTACCTCTAAGGATGAGCAGGGATAATCTGGAAGGAGAGGTAGGGCAGGGACCTGTCAGGAAGAGGGAGCTGTATAGGTAAAAGTGTGGATGAGGGATGATCTTGAGTGTTGTCAGGGTCTTACAACTCTTTGCTCTCCTTGCTCTTGACCTTGGCTTGTGGAGCCAGAAGGAATTGGGAAGTTCCCAGTACTTTGGTCTCTCTGTCTGGTACCTTCTAGTAATTGAAAGTTGAAGCAACTCTTGGAAAAGTTCCTTTTCCTCTCTATTTTTCACTCTTCTCTTTAGCATGAAATAGATTCCACTGTGTATTGCTAACCTATCAGGTGCTTTATCGTCCTCCTACCGCTTCCAGCTGGGAGAACTGAAGTGTAAGTTTTAGCATCTGTTAGAGTGGTCCAGGGATACTGACTCATGGAAGATGTGCATTGCTGCCTGTGAGGAGACTGGGAGTCAGGAGTGGATAGCTTGATTTCTGTTGTGCCAATACTAATTTAATAATTTGCTTGTCCTTGGCCTTCTGTGAGGCCTGAATACTTTGAGGGCAGCCTCCATGTGTTTTCAACTCTGTATGCAGGCACAATCACAGCATAATTACATGAATTAATTGCTCAGTACATTTTTGCCAGAGGTATGAATGAGGGGCTTCCCTCATCTGCCTTCATATACTTATGCCCAAAGGAAGTTATCTTACCTCCCATTGCAGTATAAGACCATTAAGGATGAATGAGAGAATGCCAGGAAAGTCCCCTTAAAATTCATAGGCTGGAAAGTATTGAGAGTTCATGGAAAATTCTCATGGAAGTATCTGGGTAGCTGGTGGCCAGGTGGACACTTGCAAACTTACAAATATGGGCCAAAGCATGCAAGACTCAGCTATATTTAAGTAGTTAGTATCAGTACTGACCTTGGTTCAGATTTCAGATGTCCAAATAAAGGGCCAGGATGACCATGTGTCTCCAAGAAGGGTCAGGGTAACAGGAGCTGGTCAGTAGATGTGATGTAGGGAGAACAATCCTCAGGCTACATTTTTTTTTTTTTTAGTTGAACACCAAACTCTAGGTTTCTTTTTTGTACAGAATAGCCAAGCAGCATCCCCAAATCATGGAGATGCCACAATCTATGTGGAAACCGATGCATACAGTAGGTAAGCTGGATCTTAAATCTTTGTTTCATGGCAAAGTCATGATGCAGCCCTATGGGAAGCCTCCCCTCTCCTGTGCCTCTTCTCTTTCCCAAACAGAGGAAAGTTGGCATCACCCTTGTTTATGGGGACAGTTCTGGGTGAATATGCAGGGCAAATTAGCAGATGGACACAGTACTGCAGAAGGCAGGCCTCAGATGTGTGCCAGGCAGATGCACACATCTCCTGGGCCACTCTCCCGAGGAGCCTGGCTGTATTTAGAAGGTCTCAGGTGGACAGATGCTGAGATGCAAGACAAGGACGTGAAGCCAGAGCTGCTGACTCCCTCAGGCTCGTGGTGATGGAGCTCAGACTTCTGGGTTTTTGGTGGATCATGCTGTGTGATCCTTTCCTACCAAAAGCAAGGACCCTGTGGAGTGCAAAACTTTGAGAGAGAAATGCTGAGCCAGGGCCCTCGTTCCTAAAGGCTCTAAACACTGAGACGGTGACAGCTAAGGTGTTGGACGGTATGAGAGGGAGCCATTAAACACCAGCACGGGTGTAGTGTGATGTATGGGAAATCCCTAAAAACGGGAATCCATGAGTGTTGCGCTGAGCTCTGAGAAAGGTTCGCACATGGTCCCTGGCCTATCTTCTTAGCCTTGTTTGTAGAGATGCCTTCTTTTCCTTTTTTTTTTTTTTTTTTTGATGGCACAGGGAGAAAAGGTTTTTGGTTTTAGAGCTAGAGAAGCCTGGTTTTGATTGTAAGCCCAGTTATTCTACAGCTCCATGACCTTGGGAAGGTGGTATCTTTTCCCTGAGCTCCAGATTCTTCAACTGTAAAACAGGGGGAAAGCATTTTATTCTGCTGGGTGGTTGCAGGAATTGGAGAAAAAGTCTGTCAGGAGTGCTGGGCGCTCTGAGTTCTGTTTGCGCCCAGAACTGAGGCTCCCTGAGGTCAAGGTTCAGGTCTGACTCATCTGTGCCCTTGCTGTAGTATTGAGCACATGCCTGGTACACAGCGGGTGCCCAGTGAATGGGTCTTAAGTGACCAAAAGAAGAGAAGTGATCAGGCTGATGGCTGGCACTCCCCTGGCCTTAGAAACTGGAGAGAAGAAAAAATGGTTTAGGAATGGAGTGTCAGGCCTGAGGGTTCCTATTTCCTCATTCAGGGTGCAGGCTGGGATTGCCTGGAGCCACAGTTCCTTGAGACTTACCACCTCAGGCTGAAATCTGCCTCCTTTAATTACCTCCTTTCCAGGGAACAGGAGTTCTTGTTGTCTGCCCAGAAGCAGCTAATTATAGCTCCAACCTCCAGGCCCTGGTGCGCTTCTAGGCCACAGGACTGTGCAGCTTGAGCTGTCTGTTGATTTTGGGGTTTCCTCAGGGATTCTTTATGTTTTCAAGTTTTCACTGGGGTCTGCTTTTTATTTTGAAGCCAGTGAAGAAAGAGGGGCATACAGTGTTTAAAATTTTATGGGAGGATGTTAGGAGAGAGAGAGCTTGGGGAGAGTGGGAAGAGGGGTTTTTTAAAAGGGCATAGTGACTTAAAGGGCCTTCCCTGATGGATCAGTGGGTAAAGAATCCACCTGCAATTCAGGAGACAGAGGAGACTTGGGTTCGATCCCTGGATTGGGAAGGTCCCCTGGAGGAGGAGATGGCAGCCTGCTCCAGAATTCTTGCCTGAAAAATCTCATAGACAGAGAAGTCTAGCAGGCTATAGTCCAAAGAGTTGCCAAGAGTCAGGCACAGCTGGGCATCCTAGCACAAAGGGACCTAAAAAGGGGACTGGTTGTGTATTTAGTATCTCCCCAAGAATGTCCCTTCATAATGATTTTGCCAAGATATATCCTCCACATTTGACCTCTAGGACCTCTGAGCAATTCCTTTTTCCTTTGAAATATATATGTTTTTAACCATTTAAAAAATACTTTATTTTATATTGGAGTATAGCTGATTAACAATGTTGTGATAGTTTCAGGTGGACAGCAAAGGGACTTAGCCATATATATACATGTATTCTTATTTTTAAAAATGTTAAAAGATATTCAAATAAATGCTCAGTAAAAGTAGAGTAAAATACCTCCGAAATATTTATTTAAAAAACCCAAAAAACTAAGAAGAATTTCTTCTCCCATCTCTCTCAACCTTAATCCCTTCTCCATCTGTAATCATTTTTTCTTTTTAATTCTTCTGGTGGTTATTGTTATGTCCTTAAATAGTATGCTTATATCTTTAGTTTTTAAGTTTTTCGTTTTAGTTGTGCCTATTGGCTTTTATGATAGGAAGGACTAGCTCATATACACACTGACACTTCCTATCCCCCTTCCTAAGTTTTGACAGTTGGATCACTTTTTTTGCTCTCTCTGGGTTGGTTTCCTTTATAAATTTATATGATGTGCATACATCTCCATTCCTTGCCGTATCAACTTTTGGCAGGATTGCTTCACCCACTGTTTTGTAAGATGAAGATGTTGAGGTTTCTCTGTACCTTTCCTCTCCCACTTTTACAACTTGTTACGTTTTATGTTACTTTTTCCATCTCCAGCTTTTATAAATGCATATATGTCCACATGCACTTTTATAATTTTGAACCATAACTGAATCTTCTGTGCTTTGTCTGTGGGTCGATTCCAAAAGCTGAAAACAATCAACAGCATTTGCATTATGATTTCTAGGTAAATATTGCTCAATACAGGGCTAAGTCATGTACTGTGGTTTCATTTCCTTTTCTAGGCTTCTGAGGTCACCACCTTTAAGCCACTCATAGGGGACTGAACTTTCCCTTAGCATCAAAATCTAGTAGATCCTTCTAATTCCCCTCTACTTGTTGAAAATCATCCCAGTTTGTTTGTTTTATTTTCACATGGAGCCTTTTGCTTGTTTTGTTGTTAATATTCTTGGATTTTGTGGTTGTATTCTTTTGATTGGGAGAAGAAAATCAAGTAATTAAGTGTTTTCTACCGTATCCTATATATCTTCCATCTTTCTAACCATTCTCCTGGCTGCTTGGAGTCTATTCTACATTTCTTCTTGAAGTTCCATCAACTTTTTCTTTTCTTTTGGAGTGGTTTCTCCAGATTTGTGTCATGATTTCTCATGAAGTCTTTTGTTTTTTTTTCCTGGAGTTTCTGATTGCCTTCTATTTAAACCCCCATGTCTTTATCATAGCTTCAGCTATTTCCAGGCTGACATGGAGACGTCCTGAGTCATGCCATTAGCTGTTAGTCATCATCATTTTTCAAAAGAAAGCATATTATTAAAATATTATCTACCAGTACTTTCTTATACTTCCTCTTACGAAGCAGTTTGCTTGCTATTTTCTTTTCTCCAATGAATATTCATAAACATTTTCAGGTTATTTTATAATTCTTATATTTTTAATGGCCACTTATATTCCATTGAGTAGAAGTACTATTTTTAAATTTAGTCATTTAAATGTTTTTGGACATGGATTATTGTCAATTATCTATTCTTCTAAATACCACTGTTATGAACATTTTAAAGCACAAGGCCTTTTTCACTATTTGTGTGTGTGTGTATGTTCTTAGCAGGGAAAGAAAACTGGGAAACTGTGTCATTGTCTTTGAGGCCATATTATAGTAACTGTGCTTGTGTTGGGTTCTAATAGGGACCACCTGGAATTTATTAAGAAACTTTATTTTTCTTTTTTGGGGCAAAAGAGCAATAGAAAGCAGGAGAGAAGCACCACCTCTGAATTGGCACATTGAATTTTCTTGGCAGCTCTAAGAAGAGTTCAGTTCAGTTCAGTTCAGTCGCTCAGTCGTGTCCGACTGCGACCCCATGAATCGCAGCACACCAGGCCTCCCTGTCCATCAACAACTCCTGGAGTTCACCCAAACCCATGTCTGTCAAGTTGGTGATGCCATCCAGCCATCTCATCCTCTGTCGTCCCCTTCTCCTCCTCCTGCCCCCAATCCCTCCCAACATTGAAGTCTTTTCCAATGAGTCAACTCTTCTCATGAGGTGGCCAAAGTATTGGAGTTTCAGCTTCAGCATCAGTCCTTCCAATGAACACCCAGGACTGATCTCCTTTAGAATGGACTGGTTGGATCTCCTTGCAGTCCAAGGGACTCTCAAGAGTCTTCTCCGACACCACAATTCAAAAGCATCAATTCTTCGGCGCTCAGCTTTCTTCACAGTCCAACTCTCACATCCATACATGACCTATGGAAAAACCATAGCCTTGACTAGACAGACCTTTGTTGGCAAAGTAATGTCTCTGCTTTTGAATATGCTATTTAGGTTGGTCATAACTTTCCTTCCAAGGAGTAAGCGTCTTTTAATTTTGTGGCTGCAGTCACCATCTGTAGTGATTTTGGAGCCCAGAAAAATAAAGTCTGACAACTGTTTCCACTGTTTCCCCATCTATTTCCCATGAAGTAATGGCACCAGATGCCATGATCTTAGTGCAATATATTGCAAATGTGATACTGCCTAGAAACCAACTGAGTATCATATCGCCCTTTTTGAGTCTTCTGGGGTCAACTATGGTGCTATGACTTGTGCCTGTGAAGTTCTTCTCACTCAAAAGCTTCCTGTGATAATTTTTCTTGTGCAAGTATTATTCAGCCTGATCACCAGCAACTTGCTCATTTCCCTTATTCACTGGAATTGTCTCTGAGTAACTGTTGGAAAGATCAGAATCCATCCCCAAATTAAAGAGGTGCTCCCATTGAGAATATCCTGTAAAGTCTACAACTACTTCTTCACAAAGTTTAAAAGGAAGGGATTTGAAGAGTTGGCAGGATTATTAGAATAAAGGAGCTACTGTGAAGAAATCCACAGTCACAGGAAACCTAAATTTTGATGTATTGATGAAACTGTCTTACTGTTTTATTGTCACCCTACAGCATGCATTACTCTAAAACTTCATCATTTGGCAGAAATTTACGTATTTACAAAGTCTATGTGACATAATTACATAAAAATGGGATCCTTGTTTTTGAAAAGCTTTACAATTCATTGACAATATTGATCACATGCTAAAGGACATATACTTAGTTGCACTATGAGGAAATTCTGGGCTTAATGAGTCACAGTCTAATTATTTTGGATAGTGGGTGATAATATTACATTGAAGGTGATGATGAGACACATAGATTCAGAATATCACAGCTTGGAGAGGATCTGCTCCAGCAATTCCATTTTAATATGAGAAAAAGGCGACTCAGAGGGAAGACGGACTCACTCAAGGTCGTACACGTGGTTAGTGGCAGAACCAAGTTTGTATTCTGTACTTCCTCACTTCTAGTCTATTGGTCTTTTCTTATATCCTCCCTTATTTAAAATGTTTTCAGTTTTATTTCCAGGTGTGTAAACTGCAGTTCATGGGGCTGGAAAGTAGAGAAAATTTCCATCATCTACAGAGATGCAGAATATTTAATAATGGAGAATACATTTGCTTGGGATGGAATCAGCAAGAACTTAAGCTCTGAGACACAAAGAATCTTTTCTGAGATGAGGGAAAGTGGTGGGCAAGTCAGGGTCCATTTTTAGGATATAACTGGAGCCAAGCTGTTGTAACTGATTCTGGGGAACTTGGGGGGTTTGTTCTTGGCTAAGATATTTCCATTCACTAAAACATGGATTCCACATCTATTGATTAAGAGAGTTGCATTTGATGGGCTGAGCTTTGTAGGCCTTTCAACTCTGAGTTCTGTGCATCTGTGATTCTGTGTTATGTTCTATGTTCAAGACGACTTGGGGGAAAAAAAGTCCCTGCTGAATCACTAGCAGCAACACCTGCTTTGGTCTGGCTGGGAAGTAGGTCAAAGCTTGGCAGACATGAAGATGTGGTCGTTTGCAGGTGTGAGCTCAGCCTGGGTCCCCCTTGTAGACACCGGCCACAGGAAGGATCTTATGCTCGGAGGTGGAGAAGGGCGGGTTTGTGGCTCTAGGGCTGTAGGAGATGGGGGTGATTGATAGGAGAAAGAGACATTTAGGGTGGGCGGGATGAAGGAAGCACAGCTGGTGACTGGTAGAAAGGAGACCCAACATTTATTGACTGCTTATCTTGTGTGGAACACTGGCAACTATTCTTTTTTAAAAACTCCTCCCCTCAACACACTGGGGAATAGGTGTCATCATTTGTATTTTAAGGGTGAAGGGATTGAGGCTTGGAGAGGTGGCCCTAGTGGTAAAGAGTCTGCCTTCCAATGCAGGAGATGCAATACCTGCAGGTTCCATCCCTGGGTTGGGAAGATCCCCTGGAGAAGGCAATGGCAACCCATTCCAGAATTCTTGCCTGGAGAATTCCATGGACAGACGAGCCTTGTAGGCTACGGTTCATAGGATCGCAAAGAATCAGTCTGAGAGTTGTCCCCTCACCCCCAAACCACACACAAATACCAGTGAGAGGGTCATTATTGGGTTTGAGTCCAAATCCTCTTTTCTTTTCACAGTCAAGCGTGCCTTGCTCTGCTCTAGGTGCTGGGGTATGGTGACAAAGGAGACAGGCAAGGTTCATGGCCTCATCTTGCTTGCAGTCTAGGGGGTTGGGACAGAGCAGACAAGAAAACAGACCCATGCTTTCAGGAAGGGAAAAGTGCTAAGCAGGAGAATACAGCAGCATTAGGATACAGTGAGTGACAGAATTGTATATTGTTTTTTGTATCCTAGTCTGTAAAAGTTGGAGAAGGCAATGGCACCCCACTCCAGTACTCTTGCCTGGAAAATCCCATGGATGGAGGAGCCTGGTGGGCTGCAGTCCATGGGGTCGCTAAGAGTCGGATATGACTGAGCGACTTCACTTTCACTTTTCACTTTCATGCATTGGAGAAGGAAATGGCAACCCGCTCCAGTGTTCTTGCCTGGAGAATCCCAGGGACGGGGGAGCCTGGTGGGCTGCCGTCTCTGGGGTCTCACAGAGTCGGACACGACTGAAGTGACTTAGCAGTCTGTAAAAGTATCCATTAAAGAAACACACTTACCCAAGGAAACCAGAGGGCTCTGGGGATTGAGATTCTTGAGGTTAGAATTCAGTTCTGGACCCTGTGACTCAGCTGTGTTACGTGGCAAAATCACCTCCCATCGTTAATATGGGAGAAAGTGATCCCTGTTCTTTCTGCTTCATTGGATGGTGAGGGAGGAGGAAGTGAATCAATTGGATGTGAAAGGTTTTTAAAGCCCTAATAGGTTATAAAAATGTAAGGAACTGTTTGTAACAGCTTTTAACTTTTTAAAAGTTAAACAGTTATCTTTTAAAGGGGTAAGTTCTTCTGTTGATTCACTGCCCTCGTGTACTTTGAGGAATTGTGTGCCCTTTGGTCCTTTTTTCATTCCTAGATGCAGGTCAAGAATGCAGGCCCTCGTGCAGTCTCAGGAGGGTGTGGACTGGATTTGTCAGAATCAAGGAATCATTGGAGTGGAGCAGAGGGCTGGCCTCGGGGTCGAGCCGTGGGGGATGAGGTGGACTGAGGGCGAGCAGCTGGGGCTGGGAGATGGATCCGGCAGCTTGCGGGAGGTGAGAGTGAAACTGATCTAACTCCAGAGCTGCACTCAGCAGGGCTGCTGGGCTGCAGGACTTAAGGAAGATCTATTATGTGCAAAGTCCTGGCTGAGTAGGGAGGGCTGTTGGAGACATTGTAAATCACTTCAAAGTTTGTGAGGAGTTTGCCCTGTGGGGAGTGTTGTGGATGCTGGGGAATCCTATGCTTCTGACCCTCAGGGGCTTCCTTACAGGTCTTGTTCCAAAAACTATGTAAATCATCATTTAGTTCAGGAGTCAGTTCAGTTCAGTTCAGTCTGTCAGTTGTGTCCGACTCTTTGCGACCCCATGAATCGCAGCACGCCAGGCCTCCCTGTCCATCACAAACTCCCGGAGTTCACTCAGACTCATGTCCATCGAGTCAGTGATGCCATCCAGCCATCTCATCCTCTGTTGTCCCCTTCTCTTCCTGCCCCCAATCCCTCCCAGCATCGGAGTCTTTTCCAATGAGTCAGCTCTTTGCATGAGGTGGCCAAAGTACTGGAGTTGCAGCTTCAGCATCATTCCTTCCAAAGAAATCCCAGGGCTGATCTCCTTCAGAATGGACTGGTTGGATCTCCTTGCAGTCCAAGGGACTCTCAAGAGTCTTCTCCAACACCACAGTTCAAAAGCATCAATTCTTCGGCGCTCAGCCTTCTTCACAGTCCAACTCTCACATCCATACATGACCACAGGAAAAACCATAGCCTTGACTAGACAGACCTTTGTTGGCAAAGTAATGTCTCTGCTTTTGAATATGCTATTTAGGTTGGTCATAACTTTCCCTCCAAGGAGTAAGCGTCTTTTAATTTTGTGGCTGCAGTCACCATCTGCAGTGATTTTGGAGCCCAAAAAAAGAAAGTCTGACACTGTTTCCACTGTTTCCCCATCTATTTCCCACGAAGTGATGGGACCGGATGCCATGATCTTAGTTTTCTGAATATTGAGCTTTAAGCCAACTTTTCCACTCTCCACTTTCATTTTCATCAAGAGGCTTTTTAGTTCCTCTTCACTCTCTGCCATAAGAGTGGTGTCATCTGCATATCTGAGATTATTGATATTTCTCCCGGCAGTCTTGATTCCAGCTTGTGTTTCTTCCAGTCCAGCGTTTCTCATGATGTACTCTGCATATAAGTTAAATAAGCAGGGTGACAATATACAACCTTGACGTACTCCTTTTCCTATTTGGAACCAGTCTGTTGTTCCATGTCCAATTCTAACTGTTGCTTCCTGACCTGCATACAGATTTCTCAAGAGGCAGATCAGGTGGTGTGGAGTAAGTTATCCTTATAGATAGGGGTGATATTTATATGTGTGTAATTTATATGTGAGAATTGGACTATAATGAAAGCTGAGTGCTGAAAAATTGATGCTTTTGAACTGTGGTGTTGGAGAAGACTCTTTGAGAGTCCCTTGGACTGCAAGGAGATCCAACCAGTCCATCCTAAAGGAGATCAGTCTTGAATATTCAGTGGAAGGACTGATGTTGAAGCTGAAAATCTAATACTTTGTCCACCTGATGCGAAGAACTGACTCATTAGAAAAGACCCTGATGCTGGGAAAGATTGAAGGCGGGAGGAGAAGGGGACAACAGAGGATAAGGTGGTTGGATGGCCTCACTGACTCAATGGACATGGGTTTAAGTAAACTCTGGGAGTTGGTGATGGACAGGGAGGCCTGGCATGCTGCAGTCCATGGGGTCACAAAGAGTTGGACACGACTGAGTGACTGAACTGAACTGAACTGAATTTGTATGTGTATAATTCAGTATGTGTACTGAAGGAACACCAGCTCTGCCATGGGGAACCTTTTTGTTGCTGGACCACAGTGAGATTCAAAGGACCCTAAAAGAGGGATTAGAAAAGCTGAGGTGGGATGAGGACATTTGGAGGTCAGGAAACAGAAATGACATATTTAAATATTTTAGCAATCTGTCTTGTCATATCTTTGTGTACTGGTGAATATCAGCTTTGCCTGTGGTTGTTCAGTTATCTTTTACTGTCATCAGTGTGATAATTGATGTGCACACGAAGCACAGAGGAAGGAATGATTAGAAAGGTTTCACGGAGTCAGTGATGCATGAGTTGGGTTTTGTAATATGAATAGAATTTTGACAAAGAAGCTTTCTAGAAAAAGAGGGAGCACATGGGTCAGAACACTAGTGTGTAAAACAGCAGAGGACATGACTGGATGGTTGAGGGACTTAAGAGATTTTGGGCCAGGTGACTGAGCATAGCAGTGCCATTGAAAGAGCAGGGAAGAAAGGGGGAAGGCAGCACATCTATTTCACCCTCTCCACAAGAGGAGGGCAAGGATACAGGGGCGGGGGTGTGTGAGGTAGTTCTTAGGTTTATTTCAGGCGCAGCGGTTCCTCCTTTATCTGTAGGCAGTATGCTCCAAGACCCCAGTAGGTGCCTAAAACCATGGATAGTGCTGTGTTTTTCCCTGTAAATACATATATCTATATCTGTATCTGTATGTATAAACTTCATCTATGATAAAGTTTAATTTATAAATTAGGCCAATAAAAAAGGAACAGCAATAATAAAATAGAACAGTTATAACAGTATGTTGCAATAAAAGTTATGTGAATGTGGTCTCTTTCAAAATATTTTGTCGTATAAATTTAATGCCTTTTCCATCTTAACTGAGAACTTATCACGCACTGTAGTGATAACTTTTGTAGTTTGAGTTGCGGCAGCTAAACTAGCATGGGTGTCATTTGCCTTCTTCACAATTTCATGTGTAGAAGATTTGTTCTTCCTGTAGATCTTAGCGATCTCAGCATACAATGATTATTTTTTATTACATGGAGAACATTTCACCTTTTCACTTTACACATTCTTTTTGGTAGATCTGAATCGCAAGCATCACTACTTTTGCGCTTTGAGTTATTATTATATAAAAGAAGGATGACTTGAACACAAACGCTGATACTGAGATAGTAGATCTGATAACTGAGCCAGCTAGTAAGTGACTAAGCAGCAGGATATGCGGGACGAAGGGTTGATTCACTCTTCAAGGGATGACTGAGCGAAGTGGCCTGAGATTTCATCATGCTTCCCAGCATGACCCTCAATTTAAAACCTATGAATTGTTTATTTCTGGGATTTTCCGTTTAAATTTTTTGAGCCACGTTGACCTTGGATAACTGAAACAGCAGATAAGCAGGGAAGATGGTAGTCACTGACTAGGGCCAGATGTAGGCCTATTGCAAGCATTGTCTCTAATCTCCCAGGAGGGAAGGATTTTTATCTTTCTCCACTTCATGGGTTAAGAAGTCAGAACTCAGCAGGTAGCTTGCACGGCATCATACAGTGGGAGGAACAGGATTGAACTCGAATTTGTCTGACTGCAGAGCCTGAGTGGTCCACCCCTACACTGTGTCACTGCTGTGCGAGGAACAGGTGGTTTTTCTTGTAACTTGTAACAAAACTGGAGGCATCAGTGTTCTCATCAGCAGAATGGGGATCAGAGTCCCTGTTCCAAGCATTGGCAGAGCTCGGGGAACAGGGAACCTGGCTCGTGCCTTCTAGTCCCCTCAGCCTGACCGTCTCGGGGGTGATACTTCAGTCTGGCTCTTCTGTCATCCCTGAAGCTCTGGCTTGTCTTCCCCTCTCCTGAGACCTCCTCTTGAAGGTGACAGGCAGTGTGCTGATCTCATGGACACTGCATATTCCCAGTCTTGTGACAGGGCTTTCTCAGAGCAAATCAGTAACTTGGTTCCTGCTTAAGATTTGGCCTCTCTTGTTGCTTGACTTTAGAGAGAGAATGTGTTGGTCTTGTGTCCTTCATATTTCTTCCTCTCCGTCAGTGTTTGTCTTCTGGAACCCCTCCCCCAACAATAAAGCAAGGAGGACAAATAGACCCAACTGAGGGCAGCATAGGGTGGAGGGGAAGAGCCCAGGCATTGAGCCAAATGACCTAGATTTAGTTCCCAGCTCCGCCACTGTGTGCCTCTGTGTCTGCCTTTGCCTCAGTTTTCTTGTCTGTAAAATGGAAATAACGATAACAGCACTTATTTCATAGGGCTTGTTGGAAAGGTTATATGTGTTCATACTGGTAACACGCTTGGAAAGTTGCCTGGTACATAACAAGTGTTTGTTAATTGACAACAACAGCACCATTTTATAAATGGCCCTGTCTTCTATGGTCAGGATGTACTACTGTGTTCTGGTTTTTCTTTAAACCCCGGCAGGTAGGGGCACTTCTCCTGTGTGGTCAGCACAGAAAGGTTCACATGTGTGGTCAGGTGGAGACTGGCTGTGATGGCTGGTTTGCAGAAGAACTTTACTGGCTGTGGAAAATGTGTGGCTGAGAAATACCAAATAAAACAAAGATTTGTCTTTTGCTAGTAGAACAGAGTTTACATTAGATGGCATTTACAGCTTAGTTTATGTATTTAAAATTTTTCCTGGTATAATACTCTGCAACCTGTGAGCCAGTAGTTTTATCTGGCTGGGTCAGTCAGTGGGTAATTTTTAATTTGGCTTTTAAACAAATCAGGGAGACAACAAAAGATTTGGATCCTGACCAACAGAATTTAAGGCTCCCCTGTGTCACTCACGCAGAGTGATTCCATTGGTAACCCTCTCTCCACTGCTCTGTCCACTCCCTCTTCTCCATCCAGAGACCTCCACTTTGTCTTCTTGTTCTTATTGTTTCTTTGCCACTAAAATTAGGTGCTGGATGGTCAGATGAGCTCCTTCATGTCTGGGGTCTGTGAGTGGCCCTCATTCTTGGTCAGGTAGCTGCAGAATTTTGAAGGAAGTTTTTGTTTGTTTGTTTAATTCAGGTTTGTGGATGGTGACCCTGGTCAACTAAAGAAGCAAATTGATCATCTTAATTTTTTTCTCTCCATTTGGCAGTTGTGTCCCTAAGAAATCTTCATTTCCGCTTCACACCTTTTCAAATCTCCCCCAGTATTTCTGTGTCTCATGCTCAAAAAGCTGAATGGAACCAAATACTTATTACCATTCTGCTCTTGGAAGTTGGGTGGAGACTTTAACTGTTACATTTAAGTGGTCAGTCTAATGCAAGATGTTTTCTGTGTCCCATCTGTAGAAAGGCCTTGGAGCCCTCAACCATACCATTTCCCATGCTTACTCTAGTCCTGCCCTTGCACTTTGAAATCTCTACTTAAGGCTGATGATCACATCTGTGATTTTTGAAGGGAGAAGGGAAGAGTAGTGGTGTTGGAAGTTAAAATACTAATGTTAATGTAGCCACGCAGTTAATTGTTTTTTTCCGTGTGCATGTAGGTGTGATTGAAGTTTATAATATGGTAAGTGCTTATGGTATGTATTTATAATACAGGGAAACTTCTTGGAATACCTTGCTTCTGTGTAGTACTTTAGTGTTTTGCTATTTTGAGTTTCTAATGAGTGTATGAGATATGCATAGTTGGCGTTGTATTTTTATGGTGGAGAAAACAGAGGCTCAAAGAGGTAAGGTAACCTGCTTGAGATACATGTGCATGGTAGGTCTACTGATCAGTGTTTGACAGAGTTGTTTTGCTCTAAGAAAATTAGAGAGACTGACAGTGTTTTTGAATTTCTAAGGAAGAGAGGAAGTTTAGAAGGAATGGAAGTTATGCTGTTTATATTAATATTAAGCTATCCCAAGGCCCCAGTCATAATACGCTTCAAGACTGGAAATTTAAAGTGCTGTTGATAAAGGCAAAGAACCATGGAGACTTCACTAAGTTTTCTCAATTTTATGACAGTCCATCCGTCTGTCCTTCCATCCATCAACTGTCCATTCATTTTATCATATTTAAAAAAATACAATATGTCACCCTCCATGCTGTGTTCTGACTGATTGAAACAGAATGACATGTGCCATTGAGGATTTAAAATGTGGTCCAGTTCAAATTGAGGTGTGATATAAGTATAAAATATCAGATTTCAAAGGTTTAGTATATAAAAAAAGTAAAACATCTTATTAATGGGCTTCTTAGGTGGCGGCTGCTGCTGCTGCTATTGCTGCT
The DNA here is from genome assembly GCF_029407905.1 of Bubalus kerabau. Lineage (NCBI taxonomy): Eukaryota > Metazoa > Chordata > Mammalia > Artiodactyla > Bovidae > Bubalus > Bubalus kerabau. Next base: position 125,557,610 of record NC_073625.1, on the reverse strand, counting down.
AAGTCGCTTCAGTCATGTCCGACTCTGTGCAACCCCATAGACGGCAGCCCACCAGGCTCTCCCGTCCCTGGGATTCTCCAGGCAAGAACACTGGAGTGGGTTGCCATTTCCTTCTCCAATGCATGAAAGTGAAAAGTGAAAGTGAAGTCGCTCAGTCGTGTCCGACTCTTAGTGACCCCATGGACTGCAGCCTACCAGGCTCCTCCGTCCATGGGATTTTCCAGGCAAGAGTACTGGAGTGGGGTGCCATCGCCTTCTTAGGTGGCACTAGTGTTTAAAAACCTGCCTGCCAGTGCAGGAGACATAAGAGATGCAGGTTTGACCCCTGGGTCGGGAGGATACCCTGAAAGAGGACATGGCAACCCACTCTAATATTTTTGTCTGGAAAATCCCATGGACAGAGGGGCTTGGCGGGCTACAGTCCATGGGGTTGCAGAGTCGGACATGACTGAAGTGACTTAGCACACACACACATCTTATTAATAAATCTTGTGTTCATTATTTATGAAATGAATATGGGTATATTGGATTCAATAAAATATATTATTAACATTATTTTTGCCTGTTCCTTCTTGGCTTTTTAGAAAGGTGGCTGCTGGAAAGTAACAAATTGTATTTGTGGCTTTCATTATACATCTACTGGGCAGCACTGTTCTCAAGCTTATTGCCTAGTGGAAGAAGTAAGACATACACTCACTTACCCTTCTCTGATAACATGCCATGCCTCTTCTTTGCTTCTCTGTCTTCACAGTTGTCTCTCCTCCTTTTGGCATCTTAGCCCATTTCAGTCTGACCTAAGCAGCTCTTGTGCAGGTCTATGGGGCTAAGTTCATTTCTTGTTAGCACTGCTCTGGTCTGGCTTCTGTGGTATGGTCATTCTTGACCATGCTTGCTCCTTGACTTACTTCATTCTTCCCCTGCATCTCCATCTGTCCTCATGGTTTCTTTGCTGGCCCTTGTCCCCACTCACATGCAGAGCTTTGTCTTCAGCTTCCTTCTATGTTTGTGTGCTCATGACCCTTAGGGGGTTATACTGGGTTTGGACCTCCTGAATCCCAGACTTACATATGTCAGTGCCTTTTGAATGTTCTGATTGGAAATCTTAATGTTAGCTTTGTCTCTTATTGATAGCGTTATTACCTTGCTGATTGATAGCAATGTCTGTCTACTTAGTCAATCAAGCCTGGAAATTGGGACTCATTCTGGATGCTTCCTCCCCTTACTTCAGCTATGTTTCTATTCATCCTCAGACCTTCCTGCATCAACCATGGTAACTCCTCATACTCAACCATCTGTTGTTTAGTTGCTCAGTCGTGTCTGACTCTTTTGTAACCCCACGAACTATAGCCCGCCAGACACCTCCATCCCTGGGATTTCCCAGGCAAGAATACTGGAGTGTGTTGCCATTTCCTTTTCTAGGAAATCTTCCTGGTCCAGGGATTGAACCTGCATCTCCTGTGCTGGCAGCCTTGTTCTTTACCACTGCGCCATCAAGGAAACCCTATATTTACCTACTAGAGGTGAGTACACCCTGCCTGCCCACTCCACTTTTGCTGCCCTGCTTCAATTCAGACTCTCGGCATCTCTCTTCTGCAGAGTTTCAGTAATACTCAATTAACCTTTGTTTTCTATTGTCACACTCCTCCATTCCATTCTCTGTTCTTCCAAAGTGATTTTCGAAAAACATACACATCCATTCATACCAAATCTCGGTTTTAAAATCCTTTAAAGGATTAAAATCTTTTCTCGTTGAGGGTGAAAATCCAAAACGCTTGCATGAGATAGAAGACTACTGGGAATTGGGTCCCAGCCTCTTTTCATCCTTATCTTACTCATCTCAGAGATCCTGTGCTCCTGGAATATACAGGGGATTCTCTGCAGCCTCCACAACTTAACACAGTTTCCTTGTCAAAATATCGCTCCTCTCCCACCTTATCTGGATAGCTCACAGGTTCCTTTCAAGATTTTGCTCTGATATCACCTCTGCTTGGAATGTACCTCTGACCTCCAATAGTCCCACTTTCCCAATCTTTGCGATTTATTGCAGTTGGTTGCCTTTCCTTGAGGGCAAAGGTTATTTTCCTTTCCGTTTCTGTATCCTCAAGTCCAAAATAAGTGTGCAAGTGATGTAAAACAGGGTAGAGATAAGGCATTGTGGAAATTGGATGGCAATTCAAGGTAGGTAGGAATGGGGGCAGGGAGGGCCCCAGGAGAAGTGTCATTTGAGCTCCACCTTCAAGTCTGGTGGCATTGGGTTGGGAGGATGCAGAGGACAGATGCCCTGGTGCTCATCATCACTGTGCTCCGTTCTACAGCACATAGGAATATGGACGGACCCCTGAGCAGGACCATCATCAGCAGAGTAAACTAAGGAGTGTAGTCTCGGGAGTCCGTCTGGCCCAGTGTCTGTCTTTGGTCCTGAGCTGGACTCTAGAACTCAGCAGAACCTCCTTCCCCCTGGGCAGGGCCAGCATGGCAAACCGGTGCCCCATCTTTGCTCATGATCTGCCCAGGAGAAAAGGAATGCAGGAAGGTTGCTTGAAGTTTAATCTTTACTTCTCCTTTGAAGCTGCCTTTCTGGAGAGCAGAGAGGTGACCTCAACGGCTAGAGCTGGAAACAGCAAAATGAGTCATTCCAGGCCCTAATGAGGTGCCTGAGGGACCCTTCCTGGGAGTGAGGGTCAGGTGAGGTCGTGCTGTGCCTAGGGTGAGTTTTGCCTCGGGGCTCCAGGCAGCACTGGAGCAGAGCTGAGCTAATTTTACCCACAGGAGCTGACTGTGCTGAAGGGCAGGGCTTATGACATTGGCTTTATCATCCTCTGATACCCAGAGAGCTCCCAAGGTACAGCCCCGTTATGTCTGGACTGCTTTTCCTTTTCCCGTTTAGTACCTTTGTCCATTAGGTATGCATATTAGGAAGCAGGACGCTGAGGTGCAGAGCTGTGGATTTGGTGGGAGGCCACGCAGCAGGGTTTGGATTCTGCCCCCACCCCTCACTTATTAGCCACCTGACCTTGGGAGAGTTACAGAATCTGAGTCTCAGTCTCCCCATTTGTAAAACAGGGCTTAGACCTGTGCCCTAAGATTGCCCCTAGGTCACACTCTAGGTGATTCTTAGTAAGCAGTCATTGTGTGCCAGTCACTCTTGCAGCTCGTTTGTTAATAGTGATCCACCGATCCTCTAAACAAACTTTGAGGAAGGTTAGTCTATTGTTATCCCTGGAGAACCCAGGTGGTTCAGTGAATGAATCTGCCTGCCAATGCAGGAGGCAAGGGTTCCATCCCTGGGTCAGGAAGATCCCCTGGAGAAGGAAATGGCAAACCACTCTAGTTTTCTTGCCTGGAGAATCCCATGGACAGAGGAGCCTGGCAGGCTACAGTCCATGGGGTCACAAAGGTCAGACACGACTGAGTGACTGAGCATGCACGTACATTTGACAAATAAGGAAGCAAGGGCAGGATCGGACCTTTCTGGAGGCCTCCTCTCTGGGGCTGCCAGAGCAGATGGCCAGGTGTGTAGCCAGTATGCCTTTGAGGTACAGAAGGATTCAGCGGCAGATCTGGAAAACAAAGAGGTCAAGTCAAAGAGTTCTCAGGGAAGAGTCAGTAATTGTGCCATAAATGTACTTCATTTTATATCAGTAGAGTTTCTCTTGATCCTAAGCTAGTTAATGACACCTGCTGCTTATTTCCCTTTGGTCTGTTTAGCTCATCGCACTGAAGTGAGGTGTTTTTTCCCTTCACAGAGGCAAAAGAGAAGGACTAGGTATACACAGACATAGATCTCGAGCAGATCAGAAATAGATAAATGGATGGTCAATTAATTGATCTATTTTTCCCCCCTTCTTGTGTGTATCAGGCTTAAGTGCAGGAAGGACATTTCACATACTTTAAATGGAAAGGGATTAATTCACGGAAAGAGATGCTAACAGAATTGTTGGAACGGTTGGAACAGTGGGAGCCAGAAGAAATGGACTTTAAGAATTTATTCCATAGTCACAATCCAGGGAGAAGGAAGGTGGGATTAGGAAGCCCCCACGGAGACCGCTGTTACTTTTCTCAATATCCTCATGCTTATTGGCAGTACTCCATTATCAAGTGGAATGACATTGTGACTCATGATTCCAAGGTGTTGCTTGCCCGAAGAAATAGCAGTAGGAGAATTTAGCCTCTCTTCCACCTTCTAAGTCTCACATAAGTACATCTTATTCCTGGAATCTGATCTACTAGTTTCAAGGGAGTATGGGAAATGTAGTTTTTGGCTGTCTTTTCTGTGGCACAGGAGGGCCCTTCAGAGGGGGTAAGGGAACTTGGAGCCAATTGAGAAAGTATATTAACCACTGACTGTCATTTCAAAATACCCAAGGTTATTATCCCCAAATATTTAATATGTACAGCTAATTCTAATACTATAATATAACTGATAGAGTGTTCTACTTAATATTTTGTTTATTTAAATAAAATGAATAGCATTAATATACCTGATATACTTAATATCCCTCAAAACAGGTCATTTGTCCAGTGTCTGAAATGAATTCTCCTTAGTATTGACAGCAGTGGTTGATTTGTAATTTTCCAGCTCATTTTAATCTCCTCCTGAGAGTAATGCCCTGGACAGTTGTCTTGTTTACATAATTTGTGCATAAATGTTTATTAAACGCTTACTGTGAGCCTGGTGCTGTGCTAGATTTGGCACTGTGGGCAGAGATAAGTCACAGATTCTCCCACTGGGAGCCCTCCCTGGAAAGAGAATTTGTCAAGTGCATAGTGAGAACAGTACGAGGAAGGCCACGATCCATGTCCTAGATAGCAGGCTGAGCAGCCAGAGGAGAGAGACTTCTGGCTGGACTGAGAAGCAAGGGTGGTTTCATGCAGGCTGACGGGGGCGGTGCATCCCGTTAGGGGCTTTGTGCACGTGGGGCAGTCTTTTCTGTCGTGTCAGTGCTGGGGGCCAGACCACCATTGTCCTTTAGTGATCAGACCCAGAGATGTTCGGTAATCCATGAGACACCGGAAATGACGGCCTTTCTTCAAAGATTGATCTCGTTCCAGCTGAGAGCTACCAGTAGGCCTTGAAGGATGTGTAGGTTATCTTTATTTGATATTGGCTTGGAAAAGGGTAGCAGGTGAAGCATAGGCAACAGAAGCTAAGAATTCAGTCCGAATAAGGCAAAGAATATGTGCTGAGTGGCATTGGGAGGGAGTTTGTGGTGGAAAGAGAAGATTGAATCTGAGTTATTGAGAAGCTTGAGGTATTAGATAAGGCACTTGGACTTATTCTGTGGCCATTTAGAAACCATTGAAGCTATTGGTGCAGGGTTCTCAAGAGCAGAAACCTAGCTTCATCTTATTGCTGTGGATTAAAGAGATATCGGAGAATCCCAGGGATGGGGGAGCCTGGTGGGCTGCCGTCTATGGGGTTGCACAGAGTCGGACACGACTGAAGCGACTTAGCAGCAGCAGCAGCAGCAGTGATGCTTTTGAATGAACAAATGTACTGTACAAGTTGTGCACAGGAGTTGGACCAGTTGCTCCTTGACTTTGGCAGATCTAGGTTCCTGTGGTCCTGGGAGAGCCTGGCAGTCAGCATTTGAGCTTTAGGAAAACACACAGCGATAGCGGCGTGCTACCCAGAAGTCTGGATGTGGATCCAGACGCGAGTGCTGTGGTCAGGCAGCAGTTGTAGTTGCCCATGCTAAAGAGAGAAGCTAGAGTCTTCAGAATCTTGAAGGAGAGGGATTCTTCCATTGCCCTCCCTTGTGAAGCCTACAGGCCATGTAAGATGCATACTGCGCAGTCCGCATTAATGCTTGTGCATCTTGAGCTTATTAAAAATCGCCAATCAAGCCAGCAATCTGCTGACAAGGTTCACGCACTGTGACCGTGACTGCAGTTGTTTTTGGGAGCAGCCTGCTGTCTGTGTGGTGATGCTACCACACGGCGCTCCCTGAGCCATCCTGTAGAGTCCCGGTGGCTTACTGACACTGCGGTCAGTCCCTGTTCCTTCTTGTGGGATGGGCGTGGGAGTTTGGGAGGGAAAGCTTGGGATAGAACTGACCAAAGACATAAGATGTTACCCTTGTTAATTCCCCTCTAAGGCTGCATTTCTGAAATCTGATGAAAGGGAGAGAGAAAGGGGTGTGCAGATATGTGGGATGACCTCAGAGCCCTCATTTTGTGGCTCCAAGAAGGAAAGCCACGTTCCCAGGGCCATGCAGTGAGCTGGCTGGGAGGTCGGCCCTTTTTTTATAGCAGGGTTTCAATTGCATTCATCTTTTGCGGGAGAGTGTAGTGTGTATGGACTCTGGTGCTAACCTGTGCTTGGCTATCAGCTTAGCTATTGACTATATTCTGGACTCTCAGGTTCCTCGTTTATAAAATGGGTGTCATGGTCATATCTTACATTAAGTGTTTAAAAAGGTGCAGCATGTGAAAAGCTTTGTTGACTGCGAAGAAATACAGAAATATTTCTGTGATGTGGATGTTATGGACCTGTAATTGGTGGGACCATCTTTAAGAGAAAGGATGGCGCAGTGAAGACACTGCAGCCTACACCCTGATCACAGAACACTCCCGGGGCTCCTCTTCCCCATGTTACAGTCAAGAGAGCTTGCACTTAGATTTGCAGACACAGGTCTAGAGGGAAGCATGGCTAAATCTTAGAGTTGGGAGGAACTGGGGGCATACTCTTGCATGGTATCCTCAATGACAATATCATGGGAGATGTGATTGGAAAGATGGGTTGGGGGCCCATGCAGGAGGCCCTGAGTGCTGGCCTGAGGGAAATTGGACATTATTTTTTGTGCAGTTCAGAGCACTGGTGAGGGGTCGCCTGGGAAAGTCATGATGAAATTGGGGGTTTACTTGGCAGCACCTTCAGGATGTTCAGGGAACCTGGGGCAAAACTCAGGAGAGAGATAGGGAATTTTGTAGTTGGAGCAGGGACCTCAAGGTGGGATGATTCCCAAGTTTGGGGGGCATTCTAAGTTATTTTTTTCAGTGGCTCAGCTTTTTATTTTAGGTTATAATAAAAATGATAATAGTTGTATAAATTTAGAGCTGTGAACCTGTCAAGAGTTTTCACACGCATTAACTCCCTGGTTCTATATAGCATCATGAGGAGGTAGAAGGTGGGATTGTTCTCATCCTTTCTTTACAAATAAGGAACTTGAGGCTCAGAGAGTAGGTGGGATTTCTCAGGTCACCCAGCTGGTCGGTGTGGAAGCCAGGTGCTAGGATGCCAAGTCTGATGCTTTGTCCTATGCCAGTGATCTGGGTCAGTGGTTTCCCAAACTCACCTTTTCCAACCTGGATATCTTGGTTGACATCCTTGGAGGCCTGAGATGGCCGTGGGTTTCAAAGTTCCCAGAGACAAGATGTAATATTTTCAAAGATGAGGTGTAGGGAATTTGGGACAGGAAATATGTTCCTGCCTTTAGCCCTTTGTTGCCATCATATTGTTTGTGTAGGTGGAGATGTTCATGAGAGCAAGGAAGGAAAGAGATGGGCTTCTGCCACTTGTTGAACATCTTTTTTGCCCTGGATGCAATGCTACTTTTTTTTTTTAAATCTGTGGACACACATATATTTATAGATGTAGTGATCATAACATAGTATTTATTGTTGTACTCTGCTAAGCCACTTAGGTGTTAATTCTCATAAAAACCTTATTAGGTGGGTAAAAATATTCTTTCCTATTTTATAGATGAGAAGACTGAGGCTTAGGAAAATTTAAATACCTTGCTTCTGAGAACACAGATCCTAAATAGATTATCTTCGAGGTTTTCTAATTTGAGCTCTTTCTTCCCTGCTATACCAGGTATTGCATGTCTCACTGGTAAAAATGTAGAGCTGCTTATCAAGGAGGTACATCTCTGGCCTCCCCCTTTTCCTGTCCTACCCGCTTCCCGCTTTTAGTAGCTGGCCCAGATATCTGTCCCTCCCATCGAGGGGGACCGTTCTTAAGTCTCTTGTCCTGTATTATGGTTAGCCTTTCTCTTCCATGCTCGTGAGCTCCTTGAACTTGTCTGCATCTCAGAGTCCTTTTTTGTAGCATCCCTGAAGATGCAGGCACATGCTCATGGTGAGAATCACACATCTATGCAACAAATTAACCGAGTACCTTCCTCCAACATTAATCACAAAGAAGCAGATGATAAAATGCAAATCCAGAAAACAATTATTGAGCTGTGTGTGCATCAGCCTTGGGAATGGATTTCTGGGGACCATCTGGGCCCTCCATAAATGATGTGCATGACTTGGATCTTTGCAGGAATGGAATAGAATCCTGATGACTTTGGTGAAGGCCTGAAGGTAGCCAGACCCCCACCTGTCCTCTCAGAGCCTCCTGCATGCCCTCTGGCCCCGGTGACCTGCAGCGGGACCACTGGAATGGAATTGGGCTTCTCTGCAGCCTGGGCTGCCAGCATACCGGGCTGAGCCTCTGTGAACTGGGCCGGAGGTTTAATGGGCTGGAGATTTCTTTTGGAATCTGCAACTTGAAATATCCTGTACTCTTGATTAATTCATGCTTGGGAGCTTCCTTAGTGCTGTCTGGTAAATAGCTCCGTACCATACGTTTATTTCTCTATGGTCTTGAGGAGAGACTGGAGCCTGTGTTTGTAACAACTTCTCCAAGGAAAACATCGCAGGTCACGTTTTCGGAACTGAGGCTCTGAATGGGGGTTGGAGTCTTCCTAGTGCTCATCTCTATCATTTGCTTGTAGCCAAAAGGGGCGAGTTTGTCTTGAGTTGTCCTGTAGATGTTTGTGATGTGGCGGTTGAAAATCTGACAGTTGCTGCTGAGTTTCAACTGCATGAGTGAGTAGTGTATAGACAGAACCCTGAAAGGACATCGAATCATTTCCCTTCAATTCCCAGAGCCTTGCTGTGTCTTTGTCTTGAGAATGACCTCAGTGCTTTTTTGTGTTTACAGTGGAATGCACAGTCATTGACAAGTAATCACAATAATCCTCTACACTTTGGTAACGTGTACGTGTTTTCCAGAGGGTTTTGCTCACATTATCTCATTTGATTCTTATTACTGCTCTGAGTGGTAGACAGAGGGGCTATCTCTAATTTTCAGCCTCTAAACTGAGGTTTAGAAAAGTTAAGCAGTTGGCCAGAAGTTGTACATTTTGTATGTAGAAGAATTTAGAACAGTAATTGTAAATAGTCCGATTCAAATCAACATCCTTTTCACTACTTGCTGTTGGTGTGATCTTTGGAGTATACTTACATCTTACTTAGCCTCACTTTTCGTATCACTACAATGGGTATAACCCTCCAGGGATAGTTGTCAGTAATGATGAAATGAGACTGTCTGGAAAAGCACTTACTAAACAGTAAAGGATGTGATAATGTGAGGCATCATTATCACAAGTACCTTGAATTCAAAGAGTGCCACGTCAGAACAATGGCAGAAAAGAGCATTTTTCCCCCTATTTTGTAAGGACACTGAGGTCTAAAATGGTGTTGGCGGTTGTCAGGGATCACGAGCTCCCAGCCCTGTGATCAGCACATTGGCCCTGGTGCCCTGCCTGCAGGCCACTTTGTTATCCTGAGAGCGCTGGTGTTGGCAGGGTCCTCTTTTCTTACAGAGCTTGTTCTCAGTGTTCCTTGGAACAGTCCTGTATCCTGGAGACAGTTTTGGGTTGGCCAGACTGGAGAGCAGGAGTGGGGAGCTGGGGACAGGATCTGCATTCCTGAGCTTCGTCCACAAAGGGTGGAAATGTGGTGTGGCTGATGGCGTTGAGGTGGATGAGGAACTGACCTCAAAGTCTGTTTTCTGTCTTTTCTCGTGCAGAGTGGGCTGCTTCGCATTAACACTTATTGGAAAAACCCAGAAAAGATGGCTCTCAAGTTGGCAACAAATACTTTAGGAGTTAGTGGTGTGATATGGTCAGGAGGCAGCCCAAGGGATTGAAGAGTGAGATCTTGGATAACTTTATTTCTAAGTCCATATTCAATTACAAAAATTCCAAGCCTATGAGACAGACAGAGACACAGGTTGTTTGTATGGTTCTAAGAGGCAGAATAAGGAGCCAGAGTTTGAAGTCCTGGGAGCCATGTTTATTTCCATATAAAGAAGAACTTTCTGCTGGAAAGATGGAATTTACAGCTGCAGAAGATACCGATCTCCACCTCACTGGAGACCTCAGGGATGCCTTGAGAGGGCTCAATAAATAGGAGAGACACTGGGCTCAGTGGCCTTTATGGTCTTTTCTTCACCTAAGATCCCAGAGCCAGTGGTTCTCAGGGGTCAAGAGGAAGAAAGACACATCTACATTAAAGAATGAAGGGTTGCTTTGTGAATATGGAAACCCATCTCCAAATGCTACTGGAAGAATGGAGGGTAGCTACAGACCTTTCATTCTGATTTTCATTCCTATCCTGGTGGCTGCCTCCTTGCTCCCTGGTTTTCAGAGTTCTCAGGCCATTCTTGGGCAGCTATAAATATTTTCCATGGGATATCTCTTTCCTCTGCTGAAATGCTCCTGTTGGGATATTGGCAGGAACTCTGAGCTCCTGAAAAGATGACAGTCTTTCTGCAGAACCACCAAGTCTAATGGTTGGTTTAGTCTCAGTTACAAGCGAGGGACATCTCCTTACCCTCTTCAGGCCTACTTCTGGGCCCTCCTGGGAGTATTGCAGTGGCAAGAATTCTATGCTAAGTTCTGGTTCTGACATGTGGCAGGTTTTCCGATCCTGTTGCCTTACCTCGTTTACTTATCACTTATATTTGTGTTCATTCATTAAATATGCAATAAATAAGAAATACTTGCCATTTTTTCAGGTACTTGGGCATGCTTGCAAAAATAGAAAGCAAGTAATCAAAATAAACATCAGGATTATTTTGATAGGCTAGTAGAAGCTGCTTTTAGATCTGACATAGTTGGACAATTTGGGGATGTCTATTCAGTTTGTAGGTGAGAGAATATATAGTGCAGGAGAATGAATTTGTGCAAAGTGGGAAGGAGTGACTGATCTGGGTGTGAGGCTTGGGTCCTCTCATTCCCTGGCCAATGCTGTTTATTGCTTGATGGTTGCCTGCATATGAGTACAAGCAGCCTCATACTGAAGGCCCAAAAGCCAGTAAGTGGGTGATAATTCTGAACAATGGCTCATCTGACTTACAGAAAGTCTTTACAGCCAACAGTAGGGCAAGATCATGCTAAGGAGTAGAACCTCTGGGAAGCCAAGACATGGATTCCTTCTCTGAGCAGACCCCAACTTCCCCATACTGCCATTTCCCCAGCATCTCATCTCTCTTTCTTTTCTCCTAATTCAGTCTGGAGTCATTTCAGATCAGATTCATCCCTAATTGACTTCACTGGCCCAATTTAGTCATCAGATACTTTTCAGGACCTTGGATTGGAATTACTCTTACAAACCAAGGGAATTACTCTTACAAATTAAATTGGGCATGTCACCCTTCTGTCCCTCTCCCACGGTGTTCTCCTGGAAGTCTAGTTTTTTTCCTGTGTCTTCTTGCCTGGTGCCTTTGTTCTATGAAGAACTCATGCAAAACTAAGTTCCCAAGAAGACTCGCAGCCCAAGGGAGTTAGGAATTGGGGTGTAAGGGTTGTTTGGGGACTCACCTGCCATCAAAAGAGCTGCAAGCTGGGTTTTTGATGGTCTCTTCAGATGCAAACCTCCCCCACCCCCGCCGAACAACTGCCCTTCACGCAAATTAATAAGTTAACTTCATAAATGTACTTGTATTCTAGGTGGCCCCATTCCTGAGATGAACTTAAAGCCTTTCAACCCAGCCACTTCCCTGTCCTGGCAGGAGAGCCTTTTTCCTGTAACAGGAGAGCCTATGGAACAGCTAAGACTACTTCTTTGGGGGTTAATCATTCACTCCCAGTAAGGAATTCTGTCTTTAGTGGGGCATGTTCTTCAAGTGCCAGAGGCGAGAAGGGTGATTTTTCTGACATCCTCCAGGCTGCTTCTCCATATATGGAAATGTTTACCCACCACACTGATCTATTGGAAGGGAAGGAGGTGACTCAGGGTTTAGGAGAAGCAGGATTTGAATTCTTGTTTCCAGAAACAAAGTTGCCCCCCTCCCCCCTCCCCCTCCCCCTCCATTCCTTTGCCCCTTGTTCTGGGAGCCAAGGAGAGAGTGTTTCAGTCCTTCCCCTCGGGCCTGGGGACCACCTCCTTGCAGTGGGACTCAGGGTGTGTGAGAGAGAGTGAGTGCCAGTGGAGGGCCGGCTGCCTGTGGGGCCTGACGGCGCGTGAGTACATCAGTACTGCCAGAGCCAGTGGCATCTGCGCCCGCAGACCCTGGGCTCAGAGTCCGAGGGCTGGCTGGCTTGGGCGGTGATGGGACGCGGCTGGGAATGTGGCTGCTTTCATTTGGGGAGTGGACGGGTGCTTCCCCAGGGGAATACTTCTCACAGTGGGATCTAGAGATGCACTCCGACTAAGGACAAATTCTATTCATATATTAAAAATTAGACAGCTGTACCTTCTACCTGAGGCCTAGGTTAAGCTGGGGAGAAGGATAATTTGGGAGTGCTGTCCTTGTCCGACAGCTGGGACTAGAGCAACAGGCCAGAGGGGATGTTTATTAACCTTTGGGGAGGGCTAATTTTATCTTGAAAAAGCAGAGCTATGGTTGGACTTAAGAGTACGCAAAAGGTTGCTGTGGAGCACTGGCATGACATCCAGTCTGCAGTAGATGCCCGGTGTGCGGGACACTGTGTAAATGTGATGGACTGTCAGAGCTGGAAGGCATCTTAGGCATGATTTTATTGATCTGTTTCATTTTACAGGGTGATGGTGGGCAGGGGAGGCCCAGGGGCTCACCTGCCTCCCAAGTACATGGCTGGTTAGGGAGATTAGAATACAGGTCTTTTCACTCTCAGTTCTTCTTCCACTGCACTGAAGCTGCCCCTTAGGCAGAGGCGGAGAAGATGCCCATTTTGCAGATGAGGAAATTAGAACTCAACATGCCAGAGGTGCACACACTTACTGATTTCATTTGTGAGAAATTGACAGCTGGAACCAAGTTCTCCCAGGTCAGATCTCTTCTAATCATGTTACATAGAGTTAGAGCCCTGTCTTAGTTGGTTTTAAAAAGTTCACTTTTTTTTCCTTCTTCGATTTCTACTTACCTTTCTCTGCTTTCAGTCATGTGAATATGGTTTGAATGTGAGCTGCTTCCTTCTGATCTGCTTTGTTGCCTGAATCTCTTGTTTTCCTGAAAGAGGATGATAGCTTGTCCAAGAGGAAGAACTGAATAGCGAACGCCTTTATTTCAATTTCTTCTGTGGCACTGAAATTCTGCACGGGCCTTGAAAGAAACTGATCAGGGCTTTCCATTTTAGCCTCTACCAGTATTATTAAAGCTGCAAGAATTTTGGAGTGTAATTCCCCACCACAGGTGAGTGCTGACTCTCAATAGATTTTAGACACACACACACACAAACTTCTTTAGCTTTCTTTGATGTGACAGCAGCATTTGACAGAGACCAAGAGGGCACCACCATGTTACAATCCCCCAGATGCTACAGAGCCATAAAGAGTAACTCTTTGCAGTCAGATTAGTTTCTGATCAGCTTGGGGGCCCTCCTCTAACGCAGGAAAGATGATCGAGATGTGTTTTGGAGAAGCACTTTGATGTCGGTGGCATTAGGTGGCAGATCATAATAGAGAGGAGAAAGTGCTCGAGACCTGAGTCTGTGTGGTCAGTGAGAAAGGGAGGGGAAGCAGTTCTCTAAGCTTCTCTGAAGCACTGGGGAGGTGGGGACTGGCCTGGGACTCCCAGGGACACACAGGCACCCTGTTTCCTCCTTCCCACTTGTGCATGGGCCTGGTTTGTAGGCTCTGTTCACCAGGTGGGAGGAAGCCACCTTGAAGCCTGATGGCTTGGGATGGTTTCCCTTTGTGACGTTGCCGATGGGCACTGAGAGGTTAGGGTTGATAGTACCAATGGGAATACTATCCCTACAAACAGGGAGAACTGATGTGCACTGGCTGCTCCGTGGGTGCCGAGCACCAGGCTGAGCACTTGCCCTACACTGATTCTCCACGATAGCTACCTGTGAGTAGGTACTATTTTTTGGTATGTATTTATTTTTTAAAAATTTTATCTCATTGAAGTCTGGTTGTTTTACGATGTTGTGTTAATTTCTACTGTACAGCCAGGTGATTGAGTTGGCTCAATTTTTCATTGCTTTTGATTTTGGTTGAATACACATAACCGTTTTTACTGTCTTGACCATTTTTGAGTGTACAGCTCAGTAGTGTTCAGTACAGTCATATGTTGGTCAATCAGTCTCCAGAATGCTTTTTATCTTGTGGACTGAAACTTTGTTTCCATTAAACATTTACTTTTCATTCTCCCCTCCCCCAGCTCCTGACAACCTTCTGTTGTTTGTCTCCGTGGATTTGACTTCTCTAGGTATCTTTGAAGAAGTGGAATCGTACAGTATTTGTCCTTTTGTGATTGGCGTGTTTCACACAGCATAATATCTTCAGGATTCATTCATACTGTAGCATGTGTCATAATGTCCTTCCTTTTTATGGCTGAATAGTAATAAGTTGTATATATACAGCACATTTCATTTATCCATGTAGGTATTATTTCTTACCTCAGTTTTATAGTGGAAGAACCTGAGACTTTGAGGCTTTAATAAGTAAGTTGCCCAGCATCACTCAGGCAGTAGTGGAGCTGGGATTTGAACCCAGGTCATGTGGCTTCAGAGTGCATGTGACCAGGAGGAAGCAGTTAGTAGAATTCAGATGGCAAGAGTATGAAAAACCAGGGTGATTCTCTCCTGGATGGCAATACCTTCTCACATAGTGTTGTGACATTTCAGTAATCAAGTATTCCTAGGGACCATATGTACACAGATATTTTCCTCTGGTTTATATTGGCTTCTGGGTAACTCAGAGCCACATGCGAAGCCTATATCTAGCAAATGGTATGAGACGTATGGCCCTTATCTTTTGTAACCCTTGTCCTTTTCCTTCACTTTATTTTTCCATCTCCCTTCCCAGTTTTCTTACTTAAAAAAAAAAATCACAAGCTATGTACATCTTTTGTCAGGTAGTTCAGATTCTTTCTGGAACAAGGCAGAATATATACATGAGTGACATGTTGTCAGATATTTTTGTTATTTTTATGGAAAGACACTAAAGGTGGGATCTTCTCATTTGACTCTGCTGCTGATTCAGTGTCTAACTTGAGCAAAGATGCATGCACCTTTCTGAATCTCAATTTTCCTTCCTGGAAGATGGGGCTGCGGTTGATGACAGCAAAGGTTTTTTCTACTCAAGGCACTCCACATGGTTTATCTCCTTTTGTTCTCCCAGTACTCCCACAAGGCAGGTGCTGTTGTGCCCTTTTTACTTGAGAAAAATAAGGGCTAGAGAAGTGGGAAAGTTCTCCTAAACTCCTGTATCTCCTAAGTGCCAGCATCAGTGATCCAGGATGTCAGCCACAGTACTCGCCTACTGCCTTTAAGCAGCCTTTAAGGTTTCTGTCATCTGTGGCATGCATTCATCTACATTCATCAAATTGTATTAAATCTTTATTGGGTTCCCACTTATGTGCCTCATACTGTTCTGGGCATGGATCCAGTACTGGGTTTGAATGAAGAAAAAGACACAAAACAAAGATCCCTTGGAACTTACATTCTAGAGAGATATGTGGAGGAGGCAGATGATAGATGAACGTGTAAACAGCAGAGAGTGATAAGTAACGCTGAGGAGGGTTCACGGAGGATGCCCTGCCTATGAGGGAGTGGAGGAGGGGATGATGTTTAAGTTGAGCTCTGAATGCTGGGGAGCCAGCCATGGGCAAGTCAAGGGGGAGAGCATTATAGGCAGAGGGCAGGGCCAATACCAGGTCCGTGGAGTGGGAATGAGTTTGTATTTGAGGAACAGAGGAGCCCAGTGTGCCAGGAGGGTGGGCTGCAGTGGGGGAAGCATGGGATGAGGGCAAGGCAGGGGCTGGGATGTGTCAGTGAGCTCAAGAAGGGGCTTGGACCTCAGTCGAGTGCTGGAAGGCATCGGAGTTACATTTACCAGAATCACTCTAGCTGCCGTGGGGGAAGTGCATTGCCAGGAGTAGAAGCAAGCAACAGCCCAGGGTCACAGTGATTAGGAGGGTCCAAGTGGGACCAGAGAGAAGCGAGCAGATTTGCTCAGGACATGCTTCCGAGAGATTGTCTCCAGGATGTCAAGACCAGTCTCCTCCAGAGAAATGTCAGGTTCAAGTGGCAGGAATCTGAGAGACCCCCACGGAGGCACAGTAGGGGTTCACAGCCTGGCAGCTGGTTTGGACTAGGAGGTTCTGAGTACTCTCTGCTTTGATGTCTAGCCTGGAGCTTCTGGCCAAGGACTGGAGGGCAGTGGCTTCCTGCCTCTGACTTCCTGGCTGAGGACTGCGGGAGCTGCACAGCACAGCGAGCTCCACAGTGAGCCCAGCAGGACATGCTGCTTCCTTTGCTCTCTCTGGGTATTTGTATAAAGCATTCTTTCCCATCAAGAATAGAGAACATCCAGAGTGATGCTGACTTTATGGGCCATATTTAACATAGTGTTTCCCTTTGATGTGTGCTCTGTTCTTGCAGACACTACTGCCTTGCATAAACTCTGTGGTGAGGAGCCTTCAGCCGCCCTGTCAGATGGATTTAGAAGGCTTGGTGGCGGCCCGGAAGACCTGGCGCTTCAAAGCCCTACTTTGCCTTGGGGACCCTCGTCCATGGGCACCCCCAGCCCTTTTCTTTTATTTGCATTTGAATTCACACTTGCTGGCCCTTGCCTCCTCCCTGTAATTCCTTTTAATGGGCTGGGCTTTCCTGTGAGTACTCCAGTTTTCAGTGGAGAAACTGGCCTCAGAGAAGTTGGGTGATAGAGGCTGAGTCACAGAGAATGCACTAGGCCGAAATGACTTAGTACATGTCTCATGGCAATTTTATACTGCACTCTGCCTAAGCCTGGAGATGCTCAGAGATCATAGACAGACTCATCTGAAATTCATTCCTGAAGCTTCACAAACTCCTCTTCAAATAGTTTGCAGTCTATAGTTATCAGGGCTTTAAAAATTTTTTTTTTTTTTTGGTAAACTTTTTTTTAACAACATCTCTTAAAAACAATGTTTTGTTTTTGCTCACATTTGAAAATTTCTCTCCTATTACCCATTCATTTAGTCACCAAACATTTATTGAGTTCTTACTGTATGCCAGGCATTGTGCTAGGTGCTGGGGATGGATTCAGAGATAATTTGGAGGCGTTTGGGAGTGGATAATTACAGCACAGTGAGATAAGTGCTATAATAGAGGGATATATAAAGAGCTAGAAATAGCACTATGAATAACATCTCTGAACAAACTGCGTTCTTTTTTCCTTTTGGATTATTCCCTTATGTATATTGCCCAAAGTGGGATTACTGGGTCATTTAAAAGATGAAAACAATTTGGCACAAAAAGATGTAATGACTTGCCTGGGGAATACAGCTCAATTTTCTATGGGGGGAAAATTGTTGACAAGTCCAGATTTAGATACTTCACCAGGAGAATTGGGCAGTTTTTGTACTATTCCTGTCAATGTGGTGGTTTTAGGGGAGCACCTCTTTTCAACATGTCACCTCACATGTAGAAACACGTGTCCTTATATTTAATCTCACAGATCCCTTGTTGATGCTCACTACCTATGTATTAATAAGTATGGTCATTTCCATTTTATAAATGAGAACGTGCCTTTGTTAAAAGGAAGTGACTTGCTCAGGATTCCATAGTTATTAGTGGAGAATCGAAACATCAGGTGTAAGATTTTTTGATTCTGTATCTTCTATCCTGTTTTCCATGCTCTTTTTACCAACTGAGGCTTGGGCTGGGGTTACTTTGTTCCAATGAGGGCTTGAAATTCATTTAGTGATTGTAGAAGCTCTTCTCTAAAAGGTCAGAATCCATGAGATAGGTATAGAAGTCCTAACTTCCAGAGGGTCTGGTGTCCTTCTGTACATTGACCTGAAAGGACCTGAAGGCCCGTTATTCCTGACCCTGGCTCAGGTCTTGAAAGGTTAATGCATGGCCTTAGCACTGAAGCGCAGAATCCCAAGGAAAGCTGAGACCACACAACAGTCCTGCTTTGAAACATTTATTGTTTTTCTTGTATACTCGGCTGTATGCATCCCGACTTTAAATTCGCTTATTTTGTTATTCATAACATTTCCCTAGTATTTTTGGCATTTAAGTGAAAACTTCTACCCCAGGTACCC
The DNA here is from genome assembly GCF_029407905.1 of Bubalus kerabau. Classification (NCBI taxonomy): domain Eukaryota; kingdom Metazoa; phylum Chordata; class Mammalia; order Artiodactyla; family Bovidae; genus Bubalus; species Bubalus kerabau. Next base: position 125,539,372 of record NC_073625.1, on the reverse strand, counting down.
ATAATCAGACAGCAGTACCTGTTCAGTGTGAACACCCATCATTCTCCCAGTCTCTCATTTAGTCACCTTCTGCCATAACTCATGCTGTTCCTTTTGCTTGAGATGACCTCTCCCATCTTCATCCCTAGGACTCCTGCTCCTCCTATAAAATTCTGCACACATACCCCCTTCTGAGTGGACACTTCACCTTCTGAGTGAAGTAACCTCTGGTCACTGCCCACTTCCTGCCGTCCACACTCCCCCAGAATTGGTCTCTTTGTTCTCTGTTTTGCTGACTCACAACACAGTGGGCTCTGAGGCAATAAAGTATAACCATGTGATGCTTATGAGCATGGCATCTGGATTTGAATCTTGCTGTGACGCTTCCTAGCTGTGTGATCTGTTAGGCCAGTTAAGCTGATAAGTTTCCTCATCTGTCAAGTCTGTACAAGTAATCACGGCAACCTACAGTGTTGTTTGGAGGATTTGTATTGTTATCTGTGCTTCTGCTATGGCACCCACCATCATGTAGTCTTTCTAGAGTGGGAGCTATTTAAGGGCAGGAAGGGAATTACACCTTGCCTGTGCCTTTGCCTTATGGGACCTGCCACAAAATCCCCTTTAAGGGAAAGGATTCCATGTAACATCCCAATA